>NC_135623.1:40320582-40963707 GCF_053574225.1 Canis aureus | reverse complement strand
TTTTGTACCCTCTCCATCCATCCTAGAGCCTCAAGTGAATGTGCCCTTGGACATGCCACAGAAGGAGAACTTCTCAGACTGCTGATGTAAAGAGACGTTTGGTGGCCTATGTGATCTGCCCTTTTGTGAATCACATATTCATATTCTTGGACCATTTTTTTTGCTCTGTATTTTTCTTATCAGTTTTTAAGAGCTCTCTGTACTATATATATATATATATATATAAATCCCTATCTGTCCTATTTCTGACACATATTGTCTCCTGTTTGTCTTGCAACTTGTATGTGTGGTATCTTTTACCCCACACAATGTGTTTTTATGTCATCATGTTTTTGCCTTGGTTCTGAAGTTATTCCCAAACTTTGCTTATAGACAATTATAAAATTGTTCCACCATCTTTGTTTCTTAAATTTCTATTTGTGATCTGTTTGGAACTTATTTTTATATATAGTATGAGATGAGGGTCCAACTTCATTTTTACCCAGATGGTTAATCAGCTAAGTCATAACCGTTTACTTAAAAAATACCCTCCTTTCCCCACTGAACTGAAATACCACTTTCAGTTTAATATATTAAATTACCACGTATGTGGAATAGATTTCTGAATCCTGCTCTGTTCCGATTATCTACTGATACACTTCTATTCCAATGTCAAGCTTTTGCTACTATTATTTTAAATAATATTTAACGTTTGAAAAGGCAAATCTATCTTCATATTTTCATAATTTTCTTAGCATCTCCTAGTTATTACTCTTGCAGGTAAATTTTACGATCATCTTACCCAAATGGGGTGAGGAGACTATGAGTTTAATTGGAATTGTACTAAACATATGGAACAATTTTAGAAGATCTTATATATTTGTGATATTAAGTATTCCCATCCAAACACATGATTT
This sequence comes from Canis aureus, assembly GCF_053574225.1. Classification (NCBI taxonomy): domain Eukaryota; kingdom Metazoa; phylum Chordata; class Mammalia; order Carnivora; family Canidae; genus Canis; species Canis aureus. The sequence goes on along the minus strand of NC_135623.1, from coordinate 40,962,811 downwards.
TTTTTTTCATTTTTTTCTGTTTGGGCCAGCGTTTATTTAAGAGGATGTACCTTGATTTCTCAGGTGCTAAGATACATTTTTTCATTTCTTTATTCCTTATTGATAATGCCTTTAGTTATAAAGAAGGTGACCTATGAAATCTACTTTTAAAATTAAGGTGGTGTTTGCGCTAAAACATGATCAGAGTTTTAGGGAGGGAGGCTATGTGTATGTGTGTACACAAATGGACACAAACAAAAAATCTTGAAATTTCCCCAAAAGCAGCTTTTTCCCAAATGAATTATCTAAAGAAACAAAGCAGCCAGTTCTCAGGTTGGAAAATTATTCCACCACAAAAAAGAAAATGCAATGTGATGGGATAGAGGTGTTTGCTAATGTTACGGTGGTAATTATATGGCAATATATCAATGTACCAAACCAACCTGTTGTACATCTTAAACTTACACAATGTTAGATGTGATTATATTTCAGTTGTAAAAAAAGAAAATGAAGATCAGAAAAAAAAGGAAATTCAAGGAATTAATATGCCAGTGGTGGACCACCTTTGCAGCAGGTGTATGAAGATCTGGCAGGAAGATGGGCTAAGCGTCAGGAAGATGGGAGCAGAGGAAGCGGACACCCTGTCACCTGTGATGAAGAGCTATGTCCCAGACAACTCGGGAGGTGTCCATCCTCTGTGATACTTCTGACTCTCACTCAGACTTTCCGTATGGCCAACCTCAAACTCTGCTATCTCTTGTCCTCAGATAAGCTTGCTCTATCTAATCTAGTCCTAGTGTCCATGCCATCTTTCCATTTTAAAAACATTGTTTCTCAGCCATAAAATCTTGCTGGAAAAGGCAAATTCGTATAATCCAGCTTTGACTGAAGTCCAACCATCTCCAGCGGACTTGAACATAACAACAAAGCCCAAACTGTTCCTCTTAGCTCACCTCCAACATATGGCTGAGCTCTCATTCATGTCGCCTTCTTCAACCCAGCATTTCTATCTGCACACCCATCTCAGCACACGATCACATCACGTGTTATCCTGTATTCACACAGGACTTGAATTTATTTCATTACTCTAACACTATAACAAGAGGATCAGAAATCTTTTTTAAATCTTTTACTCGTTTAAAATTTTCCACATTTCCTTCTGGTTCTCATATAGTTTTTATGTAACTGTAATCACTGCATTTATTTGTTCCCTAGTTATCAAGATCTTAGCATGTGCTGATGCTGTGCAAGGTGTTAAATACTTTAGTGAACCAAATAGCTATGGTTCCTGCCCTCAAAAAGCTTAGAGTCTAGCAGAAACATGAGGATGTCCACTTTTCAGAAACTGGAGAGCCATGCAGTACGAAGAGATCTTCAAGAGGGGATATAAGCCTGGATAGGATGGTACAGTGGAGATGGAAAGAACTGACAGATTTAAGAGACCCTTTAGAAGTAAAATGGGGTGGGACTGGAAGTAGGGCATTTGGATATGGAGGATTTCTGGTAAGAAAAATGGATGGATGGAAGAAGATTTGTGTTGAAAAATGCAAGATTCCAATTTTGGATGCGTATAGTTCAAGATACTTGTGTAATAATCAAGAGATATGTCAAGTTAGATATAGGCCTGGAACTCAGAGAAAAAATCTGGGCTAGAGATAAAGGAGACATGAACACAGAGATGAGATATGAAGGCACAGAGTAGATAAAATGGTCTATAGACAAAGTAGAAGAGGAAGAGCCCAAACTAGGTCTAAAACAACTCTAGTATTTAGAGTCAAGAAAAGAAGAAGCCAGCAAAGGAGGCTGAGGTATGGCTGGAGAGAAGAAAGAGAGCATGGATAGGGTATGCCGGGGGAGGGGGGAGTTGTTCAATGGGAAAAAGGGTTTCAGGAACACAGACAACAGGCCAAATAAGAGGAGGGCTTACAGCATCTGCTGGGATGACTACAGGGAGTTCACTAGTGACCTCAGCAAGAACAGTTCCAGGGGAACACTGGGGCAGAAGCCACGTTGGAATTGATCTGAAAATAGCCAGTTTTTTTCAAGCGCAGTGGAAGGAGAGGGTAGCCAGGGAGCTGAAGGCATTTTTGTGTGAGTGTGGGTTCCAGGGGCAAGTATGGATAAAAAGCTGACACCTTGGCTTAATAAACCCAACTTGGGAATCCTTCTAGCAGGTTGACAGCTCCTCCAACTAAGCTGGATAGAGAGGGAGAGAAGACACAGAGTCAGAGGAGATAGAAAGTGTGAATGTCAATTAGCTGGTAAGGCCCACGGGGCCAGAGAGCTTGCTGCACAACATCCTAGCAGCTCAGTCTACCTAACCATTTCGCTTATTGCCAAACAGCTGGGTGATTTCCAGGTTTCTCGATCTACAAAGCTACTGCCATGGCATCTGCATGCTTACGGTTTTTCGTCTTTCAAAAGACGTCGTTACTTCTTCAGAATTCGAAGCCTGGAATTAGTGTTTCAAACAGAATGAATACACTCATGGCTTTTGAAACAGAACACCAAATTGCACTCCAAAAAGGTTGCGCTAATTGGCATTGCCAATGCCAGGTGTTAGCATACCTTATCATTTTAATTTATATTTATTAGATAACTAGTGAAGCTGAACGTATTCCCCTAACTATGTCTAACTCTCTGAACCTCCTCTTGTGAGAAGACGCCTTTGCCCACTCTTTGGTGTCCTGGTATTTTTCTGTTTAGTTTCTCCTGGTTTTAATATGTTCCAATTAATATCTTGCCTGTTCCAAATGTTTTCCTGAATTGTGCTATAGTTATCTCCTTTGTTGTATATTTTTAAATGTCAAGTACACAAGTAATTTTCCTTTGTTGTTGCATACTACATTGCTTTAAAGCTAAGAAAATTATACTTCCAATTGTCTAGTACTCATTTCTATTTTCTGTTAAGTGTTAGCTTTCTATATGAATTTCTTAATTTAAATTTTTATATTTAATGTACAATGTGAATTAAGTTAGGTTTCCATATTTTAAGTCTGTTATCTCAGTACCTTTTATGAAATAATTCTCATGTTTCCTCTTTATGATATCTAATCTTTATAATTTTTACATTTATTTCTGAGCTTTGAAGCTTATTCCCAGGATCTGTATTCCTACTTTTAAACAGAATCATGGATTGAGTTATTGTTGCCATCTACAAGTTTATAATCATATGGAATGGTCTAGCTTAAACACATTTCTGTTATTTGAAAATACATTTTGAATATTCTTGACCAGTTCATATTATTCCAGCTGATTTTTATAGTACTTGTAAGAAAAAAGTCTAACCAAATCTTCACTGGGATGACATGTAATCTAGAAAATAGGTTAAGGAAGAAATAACATTTTTATGATATTTTCCTACCCAGAAACATATACTATGTGTCTGGATATATTCATGATGTTTTTCGTAGCTTCCAAGAAGTACTTTGCATGTTTTTGTTTTTATTTTTATTTATGTTTGTTTTTAATTGATAAAGTTTCCCTATCATAAGCCTCAACTATCTAATTACTATTAGAAGGAATTGCTTAAACTATTGCATAGTCCAAATTACTATTTTTGGTAGCTGTCTTCAACATTTACCTCCTAGTAAAAGTGATTTTAAAATATAAGGTATACACCCCACCCTTTAAGTTTATGCCTGAATATTTTGGTTGTTTTTAATGAATGTGATCTTTGATTAATTGACCTTAACTCCTAAAATTATTGATATTTGAATGTTCAATGAACATTTAGCCCTTATATTTTACTTTTAATTTGAATAATTTAAAAACCTAATATATTTAGGTTTTGAAGATCACAACCACTTAAGATGAGCAAATAGTGATATTTTTTACCTATTATGTTCCCATAGTCATTTCTATAACTTGTCTCTTGTAATACTGCACTAGACCCAACTTTAAAAATGATACTGGTTGTATCAGGGATGGTGAAATATGTTGTTTTCCATTCTGATTTGTAAAAGAACGTTTCTAGAGTCCCTGCTTTAAGAGTCCTGTTGTTTGCAAGAAACACTTCTATTTCTAGGTCTTTTCTGTTTTTATTAGTATAAGTTGTTTTTCCTGATTGTTACAATCTCTTTGTAGGTATATAAACAACATTACATAATGCAAAAATGGGATGGCACACATCCTTTTGTGTGAATGTGAGAATTTCATTTTTCTTGTTTTTTTTTTTTCCTACTTGCCTTGGCCTTCCCTCTCACCACATCATCAGTCACACCATCAGAAGAGCTCATGTTTATGACCTAGTAAGAATTCTTTCATAATTTTCTCCATGCGCAAATAGTTATATAGAGACATAAACATATACAGATCATGCTATATCAATAGCATATCATATATGCTATATATATCAATAGCATATATTGAGTTTTTGATCAATACAAGATCATGCTACACATACTTTTCTGCATCTTGCTGTTTTTGCTCAACAAAACCTCACGAAATCCCTCCAAGCCAACTGGGATTGCTCCAATTATCTCTTGTTAATGCCGATTCTGTAATGAGGATGAGGATATACAATCTTCTAATTGTTTTGTGTAAAGAGATGATGCTTCTTGGAAGCAGAGGCTCTGCATTATATCAGGGTCTTTCTGTACTCTGAAAGTTACTAGAATGTTACTAAGCGTATGGTGGGCAGGTAGCTAACACTCTTTGACTATCATCTCTGTAGATCAGGATCAGGTGTTATTTAAATCAACAAAGATCTGGAACTTTCAGGTAAGTCACAGATGACCATAAGGGTAGGAAATATTTTGAAACAGTATAACTAAAAGATGGTATCACATGTCTTATCAATATTATTAAAATAATCGGTCCAAAGTTGGTTTTAAAGATGAACTTCATTCAGATTAGTAAATTCTTATCTCCTTTACCTTTACAGTGATGGTAGCTGGAGACAGTAAGGTGATGGTTATGTGGGAAGGCTGTACAGGGATTGGGGTAAACCACAGTGGGACTCAGGGTGGAGAAGAAAGCACTAGTGGTTGTTTGGGTGGTAAATATTTTTTTTTGCAATGCTCCAAACTAGATAGAAATCGTGATTAGTTTATACCAGTGAATCCAAAGATAGGTAAGCATATTACATAAGCAGCATCTTTTATATAACGAACAAGCTACTTTCCCTTACTACATTTAGCTGAAGTGTCACCCTTAAAATTTTCAAAATGATAAAAAAAATTTCCTGGGTAATCTTAACCATTTATCAGAGTCCTGGGTTTTCAAACATACTGGTATTTTTTTTTTTTTTATCATTCTCTATTAACATCAAAGTTAGCTATTTTTCAGACTGATAAGAGAAAAATTTGACCACACCTATGCTGAGATACCTCAGCATCTTTTTCACAGTTTTTTCACTCTGACTCAGGGTTGGTGGAGGTTTGGATGAAGGTTTTGAAAGTTCTTTTCTCAACCCCGCACCCCAACCTGCTGGAAAACAATAGAAAGTGACAATAGCCAAATAACTTTAAATCCGTAAGTTCTGATCACTTATGACTTGAAAGCTTTATTCTTTTATTATTTATCACTCATTAAATGCTCTGGCTCTCCTTTATTAAATGTTAAATCATCTTAAGTGGTATGGTTCTTGCTATTTGAAATGGCAAAGTGTACGGGAAAAGAGAAAGTGGCCCATTTCCTTGTTAATGTGGCATTCAAATAAAACAGAGTGGGCTCAGCAGACAGGTCAACTGGCTGCTGATGGGGATTCTGTACAATTATTCATAATATAAGAACTATAATTAGGGAGACAATGTCTCCTTACAGCACCACTGAGATTACAAAGCAGGAATTCCGTATTCCCACAGGGTATGGATGGTGTGTGAACCAGAAGATGCTTGAATATGCTGCCCATTGCATCCTTTCTCTTATCCAATGACAGGGCGAAGAGCTGCCAATGGCAGTATGCCCATAACAAAAGCCCACTGACTTTCCAAGGGACCCAATTCGTAATACTCACTGCCCATAGTGGTTTCTTGCCCTACCATTACTGCTTAAAGACATGTATATAAGATAGCTATCAGGAGAAGCCTAAACAAATTAGAGAAAGGACCGTAAAACAAAATTCTATACTTAAGTTGCATTTAAGGACTCTTGTTGACCATGAATCTGAACTTTTTTTTATCAATACATTTTTCTACTACACATGAATAGTCCATTTTTTCTTTAAATTCAATGGATGAGAATCCTCCTCAGCTCTACAAGATGACAAACTCCATGACATATGTCTTCTTGCAGAGTGTATGGCATTTGTCAGGCTCTCAATATCAGTAACTAAATAAATGGACTCTCCTAACTAAGCTTATTTAATGCTAGTAGATATTTTACACACAGAAGGAAGTTGGCATCAGTGGTGCAAAATGAGACAATAGAGACGATTTAAAATCTTTCCTCTTACCTTATCTTTGCTGCTTCGAAATAGGTTAATTTGAGGGCACTTTTTAGCTCCAGATGAAATATCCAGCCAGTTTTCATACTCTGGATTTACACAGTCTTCTTTAAAAGTACACCTATCAAAAAAAGGAAAAGGCAACAAAACAGCAACCCCACACATGCATTAGTTAAAACTTTCTCATACTTGGCTTCAGTACAGAATGCCAGGCTTTGTACAGAGGATTATTGATTTTGAACGAGAATAGGAACATGATGCTAAAACCATGAAAAGCAACAGGACAACAGCCAAGCATTTTTTCCATCATGTCCACGAGCAGAGAACAAATGTAGACAACACGCTGAACTTTGGCTCCTGCGGCATCTCTCAGGATGACATCGCCAAACACACCCAAAGCTCATCCTCTCTGGATTCTAAAATTAAAGTGCTCCCTTCTAGAAAACCCTGGTGCACAGAACAGCCCAAGAAAGGGTTTACATATAGTATAAATTTTAGGTTTGTGATTCATTCCCAGAATATCAACCCACAGAGAAAATCTTTTTTTTATTAGAAAAATAATGAAGCCATCTTGTGCTTGTAGTGTGATAATTAAATATAAATATTTCAAGGGCAGAGTCCTCCCAAGAATGTGATAAGCCATTCCATAACCATCTGCTATAGAACATTTATTTAGACAGACACCCAATTATATCAAAAGATATGGGTGCAACACTTTCCAGGGCTATTTTCCCAAGTCTGTCAGCTCAGAGGATGGCCCAGAGAAATCTTAATCTGTGGCCAGGGCCAATGCCTCTAATAAACATGACCAGGAGCTGAAGGGTGAGAGGCCTCCTCTGCAGGATGTCTTGGCCACTGCAGGTCATGCTCAGTTGGGAACTCCTGCCTCACCAGAAGGGCCAGCAACCCCACAGAAAGGACGAACAGCCAGGGTTGTGTTATTCTCAAAGGGGTTGAACTCCATGAATGTTCCATTGGATAATATCAAGAAAAGACCAAAACATCTCTGTTATGTCTATGCCTCGTCAGGGCCTGAGGTTAAAATGGAGGGGTAGAGGAGAACCAGTGACAGTACGTTTTCAAAGAAATGGAAAATTTGTGAATCACGAGATCGAAAAGCAACCAAGTGATAAAAGCTTTCATCTGTGGGGAGTCCCTGTAAGGGTCGGAGTGGAGTGGGATGTGGTCTCCCGAAAGGGTATGCTGACTTCACAAGCATTTTTACTTCCTCTTCTTCCTCTTCTCTCCTTTTTTTTTTTTTTTTCATTTGTAAGAATTTAGGCCTCATGGCTTCATCTTTGAGCTCTGTGCTAATTTGAATATGACAAAAATAGAACAGGAAGCCGGTGAGTTTCATTAAACATCATCCCCGGGCACAGTACTCTGAGCAAGTGTTGGGGAGCCCTGCTTGCAGGGATCACATCTGTGTCCAAACTCCCCTACATCTGTGTTGGTTCCTTCTCCAATGTCCTGACCGTGGGGATTTTCATCAGCAGTTCTCCAAAGCCATAAATTTATCTGACCCTTGATGGCTAGCTCGTCCGTCACGGACATTAAGTTCAAATTAAACCATCGGTCGGTATGAGGGAGAGGGTGCCACCCAGGGACGAGTGAGGCTGGACTGAAAAACAGAATGACGGAGCTGGTTCCTTCTTCTGGGTTTGAAAGAGGTTATGACTGTCAAAACTACCTGCCTCTCTTGGGCACTCTGGTTTGTGTAAGGCACTTCCTCCGTCTATTAGAAAAACAAAACAAAAAGCCAGTTTTAGAGAGACTGGAGTACAAATATTGTCGTAGGCTCTTAATGCTGCCTGGAAGTCAAGGCCTAAGGGCTGCCAAAAAAACAAGTGTAAAATATTTCATACAAATAGTGCTGCAATTTGCCAATTTGTAGGCAGAACACAGTAGTGCCACTGAGTTATCACTCCCTTTGCTGAACTCCTGTAGCATTTCTTGCCGGAACCGCACATTTTGGTATTTAATCATAGGCTGTGTTGAATTACAACTTAACTGTTTCGTATGTCGGTGTCATTTCTCCCCCAAGTGAGCTCTAAGCTCCTCAAAGGAAGGGAGGATGTCTTTAAGATTTCTTCAGCAAATCTCTCAGTGTCTGGCAGCATGATATGCAAATACCGGGGTTTCAATAAATATTTTTTGAATGGATGGATGAAATATGAAATCGCTGTAGGCCCCTTCTGTTGGTGATTTTTCTTTCTAAAGTTTTCTTATAACGTATGTCTGACCCTTAGTTATGATAAAGAGACTATTGTTACTGTAAGCTCAAAGTTCAAATCCGGGGCCAGAGAGGAAACAGACTAGAAGTTTTCAATTTATCTTTTGAGAAGAAAAAAAAAAAGAAAAGAAAAGAAAAAATATATACTGAACCTTTTACTTCCTATTTTGTACAAGGTAGCAACAAAATCTAGCCATGTTAAGCAATTAAACATATATTTCTTGTTTCTAAAACACCTCTGAAATTTCTAAACTCCCATTTCTTGCTTCTCGCCAGTAAAAATAATAAAATTTAAAAAATAAAACAGCAAACCGTGACACCAAGAATGTACAACCAGATGGTCAACCAACAACAGTATCTTATTACTTTTGCAATATTGCAAATTATAAAATCTTCATGACAGCATGTTACCCACACATTCAAATTTCTTAAGGAGGGGGAGCAGATCTTAGAGCCCCCCCTCCCCATTTTAGTAAAACAAAAGCAGTTATTTTGAAACCATCCCTTTCGAAAGCTATCATTCCTACTCCTATGTATCACAAAAGCAACGGTCAGGTGGCACAGACACTTAAGCCCTTTGCCCAAATGAAATTAAAATGTCATGGTTGGACACGACTCTTGGTGAGGCTGATCCTCAGTGAGGTGCTCTCAGGTAGGCTGATCTCTTAAGTGGCTTCATTTCAATTTCTTCAGGCCCCAGATGAGACGAAAATTGGATTCAGATTAGAATGAGCACATTCTGGAGAGAACAGCAAGCAATGGATTTGCTTCCCTTCCTCTGTGTTACTGCTCCTGCCCCATCCTCTACTGAGGGTCTACCCAAAAGTCCTAAGACTCCTGATCACTATTTTCTTTTTCCAGTCCTATTTCCAGGGAGAGCTCATGCCTACACCCTATGGCCAACATGGAGACACTAGCCTATTCGCAAATCAGGAAACAGAACCAGCTCAATGCAAAGAAAAGATTACCTAAAGAAAAAAAAAAAAACCCAGATCAGAAATTAAAAACAACAACAACAACACCACTTTATGCAAAAATAGTTTAATGAAGAAAGCTAGTTAGGAAGGCTCATTCTTATTAGTTTGCTATGAAATGTGCTATAGGGCTTCATCTACTCAAAATAATAACAGAGTTCGATACTGCCCACTCAACTATATAAGTACATGGTCCCCCCCTACCTCCGACTCATGAAGAAGTATGTTCAAAACCTATCCAGACCTCCACTCTTGAACAGAAGGTTCCAGACACTTGTCTTTAAGTTTGCTGTTTGGAATTCAGAACATAGTTTCCTAGAATGGGTTTGCTTCCCGGGTTCATGGAAATCTGTCTAAACACCCAAATACCCCAGCAGGAGGTAGCAAGGAGAGAGCGCTGCCCCACATCAGGCATTGGTCTGAGTGCTTACAGGTGGCCCTCCTGCACTAGTCCTCACAACCACCTCGTTCTATAGGCATGAGACAGAGGCTCAGAGAAGTGCAATAACATGCCAACGTCATGCAGCCACAAGTGATAGAAGTGTGCCTGCAGAGCCACCCATTTGGCCACCCTGCTGCATGGCCTCCTATGAACCCTAACTACCCACTTAATAAGGTGTGAAAGGGCAAAGACATTCAGAGTTCCTCCTGGCTTCCTGGGGCCTCAACAGTGGCTGGGGAGGAGGGTGAGGCTGGGCCAGGTTAGGCATCCCAGGGACAGAGATTAAAGAAAGCCAGGCAGAGTCTCTAGGTTGAAGGATAGCAAAGACTTGAGGGTGAGGGGGGCGTCTGAGAGGCCTCTGATTTTCATCGATCATTAGCCTTGAGTACAAAACATGCATCTACAGGTTAAAATCCCAAGATGCCCCCAATTTACAAATCTATTGCACACACACCTACAATCTGCTTGCTACCTATCTGTTTGTAATTTAGAATACACTTTTCTTCCCCTAGAAATAATGTTATAAACTGTGATTAGGTCTCCAGGTTAGCCCACAAAGCCTATTTATCCATAATGTAACTTCAATGCTACATATTTGCAATAAAGAGTAGCAAGGAAACAATGAGATTGCAGCCATTTGCATTATATAGCAGTTTTTCTTCTACTTTACTTATTTGTGTTTCTGCTCAGCTGGTAGTCTGGGAACAGTGCCCAGCTGGATCCACTCTTAAATTTATTACTATACTATTGTATTTATACAGTATTTCTGGTTTTTTAATGGGTAGGATTTAAATTATTAATTGTTTTCATGCCAACATAAAGAAGAGAGAGACCCACTTCTGAAAAGTAGTTGAAGTTCCCAGGCAGGTAAAATGCCCATGTGCTGGGGGACCTTGGAATCTGACTCTATTAGGCCTCAATCTCTCTCTCTCTTTTTCTTGTTCAGTGAGAGTTTATTTGTCCATCTCAGTACCCAGGTAAATTCACATTCACAACTACAGGTAAAAACATGTAAAATAATACAAACTGAAGGCTACTTTTACCTATTTACTGAATTAAGTAGTGTAATAAATGCTATAGTAAGCCAAAAGCTTCAATCCCACAATTCAGTTTCAGTGAAGTTACAGTAGTAACTTTGTAAGCATGAGTCTTAAAATTTAAGTGACAGATATTAAAGCACTGAAAAACTAGTATGAAAGTGAATTTTGGGGCAGCCCGGGTGGCTCAGAGGTTTAGCGCTGCCTTCAGGCCAGGGCATGATCCTGGAGACCCAGGATGGAGTCCTGCATCGGGCTCCCTGCATGGAGCCTGCTTCTCCCTCTGCCTATGTGTCTGCCTCTCTCTCTTTCTGTGTGTCTCTCATGAATAAATAAATAAAATCTTAAAAAAAAAAAAAAAAAAAAGGAAAGTGAATTTTGGCACATAAGTGAGCTCTTCTGTCATTAGCATTTTGACAACCTGGGAAAAAGGAAGCCCTTTCTCACCTACTTTTCGAGGTACACTATCCAATGAGGTGGGCAACATGCTGGAATATTTAACAGTTTGCAATCTTTGAGTTAGCTTTTCCCTTTTGGGAAGCCCAGAGAGCAACCCAGAGCTTCTCACTGTGCAAAAATTGTCCAAAATCCTAACAGAATTTAGGATCCCTCCTAAATTCTTGTGACCTTTTCTTGTGACCAGCAGGGCCCAGTGTCCCGGCCTCGGGTCCGAGCCCCCAGGGCTCAGATGGGGCCAACTGGACCCCTTGCCAGCAGCTCCACCCTAGGGTGATCTCTTTTCCAAAGGAAACTACTACACCTGCTATCTCTGCTGGGTCCCTGGCATCCATTCCAAGGTCACAATCTACAACACGGTGTCATGGCCCTTCCTCTGGAGACAGCCTCTGACCGACCCTGCCCTGCCACCTGGAGCACCCAGAGGAATCAAGTGGACATTAAACCTCACACTCAGAACCCACATGCGCCTGGAAGGTTCCAGAAAGGGCCAGTGCAGGGGAGGAGGTGGCATCCTCCCTGCCACCGACCTCAAAAAGCCCACTTACTCAACCTTGAAATAGAAACTCTGAACTCAGAAACGTAACTTCTACTTCCTGCCACTCGAAATTCATCAGCATCCCCTAATCTAATTGTTCACCAAGAGCAGACAGTCCCCGAAGGAAACCGATAACTAAATACCAGGTAATTGGCTTGAATGTGGGGTTGGTGTAACCTCTTCCAAAGATTCTAGACTGATACAGTATCAGAAAACTTTTAGCAAGGGAACAACCCAGCCTCTCTTTCAGGGAACAAGAGGCTGTGTCCACACTGGGGGAAGGTTTCACTACAAGAGCACCCCAAGGTCTTCTGCTGAGTGATTTCAGATGTCTGTGTTTGTAGGAAAGGCAAAGAGGACCTTCTCCTGATGATCCCCAGTCCAGGAGATGAAGAAACCAAACTGGACCGAACAGAAGACAGGAGGCCATCAGTGGCCAACTACACCCTGAATTCAAGGCCTTCGGAGTCAGGAAAGGGCAATGCCAAAATACCAGATCCAAATAATGTGCTGGGGAAGAGAAAAACCTGGAGCTGAAAGGCAATCTACATGATAAAATTGTGCTAATAACAGAGACCATTTAGAAGACTTAAAAAAAAAATGAAACCATCTAATACACCAGGCCACATTCTTTCACATGATTTGATTCATTTATTCTTCATAACAAATCTATGCAGTAACAATGATCATTGTCCCTGCTTTACAGATGGGGGAAACTGAGTGCAGAAGGCACCATATCACTCTCCCAAGGTCACAGAGTTAGCAGGTGGAGGGCTACTCCTGCAGTCTCACTTATGTGCCTCTGTGACCTCACAAGAAAGCTGACGCTCACTGAGCCCTTCCCACAGGCCAGGTGCTGCTCCCAGGGCTTTGCAGAAATTAACTCATTGATCCTCACAACCACCTCAGGAAGCAGGTATTATTATTACTATTACTACTACTACTACTACTATTATTATTATTATTATTATTATTATTATTATTAATCAGGTCCATCACACGGATGAGGAAACTGGAGGCGCAGTGGTCAGGTGGCACAGTGTGAACCTCAGCAGTCTGGCACTGGCGTCCATGCTTTTGTGCCTGGTGCCAAATTCCTCAAAGCTTCCAAAGGCTTCCCAGGATAGCACATGGACCATATAGTAAAAGATAGGTTTTAGTCACTTCCCAGAAAACAACGGTGTTCTTTGGGTTGTTTGAAGTGTTAAGTTTAAGGTAGGGTTCTATTGCTAAGAGGTCTGGGAGACGCTGGCCAAATAAAATTAAATGAATTTCTCTGTTGCAGGATTTCTCAGAGCCTTGACTATGCCGGCATGCTTTGTAACTTTTCAAGACAGGAATGAATGATGCAATATCTTCCAACATTTTTTTTTAGAAGTTCTTTTCATGCATGCTGGGAAATACGGCCTGATCTTGGTCAATGAGTAATAATTCAAAGAGTGGATCAAATGACAAAACTTCAGGCCTTTCTTGGTTTTTTTCCTCAGCTCTCATATTCAGTTGATCAGGACCTATTAACTCTAAGCATCCCTCTATGCTATATCCTGCATTCCACCCTCGTCCATCACTTCTCACCTGGGCTCCTGCCACCTCCAGGGCCTTCAATCAGCCTCCAGATAGACATCTAGGTTATTCTCAGGTGCAGAGCCGATCATAGCACTTCCTACTTAAAAGCCTTCAATGGCACCCGTGCCTGTATCAAACTCCACTGCCTAGCTGTCTTTTACACCCAGGAACCTAGAGCACACATTTCCATGTTCATGTCTCTATCCTGGCACTATGATCTAGCTCCTGCCTTCTTCTCCAAACTCATCCCTAGGCAACTGTGGCTTGACGAGTCTATTTGACTGATGCATCCAACGCAAACATGCCTGGCTCTTCCTAGCCTATGCTGCTCCCACAGCCCAGAGCGCTCCTGGGTCTGCAGTCTACTTAGTGAAAGTGAGTTCCTTGTTCAAGGCTAGGTCAATGTCTCTTCCTCCATGACATCTGCCCAACCTCCAGGCAAAGCAGCAGCTCCCTCCTTTGTGTCCCTGTGGCACCTTACACACATTCCAGGTATATACAGCACATAGCATCAGTTACTGATTGCCTGTCCCTCCCACTAGACTGCAGGTCCTCGGAGGGAAAGACTCACCTCATTCACCTTGGTACCCCGAGAACCTAGTGCCATATTTGGCATTCATGCCACAAATATTTACTGAGTGCCCACCAGACACCAAACACCACAGTAGGCACCGTGGACTCATCGGTGTATAAGCCAATTAAAGTCCCCCTGTTAGTAAGCTTACACTCCAGTGACACACAGACAAAAACCAAATAAACCAACAATAATTTTAAATAATTTCAAATTAAAGTCGGTCTTCCGCAGAAACTAAAAAGGTAACACAGAGGAGCTACTTTAGATTGGTCGGGAAAGATGGCACTTCAGCTCAGAAATCTAGGATGAAAGCCACCGAGCCACATCAAGGATAATGGGAGAAGGAGCAGCATGTGCCAGGACCCCAAGTTCACTTAAAGCTTGGAACTCCATTCTCTGCAAGGAAATGATGAAAGACCAGCCCGGCTCAGAAACGAAGAGGAGAGTGGTTGTGGCAACGACAAGCTGGCGACACTGGGCGAGTCATGCACCCTCCCTGCATCTCAGGCTGTCCATCTGCAGAAATGCGGATGTTAATAGTTTCTGCCTCGTGGAGTGGTTCGCAAAACGTACATCTATTTAAGTAAGGCTTAGGGTAATGCCTCCGTAAATACTAGTCATTGTCGTTACACCTGTTATGTGGGCAAGTGAAACAGACTTTAGGCAAAAATTTGGATGACGTAAGCCATCACACGCAGAATGGTAGTGCCGAGACAGGGATCCGGGTAGTAAAGCTCATCAGATGGCCCATGGGCGCTGCTCACACTCGCCAGGTCAGCAGTCAGTGTACCCTTCCTCCCTGAGGAGGCAGGCACAGTTCAAGGCTTCTTGAAGGATTCTTAATCACGATGCACCTTCCTCCCAAGACTAAAGGGCTCTTTGGGGTCTCCCTACACCTTGAGCACCAGCTAGGGGCACCTTCCACAGTGTATGGGTAGGATTTGCTTGGTGTTTGCTTCCCGCCCCAACCTGTGAGCTTCTCCAGGGCAGAGCCTCATTCAGCTCTTTCCCCCAACGGCCTAGTTCAGGGCCTGACCTACGGCCCGAATGCAACAAGCGTTAGCTGAATTGGATTAAGAATTCCATCTTAAAGTGACTAAAATTCTTGACTATGTCTCCATGATACCAGCCTAAGTTGTTTCATTGATTTTTGTTCAGTGGGCTGGCCTGTTAACTGGCATGGTGGGAAACCAGCCTTTGTCTCGAAACTTTGAGCTATTTAGCACACATAAAACACATCTGCGGACTGAAACACTCACACAAAAGGGATTTGTAGCCTTCACCCCGTGTGGTTCTTTTGTGGGTGACGAGCATACAAAAGCTGGTGTCTCTACTTCCAAATGCAAACCACGAGATGAAGAATTTAAGGGAGGTGTTCTTAAAATATGTAACATGGGAATAAACGTGGGAAAACGATGCCCCTTGAGTCCAGAAGATCTGGGCTCAGGGCTGCTCTTCCACACATTTCCTGCACAGTTAGGGGGCACGGCACATTCCCTCCCCTCTCTGGGCCTCATGTTCCCCATCAGGAAAGCAGGTGGCCCATCTTCTCGAGAGCAATACTGAGCGCCACACTTGGCATATCACAAGTGGCCCTCCTCTCTCTATAGCAGAACATAAGCTCCTAAGCTTTACAAAACATTTCACAAGCAAAAACATGAAAGGCTGCCTGGAAGGCTTCCAGTGAAGATGGGAACCTTGCATTCGAAGGTGGAGAAGGTGCTGGGAACAGGACATATGCTAGGTCACAAAGACAAGGGAAAACATTTGAGGAATGTTTAAAAGCCAATCAATACCTACTTGTGAAAGTGCCTGCTGCTTGAGATGATAAGGTCATTTAAAAAAAAATCTATTCCATTAAAACATGTATTTACTAAGAGGGGCGTTCCTAATGGTACTTGTTCCAAGTCAGAGAACATCAATTAAAGAGATGGTACAGATAAGCAGTCTGGATGCTGAGCTCTGAGAACCTCAGCTGCCCCCTCTTTCAGACAAAACGGGCTTCTGAGTAAGACGAGCGTTCTCCCCATGTTGACCTCTGTCAACCTTCGGGGTGCCAGGAGATGTGCCCCCCAGTGATGTCATCTCCTCTCTACTTTCTGCTTTGAACTAAGTAGGAGGTGTTCACAGCTTATGGCAGTGGATAAGGATGAAGAAGAATCCAGAGAGCTGGGTTCACCTGAGAGCCCCCTCCATTGCTCGAAGGCCCCCGAATCACTTTAGGATTCTCAGTAACCCACATGCAGGGGCTGGGCCTCTGCCAGGGTAATTCAGTAATGCCCCGAGGTCCCAAGAACATATCCCTCTTTGCTCCCCACTGCTTCCACCCCACAGACAGTTGTCCTACTTGCTTCTACACAATTAGTCGGCACAATGGGGTCCTCACACAAGAAGGAGGGGCCGCCCCCAAATCCCATTATTACCATTATCGTTGTCATTAGAGCCGCGCTAGACCATAAAGGAGTGTCACTGTACAGGCTGCCAGCACCAGGACACATCCCGGATTGGAAGGAAAGGAGGCCTCAATACAGAATTGGAATCATCTTCTGTGTCAAACTGTCTTCCTGGCCACTCAGCTCGGTGTGGGCATCACCTGGGGGGTGCGATTGGGGGGGTGGAGGGGAAGCATCTCTAAAGCCAAACGTGCTCAGGTCTTGACTGAGACATACCCTCACTGTGAGGCCTTCGGAGACTGTCCGGCTCAAACTGCAACCCCTTGGGCCTCCAGCCAGCACTCCCTAACCCCCGTCCTCAGCTGTATTTTTCTTCAGAATGTTGATCGCCATCTGACATGTTATTTCCTTTTTTATGTTTACACTGTCCCTCTTGCCTCACGGAGTGAGTCAAACGATGTTCGCTCAACATTCATGTCCACCCAGAACCTCAGAAGGTGGTGACCTTATCTGGAAATGGGGTCTGTGCAGATGTAATGAAAGGATCTCAAGAGAAGATCCTCCTGGATTTAAGGTATCCAATGCCTGCAGCCTCGAAAAGAGAAAGGAGAGGGAGATTTGAATGCACCAAGAGGAAAGGCCCACGTAGTGAGAGGGGCAGGGCTTGCAGCTCTGCTGCCAGAAGCCATGAGTCACCAGGAGCCCCCAAAAGCTGGAATAGGGGAGGGAGCACTCTCCCCGAGGGCCTTCAGAGGGAACAAGGCTCTGCCGACACCTTGATTTTGGATTTCTAGCCTCCAGAACTGTGAGGGAACAAATCTGTGTTAGTGTAAGCCACTGACTTAGTGTTCATCTGCTAGGGCAGCATCAGGAATCTAACACCGCATCGGAAGGACCTCCACGGGGGCAAGGATTTCAGGCTGTGCTGCTCACCGCTGCATAATCCCAGGGCTTAGGGCAGTGCCCGCCACACACTAGGTTCTCAAGAGATACCAATTAAATGAAGGCATGGATGCTTCAACTTCCAAGGTGGAAGGCTTTCTACAAGTCGGGTTGACTCCGAATCCCATCAGTCCTCCATGCAGGGTCCATTTAGACCAGGCTCTTCCCTCTAGGGAACAATGTCTCTTCCTTGTTTCTCTTCCCTTTCCCTACAGTGGGAGGTGAACGCACTGGTTTGGGAGTTCGAGCTAGGTTCCACCTCTTGTACAACCTGCTGTCGGCGGAATCACGGGCCCCACAGATACCCAGGTCTCAGTCCCTGGGACCTGCACATGTATCTCCTGGAACAGCTAAAAGGACTTTGCAGAGGTGTGATTCAGGCTCTCAGGATGGAGAGATCGTCCTGGATTATCTGGATGGACCCAAAATAATCACAGGGGGATCAAGAGGAGGTGGGAGGGTCAAGTCAGAGAAGGGGATGTGACGATGCAAACAAAATTCAGAGCCAGAGAGATGTGAAGACACTACGTTGCTGACTTTGAAGAGGCAACAAGTGGCCATGAGCCAGGGCGGGTAGGCTGCCTCCAGAAGCCAGAAAAGACCAGGAAATGGGTTCTCCCTCCAAAAGAAACACCGTCCCTTAGACATCTCGAAGGTAACCTAGCAAAACCCACCACAGACTGCTGATCTCCAGAACTGTAAGATAATAAGCGTATGCTGTTTTAATCACTACGGTTGTGGTAATTTGTGGAAAACAAATATATACCCTAAGGCTGTTTTCTCATCCCCAAAGTGGGTGCTGTCCTAGTACTTCCTTCCCAGGGTAGCAGGAGGACTACAGGAAAAGGGCCTGGAATGCAGGACACAGCGTCCTGTGTGGGCACATCCCCCTCCACCCATGCAGACTGTCTTCTGACTGGCCTGGGGCCCGGGCAGGCTTCCTGTAAGAGGCACCTGCAACTGTGTCCTGAAGGGTCACTGGGCACAGCCCAGCAGGCTCCTACTAGAAAGCCCTCAGGGGGGATTCTCTGCTGATACTGCCCACCTCTCAGGAGGGCAGACCAGGCCGCAGGAAGGCCGACCTCATGGATCACCATATACCAAGGGTTGCGTTGGCCAAGTTTTGGGGTGATAACAGTCTATGGCCCTTTGAGTTAAAAAATGGCCAGAGAAACTTGAGGAGAGAATGTCTCTTAGAGGAGAGAGGGGAGGAGACCCCAACCCAGGACAGCAGCGTAAGGAACTGGATGTGGCCACAAGCAAATCATTTAACTCTTTGTTACTCTGGGGCGCTGGAGACAAATATGCTTTAGCAGTCAGATTTCAGTTTTTCTCTCCTGCATTCAAAACCCCTTTCCGTGACCCCCAGCCTTTCAGAAAGGCTGACAGAGGGACTGGTCAGAGCCCCGTTGTCAGGCCAAGTTGAGGACTGATCTACCAACAGCTGCTAGCAGGGCTTTTTGAAGCTTTTCCATGTGTCTACATGGAAGAAATATGTAGAAGTATATGGGCCAAGTGTTAGGTTTATACAAATAATCAAGGGGAACTACAGATACCTTTAGCTAACGCACCTGCTAATTAGTAAGCCTGATCCTGCATACCTCCTGTGTGAGGAGGGCCACGGCAGAGTGGGACAACAAAGACCAGCTCGGCCTTTCCCACATGGCCCATTTTCTGAAGAGGACCCAGCCCTGGTTCCATTGCATGACTGGGACCAGAGCAAGGGGAGCCTCGTGGTGGTGCCGGGAGAGACGGGGAGGCACATGAAATCTGGAGAAAGAGCAGCCAAGTAGATGACTCAGGCAAAGATGTGAAAGCAGCTCATCCATTATGAGGCACACCAAGAGACAGGGTACCCTGGAAGGGGTACAGCTGGGAAATCTGATACAGTTGGTGCTGGGGTTAATGCAGGTCATGCTGGACACTCCCATCAGGATGATCATTTTAAAACACAAATACGGTCATGTCCTCTGCTGAAAATCCTTTAATGGGTTTCCAGGACCCACTAATAAAGTCCAAACTCAGTGCCCTTCACGTCTTGGTCCCACCGAACCCCCATTCCCTTCCTTCCTTCCTTCTAGAGCCAGTAGCTCTAGGACTAACGGCCAACCTGCCACTCCTTCAAAAGACAGCTCCCTATGCTGGATCCTCTGAAATGCTTTCCATTCCCAGTTCCCTTGGTCAAAGTCTACTCAGGCTTCAAGGCCTAATTTTTTTTTAATCTTTTTTTTTTTTTTTTAAATTCACATTCTAGCAAATTGACATACAGTTCAATATTGGTTCAAGAGTCAAGTTCAAAAAAAAAAAAAAAAAGTCGAGTTCAGTGGCTCATCATTTACAACATAATACCCAGTGCCCATTACAACAAGTGCCCTCCTTAACATCCATCACCCATCTGGCCCACCTTCCCACCTCACTCCAGCAACCCTATTCATTATCGTTAGCAGTCTCTCATGATTTGTTTCCCTTTCTCTTTCCTCCCCTCCCAAATGTTCATCCATTTTGTTTCTTAAATTTCACATATAAGTGAAATCCCATGATACTCGTCTTTCTCTGATTGACTTATTTCACTTAGCAAAATACACTCTAGCTTGGTCCATATTGTTGCAAATGGCAAGATTTCATTCTTTTTGATGGCTGAGTAATATTCCATTACACACACACACACACACACACACACACAAATACATATACACACACGCATCCCCACACACAATTTCTTTATCCATTCACTAGTCAAGGGACTTTTGGCCTCTCTCCATAGTTTGGCAATTGTCGATAATGCTGCTATAAACACCATGTACTCCTTTGAATATGTATTTCTGTATCCTTTGGATAAATACCTACTAGTACCATTGCTGGATCATAGGGTAGCTCTAGTTTTAGATTTTGGGGGAACTTCCATGCTGTTTTCCAGAGTGGCTGCACCAGTTTGCATTCCACCAACAGTGCACCAGGGTTCCCCTTTCTCTGCATCCTCACCAACACCTGTTGTCTCCTGTGTTGTTAATTTTAGTCAAGGCCTAGTTTTAATGCCACCTCCTCTCTGAAGCCTTCCCTAACCTTGGTTACAACTAATGGCTCCCTCCTCTGGGCTTCCACCATCACAATAGCTAACATTACTTGAGTGCTCGCTAGGACTCAGGTACCATGCCCAGGGCTTTACGCACATTATCTGATTTAATCTTCTCAGCCACCCTAGAAGGTTTTATCAGCTCTACTTTATGGAAGAGGGGATTTGGCACAGTGAAGGTAAGGAACCTGCTGCTCCTCAAGAAGCCTGGATTCAATCCTGAGCAAGCCAACTCTAGGACCTGCACTCTTCGTCCTCTGCTGTCACCGCCTGCATTGCTGTGCATCCCTAACAGGCCACCCTCCTACATTCCTGTTCAGTGATGACACCCCTGTCCATCTGGTCACCCAAGCCAGATGCCTGCCTCCCTCCCCTACCATCTCAACACCAAGGTCACTGTGTTGCTGAGAAAAGGGCAGTGACTCACCCCGCTGCACCCTCTGAGACTCAGCTCTGGCATCACTCCAAAGTCCTGCTCCCTCTGACTTAAGTACCCATCCTTGGGCTCCAATCTAAGGCCTTGTCCAATCCATCATGTGTTTGGGTATCACTTCTTTATTGTCTTTATGAGGACTTAGATCAGGGGGGAAGAATACATCTTCCAGGTACAGTGGCTACCTGGATATTTTATTTTTTATTTTATGGCCCTATTCTGAGTGTGTCAAACTCAAGGGGAAATCTAATTAATCACAAAGTCCTGTCAATTCCATCTCCCAAAACAGCTCTTGAGTCCATCCACTTCTTCCCATTGCTACTATCATCCCTGTAACCTGTTCCCCATCTCCTGCTGGTTTACAACCACCTTCTAAGTGGCCCACAGCATCCAGCAGCTCCCCTCTAGTCTATCTTCACCAGGATGCTTATTCTAAAACACACACCTGATCTGGTCACTCTTCTGCTTGAAACTCTGCAGTAGCTCCCCAAAGTCCTTCCAACAAAATTGAAATTCTTTCACATGGCTTATAAGACCCGTCCTCCACTGCTCCTCCTACCACACCACTTTCTCAACAGTGCTCGCCATCCACCCCCCAGCCCAAGGCTGTATGCTCCGTTCATACTGAGCATCAGGCCAGGTGCTCCCACAGCTCCTGGCTCCACAGCTCCTGGCTTTGACACACCTGTCCCCCGAGCCAGTCGCCCGCCTCAGCTTTATCTGGCTGGTATCTGCTCATACCTCAGGTTTGGTGTGGACATTCCTCCCTGCCAACCTTCCTTTACTTTGAAGTTGGGTTAGATGTTTTTCATGTGTCTCCACTGCTTCTCTGCGAACCCCTACTATATACTCTACTCACTTATCAGTAGACTGGTAGCTCTTTTACTTGTTAAGGTAGACTGGATTGCTATGCCCAATTCTTCAATCTGTCCCGTGGTGCAATGACAAATCCATACCCTCTGTCCTGTTTCCATCGTCTCCCACTAGGGTAGACAGTATTTTCCTACCCCACTGATGTTGGGCTTGGCCATGTGGTGTGCTTGCCAGCAGAGAACCAGCAACCATGATGTGAACAGAGGCTTTGAATATGCTGCAGAGTTTAGTACGGCCCCTGGTGTCTCCACCGTCTGCCCTGACAACGGTACGCGCAGGATGAGAGATGTGTGAAGACGACCTGAATCGATCTCTCGATCTGTACCTGAGGCAAAGGGCATCCTACCCTCAACCCCACCCCCTCCCACTGGAGCTCACCCATGAACAAGAAAACAATGTTTTTTTCTTTTAAGCCACTAAGAATTTGTCAATGCAGTATCACCAGAGCAGAAACCTCACTGATTTACACCTGTCCACATTCCTCACTGGATTGCAGACTCTCCGTAGACAAGAAAGAACTATAACCCGAGCACCCAGCACAGGCCTTATCACAACGTGGCTGCTCAATAAATATTTGTCAATCGGATATATGGCTGAATGAATGCATGTTCATGTTGTTGACATGTCTGTCTCCCTAGCTGGCCTGGGAATTCCTCAAGGCCAAGAATGGCATCTGATTTCTCTCAATAACACCTCGCCATCTCATTTCCCACATTGGGTTCTTGGTAAATATTCAATAAATATTTGTTGAAACGAAATCAATTGAATTTTGTGGGCTGGTGTGGGACGGAGTCCTTAATTTATGACATTGTTTCCATGGGAGAATGCATTCTGAGTGCCAAACAAACTTGCAAATGAACTTTTGGAACCTCACCCGTTCATTGGTTCAGGATTGCCAGTTTTGTGGAAATCCATAACTGAACACATGTGCTGTGCTTTGCAATATGGGAGAAACTGAGAAACTGCTTCCAAACCCAAGATACTCAGCCTGCAAAAATTCACTTTCCACCCACACAGACAAATTCAGCACAGGTTGGATTTGAGGTTCCAACAATAAAATACTAGACTTTTCAGAGCTCATTGTTTATCTAATTGCTTTTTATCTGCTTATACTAGATGCCTATTCTTAACACCCGATCAAAAGGAAGTTAAGATAGTTTTCTTGCCCACCCCCCGCTCTCAACAAATCCATTTTCTAGACACATATGCAAGAAAGCTCAACCTTCTCAAAAGAGAAAATAAATTATTTTTCTAAATAAATCTGTGACATTTAAAATAAACACAGTGGGATGCTCTACAGTTATAAGAAAACATCCCCTTTAGAATTCCTAATTTTGAATGGTACTGGGAACTCAATATGAGTCACAGATCTGACGCTTAGTTTTATTTTGTCTTAGGCCAGAATGAAGCCAGCTTGAAACTAAGTGATCTGATGTGGCTGGGAAGGCCCATCAGTCTAGAATGTTCTGTATTACTGGATGCACAAGTCTCAACCCATCACTGGTAGAGTTTCTCAATCACTCGATCTACTTCATTCACTTAACATATATTTTCTGAGCACCTATTATGTGTCAGGCACTGTTCTAGACTATGGGGGTATAGTAGTGAACAAGACAGACAAGGTCCCAATATTCACAGAACCTACATTTTAACAAAAGAGGCAGAGAAATAAGATCAGTTCAGACAGCAGTGGGGCCATGGTGAGAATAAAACAGCAAGGTGATTATAAGTGAGGCGAGGCCACTTCAGCTTCAGTAATTAGGAAAAGAGCCAGTGATGGAAAGATCTGGAGAAGAGTATTCTAGACTAAGGAAACAACAAGTGCAAAGTGCCCAAGGCGGGAACAAGTCTGGCATATTCCTAAGTCAGAAAGAAAGCCCAGTGTGGTGAAGTGGAGTGAACAGAGGAGAGAGAGGCATGAGAGGCACAGAAGGGTTAGGTGATGGACACAGGTCCTGCAGTCAGAGAGACCAGATTCTAAGAGAGAAAGCCAATGCAGGTTTTAAACTGGGGAATGACATGACCTGGTTTAGATTTTTAAAAGCATCCTTCCTGTTGGAAAGTACTGAGACAGGGGGAGGGAGGGAGGAAGCATGAGTAGTAGTTGTGTAGAAGGCTGGAACTCCTAGCCAGTCACCAAGAAATGCCCTGGTGTCTTCAGCCTCTTCTCTGATCATTCCTCTTAACTTCGTGTGCTCACGGAACCAGCCTCTCCCCTGGGGACACAGTTTCTTTGAAGCCAGCTCAGGGGCTGGCTGCTTCCTCTCACTCATTGTGAGTGTCCTGCTTGCATCTTGCTGCCTTTTCTGGATGCTTCTTCTTTCCTCCCCCTTTCCAAGCCTGCTGCCCAATGCGCCCCAGCCTGGAAGCTCAGGCAGTCAGGCCATCTGCCCACACCACCCAGAAACCAGCTTGTTGCAACCATCTACAGACCCCTCCCACCCCCACAAATTCCTTCCTCCTCTGGACTACTTTGCTCCTCACTCCAACACCGTTTCCACAGTTGGTCTTGGTGACTGCAATTTCCAAACAGACGACTGATCTGACACTCTGCTACCTCAGTTCCTTGACTCTCTCTACCAACAATCTTGTCTTCCATTCTATTTCAGGTACACGATCATACCCTAGACCTTGTCATCACCAATAGCATAACCCCCTCCACGACCTCCCTACAGCCCAGCTACTATCCTGTTCTAGTTCCCCAGCTCCAACGAGTCTTAAATCCAACCACAACCCCCTGTGCACAGATCCTGTCACCTGTTCCTATCCCTCACTCCCCTCCTTAGAGTTCGCTTCCAGCTGAGAGCCCAGGGGCCACTACTTTAAGTACCAATATCCATGTCAATACCATTGTCCAGGGGCACCTGGGTGGCTTAGTCAGTTAAGTGTCTGAATCTTGATTTCGGCTCAGATCACGATCTCAGGGTCCTGGGATTGAGCCCCACGTCTAGTTCCCTACTCAGCAGGGAGTCTGCTTGTCTCCCTCTCCTTCTGCTCATTCTGTTTCTCAGATAAATAAATCTTTAAAAAAAAAATGCCATCATCTATCCCTTGGATACACCTTCAGTTCCCAGGCCCCTCTCGCCTTCTTGACAGATTTCCTGCAAAGCCCTACCTTGCTAAATCTAGCTCTCCCCAAGTCTGTCACTACACCAGCAGCACTGAACACAGCCTTCGAAGAGCAAAACCACACTGACTGCTCTCACTTCAAAAGCAAGACCACTGTCCTCAACTGGGCCCTCCTGCTGTTAAGCGATCATTCTATATTTCCCATCTCTGTTCTCTCTCCAACTCTATTTCCTATCGTCTCTCTCCCTGTCCTCCCTTCAAACCTCTGGCACTTCCTCCCCCACCTCACTCTCACTGGTCCACAGTCACTGAAAATGATGTAAGCAACACCAAATGACACTGCACATGCTTCCACCCCCCCCCTGCCCGGGGACCCATGTTCTGTACCTTCCCTCCCATGACCAAGGATGACCTGCCCCCTCATGCCTGAGGCTTGCCTCCCTACACATATGCTAGATCGTATTTTCTTTCATCTTCTGAGACCCGACACTGCGCAACCACCCCTGCACTTTCTTGCACCATCAGTTTCTCCTTTACTGGAACTTCCCCAATAGCCCCAAAGCACAGTGTTCTTTCATGCATCTTAAAAACAACAAGACCCTGGGGCGCCCGTGTGGCTCAGCGGTTTAGCCTCACCTTCCCCCCAGGGCCTGATCCTGGAGACCTGGGATCGAGTCCCACATCGGGCTCCCTGCATGGAGCCTGCTTCTCCCTCTGCCTATGTCTCTGCCTCTCATGAATAAATAAATAAATAAAGTTTAAAAAAAAAAAACAAACAAGACCCTCTGGATTTTACTTTCTCCTCCAGCATCTGCTCCATTTTTCTGTTTCCCTCAGCAAAGCTCCTCTAAAGAGTTTGTCTCTGCTCTGTCCTCTCATTAGTTTCTCTTGCAGCTTTAGCACCACTTGCCACAAACAGCCCCTGTCATGGTCAATCATTACCTGCTAAGCCCAGTGGCTCAGTTCTCTTGCCCAACCTCTCAGCACCATCTGGCTCGGTGGACTGCTCCCTTTCTTCCCTTGGAGTCCTGGAAACCAACTTCTCAGTCTTTCCTCTTCCCTTTCTGGCTGTCCCCTCCCAATTTTTGTTTCCTCATCATCCCCCCTCCATCCCTAACCACGGTACCACCTCGGTGCTCAGCTCCCCAACTACTTGTCCCCTACATAGCCTCTCTCATCTGGTCTTAGGGCTTCTTGACATCCCATCTAAACACGCCTGAGCCCCAAATTCATCTCACCAGCCGGGACACACTGCCTGTGAACTCCAGACCCGTGTTTGCCAACACAGTAGCCACTAGCTCTGCGTGGCTAATTTATCCCCGGCCACTGCCGAATTCACCCCTGCTTGGGGCTCTGCAAATAGGGGAGCTCTGCAAATAGGGGAGCCTACCTAACTGAAAGGGGTGGGAAAGAGGATGCCTAGTGGGTACCCTTCCCGATGAAACGCTGTCGATGATCAGTTAATTTCTTAAACTCTAGACTTGGGCAAGAGACGAGAAGAAAGCGTTCCTACCCAATTACGATTATTCATGAGAATCCTCCTGGCCCTGCTTCCTTTGTCTGCCTGTGATTCCAAGGGAAACAGCCCCGCGAGGAAGCGCAGGGAAAGGCAAGGGCAAGTGTGCGTCTTGCCACATCTCAGCTTTCTGATTCACCCCGTGAACTCCTAGTTGATTCCAGCCCCACGTTCTTAGTCTATCTCCTGAACCTCTTGCTTGTACTGGAGTCTCGCCCTCTCCCTTCACTGCCCTGGGCTACCTTGCCCAGGGGCTCCCCAGTTCTCTTCCCCGCCCTCTTTTCTTTCCCCCAACTGCCCCTCGTTCAGCCTTCAGCTTCTCTGCACCTGCTCTGCTCCTCCTCATCCCTTTTCACCTTTAAAAACTGAAAGCACCAAACTGACAGACAGTGTTATGGGTTTGTTTTTGTTTTTTTTTTCCCTCCTCCTGCCTGAGCTGCAGCTCAGGCGCTCTCCTCCTCGTTCTGTAGCGGAGCCGAGTACTGGGTTGCCATGGCAACAGCGGATCCAACCAGGCTGGTCCCAGCAACGCTCAAGGAAGCCTGCTCCGAGCCTGGATGGGTCTGAACATCATCACTCAAGACCAGGCTGGAGGCTGGACACCAGGCCCCGGCCTCGCCGCGCATCAGGAGACAGCAGCGTCCAGAATAAGGCCCCCACTGAGCCCACCGGGTGCATGACATTACGAGGACTCAGCCGAAAATTTTCAAACATCCCTATTCTTTTATTTCCTCTGAGGGGGAAAATCTTTTACCTCTCTCTCTCTCTGTGTTTCTTTCTCTGGAGTCTTGGAGAACTCAGTAGAAAGTAAAAGCAGAGCTCCGGCCTCTCCTTTAAGTGGCCCACCCACCTGGCTCCCACCCCTGGGGGGCTGGACCACCCTGCATGATCGGGGCCCAAGGAGTTCCCCCCATTTGCACAACTGGGAACATCCTGAGAATTAATTAGCATCACCCCGTGATATTTCAGGCAAAGAGCTCATCAGTGCCCCCAGGTCATCGAAACGGATTGTCAAAGTAGGGCAACAAGTGTTCGGCCGCTTGACACTTTTTTTTCTTCTCTCTCCAAAATGTGAGTTGGTGAGAAAGAATCAGGAAATACCTTTGTAGCGAATGGCACCAACCACAGTGAGGGTCTGCTACCTTCAAACACTCCATACAGGATTGATGTTTACTGCAGTTTGCAACACGAATTCTCCTCACCTAAAAATAAAGACGGCAGTGGTTCAGATGGAATTATAAGCAACACCAGAAAAACTACAACACCTTATCTGATAAAGGGCCACAGGGAGCATATTTATCAACTTGGACTGGGACGGGCTCTGTAATGACACTGGGCGGCAGTTCTCAGAGTTCTGGGGGTGAAGTCGCTTCTCAGCATCCCCTGGGGAAGCCTCTGAGAGTACAGATTCCCAGGTACCCTGCGGCCCCCCACAGCGGAGGCTCCTGCCTGGTAGGGCTGGGATCCAGCCCAGAAATGAGGAGAATCCCACAGCCCTGCCAGGGTAACTCCATCACTTCAGCTCCTGGCTTGCTTGCTCACATTCCCTCCACTGGAGTTGAGAGTAGAAGAAATGGGGAGTATTCAAATCATTGCCTGCCCCTAGAGCTGCCTCTTCCAGTTGCCAGGAAATAGCAACCCACAGAGCAGGTGCCTGTGCTGGGGAGACCCAGGTATCTGAGACAGCCAGTCGGGGCCTGGAAGCAGGGTGGCAGGAGGCAGAGAGGACCTCAGTGTCACACGGCGCATTTTCTGCAGGCAAAAATCCCACAGCAGGTAGTAAGGAAACTTGCGGAACTCATTAAGCCAGGAAGTTGTACACGCTAGAAGGTATAAGTAACTTCTTTAAAAGGTTAGAGACACAGAGATTTCTAGAAAGGGTTGCTGAGAAAAATAGGCTATGCTGAGGAGCACTCTTCAATTCTAAGTTGACTTCATGGAAAATAAACCCACCCATTCCTCACAGTCCTCAATGTTGCTGAACGATGTGGGGCACACCACCAGCCTGAGCCAGAATTCACCAGAATGTGGATATTTCCTCATAGCTCACACAACATCCTTTTAATTCTGGGAGGATTTTCATAAATATGTAATCTATCTAACCTTGTTTTCTTATCTGTGAAATGGTGACAGTGCTGTTGACTATTAATACTGTCTGGCACATACTAAGCGCTCAATAAATGTTAGCTATTGCTATTGTGTGAGGAACAGGCTCCACGATCCAACAGACGTGTGAAACCTTACACAGAAAAGGCAAATAGGTTTCCTTAGAACAAGGCTTTTGAGAGCCTTTGAATATGCTAAGCATCACGATACTCCAGGAAGTAGTCAATAGCATCTCCTCCTAGGGCCACTTTTGCTCAGAGCACTTAGTGGAATATGAGTCTCTAGAACATTCTATGAGAACCATTATATGGTGTACTTAAACACACAAACAACATAACTCCATGTAAAAGAGAGAACAATATAAGTACTTACGTTGGACCTGCTTCTCTAACTTAATAACACATTATAGTGACTATCCCACAGCAATGCATAAATCTTCATACAGTTATTTTTAACGGCCACATATTCTATAGACATACCAGGGCATATTAGTTTGGCTGTTACTATCTCCCCAAGAGTCTAGGAAAGAACCTTCCTTAGGTTTCGCCTCTCCAGGGATTATACTGGCTCAGCCAGAAGCTTACTAATAGGATCCCCAGCACTAAACCTAAGTGAAGAATGTAGGTATAACCTGCTTTGATGCCCAGTCAAAAATTCTCCCTAGGACTTCAGACTTTGAATGACCAGAGGCTAAGCGCTCTTTACCTCCCAGAAAGTGAGGACCTGTCAGCTATCCGTGGCTCTCACGGTGGTTCTCAGCTTGAGTTCTGAGGAAAGTAGTAATGAGAATTTATGAGCTATTTGCAATGTTTCAAAAAGCTGAGTGGAAAAACATGCTTGGATCAAGCAAGACTTCAAGAGTCTCCACTTTGGGCTGGAATTTTATCAGCTCTGTGTGATAGCACAGTCCGTTCTCTGGCTGGCAGTTTTCAGATGCCCTTGATAAATAAAGCCTGGGAATGGGAATAGCTACTTAATCCATGCAGTTTGTGGAACAGACAAAAATCTTTCAAAGTGGAAAGCCCAGGGAATAAATAGAATGAAAAGTGTTGAGCAGGGAAACAAGTTGCTGGGGAAGATTCTGTATGGCAAAGAAGTGGTTTACCAACATAGATCAGGTCCACTGCCCATCCCACTGTGGTCATCTTGACAAAGCCAGCTGTTCAATGGGCAAAGGGCAATATGGCCTTCCTAGGAATTCTGGAGACTACAAAGTGCCTGCATACCTACCTGGTGACTATAACAGCACGTGTAGCTTGATATTATTGCTATTCCCCTTAGAACGAGAGACAAAAGAATGGAAAGTAGGAGTGGACCAAGGGCAGCTGGTCTTTTCTTTTCTTTATTCATGAGAGACAGAGAGAGGCAGAGACATAGAGAGAGAAGCAGGCTCCCTCTGGGGAGCCCGATGTGGGATCACACCCTGAGCCAAAAGCAGATGCTCAATCACTGAGCCACCCCAAGGACAGCTGTTATTCCATTATATAATTCTGTAAGTCTCAATTATCTCCTTTATACTTTGTATGTTCCAGTGGCCATGAGTCTAAATTACCAAGCCAGAAGTGGCTGCTATTTTCCCAAGTTTGGGATCTGATCTTGTTTTCATGGGCTTTAAGGTCAGGCCAGAATTGAAGTCCCAGCCTTGACAGGGCCTAACCTGTGTGTGTGTGTGTGTGTGTGTGTGTGTGTGTGTGTACGCCCTTGAGTGAGTTATTTAACTCCTCCAAGTCTTTGGCTCTTCATATATAAAACAAGGGCAATTTTATCTCATTAAATTATTAACACACTTCATCACCATGGTTTTTATATGTGTGTGTGCACAGGCACAACTGTATGCATGTAGAGAGACCATATTTAGAATGGTAACTAGTATGTGGTCAATAGGGACTGACTAAAAATTAGTTTTTTTCCCTTCCTTGGTGAAAGCACTTTGTAAAAATGAAGAAAATGTAAAAAGATATTCTTTTTATTTCAGTAAGCAGAAGCAAGAAGAAAAACTAACACAGCCAGATAAATTAAGAGAGAGAGGGTGAGTGCCATATATTTCCTGGTTCATGAATGTGTATGAGATTGTGGCCTGATATTAACCCCAAATTCCAAAGCCAACCCCATTGGGTATATTCATAAATGCATCTAACCGTTCAGTGCCCACACAATAAATGTGTAAATTCGGTTACCTTGCTGATTATGCACCCATTTGCAAGCACACCCTCCTCTGGAAAACTTGGCATTGGAAATATAGCCAATAATAAAATTGTCTAAATAGGTAATATTTCTTGCTTACTTACTGACAGTAAGGTTTTTAATTCCGTGTCTGTGAGCCACTGTGGGTCTTCTCAAAGCCTGCAGCAGTGGGTAAACTCAATAGTTCAAAGTAAAAGCTTCACTACTAGATGATGACATTAATTAAGCACTTTTTATTCGTAAGTCAGAAGCAATAACTAGTATTTTTACCTACCTCTTTCCCAGCTGTTAGATAGATGTAGATATTCTTCTTGGGATGGGGAACCAGTTTGTAAAAAACAGGCGTTTCTTCTTTAATTTCATAGATAACCTCTGGACAATTTGAAGTCAAATTCTCACCAAGAATAACCTATATTTTTTTCAAAAAGAGAAATATGATTTCTATTAAATATGTCGAATAGTGGGGTGGTGAGACAAGCTTAATTCTAAGACCACGTGCCCTTGTACTCATTACATATATTGGCTGAGCGCCATGTTCCTTAAGAGTCTCCTGACTCAGTCTTCCACGAGGCTGGTAAAAACGAGCACAGCCACACACACACCCCCCAAAGTCACCCTTCAGTGCGGGGTAAGTGTCCTCACATGTGTAAACTCGAAGGCCACAATTCCCTACCACATCTAGCTTTACAAGAAGCTACAAGTGACAGCTTCATTAACACTGTGCCAAGTGATCTTAAAACTTAAAGGAAGTCAGCTTGACATAGATTTGCACAGATTACTCTGATTCTCCTACAATACTCTACATACTTAGGCATTTTAAAATAACCAGGACAACTTAACAGGCTCAAAGAGGTAGGTATATGTTTATATATAAAATATAAGTGTGGCTTTGAAATTGGACAAACCTGATTTTCACTCACCTCAGTCAATAAATATCTACTGAATAGTCCTTAGGCATCTAGTATGTTCTAGATGTTTGGAAAATGGCATTGAACAAATGGGGTGGGGGTGGGGGGTAAAATCCTACCCTCATAGAACTTGTGAATGTGTGTATGTGTGTTTGTATAGTGGAGTGGTAGCAGATGATACATAAATTATAAACTCTATGAGAAGGTGATGTAGGTCAAAATAAAGTGGGATAAAGACAGAAGGATGCTCCGTGCTCAGGGCAAGTCGCTTTGAGAGGTGGTATTTAGGTAGATACTTGCAGGAGACGATGACTTGGATCATTTAGATGTCTGGGTGACACAGGCTCTTGGACAAGCAACCCACCGGTACTGAGGTAGCCAGTGTGATTTGAACAAAACAAGTGAGGCAGAGAGGCAACAGGGATATAACATAGGTTCTTGTCTGCCTATTGTAAAGACCTCACTCTTATTCCAAGGTGAGAGACATGGAGTCACTGCAGGGTTTGAGCAGAGTAGTGACCTGGTTAAGGAGCAAGTTGGAAGCACAAGTATGGATACGTGTCAGGAGACCATTACCATAGCCCTAGAGAAACAGGGTGGTAGCTTGAGCTCAGGTGTGCATCCTGGCTCTATCCTTTGAGTAAGCTGTGCTACTTTGAACCAGTAACTTACTTAACCTTCCTGGGCCTCAACTTCCTTATCTATAAAATGGGGCTAATGATGCCTTTCTTATATATAACTGTTAAGGATCAAAGGAGAATTATGAAAAATGCTTAGCTTGTAATAAATATACAGTAGATAATAATGTTATTAGATTATAAGCTCCTTTTGAGTAGAGGCCATGCCTTAATTGTCTTTATACCATCCCCTTGCCCGTTGCAATACTTTCAAATTCAAAGGTCTTCAATATTTCATCAGTTTGAACACATCCATCTAGAATACCCATATCTGTTTCTCTACCACTGAGGACAGCAATTACATTGGGCACATGGTTGTAAAAGCAAAATTGGCACCTGAGAGACTCTTTTCAAAGTCTACATTCATGCATCTACTGAGCAATAGCAAGCTTGTATCACATATCCTGATAGCAATTACATATTTGCTATTTTATAAAAGACCCCTTATTATTTTGGTACATGGGGCCTCTTCCTGCATGTGACCCCACTCCCAGGACCTGGGCCTGAGTCTGGCTTTGCCTTGCAGGGGTGACTTCCCTCCATCATCTGCTCTGGGTCAAGTCCATTTGGGATTTGGTACAACTCGCACCTCACTAGGAGCCCATGAACTGCCACTAAATTCAGTAGCAGCTCTGTAAGAGTCAACCTCAGTAACTAAAATAGGACTTTCAAAGAAGGACTAGAATCAGTTTCTAAGGGTGGTGGAAAAGGTCTGTGTCACAAGTCTTTTAAAAATGACAATAACTGCACCGTTCAGTACGGTAGCCACCAGCCACATATGGCTATTTAAATTTAAATTTAATTAAATTTAAAGTGTAGAACTTCCGTTAGACTAGCCACATCTCAAGTGCTCACTAGCCACATCTGGGTAGTGACTACCATACTGAAAGTACAGATACAGAACCTTTCCTTCATCATGGAAAGTTCTATCGGACAACACTGGCCTACCAAAAACTATGAACAAAGGGAAACATCACGCAGACACCGCCCAAGTGTGGACTCGCCAGGTTCTTGTCTTCCCATCTCTAATTCATAGTCCTTCTTAATCAACTCAGATACAAACAATTGATCAGGGTCTAGAAGTGGTCATAGAGAAGAGAGGAAACAGGAAGCCATTAAAAAAAACTTTTGATAAAAATATTCTCAAGTGCAGCTCAAGAGAAGACAGGCTGCTGTCCGGGAAGAATTCATCACGCCAAAGGCATCATTGGGCTGAACCACCCGTGAAGCGTTCTTGCGGATAAAACCAAACCTGAATCTAATCAAGCCTTTAGTGTGAACTTCCATTTAGCATTAGGAAACAAAAAAGGAAGGAAGCAGCTGAATGATAGATACCACAAGAAAACAGCCAAATTCACACTGTGGGACATTCAACAAGACAACAGACTTCATTTCCCCAGTCAGTCAATGGCTGTGGATAAAGGATGGGAGGTGGCTGCTCCAGACTGAGAGAGACATGAGAGACACACAGAGAGAGGCAGGGACACAGGCAGAGAGAGAAGCAGGCTCCCTCCAGGGAGCCTGATGCCGGGAGCCTTGATCCCAGGACCCCAGGATCACCTGAGCCCAAGGCAGACACTCAACCACTGAGCCACCCAGGCGCCCCTATACATGGAGATTTATTGCATCATGCATTATAAGCAAAAGATTGCAACGACCTAAATGCCCAACCATAGGGAGCTGATTAAATATGGTATAAACAGTATGGTACCATGTAGCCATAAAAATAATTAGGAAGCTCTTTGTGTATACGTTGAAAACATTACATATATAGCTATACATATTACATAAACATATTTATATACACATACAGCATGTGTAATATGTTGTATATTTGATTCAATGGGGAAAGACTACCTTCCCTCTTTTGCTCGCAGACATATTTATGTCTGGGAAGATACCCAAGAAACCCATATCCCTGGTGCCCCACAGGTCAGGAACGTGTGACTTTCACTGTATATCCTCTTGGTTCATTTGAGTTTTGAACAATGTCAGTGTATTATCTGAGAAAAATATGATTTACATTCAAAAAGTGAGAGTGAGCGGGCCAAATTGTTCTTTTTGCTAGACTCTACAGAGAAACAGTCACTATAACCCTGAGGATTGGACAACAGCAACGTCTCATTTCCATCACAGGGGCTCAAACGTGGAGGGATCGGGGTCTCTGTGGTCATGGTCCTCACCTCTCTCAGGTGACTCTAGGACAGAGAGACATGACTTTCTTTCCCCTTTAGATTTCTATTGATGTCACCTCCTCTGCCTCTGATTCCCCCAGCCCATCTCTGAGGCATCAAAACAATACTTGGATCTTCTAACTGCAAAATTTGTGTCAACGTCAACACAGAGAAGCCAGCCAGCAGGACCGGAGCACGGGAAATGTTCCTTCCTCAGCTCAGTTTATTTAGCTGGGCAGCTTTGGAGAAAGAACGCAATGCGTGAAGCGATGCAGGAAGTAACAGTGAGTCACAGAAACCCAAAATGGGTTGAGTTTTGTATAGAAGAAACTCATCCAATTCACACATACTCCTTGGGCATGATGTGGATTTTTAGCTCTTGTTTCCAGAATATCCCTTTAATATCGAACTAATCCGAAGTCAACCTTAGCCTCTGCCATGCATGTTCTCATTTACCCCTTCATCCTTCGATTCTCAGGCATCACCTCCTCTGAGCAGCTTTCCCTGGTTGCCTTTCTACCTCAACCCACTGTCATTGTTACCCATCAGTCTGTTTCCTCCTCTGGACCTTTCCTACTGTCTGAAATGGCTTTACTGCTGATTAATTCAGTTATGTATCTTCTGTCTTTTTCTTCCCATCACGAGAGCAAGGGGGTTGCCTGTTTTATTCATTTTTGTATCCTCAGCACCCAGAATAGTGTCTGACACATAAAAGGTAACCCAATAAATATTTATTAAATGAAAAACAATTCTATTAGCATTCAAGATTTTATAGGGCTCTTCAGATTTTTCCAGCTGAAGCCTGTGTAGAAAACAAATTTTCCCCAGTGGAGAATTTCAGTTTGTGTCAACATATTGTTTCTGTTGACATCTCCTAAAGTCTCATGGTAGGCTATTAACTAGCCTTGGGATTTTTGTTGCATACAAAAACCTCCCAACTCCAGTCCTGAAATGTGCAGTGTGTGAGACTTCCACACCAGACAGTTACATTACAAGTTCAACACCACCCACAGAAAAGATAGTCTGGTGAGGAAGATGGTAGGGGAGGGGAGGAGGAAAATTAAAAGATTATTCTTTTTTTTTTTTTTTTTTTTGCTTTACTATTACCATGACATGGAAAAGCCATGGGTATTCAAGAAAGTTAAGATATATACTCCAAATTTCTTTCCTTACACCTCAACTCTGTGGGGCTAACCAGTTAAAGGGCAACCAAGCCAATCTTCTTCTTTTAATAAATAGTTTCTTTAAAATGTTGTGAAGGGGACATAAACCATGCACACACGAGAAAGGAAGGTAATTAACCAACAGTATTTAAAGTGCTTCAGTTGTTAGTAGTAAAGGTGAAATATCAAGATGAAGGCAAACTCCTCTTTTATTTCTAATTTACTTATTTCAGTGTAAAGTAGTAAGAGAAGAGTACAGCTTGAACCACAAGTTCTGGGCTGTGGATTACAAGGCAATAATAGTTCTAAACTGCGGAGTCCCTGCAAACTCACAAACTAAAAAGAATGAGATGGAGGTGAACTTGAACGAGCCTCACAGGATACCCTATACAGCCAGTCACAAGTTTTGACACTGCCTGCTGTTTTGACTTTTTGGCCTGTTACCTCAGCTCAGCCATCCCCACCACCCCAACCTTCCAGTCCCAGGTCCTGTCCTAGGTTCTGCTCGGCTTCCTTTCCCTTACTTGAACATTCCATGGGAATAAAAATAGAGCTTGTCTTTATAAAATATTTCGTTATTTTTGTTAGGTCTTTTTTTCATTTGAAAACTTCCAAACCAGAATCAAGGCACACTTCAGGTGTCACACGCTTTACAAATTTCTGTGAGAATACAGAAGAACTTTCTGGAACTGGTCTGAATTTTGCTCCACGGTCTGGATAAATGAAATCCACCTGGAGGATTAGAGTTTTGAGGGCCACCTGGCTAGCCAGTCGCGACTCTAAGCAGTGAGAGCAGTGCTTCTCTGCTGGACACAGGGAGGGGACATGCAGGATGGGGCTTCTGTACCCTGAAACCTACTTCAGTCCTAGGGATGTTGGAGGAACCCAACACTGCGAGAGCCATTCCAAAAATCAACTTGAACACAGATCTCCTACCTTTGCTCTCAAAGAGCCCATGGGGGAAAAGCTGAAGTCCCACAGGAGGTTCAGAGGCTCCCATGAGCTACTTGCAGCCCTGGGAGGAGGAGGCTCTGCTGCCTTCCTCTAATACAGAAGTATGCACTGTGCTGGGCTGCCAGATGCTGTCCCCAAATAGGAACAAACTAAAACCACAGAAGCCAGAGCCCCTTCTCACAAAACCTCAAATACTTGCATCTTGGTATTAACCCAGACACTCCAATATTTGAAAGAAAATGTAAAAACACAGAACAAAAACAGTCCCACACATCCTACCAAGCTCTGCACACTGCATGTTAATTGTCAGTGCAGTTTGGTTGGGGGACAGGTTGCTTTAGTCCCAATCACCTTGAGCAAGTTACCTCATCTCTGCGAGCCTCGGGTTTTTTTCATTTTTCAAGTAGGGATGGTAACACTATTTGCCTCACGAGGATGAAGCGAGCTGACCCATGCAGACACTGGTTCTAATGCCTGGCACAGAAGTCAGAGCTCAGAAATGTTAGCTATTACTATGCCTCGGCTGCTGCCTCTTCTTTTATGCTTACAGGAAAGGTTAATGGGCATGCATAAAGTCACAAATTTCAAATTTCATGCATATTCCATTATTACTTATTTTAACACCTGGAAAAGCTCAAAATATTCAATCGTGCCCTTGAAATGAGGACAATTTTCTATATGCGACAGTCAGCTCAAAGGAATCCAAAGCCCACCATAGGCTGTGCCACCGTCTGGACAAACATTCGGCGTGTGTCTATAAGACCGGGTGCGCACTCTGCAGCGTGCAGGCTTGCAACACGTGACATGTGCGTCCCCAAAAGCTGACTTCAGCGTGGCCATCCTCGCTCAGCTGATCTCACAGGAGACGCTGACAACTGAGAAAGTACAGCATGCAATCTTGTTCAGAAGGGAAGTAAAATGAGGAAATAGCAGGCCGGGGAGGGGGTTGGTGGGAGAGTGACGACACAAAACCCATCTCACAGCCATTAGGATCACACTTCACAAAGTTAAAGAGGAAGGATACACTGTTAAAAGGACCCTTTCAAGTTCTGAATTCCTTCCATTTTTCTAAAATCTTACAAAGGGACCTAGGAATAAAGGCAGGAGAAAGAGGGCAGCGAAGGCATTCGCACATTGCCAAGTCTTTTCGGTTTTCCACTTCTCCCGGCAAAATTTTACCTTTGGGGGTGGTGCAAGATCACCTGGAAGCAGCATGGGTCCTTAAGGACACTTGGAAAATGAATCAGTAGCTCGGCCTGAGCCCAATGTCATGTTTCCACATTATAGAACATGATACAGCTATTTAAAAATACTGTTTACAAAGGGTCTGCCGTAACATTTTAATTCTGGCATTTTTCCTTCATTAACTGAAGGGGAAAAAAATGGATGTAAAATTGGATAGAGTCTGACCTCAACTATGCGCAAAAAAAAAAAATCTAAAATGCTGCCAACAG
Source organism: Canis aureus (assembly GCF_053574225.1). Taxonomy (NCBI): domain Eukaryota; kingdom Metazoa; phylum Chordata; class Mammalia; order Carnivora; family Canidae; genus Canis; species Canis aureus. Next base: position 40,924,705 of record NC_135623.1, on the reverse strand, counting down.
TTGCCTCTACATAATAGAACAAGAGGTGGGTTGGGGTTTTTTTTTGGGGGGGGGGTGTTCTGTTTTCCCCTCAACCCCTGCTACTTTGTAACCTTCTCTAGGAACATATATTACTTTCACAATAAGAAAAAATTATTTAAATGACCTGAGGTTTAAAGTTGCACCAAATTATGTTAAAATTCCGTGAGGTTTTCAGAGGCTTAGATTAGAGTTTGTGTGTGTGTCTATGTGTGTATGTCGTGATTAAAAAAAAGAAAAAGAAAAAGAAAAAAAAGCAATTGGCCCCCAACTGCTGTTTCCTGCCCCTCATCCAACCAGACATATACTACAGTGCCTGGCATCTCAAAAGGCTGCCAACTCTTGATCATTGTGAATCTGATGAGTCAGGCTGTGGGGGATCCAAGCCCCTTTCTTCTCCTCCTCCCACCGGCTGCCTCGGGTTGGGTTTTGTTTTTCGTTGCTCATTAGTACCTCCACTCTGTGGCTTAAGAAGCCAAGCTTGTGTCTATCAATGTTCGTCTCTTCTAACGGTTCTGGTGACAAGTCTGGCAAGGGAGAAGCTTGAAGTTTTTGAATAAAGGGCTTCAGGAATGATCTGTGCCTTCCAATCATCGACACAATCCTGGTCTTGGGACTCTGGGTAATTTTATGGGCGGCATCCAAGAATCTGTACATGGGATACACAGGGGATGTCTTGGGAATTCCTGGGCTGTCCGAGGGAGCCTGGCAGGCCAAGTCAGTTCAACTTGACCCTCACAACTTCCTCCTGAGGGAAGGGACCTTCTTGAGGGAAGCCGGGAGCCAGGATTAACTCCCAAGACGTTATCGTGCCATTAGCTGTTCCTTCAATCAGATAGATGGTCTGCCTCCGTCTAGGGCTGGGGTTCTTCCAGGAGCTTCTAAAAACCCTGACCAACACCCCGGGAGCACTGGTTCCCCCATCACTGGCCTCCACGGATCCCTATCAACGTGCCTCCCATCCTTCACTCCCACCCCCTCCAGGGAACGCTCAGGGAACGGCTGCCCGGGCCTGGCACACAGATTACAAACTCAGGGTGGCACAAGGGACATTAGCGCAGGCTCTGGAGTCACTCCAGATTCAAATCTCTGTTCTGCCGTCTGTCCCTTGGGCAAACCGTCCACTTTCTCTGGGCCTCACGTCCCTCATGGGGAAGAGGGGTGTCGTATGTAACTACCTCACAGGAGGGGGCTGAGTCAGAACACGCAGAGGGCCTGGCACAAGGGCAAACACTGTACAAACATCAGCAGTCACAAAATAAACCAGAACACCCAACCAGCCCATGTTATCTGAATCCTAAAAACAAGGCCTCAGGTATGGCTTTTGAAGGTGTGCACCACACAGGCGCCGGGGAAAGCCGCACGCCAGTCAGCTACCTCTTCCTCGGCAGTGTCGAGCTGCCGCCAGGCCCAGCCCCAGCCCCAGCCCCCCGGTGTCACAGCATCACTGAAAACTGGCCAGGGGCACACAAACTCCTGGGCTGAGCACACAGGACAGGCCATCCCCTGGGGAGCTATTTACGGCCCTGTGTTCCTTCACCTCTGATTTATCCTGAAACAGTTTGGTTGGCTAAGCTTTGGGGAAACACTGTTCTCGTCCTAAAACTCATCAAAAATATCCTCAATCTGAAGAGATAATTGGTGAGGAGGCCCCGGTAAGGATGGATGGCAACCTTTTCCTCAGCCAGGTTCATGGGTCCAATTTGCCTGACCAGGTTGGTGAGAGCCACACGTGTCACTGCCCCGGCACCAAGCAACTTGTGTCGAATGACTGATGGGTGTTTACCTTTCCCCAGGAAAGAAATCTAACACAACAGGAAAGATGATCAATGTATATTTTAAAAGAATGTGTATACAAACAAACTCTTTCCCATATGTTACTGGGTTTCCTCCAAAGAAAACAGATTAAATCAAATGCCTACCAGGCACCGAGCATTGTATTAGGCTGTGGGGATCCAGGACCCCCTTCTTGAGAAGCTTAAAAAAATCAAGTTGGGGAGGCAAGACAAACATGAGTGAAGAGGTTGGGCATCAAAACGAGACATCTGTAATGAGCCAAAAGAATGAGGCAGATAATGAGTATTTCAGATGAGGGGAAAACATGATCGGCCTGGCTTCAAACAGGAGATGGAGCATGAGCTGAGCAGAAGCATAGACATGTAGGATTCAGTAAAGAAAGTAAAAAAAAAAAAAAAAAAAAAAAAGGCAAGCAAAGCAAGCAATCCCAGATGAGGGCACAGTGGGAATAAAGGTTGGGGCTGGTGGGGGCGGGGGGGACCAGAGGACACAATGCACATGGGGGAACAGATAGGTTTGGCTAGAGCAGGGGATGAGTGCACAGAAGACAGAATTAGAGGCCATCAGGAAAGGAAGGGGTTTTCTAGGTTGTCCAGCCCAATCTCATTTTAGAGATGAGGAACGGGAAGCTCAGAGACGTTAGGGGATTCACCTACAGCCGCACAGCTAGTTGTCGATGGGAGATCAATTGAGAAATCAAATCTACTTGTACTCGATTTGGAATCTGAGCTGACAGTAAATCAACTGGCTACCAGGAGGCAAAAGGACATCAGCCTAGGGTGACAGAAACCATGCGGTTCCCAGCTATGAATGTTGATGGAGGCCACAGGAAGGTGTTCAATAAACGCTTGCCGATGGAACTGATAAGCTAGCCACTCTACCACTTCAGACAAGTCATTACTGTCTCCTCCTCCCACTGCCCCCCCACCCCCCAGCGAATAAAAATCCCAACTTGACCAGTGGTATACCCATTTATGGGGAGAAAAGGCTCCTCTGAGATACAAGTCAGGGGGGAGTCTCCAAGGATGTCAGGGGAAGTCTCCAAGTATGTCTAACCTCTCTGTGGTATGAGTACCAAGGGCAGAAAACAAAACCCCTCCATGGGTGGCAAGCAGGTTTGGAGGGAAGGAGCACTGTTTTTTTCTACATTTCAAGGTCTTATAATCCTTCATCTGTCTGAAGCTGTAAGAAATCAGGTGTGTCGTGCATTTCCATTACAAAGGAGATATGAACCAAAAGGTTAAATGTCTTAGGAAGGTGGCCTGGGGGAGGCTGAGGGCCAGACGCCCCCCCTTCACCTCCCCCAGGCAGCTTATGAGTAAGGGAGGGAGAATGACTGGGAAGCAGGACAGCCAGAGCTTCCTTACACGGCTTGGGAGGCTATCACATACAGATTTCCAGAAATCTCTTTGTGGTCATTTCTGAGGGTCTCTGGGCAGTTTGCAAAGCAGTTTGCAAAGCAGTTCATATGGTCTCGTGTATAACCCAGGAACAATAAAATAATAAATAAATAAATAAATGTAAAAGCACAAAATGGATCACTATTAAAATTGACATTGCAGAAGGGCACAGAAAACCAACCTTAAGTAACTGGCCATCTCCAGTCCCCAAGAACAAAACGGTCCTGTTCATTACCACGGTGCCATAAACGGATGTCAGGTCGGAATGGATCAAGGTAGATGATGCGATTGGTGGGACTCTCTCAGGTTGCTCCCCGTCTTTCTGAACATGCACACAAACGCACAAATGAAAAAAAGATCATTTTTAACAGCGATAATCACTCAGGCCCACCTAGGAAGGATCCTGCTTGAGCCCCAAATACATTTTCTTAGACAAGATCCCCAGGAGCAACCGCTTATCTGCTCGATCTGCAGGATCCCCACGCTTGCCCAACCCGTGGAAAGCCATTTGTTTACGATGTATTAACATGTATTGATTGCCAGCAGTGAGCCAGCCATCCATTTAACACTCCCCCAGCTGATACATGAAACCGAGTTCCACTTTATCGCCAAGAAAGAGCCCACTGCTGAATTGGGAGAGAGACAGTCTTGTGCTTGGCGGTTTGCATGATCCTGCTGCAAATTATTTTAGCTAGAGATTTGCTCCTGGGAGGTTCGACGAGCCACTTCCCAAGATGTGAGGCAGACCGCCCTGTGGGGCGTGATGGCAGAGAGTCGAGACTGTGGATTTACAAGACAGATGCAACGTGAGGCCCAAAGACAGGGTAATTAATTCAGAGGGTAAAAAGGGAAAGAGATGGTCATGGGCGGCGGCGGGTAGGACAAAACCACAGAGCCAAAGGGGGAACTAAGCAAAAGGACTGGATGTGGTGCTGATGCTCTTGAAGAAGCAACAAAAAGCTCAACTTCCAACCTGAAGGCATTTCCATGGTCCGGAGCGTTGAGCTCATAGCATCACACACTTGGTCCTGATCATTAAATAGAGCCCCTCTGTAAACCCAGGGCAGACAGAGTGTCGACCAAGACGTCGTGGTCTCTCTTGGGTAAAGGCATGAAGTGCTTCACGCTGCTTCCTGCCTTCAACGGCAGGAAACTGAGTTTGCTACACAAATCTCTGGAAGATACGGAGCCAGAGCGAGCCGTTACTGTCGGTAGCTACTGAACACAGTGTGATAGCAGACTTTATCTGCCAGAGCTCCGTTCCCAATTGTACTCAGGTTTCCAAACCCACATGTAAGTCTCAGCCCATAGGAGAGCTGGTAAAAACTCCAGTGAGCCTCAGTGTAACTCCTAGAATTGCCCTGTTTGGGGAGAGGGGCGGTGAGCAAGGGGAGGCTAAGACTTATTAACTTCATTATATTATTGCTGACAGTGTTTATGTCTTTCAATTTACGTCTTATCAAACATTCATTATTTTTAAGCCCACCAAGTTTCATTAACATCTAAAGTAAATGGATTCATGGACTAAATTGATTTCTGAAGCCTTTAAAGTGCCGTCTCCATTTCTTTGTCGAAGTTGAGCTGGGAAGAAAAGATAAGGTAGCAAGGATTTCTCCAATGCTGTGATCACTTTTCAAGGGAAAGATGTCATAACCTAAGAGAAAGTGACTTATCTGCATAAAATATTCCAGAGCGAACTCAGTTTAAGAAGATTTTTTGGAAAGCCCATTAGAGATTTGTTTTTTGGGTTTTTTTTTTTTTTCTCCTGTTAGATACTTGTCATGTAGTCAAGGAAGATGAGGAATTGTCCTATTAGAATTGAAGTTAAGGAAAAAAAAATCTCTGTGGGTCTGAGAATCAGAACAATAGATCACTGTTTAGATAAGGATACCTCATGACTATGAGTAGAAAGAGAAAAATCGGATGACCTTTAGATTGAAAAAAAATAACAAAACCACACGACACATCTCGTTTCAAAATAAAACCAGAATTGTTCAAACTTAAGGTCAGCTGACCATGCCTATTACTCTTATTAAATATTTGAGCATCGCAGAGAGGCTAACTCAGAGAATTGGGTGTCATCTGGGCATCTGGAATGTTCTCATACTGCTATCTTTGACTGAAAGACTCCCTTCTCCCTCATCCCAGGGCACAGAAAAATGTATGGCTAAAGGTTGTTGATTATTCATCCACAAGGACCAAATGGGGCAGTGCATGCCTACATTTGGTATACAATAGTTGCTTAATAAGTGTGGCCATTTTGATTGCCCAAGAACCATGACATCACAGGGAGGCTTTGCTGAGGAGGCTGGATGAAATACTCTGATATTCTGCTTGGAGCCAAAAACACAGAAGTGGCTCAAAAGCTACTAAAAGCACAAGGACAAAAATTGCTTTCAAATTACCATGTTTGCCAGTGTCCTTCCCGGACTTCTGACCATTCTGTAATCATTGTACTTCTCCATATTAAGTCCAGGATCAGTAGCACAAGTGAGTAGTAGAGCCGTGGAATCAGTGGTCTCGAACTTGGGAGCTACTGGCATAAGCAAACTTCCTCGGGGGAGGGGGCCAGGGAGCTTAGGTCCGTATTCAGGTTCAGTTCTTACCCACTGGCTGACCGGGTAATTTACATAACCCTGTTAGGGGTTGGCTTTCTTGTTGGTGAATAAGGCTAATTAATGATTTAGCCTGATTGGTAGGGGGGTTATGAAGAAGAGACAGTAATGTTAGTAGTAAAAATCAAATGCTGATAACATGTTAGCTGGTGTCAGTAACATGTACCTACTATGGGCTACTTGGAGTATTTTATTACCTTACTTAATCCTGGTCCTCTCACTTTCTGGCTTAGTAATTTTGTGTATGTTATTTAACCTGTGACTCAGTTGCCTCCTCTACACAATGGAAGTGATAGCAACGACTGAGTATGCAAGTCCCAGTGAAGCTCAGAACAGTGTTCGGTGCGCAGTCATACACAATCCCCGTATTCGTTTTCATTACCTCATTTAAAAACACAAACGGTTGCTACCACACTCGTGACAGTCCTCCCACCTTCTTCGCCATGAGAACCCTGATCCTGTCCAGGTAGCCTGGGAAACCATGACTGGTCCAAGCCACACAGTAATCCCATTCTCCACTGCCAAGTATCTGCTTTCCTACTCCTTAGAGTGAGGGGTCGCCATGTGGTCCCGTTTGGGCCAATGAAATGGAAGAAGTTCACTGGACAGGGGCTTCTGGGAATAAATTTCCTTTGAGATAAGAGGCGGCTCTTGAGAAGAGCCCACTTGCCCTCTCCCCTCACTTGCTCCCTTTGAAATCTGTTGTGTGAGGCCACCATGCACAGAGAATTTGGCTTCCATGAGATCCAAGATGGAAGATGAAAATCAACATGGCGCGGGGGAAAAATAAAGGCTCTAGGTTCCTGAGGGCACCACTGAGCACAGCTGCCAACCTTAAACCTTTGACTAACAACAGACGGTATGGCTTCAGTTGCTGTCGAATGGGTTATCCGTTACTTGCTATCGAAAGCAAGTCACTACAAGCAACGAGAGCCATGTTGGACATGACACTAGAGTCTAGCTTTTCCTGAGCTGCGAGGGACCAAGAACTGGCTAAGCGCTTATCCTCTCACCATGGAGGACCTTGGCCACAGTCAGGATTGTACAGCCGCTTACAATAGCGAGCCTGGAAGAAAATAGGAAAGAGCAGGCCTGGACCTCACGTAAACTCTAAGGGCCGCTGTGGCTGAATGGAAATGGATTCTTTTGTGCTAGAAACACACAGAAATGGACAAGTCCCTGTGAATGGAGAAAGGGGCCCTCTGAGTGGCTTTCTTATGCTCATTTCAGCAAATGAAAACAAAAGACAGACAGCTTCAGAGAAACCTCCTCATGAAAGTGAAGTTAATACCTAGGGAGTCAAGCCAAGAAAGGGGTGACATACACAGTCACGCCCCCCCCCCCCCGAAGTCCATAGATAATTCTTACTCCCTTTTTTTTTTTGGCCTATTTTCTGTCTTGCCCTTCTCTCCCCTTAGGGCATAATCGCTAATGTTGCTCTCAGCCTATTCTCTCTAGTTTATTATGTGTAATTTATTTCTGAATCCCAGCCTCTGCTTGTTCGTCTGTGTGTAACAAGGTTAATGTCTTGTAATGATGCTTTTGCCAGTTCTGCCTTTCATGACAAAATCCAATCTTGATTGAGCTCTAACCCTCGTCTCCCCTTTGGGCTTTCTTGGTCCCCTCAGAGTCGTCATTCTGCCTCTCCCGAACGCCATGTCTGACCATAACATCACGCCTACCCTGCAGCCCGAAGAGGGAAAGTTTCCTCAGGTTGAGGGAAAAGCTGCCTTATCTCAAACAATATTTGGCTTCGAAAAGGGAGAGGCTTGAGCCCGACCTACCAAGGGGGAACCAAGGGTACTAGGAAAGGTGCGGGAGTACGTGCGTGTACCGGGCACGGTGGGCCTACTGCAAGGGGAAACAGCTTGACCTCCTTGCCGTACCCTTCTATGACCTTTCATTGCCAATAAACATTCCTGGTGTGTACTGCACAACTCCAGGGGGCACCAGTCACGTATTCTAGAGTGAATGGCACCCTCCAGTAGAGCAATTCTGTGGTCCTGCTCCACCATGCAAAAGATGACCTGACTCATCAAGGCTTTTGCAGGGTGTTCACAGCCATGCTGCAGCTATCATGGAACAGCGGCGGGGGCGGGGACTGCGCACCCAGGCGGGGCCTCGAGTGTTAGAGACCCAGCAGGCGTCAAGTCGTGTCCTTCCCAGGTGCTAAAAAGACTCCCTCATTTTAGCTTTTCCTTGTGGGGCCAGGAAAGATACCAACTGGGTGCCTATCAACTTCTTATACCTTGATAAAATGCCTCTTGGGCGGTTAACTTTGTATTCTGTACACGTATTTTGAAACAGTTTCTCCATCACTTCCTAGGGTCCACTTGCAGTTGGGAAACTTCACTTGGGGTCCTACACTCAAGATTTGTGGGCGAACGTGGACACACACACACACACACACACACTCCTTCCATTCTGTCCCCTACAGGCCGCTTGATTTTGATGAGTCCCTGAACCTCAGTGACCAAATCTATAAAATGGACGGAATAACACATACGCCCTGCCTATGGCATTGTAGTGAGGCTCAAAGGAAACCACACGTGTGAAAATCAGTAGAAAACTCCCTTTATGAAGCAGGAGAGATGGAAAGAACCATTTTTCAGCCAAGTGAGTGATTTCATTAGTCATTAAGACTCTGTTGCCTTTCTTTATTCTTCTAGAGTATACAGCATTGCTTGGGTTCTAAGTTTATGGCAACTCTCTGATTATCTGAAGGAAGAATTTACCCTGGGGACTCAAATGATCAAAAGGAAATGGTCAAAGTGTGCATAAGGGGTGGAGAAGTGAAGTTTAGGGACCCAGCTGGACAGCACAGACACCAGCGAGCACCAGGCGGCTTGCAGTGGGACCATAGGAAACAGAGAAGTTTGAATTTTGCATGTTCCCACTTGCTTTCCCACCCCCTCTCTTCCCTCCAGACCCCTCAGTGTCCTTCAGCCTCAAAGCCCTACCCACCACCAAAGTTCCACTCTCCAAGATTTATCCTTCCTTCTCCATGCTTTACACCCTTTCCCCCATCAAAATCTCCATCTGTTCCCTGTGGTTAATTTCAGTCAATTACTTATGAAAAGAATCTGACTCAAATAATTCACAAAAAGAGATGAATGGCTGACAGTGTAGGAGGAAAAAAACAAACAAACACTTTTCTACATTCTTACAGTTGAAAAGCTCTCAGTCCACCGACGCTTTTCCATGAGGGAGCTTCTGGCCTTCTAGACGGGCCATTTCTTCATTATGGGAGCTGTCCTGCGTGATACAGGATGTGGAGCGTCCCTGACCCAGGTCCACAAAATGTCAGTAGGGCCCCCCATCCCATCGTTTGACAAGCACGAAAGCTCCTTCCCCCACATCTCTATAGACTAAGTAAATGGCATCCTCCTCCTCGAGAACCACTGGACTCTGTCGCAAGGTTTCAGAGTTACCGGAAAATGATTATCGAGATATTTCTTGCCTCCACCCTTGTTCGCACCTAGTCTTCCCCATCGTGATGAAAGGCACCACCAATCCCCCTCAGCTCCCCTCTTTCCATCACTCCTCACAGCCATACACGAAAAATCTCAGCTGGATCAGCCCACAATTTCGCCTGTCTTCTCCATCTCCATACCCCACCCCCAGGCCAAGCACCCTCCATCTCACTCCTGATCTACTCCAAGAGCCTCCTCATCCCTCCCTGTCAATCTACATACAATCTTTTTCTGACCAGCAGTCAGTGATCCTTTAAAATATAAAACAAGAAAAAAAAATAAAATAAAATATAAAACAAGTGATGTTACTCCCTTGTCTAAAATTCCTTACCACCTTCCCATCACACTTAGAACAAAACCCACATGTCTCCCCAGAACCTTCCTGAGCTCATCCCTGCTGACTTCTTCACATTTATCTCCTCTCTTCCATCCCACGTCAGTTCCCACAGTGACTTTCTTTCAGACATTTTAACCTATTACCATATTTATGCCTCAGGGCCTTTGCATATGCTGCCTCTAGTTCCCCAGGCTTCATTCCCTTGTAGCCTGGGTCTTTCTAATCTTTCCAGTTTCAAATTCAATGTCACCTCCTCACAGACATGTAACTCCATCCCCATCCCAGTTATTATGAATCATAGCACTCCACTCTTTCCTTCAAGCTTGTTTTAAGACGTTATTATCTGTCTCCCAGTAGACTCTAGGCTCTGACAATAGTTTATCTGATTCTGCACTTTGAAGGCAGCATACACCTAGGCATCGGATATGTAGTAGGTTGTCAATAAATGTTTATTGAATGCATGAATAAATACGTGGATCAATGTTTGAATTCTACAGTCAATATCTTACCAGGCAACCTTGGTACATTGCTAAGTAGGTCTAATCATTACGCAGTTTTGCCGTTGAGCCCAAATTTGTTCTTGTAAACACTGGACCTTGGTTCTGCCTGAGGAAGCAATACTGAGCTACCCCATACCTCTCACGACCACGCATCTCGGCCTTCTCTATATTTTACATCCGTAGTCCATCCACGAGTCACAAGAGGAAGTTTCTGCATCTCTTGCTATCTCAGTCCATAGGCAGGCATCAGGCTCAGTCTCCTGAAAATACGGCTCTACCATGTGAGCAGAGTACGTTAGATATTCTCTGAGCAAAAGAGAATAATTGGACTGTTTTCTTGTGATTAGAATAGCCTAATTTATGAACATGGCCTCACACTGGGTTAACTCTTTAAAATAAAAATAGCATAATGGCAGCATGGAAAAATAGAACAAGAGATTTCAAGTTTAAAAAGCTGTGGGTTCAAGTTCAAGCTCTATCACTTGAGTTGTGAGTCTGAGGCAGACCATCTAACCTGAACCATCTGAACCTCCTCTCCAGACCCACCACGGCCTGTCCATCTACCTACCATCCACCTACCTACCCCTGGTTTATGGAGCATTTGCTCTTGGACAAGTGCCTGATCTGTAATATACAAACGGGAATAAACCCCCTCTTATCAAAATAAGTCAATGAAAGGAGTTTTGAACAAAAATGCAACACTTTCCACTTCATGTCGCTGCTTTCAGAAACAGGAACTGACAGGAATAGTTTGAGGAGGGGCTCCACCGACACCTGCAGTTTATGGATAGAATTCAGGGAATAAGTGGAATTGGATTAAAAAAATAAATATATTTCCATTTGAGGCTTGAACAGCACACGTGTTAAGGCACCAACCCCTGTGCCAATGAAAATCTGTGTATAACTTTTGACTCCTCCAAACTAAACAACTAATAACCTGTTGGCCTGAAGCCTTATCAATAACATAATCATTTAACACACATTTTACATGTGTATTATATACTGTATTCTTAAAGTAAGCTAGGGAAAAGAAAATGTTATTAAGAAAATCATAAGGAAATGCATTTACTGTACTGTATTTATATTAAAAAAAAAAATCCAAGTGGACCTGCACAGTTCAAACCTGTGCTGTTAATGGGTCCAGTGTTGTTAAAGGGTCAGTTATATTTTAGCTAACTCCAACTGGAATTTGGCATTTCCTTTAATTATGAATGCAGGACACAGGAGTATTAACTGAACCTGGGACTTTGTCACCAAAAGAAATCAGACACTTTCATATCATTTTATAGTTGTTCAGATATTTCAAAATATCATTTATGCTCATCACTACTTTGAAATTATGGGAGTCACTGCTGTTAGATTTTGCTATTTGATGTGTTAAGATATTACTGTATCTTGGGGCACCTGGGTAGCTCAGGTTGAGCCTCTGACCCTTGGATTCAGCCCAGGTCATGATCTCATGGGTCATGGGAGGGAGCCCCATACCCAGCTCCTAGCTCAGCGGTGAGTCTGCTTAGAGATGCTCGCCCTCTGCCCCTCCCCCACTCGCACGTGCATGCTCTTCTCCCTTGAGTAAATAAATATGTCTTTAAGAAGACATATTACTATATCTCAAATTGGAAACACAATTAGATACATGACCATTTTTTCTGAGAAGGATCTACAGCCTTTACAGAAGTCCACAGCACAAGGGCTCCATGGGGCGGGGCGTGGAAAGGAGCCTTCAGGGTAGAGGACACAGAGATCTTGCTACACACAGGAAGCTGACACTGGGTAACACCAACATCTACTGGCTGCTCGGGCTCTGTACCCCTCCTGACTCCCACAGAGAAACAAGGGTCAGCGCTTGGAATTCAATTTTCAAGATCGGACACGGATGTTAAATTTAGGAGCCTCAGGAAGATGTCAATGAGCAATGATCAGGAACAGCTAGTGTGTTTGAGAAACTGCTTCTCAAGCCGACTCTTCCAAGCCCAGGTAGGGGTGGGGGCAGGGTGTGGGGAGTGATAGGAGAACAACAAGGAGTCTGGCTTCATTCCCTCACCGAGAAACGCCCTTCCCTCTGGGCCACCTGGCTTCCTATCAACAGAGCTCCAGTGTCACTCACATACACACACACACACACACACACACACACACACCTCTCAGCTCTCAGGTCACTGTGCTATAATCACTACCTTCTCCACCAAATGGAGAACTCCTTTTCAGTGTGACAAATGTTTATTGAGGGCTCACTAGGTGTGAGACCATCTTAGAATGCTTGGCAACCACCGACAGACCCAGCCACTCCCCTCAAGGCACATACAGCCCAAACCACACTGTGTCCAGCCCAACACAGGGCCTGGTGTGTCCCCAGTCCCTGACCTCACTGCCAACTGCCAGCCTGGTGGCTCTTCCTGGGGCTCCCAAAGGCCCCTAAAAATCAACATGAGTTAAACTTGTCTTCTAACTGGTCACCAAAACTTCGCAATTCTACGTCTTAAAAAGCTATCTTGTTTCATCCTTCCCCCTACCCCCGACCCCACACCCTCACTGCCACCACCCAGGTTCATTGCAATTGACAGGATCCGTGTGATTCTCCCCATCTTCACGGTCACCACTCTAGACCAAGAGACATCAATTCCCGCCTGGACCACTTCAGGAGCCTCCCGCAGCTTTCCGGGCTTCCTCCAGGACCAACCTCCCATCCATTTCCCACAGAACAGCCAATATCTAGGGACTCAAGTCCCATCATTTCCTTTCCCTTCCAAGGCTCCTCTGTACTTTAAGATAAAACATCCTCTCCCCCCACAGCCCGGGAGGCCCACAGGATCTGGCTGCTGCTGCCTTCTCCAACCTCCCTCACTAACACTTCCCAGGATTCAACCACACTAACCTTGTCATTTCCCCTTAGACCTCACACTTGTTCAGCATGCCAGGAGTGCTTGTGCCCCAGTTCTCCACGGGGACATCTACCTTCCTTTCTCATCTTCCTGGTGTTGACTCAACCTCCTTAAAGAGAACATTCCCCAGCACCTGCTCAGCTCATTTGCAGTCCCAATCCCAGCCTCTGGCCCCTCATCTGTAAAATGGACGTAGCCGTATTACCCACCTCAGAATGCGTGGGGAGGATTAAATGAGTGAATATTGATAAAGTCCTTAGAATACCACTTGGTACACGGTAGGTGCTCTATAAATGCTCTCATTTCAAGATAAAAATAACTTATTTGCTACAGGTTATCTATTCTATTTACCATTGACAAATATTTTTGCACAGTGCTTGGCATATAATAACTCAAGAAATTGTTCATTGGAACCAGTGAGCATCCTTCTAATCGGCTCTCCATTCTTCCGAGCGCTCTCTCTAGAACACAATCGGATCATGTCTACATATTGCCCTGCTCTTGTCCTCCATCAGCCAAGGCCATGATTTTCACACCCTGTTCAGCAGAATCCTAGAAGTTCCTGTGAGCTGCCTCAGTGACAGGCGGGGGGGGGGGGGGGTGGCAAGCTGCAGGGTTCGGGGAACCTCCTAACCCCTTACTGTACCCTGTGTCCTGGCCCTTGGCCATGGTATCATCCAGAGCAGCAGGTCAATGATGATCTACTAACCTCATTCTCATACCGAGCGGCTAGTTAAGATTTATTGTAGAGACCAGGTTTGGAAGGTCTGAGAACTACTGACCGTCAGGATGAAATCCAGCCACCTTTGCCCGTCTCATTAAGCCCGTGGCCATCTGGCCCATGCTCATTTCTGGACACTCCCCAGCCAGGGTGAACTACCTGCGGTTCACAAGCTTATTCAATGACCCGCTTGTGCACAAGCTGTTCCCTTTCTCTGGAACTCCCTTCCCTGCTTCCTCCACATGGCTTCAAGATTCAGCAGCTCCAGCATCACCTCTCTGAAGATTCCAAGATCTTTCCAGGCTGAGTTTGACACTCCGTCTAAGGGCTTCCACAGCTTCTTTTTGCTACCTCTCGTACCATGTCTCCTGGCATTGTAAAGGCTTGTTTTACTCTCGCCCTTTCTATAAGGACTGGTTGGGCAACTACCACACCTGTGGGCCAAATCTAGCCACCACTTCTTTTGGCTGTTTGGGGCTTTGGGGTTCTTTTTTTTTAATGGCCCATGAGCTAAGAATAGTTTTTACATTTTTAAATGGCTAGAAAAAAAATGAATGTTTCATAAGTGAAAATTATACAAAATTCAGATTTCAGTGTGCATAAAGCTTTATTGGAACAGTGTCATATTTGTTCATTTATGTACAGTCTATGGTTGCTTTTATGCTATAGCAGCAGTGTTGAATGAATGCAACAGAGACTGTATGCGGCATGCATAGTCTAAGATATTGATGATGTGACCATTACAGGAAAGGTCTGCTGACCTCTGTTTGAGAGCACTGGCCAGGATAGTAAGGCTGGGATTCCTGGGGTCAAATCCCCATCATAACTCCTCCAAGGAGAACAGTATCTATAACTTTTAGGTAGACAAACCATTATAAAACCCAACTACAGACTCTAGGGGAAAAGGTCACAATTCTATTTAGTTTGACAGTATAAAAACTAGCATTTTCATCAAAATATATAATTGAAATGAAAAAAAAACACTATAAGCACATTTCATAAAAAGCAAACAAAAAACATAAGACTACCATGCTCTTATAAACCAGTCAGACCTATAATGCCTACAAATTGCTCCCCCACCCCTCAACTCCCAGCAGACTTTGGGATTTCTCAGAGCAGGCCCCAGTCTTTATCAGCCATGTGCCACCACATGCTCAGGGAAGACGGAGAACACCAAGAAGCTTCAGAGAAGGTGGAGATGGTACCATGCTACTGTGGTCAACATGGTGGTCACAGTGTGGCGTGGCTCTTCACCCTTCCATTCTCAGGGAATCTGCCCACTGCACCATCTGGGAGCCAGGCTGACCCCCCTCTTCTAATTGGACCAGGCGTCAGTTCCTGCCCCAAGGACAAGAAATCCCTACCCTGCAGTAGGGCTCTAACCTGGTATGAAAAGGGGAGTTGGACCCAATGCTATCTCATTCTTGATAATTTGAATAAATCATACAGAGAGTTGTCGTCAATGGATAGCCAATGCTGAAGGTTAAATGCTATTGAGAAGTAGACTGTGTATCAAAGCAGGCTGCAGGATTCAGGTGGAGGGCTGGAGGAAGAAGAGGCCATTGTTGGCACGACAGAGGGAAGTAGCATGCTAAGTCATGTGGACAGTGAAACCTTCGAATAAGCATCTATTACTTCCTGCCGTTGAGCCGCTGTGAGCTGCCTTGGGCCCAGAACCTTCTTCCAATTCAATATTAAGGAAGTCCCACCCTACAACTGTTAATCATGATGGTGAGGATAGTAAATACACACATGGCATTTCCTATGGGTCAGGTAATGTTTACCTGAGACATATTAACTCCTGAATCCAGACAATAATTCTATGAAGCAAATAGGATGCCTATTTATAGATGAAGAAAAGGAGGCACAGAAAGGTCACATAATTTTCTCAATGGCCCACAACTCAGACACGGCAGCTTTCGTCCCCTTGACCTAGCTCCGGAGTCTGTAACCAGTATTATAGTACTACTACTATTCCCAGCTTTCCGAGGAATTCTTCATAATTCTTTCCACTAAGACCTCCACCCCCTTACTTGAACTTGCCCAGTAGATGTTTGTTTCATGCAACCAACTGTGCCTAAGATAGAAATTCGTGGGCAGCCCCGGTGGCGGAGTGGTTTAGCGCCGCCTGCAGCCCAGGGCGTGATCCTGGAGACCCTGGATCGAGTCCCACATCAGGCTCTCTGTATGATGCCTGTGTCTCTGCCTCTCTCTCTCTCTCTCTCTCTCTCTCTGTCTCTATGAATAAATAAATAAAATCTTAAAAAAAAAAAAAGAAATTCGTATCAGGACTGACACTCTAAAAGTAGATCCTCAATTTTAAGGTATGGAGCTGGGTCTGAGGTACTACAGGATGGAAGACTCTAGAAATCTCCCCACATCCTGGACTGAAATGCAAATAGGCTGTATACAAGAGTGGAGGACCTAATTAAACTGTGACCTTTAGGTTCCTGAGATTCAGACTACAAGCTCAAAACTGGAAAGGCTTTAGGTTTTCTAGGTATTTGCTTTAAGCAGTTAGAAGTGTCTAAGGAGTATAACAGACATATGCAAAGATGCTCAACATCACTCATCATCAGGGAAATGCAAATCAAAACCACAATGAGGTATCACCTCACACCTGTGAGAATGGCTAAACTCAAGACAAGAAACAACAGGTGTTGGTGAGGATGTGGGAAAAAAGGAGCCCTTGCACTGCTGGTGCGAATGCAAACTAGCATAGCCACTGTGGAAAATAGAATGGAGGGTCCTCAAAAAGTTAAAAATAGAATTGCCACATGATCTAGCAATTCCACTGGAATACTGGGTACTTACCCAAAGAAAATCAAAGCACTGATTCGAAAAGGGATATGCACTCCTATGTTTACTGCAGCATTATTTACAGTAGCCAAGATATGGAACCAACCCCCGGGGCCCATGAAGAGATGAATGGATAATGGAGATGTGGTATATATACAATGGAATATTACTCAGCTATTAAAAGGGATGAGATCTTGCTACTTGATGTGATGACATGGGTGGACCCAGAGAGAATAATACTAAGTGAAATAAGTCAGAGAAAAACATGTCAAAGGAATTCACTTATATGTGGAATCTAAAAGAAAAAAACAAAACTAACTTTTAAATACAGAGACCTAGTGGTTGCCTGAGGGATGAGTGAAATAGATAAAGGGGATTAAAAAGTATAGACTTCAAAAACAAAACAAAACAAAACAAAACAAAACAAAAAACAGAAGTACAGACTTCTACCTAGAAAGTAAGTCATGGAGGGATCCCTGGGTGGTGCAGTGGTTTAGGGGATCCCTGGGTGGTGCAGCGGTTTAGCGCCTGCCTTTGGCCCAGGGCACGATCCTGGAGACCCAGGATCGAATCCCACGTCGGGCTCCCGGTGCATGGAGCCTGCTTCTCCCTCTGCCTGTGTCTCTGCCTCTCTCTCTCTCTCTCTCTCTCTCTCTCTCTGTGTGTGACTATCCTGAATAAATAAATAAAATCTTTTAAAAAAAAATCTTAGAAAAAAAAAAGAAAAGAAGTCATGGAGATGAAAAGTATAGGGAATCTCAGCATAGGGAATCTCATCAATAATGGTATAGCAACATGGTGGTGATTACCTTCACTATGGTCTCCTCACTAATGTATGGAATGGGCGAGTCAATGTTGTACACCTGAAGCTAATCAAACATGCTAATTACACACCTCAATAAGTGAAGTATAAGGAAGACAAGGGTAGTGGGATGGGTTGGTTACTTTATATGGCCCTGAGTAAAACTGCAATGGAAAAAATAGGACAAGTTTTTATTCCATGTGCCTCAGCCAGAATTCAAGGAAAATTGTGTCACCTTACCACAAGTGGTTATAGGACCTGAGTGTATATTAGAATCACCTGGAGGACCTGTTAAACCAGATTGCCAATCCCACCCCCACACTCAATTTCCAATTTAGTAAGTCTGATGGGGGCTCAAGAATACTCATTTCTAACAGGTTCCCAGGTGATGCTGATCTGATGCTGCAGGTCCAGAGACGACACTTGGAGAACCATTGCCCAACAGCATAAAGCCTTCTCCTGTCACTGAAAGGCATGATCACGCAGGTTATGAAATTACACCATAGAAATTCCAACCACGCTGGGTTTCTCCAGTCAAAGTGAACTCCCAGATTGGTAAGACCAGAAGCCTGGCTCTTCCAATAAAAGGGGATTTCTGGGAAGAGCTGGAGGGATAGAGGATGCCAGATAGCCTAGGACTCAGGATGAAAGAGGTCCTGACATCAGACATTAAGAAAAGGCCAATGGTTAAGGGAGTCTGAAGTGGCCAGACTCAGGAAAACGTTGCTGCCGAGCACAGGAAACATTTCCAACATTATGCTTTAAGACCCTGCATTTAACTATTCCACAAATATTTCTCAAGTCTTAACATCATGCCAGGTACTGTGCTAGGTACTCTGGGTTCAACAGAGAACAAAATGTTAAGTAAGGTTCCTGACCTTCTGGGGCTTACGTTTTAATTGTGGCTGCTAAGAAAGACAAGAGGGCCTGTAACCCAGACTTAACAGGTTGAGATCTCTGGATTCAGGACAGGAGCTAAGTTGTGTCCAAGAACAAAAACTGAGAGCAGCCCCCTGAGGCCTTATTGGTCTGAGGTCGTTTGTGAGCCTTAATACAAAGAATGCCACAACAGTCCAAACGTTGACAGCTGAGGAGCTTAAAACCCTCCTAGAGCCTGAACTTTGGTCATCCAATCTGCAAACCCAGAAACTCAGTTGACAGTCACGGTTTCTCTGTTCTATCATGTCTAATGTCTGCAAACAGCTGATGTTATCAGAGCAGTTGCAAGGACCTGACTTGCCCACACAGGGTAGGACTGACACCAGAACCCAACACCCACGTGCTGGACTGTCCATGGCAGTGGTTTAAAAGCTCCAGGCCATAAGTCAGACCACCCAGGTTCTGAATCATCTGCCATTTAGCAGCTGTGGAACCTAACCAAAGCGCTCCAGGCCTCCGTTTTCCCACCTATAAAAATATCATAACAGCTACGGACTCTGAGGATCAACCAAAAATAAGTCACATCAAGTGCTTAGCACAAAGCCTGTCCATTAAACCTACCCAGTAGATAGTAGCTATGATTGCTTTTCCCCTCTCGGTGGGTGTTGGGTTTTTTGTTTTAAGATCTATCCTTGGATTTCAGGATGTGTGTAGAGGGGTAAAATTCACCATCTAGTCTTCAGATTGCAAAATGGCTGGACAGGATTATAACAGAAACTAAAGGAAGAAAAAACATCACAGGAAGACTGTGGATTTTGAGGTCAAGAGGCAATGTGCAAGGCTGCATCGCTGAGTGATCCTGGGACATCACTTCTGCACACAATAGCTAGAAGTATCTTGCGTTACTGTCTGCTAGAGAGCATGTGAATGTTTTGTGGTTGTCTGCACGACAGTTAAATTAGATCAGGCTTTGGAATTATGGGAGTGGAGAAGAAGAGGGTGTGTCTCCCCACAAGGAGTAGAACAAACTATAAGAGTCCATTCTATTAGCCCACAGTTATAAAAACATACCACCCTCGATGTCTGCAGAGGGGGTGGGCACCATGTTTAGACCCCAAGCAACCCCAGGACCCAACTATGATGGCCAAACAACTACCGAACCACAAGACTTTGAAACTTGGGAACACTCTTCTGTGAGTCCATTGGTGTGCCAAAAATGGCAGGAGTTCTGAGGGGGGAGGAAGTTAATTAACTTGTACATAATTTAAAGCATTTTTTTTTTGTACATTAACCCAAGCATATAGGTAGGTTAAGGAACAGAATGGGAGGTGGGGTGGGGAATCACATGAAGTTTTAAAACACTTCAAAGGGGACCATCCAGCCTCAACCCCACATTGTAGGGGAGGTTGGTTGTTGCCTCTTTAATTAGGACTTTCAAGGGAAAGTCTGCAAAGCACTAGGGTGGTGGAAAGAACATAGAAGTAGACATTTCAAGATCTGAGTTTAAGCTGGAAGTCTCAGGGGCTTATTTTGTTATCCTGAGCAAGTTACTTCTCTTGAGCTTCCTCATCAGGTAAATGGGACTGTTCCTCATAGAATCAACCTCAGGCTGGAGCAGGAGCTCAGAAGAAATAATATGCAGGGAAGTGCTGCACAAATACTCATTAGGATCATCAGAGAGAGGGTCTACAGGTATCTGCTGCCTTGGTACATGTGCAGGCCGAAGCTAACCTACTACAGTTGTGAAAGCGATTCAAAGTTGGTGGCAAGGCAGAAAAAGTAACGACCCAGCACGTAAAAGGCTGGGTACACACTCATTGCACAAGCACCTCGTAAATTAATCCTTAGCAGAAGCAACTGATGTGAGAGCGCCCAGAAAGGAGAAAGCACAACCCAGTCCCTCCCATCACTTTGCTACCCATGGTTGACTGAAGACGGAAAATGAGAGAGCCCTCCAGTAGGGAAGGAGAGGGCCAGCAAACCAGCCACTTGTGCCTCACTGCCTACGGATTACTGTTAATATTCCTGTGTCTGCTCTGAAGGAATCGCTGTTGGAATCTATTGAGGCTCCCTCTAGAGTGTTTCAAGTCAGTCTCTTGTTTTAGGCACCCTATAATTCGGCATGCCTTTTTCCAAAATGCATTCGAAACCTGAAAATAAAATGCAGAACAAATGCAATCAAATGACATCATTGCTCTGAGTGACAACCAGGGGCACTCTGATCCTATGACCCCATTAAATGGGGCTGCAACCTGCTATTGTCCTTTCAATGGCAAAATCAGTAGCATCCAGCACAGAGCACTGCTCACACAAGCAGGCATCAAACAAATATCTGTTGAATTAAGTATCTTATCTGCCTGTTTAAAAGGTTAGAAAAATTGTCAGCTTTCTCATCAAAACTACCACCTTTTTTTTTTTTCCATTCAAACCCCTCTCGAAATTCACTTCCATTAATGCTCCTTAAGGCATTCTAGCAGCAAGGAATTTACTTAAATGAAAAAAAAAATTAAAAATAAAAAGCAAAACTCCAAGCTCCCACCTGTGCAGCCATGACACGCTATTGTTCGAACCGGAGTATATTATTTAACTTGGATGACAAGCTCAGGGAGTAGGGACCCTGTCTTTCAGAATACACAGCTCTGAGCACACTGGGAATTCCTGATGAATAACAGCAGCAAGAAATACTGTGGAGGGACCTCTTTTAATTATTTATTTTTCCAATTCCAGATTTTTGGCAGCATGTATTTATCCCTGGCTTGATTTCCAAGGGACAGCTCTCTCCCAGAAGCTCCCATGAAGATGGATACACAGCTCTCCAACCTCCCCTTCCCCTCCTCATCCCAGAGGGAGTTAGGAACACCTGATGGGGCCAAAACGTGGATTCTGAGCGCATTCAGGATGCCTGCTGGGTTTGGAAGGGAACTAAAGTCCTCCAGGACCCAACGGGTACAGAGAGGCAGTCAAGAGAAATGTTTTGGCTCCACACATCTACACAGCTGTCAGATGGCAAAGCTTGGACTTCCACTGTTATTACCTGCTGGGGGCCTCTGAGCCGTCTTGTCATTAACCCCAGAGACCAAGTGTGCCTAAAGCTTGCCACTAAGTACTATTCGGGGGGTACATTCAAGTCTTTCAACAGAGGAGAGGAAGGCAATGATTTCTGCCAAACTTGAACTCTTAAAGATCTAATAAAAAAGCATATAAAATATATGTGCATGGCAAGGAGAAGGCATTTAGGGAGCATTATTTGTTATTTATTGTTAAAAAAAAATTCATACCAGTAACTAAATGAAGGCATAAGGCACGTCCCAGCACACAACGGACAGGCAAGGAGGGAGAAGCCAATGACCATCTGAGGAGCCCTGCAAAAGACCTCAGCTTTTTCCTCCCCGGATAATAGGGCTAATATTTGGTAAGATGTGCTTTGCAGAGAAAGGGGTGGGCGGGGGTGGGAGAGCCTTTCTGTACACGTATTAACATACCTTGGAGCCAAGGCTCCCCTGTAGGCTTATACAACAGTGTATCACTACAACACGCTTTCCAAGTGGAGACTTCTCCCCTTCTTCTCTGACGCATTTTATACCAAAACAATGGCAACACCTGTAGCCGTTCATTTCTGCTCTTTGATTTCTGTCCAGTTATAAAGGAGGCTCTCAGCAGGCTCCCCTCTCAGGAGCCATATGTGGAGTCGATGTGCCAGCAGCCTTGGAAGGAAAAGGGCCTCTGAGAAGTGCACAATGGCTCCATAATCCCCATCAACTGGACCCTCTTGAACCGCGGCTTTATTTCCCAGTCAAAGAACTGCCAATCTCAAGAGTCGGGCCGGAGCTGCCCTGGGAACCCAGGGGCAACCTGTGCTCCTGCTGGTTGGGCACCCCGGCAAGGGTGGTGCCTCTGCGCCCCCAGGGGCCGGGCCGGCCAGTGTGGAGCCCAGAAACTGTGTGGCACCCCAACACCCTAGCCTGCCCTCCCCTCCGGGCTGCAGCTTTTATCCACAAAGCCACCTCCACCGCCCCTCCTCTGCCCCCAGAGACCACAGCGCGCTCCGGGCGAGCCACAGCCCCGCCCCCTCGCCCCGGTCACCGAGGGTTCGGTTCCACCGAGCCGGAGCCCCTCTCCGCGGCCGCCACTGACCCCCGCTGGGCAGCCTGCCAACTCTTCGGACCGCATCCCGCGTGTTGCTGGTTTGGGGTGGGGGCGGAGGGGGGCGTAGAGGCTGGGGTGTGGCAGCACGCCCTTCGGGTTCGCAGGCTGCTCTGCCCGGGGCGCTGTGTTTGGTAACCGTGTCGACCAGGGTCCAACCCGCACGCCTGCTGAGACCCCACACCTGGGGCAGCGATGGGGGGAAGGGAGGGGGTCGGCTGCACGCGGAGGCTCAGCCCCAAACTGGAGTCGCTTGGACACAGAGAAGGACGGCACTGGGACGCAGTCACTAGAGTTTTGAGCCAAACTCCTGCCCTCCCCACCTCCCTTTCTGCACTCCCTTTGGGGCCCCCCTGGCTGTGTGGTCGGGGAGCCCGCGGTCTCCGGTCTGGGAGACCCTCCTTGGCAGCCGCCTGGCTGCGTGCCTCGGGGACCCGGCGACTGGCGACCCGGTCCCCCTCCCGCTCGGCCTCGGCGGCGGCTCCCCGGCCCAAGCGCTCCCCGCGGCGTCCGGGGTGGGGGGCAGGACTTACGCAGTTGTGCTCGGCCATCTGGAAGTCCCAGGGGCAGCTCTTGGCGCGCTCCTGGATCTCACTCATCCTGAAGAGGCACAGCGCCGTGGTGGCGGGGGAGCGCCTCTCCTGGCCCTCCCCGGTGGCCGCGCTGAACACGCCAGCCCAGACGCCCAGGGCCTCCACCAGGCTGGAGGACAGGAGCAGGCGCCGGCCGTCGGGGTGGCCGTGGCCGCAGTCGAGGGCCGCCTGGCCCTGGAACTGCAGCACCTTGGCGCTCTGCGCGATGCGCACCATGCTGGGCCAGCCGGTGGCGGCGCCGCTGGTGTAGTTGTAGGGGTAGTAGGGGAAGTAGACGCTGCCGTTCCAGAGGAAGGCGTCCACGAAGTGCAGGCTGCCCGCGCCCCCGCGCAGCTTGAGGCGGCCCAGCTCCTCCGTGGCCAGGCTGCGTCCCTCCGTGTCCTTGAGGGCGATGGCGGTGTCGCGGTCGGACGCCGCGGGGTTGCAGCGGCTCGCCGTCTCGGGCTCCGGCAGCACGTAGGTGGCGGCCACCGCCAGGTACCAGCGGTTCCGCTCGCCCGCGCGGTACACCACGCCGGCCGTCGAGCCCTGCGGGTGACACGACACCACCTCGGTGCCGTTGCGCAGGGAGCCGTGGCTCAGGTTGCCCAGGAGCCGCACCTCGCAGGCGCCGCGGTCGAAGGTCCAGCCGGTGAGCAGCAGCCGCTGGGGGTCGGCCGCCCCCTCGCTGTAGGGCAGCAGCAGCTTGCTGAAGCTGCTCCCCGGCCGGGGCCGCGCGGGGGGCGCCAGCGAGACGGGCTCCGTGCAGTTGCCCGCTTGGTCCCGGTACAGGCGCGAGAGCCTGTGCTCCAGGCTGTAGTCCAGCTGGTCCAGGCAGCTGCCGCTCGCCACGAACACGCCGTCCGCCAGGCTCGCCGCGATGGCTCCGATGGCTTGCTCCGACCGCCACACGGGCTCGTCCGCGCCCCGGCTCGGCGCCGCCAGCGCCAGCAGATAGGCGAGCAGGGGCAGCGGCGCGGCGGGGCGCGGGGGGCGCGGGGCGCGCGGGGCGCGCGGGGGGCGCGGGGGGCGCGGCGGCGCCTTCCTCCCGGAGACCTCCATGGGGCTGGGGGGGCCGCCCCCGGGCAGGGCGCGCGGCGGCGACGGCGGCTCAGGCGCGCGGCGACGGAGACGCGGGCGGCGGCGGCGGCGGCTCCTGCGCGCGCTCGGGCTCCCGCGGCCGCCCCATCCCCGCGGCCCGCCCGGGAAGCAGGGCGGAGAGGGCGGCACGCGGCGGGGCCGCTCCGGCAGCCTGTGCGGCGGCGGCGGCGGCGGCGGCAAGCCCTGCGCGCTCCGGCGCCGCTTCCTCCTCGCCTGCTGCTCCGGAGAGTTCCTCTGTGCAGCGCCGGCGCTCGCGGGGAGGCGCGGAGGCTAAGGGAGGGGACGGGCGGAGGGGAGCGAGGCAGGCGGGGAGGGCTGGAGAGGTTGGGTGCGCTTGTGCGTTTCACTTTCCCATTGTGAAAGTGGGATGCAACTGGCCCCTTCCTCATCCTCTTCCTCCTCCGCCCCCCGCCTCCTGCCCGCCCGCCCGCCCTCCCTCCACGCCCATCTCCCCTCCCCTCTCGATTCGGTGAGATAGGGAGGAGGAAGGTCTCGTAATTTGGGTTACTGTGTAGGTGGCCTCTTTCATCTATTCATAACAAAGCTGAGCCGCCTGCTGTCGCCGCCGCGGCCGCCACCATCGCCCCTCGGCGCTCCCGGCGCTCCCGGCGCTCCCGGCGCTCCCGGGGCGCGCTCGCAGTCCGCCGCTGCGCCCGCGGGGCTGCTCCAGCGCTCGGGTTTTGTGTACGGGGGCAGCCGGGGGATACGCCAGGCGCCGGGGGGCGAGCACCCCGGGCGCCGAGGGTTTGCAGCCGAGGCCCCAGGCTCAGGGCGGCCGACAGGTGTGGAGCGGCGGGAGGGAGGCCCTGGGGGCGCGCGCGGGAGCCGGGGACGAGCCGGAGGCGCGCGGGACCGAGGCGTCCCTGCCGCAGGGGTCGGGCTTCCCCGGGTCGGAGGAGTGAGGTGGGGCAAAGGCCGGCGCCGGGACTCCGGTTCTGGACGATCCCCGGGGCCAAGAGCTCCCGTATTTGAAAAGGTTTTCCAGTCTCCCTTGGCAACGGAGTCCCCGGCTCCCAGACCCAGCGTTTAGAAAGTTCTACTCGCCATCTAGCCTCAAGGAGCCTGGCTAACGTTTATTGAGCACTTACTATGTGCCAGCTGCTGCTCCAGATTTACCACGCGGACTAAGACTCGTTTGAGGCCCTAATAACCCTTTTAATTAGTGACTGTTATTACCATCATCCCATTTAGTAGTGAGAATGACCGTGGTGAGGTTATGAGACTCGCCTGGGTCCTACTGCCGCTTAACCGTAGAGGTGAGATCCGAATCCGTATCTAGCTCCAGCGCTGCTTACACATCCCGCTCTAGCCAGGTGCCACCTGTGGCCCATACAGTACCACTGTGAGATCGTTTTCAGCAAGTGGCACCGAAAAGTTCCCCAAGTTAAATGCTCCAACCTGCCCTCCCCAGCCCTGCCTTCTAATTTTAGAGCCAGGTACTCTTAACTCCCTAGAGGCTCTCCCTCTGTCTCGGCCTTTCCCAACTTCTTTCCTTTGGACCTTCTGAGGTCTCACCAACTCACCGAGGGGTGACCCGGAGGCCACCAAGAATTCCTGGAGCACAGTGACCCTCTGATTCATTGCACACTTCAGTGTAGGTTCATGATTCCTCAGAAGGGGGCTCGTCCGGGATGCACAAATGCCTGCCAGCTCCCTGAGGCAGCTGATGGCACCATTGGCACACTTCGAGTCCCGCAGGTGATCCAGAGGGTGTACCAGGGGGCTCTTGAGGACCCCTATGCATCCTTGCAAAAAGATCTCTGTCCCTTCCTGGCTACTTCCGGGCGGGAGGGCCCAGGGAGAGTACCTGGTTGCCTCCCCTTTCTTCCTTCCTGTCCTGCTTCCCCAGCTCTAGGTGGACTGGGTTTGGGGGTGGGAGGGGAGATGGGGTGAGTGGGCTGCCTCCAGATGCTGAACCCTCTTCAAGGAGAAGTTGCTGCAGGTTTTCAGCTTGTGCAGTAGTGCTTCAGGCTCTCCCCGGTGCTGAGGGATAAGCCAGGAGAGGGAGCGTGGCAAGGCTGGAGGAACAAAGGGTGGGGTGAGTCAAAAAGCAGAAGAAAAACAAAAGTTTCTGCCCTTGCTGCGCAGTTAAAAGATCATAGCATTCCAGCGGTGACCCTCAGATTCTGAATTCAGAGTGGTCACTGTTCCATTCATAATTTCCTTGCTTGATATTGGATAACATCATCTCCACTGGCCAGTGGGCAGTAAATACTTTCCCATGAGCTGTGTAGGGGTGGTGGTGGCCAGGGCCACTGACAAGGGTGGAAGAGCAGGGGAAAGGGCCTGGGACCCCAGACTGATGTTAGTTCTGAGATGTTCGGGAAGGCAAGTCAGGTGCTCTCTCTGCTCCAAGATCATCAGGCCTCCCTCCCCCATTCCCTGCCCACCTGAAATATTTTAAGGACTTTGGCCCGGCTGGAAATGGGCAAAGTGGTATCTAAGAAACATCTGCAGAAATGCACAGGAGCCCTCACAGCGTAGTAGGGGATTTACGTGTGGACGTGTTGACAGTCTTTCCTGTGAATGATGAAGAACACAATGATCTTCACTGCTGTCATGAACGTTGGCGGCAGTGCTGTTATGTGCTGAGAAGCAACAGTTCCATTCCATTCTGGAGATAGTTTTACTTCACTGGTAACCAAGTAATCTCTCTAAGTCCTGCAGAGTTGCTACAATCAGTAGCAGACCATCTTGGGAGCTATTTGGATTAAACATACTCTATGGTGCAGCATTTTGATCACTATTCAATTCATTGCCACCTCGTTTTGAGAAAGAAACATCTTAAAAATACTGCCAGCAAGAAGTATAAATGGCTCTGATGGCTACAGTTGCTAGCCATTCTAGAATCTGGGACCACCAGCCCCATTCTTGAGAGCACGCTTTTTTTCTTCCCATTTAATTGTATGCAGGCGCCTATGGTGAAAGAAATCAGAAGCTGTGCCTACTTTTTGGCATGAAAAATGCAGGAAGCCAGGAAGCATATAAATGTGCTCTTTGCTGAGTCTACCCCATTTTGTACACACATGTTTGCGCCTTTCCAATTTTCCTGTGTACTAAAGCTCCACCTTCAGGACACAAGTTCGCATTTGAAAAGTGTGGGAAATACGAACAACAGAAATAAATATTTGGGCATGTGGATTGTGTGTGCCTTTGATCGCTTTCTCCCAGACGCTGGTGTCTGGCCAAGGGTGCGAGTCCCACTGGTGACAAAGCTTCCCTCTCCAGCTGATGGAGCCTATCCCAGTGGGGGTCACTCATTGCACATGCGGAACTCCTTGTAACACAACTGGCCGAGACCCAAAGGAAAAAGAAGATGGTGCAGATTTATCCTCCAGACAGAGGCCTGCTACCACGGAAACAGGCCGTTCAGACTGGTTCCGAGCAGTTTTATTTGTAGCATTCACTAGATGGGAAAGTCTTCATAATGGAAAATATCAACTCCCTCAGGGATCTAAGACAATCTGGGTTAACCAGACCATCCACAATCAGACTCATTTCTGCCGGACAGGACTTTATAGATTCAGTGGTTTCCTGCTGAGGCTCAAGACATTAAGAACTGTTCAGTAGGCAACTGGTCACAGTCACAAGATGGCTATCATCGGTGTTTTCAGTTTTCTTTCTGACTTAAAAAAAAAAAAAAATCTGACAGTGATCTGTAGGATGACTGGGCTGACAGGCTCCAAAAACAACTAAGATGTTAGTTCTTGTAGTCAACGAGCTCTCTGCCTCATCTAAGGAGCTACAAGCCCTTAGGCAGCATTTGGGAAATGCCAGTGGGTTGAATAGTACTGGTGTTGTCCTTCTAGGACTTAAGACAGGCCACTTCCTTCTCCACAGCTTTGCTCAGATCTGTGTGGTCTTACACATCCAGGCCCTTACCAAAGCTCTCAGCCCCTTTTGGTGACTGACAGGAAAAAGAAATGAGCCAGCCTCCTTTCTAGTCTGCTGATGAGTAGATGGTTGAAAGCAGATAAGATGAAGAGCCATTTAATAAGTTTGAATTGATGCTGAGAGACGAGTTGAATGCAATTCAATCAACGTGAAAAGTCAGTCAAATGCAGCACAGTTAAGATGTGGCTGAAGGAACGCGATGCTCTTGCCCACCCAACATGACCCCAGTCGATCGTGGAGCATTCGTAAGCTTGGTGATACTGCCCCATGCCTTTGGTTATAGTGAGGAAGGCCCAGGTGTGGGCCTCTTCGGAAGGTAGAATTATGATCTGCCCCAAGCACTACTGTTGGCCTCTTTCCTGTGTCACGGCTTAATAGCTCATGGTCACTCACCAGCAGAGTTCCAGTGGTAGACAGGAGAATGGGTTGGAGGTACAAATGAACAAGTCTTGACTCAAAGACTTCCTTTAAGCTAAGTAAGAGCCTCCAGTCAGCATTAGGGACCAATGAGTTCTTTCCCATAGAGGGGGATGTCAACTGTCGGTTGTTTTTAAGAGACTGGTGTCTAAAACATCATCCTGGCGCCTTCGTACCCCCCTTCTCGGAAATACACTCAGCGTTGCGAAGTTTCTCTTGAGCCCTTTCTCCAAAACATTCATCCATACCATCAGTGGTTAAGCATCTGAGACCCTGGCTGCCTGAGAGCAAATATGGTAAATCATCAGTCATCACAGTGTTTTCCCAGCCCAGCTGGAGTTCACCCTGCAGGAAGTACACAAAATCATTGGTTAATTTTTTTCCTTCCAACTTGGGGAAATCTCCGCAACTTGTCGAGCAGTCTCTTGGTCACCAGCTTTTGTCGGATTTTCACAAGATTCAAGTCTACCCCCACTCATATCTTCCTTGCTGTTCTTTTGAAATATGGAGCCCAAAGGGCATCAAGGCCTAGACACAAAATGCTGATCCCCCTTCAATGCGGCATCTTTGCCTGTGTCTCTGTTTTGCCATCACAGCTCAGAGGCTCCCTGCCAGCATAATCCTAGGCCCCGAATCCTTTGATAACTGGCAGCTTGGCATAAACCCATTCAAAGAGAAGAGCTGCCAGAAACCAGGCCCTCATATTAATAATAACTCAAACTCTTGAAATGAATAGCAGAAGATAAGATAAACACACAGATAGCTTCACAGTCACTCATGCTTCCATTTCCTTGAGATTCTGACGGGGAGATGCTCTGAGCGGACAATGAAGTTTCTGGACTTGGCGGCAAGTGGCGTGCCACTCGCCACCAAACTGGCACCCCTTCTGATGCTTGTGCCCTTGCCACTCCCTGGAAGATATTCCCACCAAGGTGGGCAAGAAGCAGCTGCCACCAGCTTTGAGCACGGCCCGTCGCTGCTGGGAAGCTCAGCAGCTGGTCTCCAGGGTAAGGACCTCACTTCTCGTTGCCCATCAGAGGAGGGCACTGGGAGGGTGGGGGTCCCAACAGCCTCTCCCAGACACTGGCCACCCCATGCACGGAACCTCCCGTGCAGATGCCATGGAAGGCTGAGCATTCACCTCACCTTCTGCATCTTTGCTAGCGCTTCCCATTTGTGCTGGATATTCTCCATCCTCTCCACACACCATTTCCCTGCCCTTCCCCATCCTGCTTCATGCCCAGAGGACATCTCCCTTGCCTTTTGGCTTCCGGTTGGACTCAGCCAATGGGAGGTGCCATCAGGGCGTCCAGAGGTCCATGGCTAGGGGTGACGTACACTTATTTCTCCTCTCACCTTCCTCCTCACTGCTCCGTTTACGGACCTTGAGTGTGTCCCTTTGAGGGCCATGGATCCCGTGGGCAGCCTTCTCTCAGAGCCTTCTCTGGCTTGTAACCACTCCCTCACCCTCAGGCCTGTGGCAGCCAATGCCTTCCTTGGTCACCAGCACCTGCTGTTGTCCCTTCATCCCGCACACACCTCTGCCCTGGTCCTTTCACTAAGGTACCTGCTTGCATGCACCCCCTGTTTCCTGCCAGAACCATACATCCACCCGCCTCCACACATGGATAGAGAAGTGACCTAGAATGATGTTTAAACCCAGACATTCGGTCTGCCCATCGATGGAGAGCGTGAGAGACTGCCAGGCACAATGGCACTCCTAGTCTTTCCAAATGTTTGGTTCTCCCCAAATCTGGCAATGGGAAAGCTCCACTTTTCTTTTTCTTGGCACAGACTTTCCTACATGAAGTTCAAACTGGTGATGATACAGACAAATGGAAGCTCGACTGGGTACGATTATATATATATATATATATATATTTTTTTTTTTCCAGCTGAATCATAAAACTGAAAGCTTTACCATAAAAGTAAACCAGGAACTACTGGGAGCTAAGGGTTCAGAAGGTGACGTGGGGACGGGGGTGGTTATGATCTCTAAAACACTGCTGAACGTTTGAAGTATATTTTCAAATAAGACACAAAACTGAACATACTGCTTTTTCCTTTTTAGACATTTCTCCTTAAGTGTGAGCTTCAGCCATCCCTTCAATATAGTCGAGACATTCCATTTTTATTCATTATTACTGACACAGGATTATTAAGAGATCGCCAAATTTCCCCATCTCAGACCTTGGCCCATGCCACCCCCCACTAACCTTTACAGATAAATTGGATATTCTTGGTTCCCTCCTGGCTCAAGGAGAGGTGACCCACACAGCATTCTGTGGAGTAGAAATAGAAATCATCTTGAGTTCTAAAGACGGTACTTTTTTTGAGGGTACTTTATTTTTACCCTGCTATGATTTCTGTGCTTTAATCATCTGAACCAGCCAATTTGAAACCCAGCTCCCCTCATTTATTGGACATTTTTAATGGTGCTTAAATATTTACACTGCCAGAGGCCCTTTTTATTTCCCCACCACGAAAGCTGTGCATATGGAACATTTGGGAGCTTCGATTGTCAAGAAAGGAACATTTACATTCATAGTCAAAATAATCAAAGACGCATTTGTCAGTCCCTTTGATTGGGGGGTGGGGGTGGATGTTGGTGACAGGGCAGGTGTGTGATCCCACCAAGTTGGCTTTCTTACTGAAAGAGGGCTAAAGACAGCTGTTGTGAGGCCAATTAGCAGAATCAGCGGGGATCAAGACCCACCTTGTGGCTGTAGGTTCCCCGGAAGCCCACCTTCTAGGACTGAAATACAGCCTGCCTTCCGCTCACCACACCCTGCTCCCTGGCATGGGCTTGGGTATGTCCAAAGGAAGAGATGCTTTTCCTGTGTACAAAGGCTCTGTAGGTTAGCTGTGGCCCAAGTTAGGCCTAGGTTCCAGACCCAGGGCCACCACTTGATAACCATGTAGCCTTGGGCTCTCTGAGCTTCTATCTCATCAGGTTTCCAAGCATATTAAATGAGATAATATGTGCAAGACATGTAGCACAATGTCCAGCACCCAGGAAATGCTCCACAAATAATAACATCATCATTATTATTACCATTATTAGATACCAGGGCTCCAAGGCTATGTTGACCCATTGTATGAGTTTGCTAGGGCTGCCAAAACCAAACACCATAGACTGTGTGTGGCTGATACAAGAATCTATTTCCTCACCGTTCTCGGGCCTACAAGTCTGAGACGGAGGTGTCGCGGAGTTTCTTCTGAGGCCTTTCTCCGATGGCCTCGGTTCTCCCTGTGTCTTCACATGGTCTTCCCTCTGTACACCTGTGTCCAAATTTCCTCTTCTTCTAAAAGTACCAGTCATGCTGGATTAGAACCCACCCTGACCAACTTCATTTTACTTCATCAAAGACCCCATCTCCAAATACCAGGCACATTTTGGGGTGCTGGGGATTAGGATTTCAACATATGAATGGGGGAGGGGAGAGACACAATGTAGCCCATAATACCCATTTCAAGTCCCATCCTAAGGAAGGACTTTTAGCTAGCATTTCTTGGGCACATCCCTCAGACCAAGCATATTAGTTGGGTTTGACCAGCACTTATAAATTATGCTCATCTTTGGGCTCTTACCATCATTATTATCAAAAACAACAAGTATTTAGTAAGGGGCTTCCATTTATAGGGCTTTATGCTAAAAGCTGGGGACATACCAGGTTCTGTCTTTCATTTTTAGCCTGTGGGATGTTCTTTAAACAAGCCAAGCCCTTTCATTGCCTCCATGCTTTTGCATATGCTCTACGATTTACCCAACACATCCTTCCCCTTGTTTCCACTTTGCAAACTCCTATTCATTCATCAGGGCTTAGTGTAAAAGCCACTTTCTCCTGGGAGTCTTTCTTGAAAATATACTAGAAGCTCTCTACCAGGCTGTGAGTTCCTTAGAAGATTAAATTAAAAGAGAAATCAAAGTTCTGACTCATCTCTGTGTCCTCAGGAATGAGCACAGGGCCTGGCATATAGTAAATCCTCATTCATTTATTCCAGAATGATAATGAGTATTTCGTGCTTGTCAGGCTCCATTCTAGTACTATACTCAAACTTGCCTGTTGGATTTGTTTAACTGAACTGATTTCTCCACTTGTATACAAATTCCCTCCTGTGACATTGAATAGCACTTTATATGACAGCATTTACATCTTGCAATTTACATTATACACTATACATTAATTTTGTGTGTAGCTTTTACCCGATTGTAGGTTCCTTGAGGTCAGGAATGGTGTCTCATTTAGTTTCTCTCCATAATTTTTTGTATACTCCAAACTTTTTGTTCATTTACCTTCTCATTTTTTTTTAAACAAATACCTCCCAAGAACCAACATGTGCTAAACTTATGTGTTGAGAGCTGGGGATGTGTCAGTGAGCTAAACTGATGGTCCTATCCCTATGCAGCTTCTTGGACCTTGTACAGATTCACTATGCAATAAACACTGGTTGAATTGTACTCAAAGACTGTAAGTAGTTTAGGGACAGGGGGTCATTCTTTGGGGGTACCCAGAGCCCCAGGTACAATGACTTAACCAGGCAAATGCGCAATACATATTTACCAATTTGTGAATTGATTATGTCTGTTAGAGACAGTGAATACAAAAAGAGAAAAGAACTATCCCGCAAAAATATTATTGACAATATGGAGGAAGCACCACTGACTCTAAGTCTGAACATCACATTAGGATTATTTGTTAATTTACAGCATCTTTCAAACTTTGTTTGCAGATGCCTTTGTGTTGAAAAGGGAAGAGTCTTATACTGTAATTATGTTAGACAAGTTTATAATAATTATAATAATTATCAACTGAGTGCCAATAACACTTTAAGAACTCCACTGAGCATTAAGATCACGCTCGTGTCTAACAGGTATGTAAAATTAAGCTCTTTCCAATTGCAAGGGCACAGATTCAGCATTTTCTATTTTTTAATAAGCAAAGATTCTAACAACAACAACAAAAAAAAAAAACCTCTCCTGTTCACGGTAGAAATTTCTTTTTGCAGTAAAAATTTTTACCTGAGATGCTTAGTGGACCCCTTGTGAATCCAGTAAGAATTTAAACAGCTGACTTTCTCGAACGTGCCTTGAATGATCTTCTCTCATCTGCTTGAAAAGTGTGAGGACATGCCCAATCTCTGACCCCCTTACACAGTAGAGGACACACCCATTGACCCACTAGCAAGTTTTCATGGGTAAATCATCCCATTACACACAGAAACAGCCAACTTTTTATGTGCACTAGGGTTCCCCCTAGTGGATATAAAAGGTACTTGATAAAAATGAGTCCACGTTGGCCGCTGAGGGGAGTTGTTGGGTCCTATGGTTCCAAGCTTCCATTCCTAGCATCTGTTCCCCCAAAGTGAAGGTACGTCACCGATTAGTAAAGGTTTGATTAGGAGTCCTCTTTCAGCGTGGCATCTGCAGTAATTAAGGTGCAGGCTTACAAATGCAGCATGAAATTACAGTCAGCCGTGGAACAGAGCAATAAAAAAAAAAAAAAAGTCCTTTGACACAACGCCACCTGATTTCCATAAGACGGTCGCCAAATCAAATTCTCAACTGTCACTATTTTGGCCCACATTGATATGGTACCTTCAACCAAATCATGAAAAAAAAATTGGCTCTTTCCAGAGAATCCAGTAATAACTATATCAGTGATGGCCAGCTTCTTTTAAAAATGTGCTTTTCTGGGGGTGTCTGGCTGCCACCATGGTTGAGCATCTGCCTTGGGCTCAGGTCGTGATCCCCAAGTCCCACATCGGGCTCCCAGCGTGGAGTCTGCTTCTCCCTCTGCCTATGCCTCTGCCTCTCTCTGTGTGTCTCTCGTGAACAAATAAATACAATCTTTTTTTTAAGTGCTTTTGTATATTGTCCAAATCAGATTTCTAGGTGTTTGTCATGTCTTTTAATGAATCCCTACTACTTGTCATGTGTAGTGTTTATAAATTCTGTCTATACACACTTGTTGATTATAGGCACAGCACTCGGTAGCAGAGGAAGGTGGAAGGAGGAAACAGATATGGGTAAGACACAGTTGTTGGTCTTGTAAAGCTGAGAATCTACTCTGACATGCCAATTTTCTGTCTCCTTTACTGGTTCCCCTTCTACCCGCCTCCTTAAATGTTGATGTGTAAGGAATCATGATAACTATACGTATCTGCCCAGAAAGCTTTACCATCCCAGTTTGGCTGGTAATTGAACCTACCCCTATGCCCCACCCCTAATC
Organism: Canis aureus; assembly: GCF_053574225.1. Taxonomy (NCBI): domain Eukaryota; kingdom Metazoa; phylum Chordata; class Mammalia; order Carnivora; family Canidae; genus Canis; species Canis aureus. The sequence continues at coordinate 40,890,122 of NC_135623.1, read as the reverse complement.
AGATGTGGGCACATAACTCAGTCTAGACAATCCAAGTGCTCCAGATCTGGCAATTGTGTTTGGTCTAAGCTTAGGTCATGTCATCCAAGCAAAACCAGTCAGGGTTCTTTCTAGGGATTGTTATATGGATGTTAGAAAAAAAATGTCTCTTACTGAGATGGCTAATCTGGGGCTACCAGTGACTTTATTCTTTGCCTAGTGGAAAAGTCCTGTCTGAAATAGCAGACAGTGAGGCCAACACTCCGAGAGAAGCAGAGATGAAGATAGTCACATAGAGAGAGAGAGATGAAGGCCAGCTAGGACTGGTCCTTTGACTAGCTGGTTAGGGCTTCTATCACTTGCTCTGACTTTAGCACCCTCCTCTCACTGCTCTAGTCTCCCTGGTCAACATCACCAATGCTCATGGGCTTCCACCATTACATACCCACTGAAAACTCTAAAATCTCTATACACCAGAGTGATCTCTTGAGTGTTATATCTATGTCTAAATGCCTCCTGGTCATCTCTCTTGACATTCCATGTGCACCTCAAACCAACTTTCTTCCGTACCTCCCCGCACTCCCCCAGGTTCCTAATATTGATGATACCATCACCCACCCATGTTCTCAGTCCAAACGCTGGAAAGTCATCTTGGACACTTCCCTCCCTCTCTATATCTAATCAACAAGCAAGTCCATTGATTTTATCTCCTTAGGGTTTCTCATATTCCAGATCCCTTCTGTGTTTTCATTTCTACTCCATAATCCGGTCTGTCCCCACTTCAGACCTGGGCTGTTTTAGGTGAGATGGGTATTCCTGGTCCCAGGCTCCCTGTCCACCCCTCCTATCCATTGCCCTCTCATTTTCTTCTAAAATGGTAAGTTCGTCTGATTGTTTCTTTTTAAAAATCCTTCAATGACTCCTAATTGTTTTTGCAGTCTTTCTACATCATGGCCCCATCAGGCTCCACTCTGCTTTACCCCACCTTCTTAGACCACACAAGTCCACTTGCTGCTGGAGGTAACTGGACTAGGGGCTCTTTGCTGCCAGGCTCCGCCCAGCAGTCGCAAGGGCTGAGAAAATAGGATAGTATCTCAACACATCATATAGCATACTTTTGGGGGAAGCTCTGGCTTAGAAATTACAGCTTATACTTCTTAGCTTGGTATACTAGGTCCCTGCCTGCTTGTCTTTGAAATATTAATGTCCCATTCCTTCATAGACACAAGTCACCACACTCTGGGCTGAGCTTACTGGAGAGTAGTTATGCAGAGCCAGTGAACCTGAACTCTGAGGCGTCTGTTGGTATGGGTTGACATGCCTGGGGGTTTGTTGTTTTGTTCTGTCTAAAGGAGGAGGTTGATGCTAGGCTTTGGTGGAAAGACCAAAGGAAAAGTAGAGGAAAACAGTATGTTTCCTATTCCTCAGACATTCTCCAACAGGGAGCAAGGGTAGGCAGGAGCTGGAAGCTGTACTTTGACCAAGGCTTATGATATTCAAGGCAGTCACCCCATCGCAGGGTCAGTGGCATAGTGAACACAGAAGCAGAGAGTAGGGCTTCCTTCCTGCCTTTGCATAGACTGTTGCTTCAGCATGCTGTGGGGTGAGGCAGAGAAGCAGGGAGGAAGCCACCTTCTCAAAGATGCTTGGCTGGGATCTCCCTAAAATGACTGGCAAGATTGAAGAAGGAAGGAGTCAGTGCAGTGCAGGTGCATCAGCCAATAAAACTCAGGAGTACTAGTCATGTGATCTCACTGTTCCCCTGGGGAGGCTTGCGAGAAGTAGTTAACAGGAGCTGTGTAAATCGGGTACGAAGGGTTTAATTATAAGGGGGAAAAATCTGGCTATTTGTAGCATAGACCAACAGGGGTTAAATTTTTACTCACAAAGAGTCCAGTTGCCAGTATTGGTTGCTATTCAGTGTTAAAATCAAAGAACCCCTAAGGCCTTAGTATCTTTCTGCCATCACAAGACAGCTGCCACCCTTGCAATATCAAGCCACGAAGGGGAAAGCTAGTTCTCTCCTAGCAAGACTCTTCTTACACCCAAAGCTAGGACCTGAGCTGACTTCCCTTTGTTTCTCATTGACCAGAATGTGCTCACATGCCTGCTCCAGACCAGTCTCGCCAGGCCATGATTGGCTCCTGAGGAGCCCCTGAGCCTGGGTCCCAGGGGGAGGAGCTTACCTTGAGGTTATCCCAGCTCATTCCAGATACAAAACTACAGTTCTGTTAGCAGGGAAGAAGGGTGGAAGGGGAGGAAATGCGCGATGGATAGGTAAAGAATGATGTCTGTTCCTCTAGTAATGGAAGACTTGGGGTTCTCCATTCCAGGAAGGTCTCCAGCCCCTCTTCCCAGCAGCCAAGTCCTCCTCCTTGGATTCCCAGTCTAGCACATTCTCTGACTTCCATTCTCCAGAACTCACCACTCCCTCATTGATGCCACCAACACACCAGGTTCACCGACTTATCTTTGCTGTCATTACACTGCATGGCAATGGAGTGTCCCTATGGCCCTAGCCTCCTTGGAGGAAGTGGTTAGATCATAGTCATCTTCGGCTCTAGTGTCTAGCACGACGCCTGGCATATAGTAGTGTTTGGCATTTGTGGAATAGGTGTTGCATAAATAAATCCAAGGTAGAAAATAATCATGTTGGGCCTGGCACCTTCCAACCTGAAGGCCCAACTAAACGTGCACAATGGACAGCCATTCCACTGGGCCACACCTATTTCCGGCAGGTCTATTGTCTGCCGAGCACCAGGGCAACCCAAGAGGATAACGTAGGCTCCGTGAACTCAGAGAGAGCATGTGCGCTGCAAAGATAACTAACAGTACAAAACGGCATCTGATAAGTGTCTCTTTAGAGCTACAGGAGTGCGGTGGCAGGGGGAGACAGGGGCACTGGGACAGAGACGGCACAGTAATTAAAACCTGCAGGTAATCCCAAATCTTCATTTAATCAATGCCTTCAACCTCCCCATCCACCACTTCTTGGAGATGGAGGAAAATTGTCAGAGTTGAATGTCATTTCCCCCGGGTGCCATGCCTGTCTGCCAGTGCACCTGTGACCCATGGTCACATGCTTACCCATGGTAAACAGCCACAGAGGAGACTGGGGAGAAGAGGGGACCTTGGTGATTCGCAGCTCAGTCAGCTCTCGAACAGCTGAAAGCCGATGCAGTTTTAACCAGTGATTTGAAGATCAAATGATTCCGAGTTTCACAATGGTCCTGCACTTGAGGTTTTTGTTGAGGTGTGTTATTGGGAGAGTGGAACTAAAACCACGTGAAAGGCACAGTGCAAGGCACTAAATGATTAATTTTATGGGCCTCCTCGCTGCATGGAAGCTGTGTCTTTGCAATGGGGTGACACTGAAATCACTAAAGCAATGGGGTGTGGGGGGCGGGGAGACAAACTGAGAGTCTCCTATGAGGTTCTTAACTTCTTTTTTGGCGGCGTGGGGAATGGGTGGGTGGGGACACGGACTTCTTGGACAGTCCGCTGAAATCTATAGATGTGTCTCAGAATGGTCTTCAATTTTTAAACTTTTTTTTTTTTTTTTTTTTTAGAGAAAGAGAGAACACACATGCTGGGGGGAGGGACAGACGGAGAGGGAGAGAGAGAATCTTAAGTAGCATGGAGCCTGATGCAGGACTGGGGGACGGGGGTCTTGATCTCACGACCCATGAGATCATGAACCGAGCTAAAATGAAGAGTTAGAGGCCACCCAGGCACCCCAATTTCTAATTTTTTTTTAAACTTGAAAGAAAATACATAGAATCACAAAGGAAGCGACAATGTTGAAATACTGTTGCAAAATAATAACATTATGACATGGTAACAGACATGCTTCTTTAGTAATATTGTAAATAACGAGAACTGACAGCCTCTCTGATATTTAATCAGGACCTAAAGTAGGGATAAGGATAAATGGAGAGATCTGCAACAGTTGTCATGTGATTTGGGAAAAAAAAAAAAATCTGTGGTTTCTCTTGGCAACAAAGTCACAGGTGCTCCTATTACTATTCTAATTTGTTGCCTACATCCATAATTGAAGGAAATGCTAAATTCCAGTTAGGGAAAATGAAGATGTAATTTTGTTTTGCCATCCAAGTTCACAGACCTAGATTTAAAAACTACTGTCTCAAGGTCCCGCTGCCACAGGGTGACCAAAGTGAAAACCAGGGTCAGTATGAGTTTCCCTGCCATCGGTGGACACAGGCCTAGGATGTCATTTCCCGCCTATTGGAGTAATTACATTACAATGTGTATTCAGCTCCTTAAAAAAAAAATTAGGTTCTTAGATAGATTCAACACCAGGAAGGGGATAGGGCCCTATCAGGATGCTGGTCAGGGAAGATCTTTTTAAAATCCACTCCTGTGACCCATTCTTGGAATGTGGTTCTCTAACACTGGTGTTAACCGTGTTTTCCACTGATTTAGTAGTCGTTGGGTCCTTTGTGTCCTCTGTGGTATGCTTGCCTCATCGGATGTGGACATTTCAGAGACAGAAAATGGCTCAGGGAGCGGACATTCAGGCTCTCCACCTAAAGAAGCAGTTTGCCCCTTGCAGGAGGTCACTCTGAAAATGGATGAAGGAGGAGCCCAGGGCCCTCTGGAAGGGGAATTTTGTGACCATTAAAATATAAATGAGAAACTCCCTCTAATTTGTCTTTTTTTTTTTTTTTTTTTTTTGGCACATAAAAGGCTGTAATAATTGACCAGGCTGATTCACAGTTCCCCTTTCCTGTTTATTTTAGGACTTACCTAAGTGAGAAGGGGAGGGGAACCCAAGAGAAGTGTCCCAATACTGTTGGGAAGGGCAGATTTTATTGTTGCAAAAATGAAGTCCCTTCTCAACTTAGAATTAAGCACACCAGGTACTGTGCTTAACAATTATGACTTCGCTTATAGGTGTGTCTTCAAAGTCGCTTCTGTACCTGTAATTTTTTTTAAAAAGGGAAAACTGTATTTGACCATCTAAATCTACATCTACACAGTAGGTATTTAGGAAGAAACTAAGTAGCTTGAAGTTGGGGATGGAGGAGCAATTCTCAGACAATTCAGATTAATAAGAGCCACACATTCCAAAATACAGAGTTGTTACCTCTCCCCGTTGAAAGCCTTTGGATCAGCTACACCTTTAGTATATATAAAACAAGAAAGTGAACTAAGGTTGAGAATGTATCTGCTGGGTAGTTGTCCACTTGACAGTCAGTCCTCTTCTCCATTGGGAGCCAAAGTCACTTCCTCATTTGTATCTGGTTTTCAGTGTTAAGATGAGGAGGGCAAAGATCTTATTCTATAATAGTTATTTGAGGGTGTGTGTGTGTGTGTGTTTCCTTGGTTTTGAATTTCTAGATGTGATCTTGGCATCCAGGATCATGCTGGACAATAAGGAGGTTCTCAAAAAACAAACAAACAACCCCCAAAAAACAAAAACCATTTATGGAATTGGCTAGAACTCAAAGAGTATGGCCAGCTGAGGAGGATGCCACAAATGATTTTTCTGTAAAACCTGATCAGCAGTGTGTAAAAAGATTTCCCACCAATAACTTGAACAGCAGATTTTAAAAACAAGCTTGAAATTTGCAAGTCACACAGAAAAGAGCCCAGTAGGGAGGATCCAAATGGGTAACAAAAAGGTCAGAAATGAATAAAATGAAGTCTTCCAGGAACCCGACGATGCTCAATATGTCATTGTTGAATAACTGATTGTAACATTTGTGGTGACAACTGTTGCACACTGAGTCGTGCGGTTTCCTCATCTGTAAAGTGGGGACATGCACAGTCCCTCCATGGTGAGGTCGTTCAGAGGATTAACTGAGTGAATGCATATAACACACTCAGATTCACAACGGTGTGTGTGTTCATGTGACAGGTGCCCGCTATTACATGTGCCGGGAAGGGCGCTTTCATACTTGTGGAAATCACAAAGGAACCAGGATGGAGAGAAACCTGAGGAGGGAAAGAAGGACAGAAACTTATACCCTGGAGGTTTTCAGCTCACAGACCCTGAACTACTGTCCTTCCCACTGGAACAGGCATCCCGGTTCTCTCTCGTTCTTCAGATCTCACCACATCTGCTCAGGCAAGCTCAGTTTAAAGGAGGTCCCCTCGTGGTACCCCTCTTCCAACACAGGATTCATTCCCTGTAGAGCACTGAATGCGGTGCATACTTGCGTGTGGCATTCTGTATTTACCTGTCTATGCAGCGTCTTCACCAGTTGTGTTACCGACCATCCTCAGCTCCCAGTAAAATGCTCAGCATGTATAGATGCTCAGGGAGTGAATGATCAGTGCACCTGTTGTGCACACATGGAATAACTGAATGTGTCAGGGTTCCTGCTGTAGGCAAGGTGACGACCTCTGGCCAGCACGGCATCCACTTGTTCTGTAAGATGCTTGCCTCTCCAAAGCACACCAGCCCTTAGAAGAGTGACCCCCCAAAACACACACCCACACCAGATGCTAATCTAACATAGGACCCTCTAAGAGTGTCTTCCAGGCTCCTAGGAGTTGTGTGTCCCACCTTCAGAGAATTTTAAATTGGCCCTACCAGCACCTACTTCCTCATTCTGATCCGGGTTACAAAGACAGAAAGGGAGGTTACCCTTCACAGCAGCTGGGTTGTGCAAGCGGAGGGGCAAGAGCAAGATAGAATTTGGAGATCCATCTGCTTCTCACTAAGAAACACTTTCTTTTTGGGGCGCCTGGGTGGCTCAATCGACTAAACGCCTGACTCTTGGTTTTGGCTCAGGTCATGATCACATTGGTTGTGGGATCGAGCCCCCAGCTGGGCTTCCTGCTCCGGGGGCAGGGGGGTGGTCGGGGAGTCTGCTTGAAGATCCTCTCCCTTGGCCCCTTCCCCCACTCACATGAGTGTGCACTTCTCTCCGTCTCTAAAATACATAAATCTTCTTAACACTTCCTTTTTGATACTTGCTTGGGAGGCAGCATTAGAGGCCCAAACTTCAAAATTTTGGGGTAATCAACAGTACCCTAAAATGCCTGTCCAGAGAGGGTTTAGATACCCAGGGTAAGATACAGGAATGGCCTGGATGTCTTTTAGGTAAAGGCCAGAGGTGAAGGAAAGGAAAAACTGAAAAAGGGGACTGAGAGTGGGTCTTTTTATATAACAAGGATAACCCAAACAGGACTTGGGGAAGGAAGGAAGGAAGGAAGGAAGGAAGGAAGGAAGGAAGGAAGGAAGGAAGGAAGGAAGGAAGGGAGGTGAGGTCTGCTCCTGTAGGGTAGTGCTGGAACAAATGGCCACACCTGGAAACTGACCAATAGGAAGCCAGGCTGCTTGCCCCGCTTTTATGTTATGGCCAGGAGTGCACAGAAAGCTGCCTTTGGAGTGGGTGCTGGGGGTGGGGGCGGGGGGTTCTGGGGTGTGAAAGCTAGGCTGCTGCTCACTCCCCCGGGGCAGGGGTGATCAGGGAAGAAGCCAGGGATCAGGAACTAGAACAGGGCTTCAGTTAGCCCAGACTGTACCTATGGATGAATTACAAAAGGACAACCCCCCTCCCCATCTTCAAGACACTTTGCTTACATCAGTTGGAAAATTGTTACGGGCTGATTTGGGTTGGAATAGGACACCTAGTGCCATCTGCCAGGAAACTGTAGTCATACACATAAATCAAATGCATTTGCTATAAATGGTGGTCCTCTAGATGTGGTCCTCTTGTGCAGTGCTCAACTCCCACGACTGTATTGGGTAATCCTGTCAGAAATCCAAAGTTCTAATGTGCTTCAGTGGTACCCAACCTGTGATCTATAAGGAAGACAGAAAGATGATCCCTGGGGTCCCTCGCAAGCCAGCAGTCTTTAGCATAAGGTGTTCCAGGAGTGCTCAGATGGGGATTGTGATTTCTCTTGCTTTATTTACTCTATCATACTTTGGTACTTCTGAACAGCTCCCTATAGGCATACTAGGTGACTGAGTTTCAATATTTCTTTAAAAATGCAGATGACTCCGCCCCCATCTCCAGTGGTTTCTGGTTCTCCAGGTCTGGGAGAGGATCCCTGACAAGTATTTCTCATCGTAATTTTGGTAGAAGCCATAGTTCGAAAATGTCTGTCTTAGAAAGAATTTGAAGTTTGAGAGTTGCGTCAGGGCCATCGAAAGCCTGACTTCCTCTTCCCAGTAGCTTTATCAATGCTGGGCAAAAATCATAATCCGTAATGCATTTCTCTTCTTGCTATGGCTAATTTTGTGATACGCCGAATACACGAAATGTAGTTAATGGAAATGACAGAGATCTGTCATCGAGGTAGAACCATGAAGTTGCAAAACAAAGTACTGTCAGCATCTTTGAGTATTATGTAATCTGTAATTTGTACATGGCTAGGGTTCAAGAGCAGCCTAACTCTGGGTGTTTAGTGTGTGGATGACGGGTAAGGGGTTGGTATCTTTCCTGCATTTGATTTCTCAGATTAAAATGTTTCCACATCAAATGGCTGTGGGTTTACCCTGAGTATTAGCTCTGAGGTTGGGCATAAATAACTGTGGATTCCTGCCTTCTGATTCATGCCCGGAGCTTTCTAATCCCATGGCCTGAAGGTCTCAAAACAGATAAAACTGAAATGTATGTCTAAAACTCCTGGGGGCTCTCACCAGCTATTTTGGAAATAAATATAGCTTCCTGCAGGCTGAGCTTCCATTTGTCCAGAATTACCTAGCTAAAGTGGAAGCTGCCCACACAATTACACTCTAGTTAAAGTATTTTGAGCTCCACCCACCCTCTGCCCATTTTTAGCATGGTGTGATGGAGGCAAGCAGGCCGTGAGAACCCATGTGGAAATGTCACCAACTGACTGAAGGCCTGGCCTGTTCACAGGTGGGGCCGGACTGCTGGCCACTAGCTCCCTACTACCGTAAATACACGGATGACTTTTCAAAATTCTCTCACACCAGCACGCAGGCGTAAAACTAATAAAAGTAGGACAGACCTTGTCTCTCTCCATTTCACAGACTAGGAAGCAGGCTCAGGGAGGCTAGCGTGTGGGAAAAGTGGGTGTCCTGATTACTGGTCCAGTGTTCTAGGATGCTCCGTTCTTGGCACCAGAACCATCTGGGGAAACTTTGAGAAAAAGCAGATGCCCAGCCCACCCCAGCTTCTCAAGGCGTGAAACCTTGTTTTTAAAACACACACACATTCAGATAAACAGCTACGGTTGTGAACTCTTAGCCTAACACGTGCTTCATGGAAACACCCCCACCCCCGCAAAATAATAATGGGAAAATGAACTGGAAGCAGAAGGAAAGACACCTAGTTTGTCCAATGTAGAAATAAAGTCCCTTAGAGCCATGTCCCTGTGCTGCATATCGTATTGTATGTGGAGGTACCTGTCTACGGAGTTGTGCAAAGCACAGAGAACCTGCTAGGGAGAGATTCATTAATAAGATCCCTAAGGAAACAACAGAAAGGATGCGAGAGGGATCCAGATGGCTGACTGGGGGCTCTGGAAAGCAGATCTCCACCTGAATTGTCTGAACTCACGAGGGCTTCAACCACACGAGGGGAGGAAATGATAGCAGATCCAGTGTTGCTCTCCGCAGGTATAAAAGAGAGGAGCCCCACTTAAGACACTGTCAACCTGTTGGGGTGATGTTGTCTTCTCCCCTCCATGTTCCCTCTCTAATCAGGACTGATTCAAATATCCCAGTGGTAAGGAGTGAGGATTTGGAGCAGCTGGTCGCAGCTCTATCATTACCTGCTGTGCGGCCTCCTCAGCTGAACCAACCCTAGGTTTTCTTAACCTTGAAATGGGGAGTCTGAGTCTTGATCTACTCGCCTTACATGGAGGATGCGCCGTGATGACACACTCAGATGTGTAGACAAGTGCAGGCCAACGTGTTACCACAATTGCTGTAACAGCACCAGATTCAGTAAGGCCAATGAGTGTGTTCTATGAATCCCGTAGACCTCTAACTCTGCGATTTCCTGGAGGCCCCAGCTCTTGCCAGTCCCTGCTTCAAGAATGTTTGAAGGGTGCTGGGTTCCTTCCCTGTGACACCCTGCTACATCCGCAAGCCAGAACACTCCAGAGAGTTGAAGTTAAGGGCAGAGAGCCAGGAGACTCAGCTCATGACAAGTGATCAGGAGAAAGAGGCTGGCAGTCCATCAGAATGATGCAGACTCGAAACAAGGCCCTGAGGGCTGGGATGAGTGACCAGGCCAGGGCCCGTGCTGTCCAATACAGTAGCCATTGGCCACCTGTGGCTACTTAAGTTAATCACAAAGAAAGAAAATTTGAACCTCAGTTCTTCAGCCACACAGGTCACTCTTCTGACGCCAGACAGCTCTGGGTGCCGAGTGGCTGCCACACTGATGGAGAACATGCTCAGGTCTCTAGAAAGTTCTGTTGGACAGCTCTGTTCTAGACCTTCTGAGCCATCGACAGAGGTTGACCTCTTCCATTCCATGGCCAGATTTCAGCCTGGGGAACAGCATTCTGCTGTGAGTGCGCCGGGAGGCCCACCTGGAGGAGGGCTGGGATGGGTCTGTGTCTCCCTGGCCTGCCTCAACACCCCCCTCGGCTTCAGCCTGGAGACTGGGAAACTGATGACGGGTCACTCTCTAGGTAAGTTGGATTTAGAGAAGTGCGGGATGGGACCTACCAGTGGTAGCAAGGAGAGTGGGGATACTTCCTCGGACCCTAGGAACAGCCATGATGGAATGGAAAGCATCTGCAAGCCAGAGGAAAACCACTGAGAACTTTCCTTCAACCCAGTGCTCTAGAGACACCAGCCAGCCAGGCCGCTGCTGGGGCCTGGCCTTTCAGGATCTGCCCGGTGGGGCTGGAAGGGAAGAGAAACCCCAGAAAATCAAAGGGGTCATCGGGGCAGGGCACTGGCATGCTCGCAGCCCCATCCCTTCTTGGAACCAGACCCAGGCCAGTTTGGTCAGACACTGCACTTGCATCTTCTCTGGATGGTAAACAGCTGCCGTGAGAGAGCCCAGGTCACCAGGGCTGCTGGCTCTTCCCCCAAACCCCATGTCCTGGCTGAACTGAGGCAAGCTTCAAGCCAAAATCTGCCATGCTTCCACTTTTAGACAGAATTTCTTTAGCCACACAGGCATAAAACCTTGATGAAATAATCTTTTTTTAAAGATTTTATTTATTTATTCATGAGAGATGCAGAAAGAGAGGCAGAGACATATGCAGAGGGAGAAGCAGACTCCCTGCAGGGAGCCCAATGTGGGACTTGATCGCAGGACCCTGGGATCACGGCCTGAGCCAAAGGCAGATGCTCGACCACTGAGCCACTCAGGGGGCCCTTGATGAAAAGATCTGGATGAAGTTCCAGCTCCCCATCCTTTTGTGGTTTCTGAGGCAGGATGCTGTGCCCCCAGCAGGCTTGGTGCCATCAGAAGGTCCCTATACCTTGGGGTGCCTTGGAGGCTTTATATATATAAATATAAATATAAATATAAATATAAATATAAATATAAATATAAATATAAATAATATAAATATAAATATAAATAATATAAAAATATATATATATATATGGCAGCCCCAGTGGCGCAGCGGTTTAGCGCCTCCTACAGCCTGGGGTGTGATCCTGGAGACCCGGGATCGGGTCCCGTGTCGGGCTTCCTGCATGGAGCCTGCTTCTCCCTCTGCCTCTGTCTCTGCCTCTCTCTCTCTGAATAAATAAATCTTAAAAAAAAAAAAAAAAAAGAATATATATATAAAGAAATCCCCTATACCAGTGGCCAGAAACTGACTCAGGGTGAAGCCTCAGATGCTGTCTCAGTGGTATAGGTCTTAGGGCCTGTCTGGATTCCCTAATGATTCCAGGTGTGTGAGGGGTGTGGGGGTAGAGCTGTCTCTGAACCAATTAGCCTCGACTGTCTTTGATGAAAGTTGTTTCTAAGGTGCATTATGCAAATTAACAAGTCAGTAATTTCAGCAATAAAAAAAACAAATTCTGATATTCAATATGCTATAACAAATCACTAGTTGTTGACTGAGGTATCGATGGCAGAAGGACTTGCAGCTGCCCTTGGAGTTGGCCAGCCCTGCTGTAATGCTAGTAGGTCCCCCTTGGGGTCAGCATTCCAAAGGCATGGACCACCTAGCAGATGCAGCACATCGCCCTGATGGTTATTATAAACGGCTTCAACACAAATGAGAAAAAGCATACCATGTTTCCATTACAACAGGGAAACTGAGGCACAGTGAATTCAATTAACTTTAAATCTCACAAAGAAATGGAACTGAATAGATCCCAGCTGCTCTGAATCAGATCTGTTGCCCCGCCCCCAGTCCCACCCCCAGTCCTATCCCTAGTCCCAACCACAGCCCGTGTTCCCTCAAACAGGGAACAGGGTGGGGGGCAGTGGGTGCGTGACCCACATACTCTTGGTCATCTCATGTGACAGCCTCCACGGGTCTCCTCTGGCTCCCACTCTTCTCGTTGCAAATTCGGGGAGTGGGGTAACTTCCCAGATGCCGATTTGTCTCTAACTCTTTGAGAGACTGAGTCCTGTGGACTGAATCTAGAATAATTCAATGCTTTGTTCTCCATGAGCCTCCTGCCTAATTTAAACAATTATCATCTGATGCTTGCTTAATATAACCTTATAATTATTTAGACAATTGTCATGATATTTATTTAATCTAACCTTGCAATCCAAATCAACTAGAGGTAGGAAGCTTTCTGACGGGCAAAGATACTTTTTTATTTCTTTGTGTCTAAGGCTCAGCGTAGTGCCTGGCACTTACCTGACAGTCATATTAGGAGTCGCTGTGTAAGAGGAATATGGCTAACAGTATCGCATTCAAGGTACAGAGTTAGAACTTGTCCCAGTGGCAGTTCATAGGGTGGAAGACTATTTCTCCTAAAGTAGGTCCACGTTTTACAACCCTCACTCCCTCACTGTGTGCCAGGCCCTCTTCTAAGCACTGTATATACATTCATTTCATCTTCATACAAATCCTGCACAACAGATACTACCATCCCCATTTTACAGATAAAGAAACTGAAGTGCAGAGACATTAAAATGCCTTTCCTCAGATCACACAGCCAGCGAACGAGGGAATCAGGATTTGAACCCAGACACTCTGGCTCCGAATCGTGTGTCCTTTCCCTCACAAGATAGCAGTAGGAAGAAAATGGAATTTTCACCCCCTCCACACATCCTACACAAAAATAACAGGCAGTTTCAGATGAGCCTGTGCCAATCAAGCGGCTAAGAGGCAATAAGACATCAAGCCAGGACTCATCAGTGAATCTGGGCCATGGCTCAGGCAAGGATACCATGGGCATCAGTGGGAGAAGAGAGAAATTCTATTCTCACAGCTATTTCCTGGAGTTGTATTTCTGAGTGTGTGCGTGTAGGGGTGGGGAGGGATGAGGAGAGATGAGAGAAGAAAGAGAAGGATGAGAAGCAGGGGAAGAGAAACCTTACAGAAGAGGGACCCTCATTTTACCCTTCATCCCTGAGCAGCCTCAGTAACACAAATGCCCCCATAGGACCCCCATAGGGCAGAGTAGTGACGCACAGGGCCTGTGGTCACCCGATGATTGCCGTGCAGGGATGCAGACCCAGTGTGCAGAAACCTCCAAGTTTTTCTTTTGTTTATTTTTTTAAAGATTTTATTTAGTTATTCATGAGAGAGAGAGAGAGAGAGAGAGAAAGTAGGCTCCATGCAGGGAGCCTGACATGGGAGTCAATCTCGGGTCTCCAGGATCATGCCCTGGGCCAAAGGCGGTGCTAAACTGCTGAGCCACCTGGGCTGCTCTGTTTTTCAAAGATTTTATTTATTTATTCATGAGAGACACACAGAGAGAGGCGGAGACAAGGGCAGAGGGAGAAGCAGGCCCCATGCGGGGAGCCCGATATGGGACTTGATCCCAGGACCCCGGGATCACGCCCTGGGCCAGAGGCAGACACTCCACCGCTGAGCTACCCAGATGTCCCAGAACTTCCAGTTTTTAAAGAGGACCACACCCTGCATTTATTTTTGTGTGAGATTCCCTGATTTCTAAAACAACACACCTCTCCCTGATGGAGACGAAGTCTACCAGCTTGGGGACTCCGATCTTAGACTTCAAGAGGTTCTGGGATTCAGAACTCTAAAGGCTTGCTGAGGATCCAGAACTGAGGCAAATGTCTGCATCTGAGTTACTGCAGGGAACCAAGAGACGTTTCTGGCCCTTCCCCAGGAGGCGCCTTGGATTTGCCGAACTCCCCCTCGTATTTTCCAAGGGTCACACATGCATGCGCCGCTTCACCAATTTTACCGCATTTGCATACTGCATGTCGCACAATTTATTTAATAGTTCTTCTCTTTATTGGCTCTCTGTGTATTGACTTACTTCTTTAAAGCGTAGGCTGCCATGGACTATAATAAAATCATAGGTTTGATGTGCTAGACACAGATTTTCCTAAATGTGTTAAAATAGACAACTAGTAGAATTAATACTGCTCATTCTGTCTACCACTTAAACTCATTCTCGCGGGTGATACACTCCTCATCATTAGGGAGCCCTGCCATTCCGAAATGGGACTATTTCAGACGAGACTAAGATGGAATATTGGAGAAGCAGGAAGAGACAAGACTGCTGGGCTGGAAGACGAGCAAGAGAACCCTGGGAGGGAGAAATTCTGTCCTGCTTGACAAGAGGCATGGAGCCCGATAGTTTAACTGTTGGTACGTGTGCTGTGGTTTTATTAAAGAACCCCCCACCCCTACCACTGGTTCAGAAAAATCTCTGCCAGTCTCCCATATCTCATTTGCCTGTTATCTCCCTTCTCCTGAAAATCTGCACGAAAACCATCAGACTCTTAGTTTTACAGGAGTCTTTGGGCTCCTGCTGCCTTCGTGCTTGCTCAGGCTGGTGCTTTTGCTGTGGTTTGATTGCAAGCCCGGGCTTTGGGTTAGGGAGCAGCAGGTGGTAGAGGTGGGCTTCAGAAGTGTGAGGAGGCAGCAGTTTCATCTAGAATCTTCGAGGCCTGATTTCAGTGGAAGAAAATTTCTGGAAATGTCCCAGGAGGGCTGGAATGAATGACTGCAAACATCCAGGGAGGTGTGTGTCGGGGGGGTGGGGGGGGGACTACATTTTATAAGCTGGTGGTACAGAGTTTTCCACTTCAGAGTAATAGGTGCTGACAGGAAGGAGTCCTTGTTCCCAGCATCTTGCCTCAGGCACAAATGACAAATGGACAGTCATCAAGGTTCAGTCCTTGGCACCCTTAACTACTAATATCCACATGCTGCTGGATGGAGTTTCCCTGCTGACACCTGCAGGAAAAAGTAGTTTTGCGTGGTTTTCTCAGTGATGTTTTTAAGTCACTTTGTTTTAAAAAATTTTTAAAAATTTATTTATAAAAGCAATTCTTTAGGATAGAGACCATGTTTGTGTCCTGCCCATCATTGAATTGGTAGTGATGCCTAGCATGTAATAAGTGCTTGATGATTATTCAATTAAATTAACTAATTTAAGTGATTTATGAACAAAATTAGTTAACCCAGTGAAGGGGAAGATGGAGAAGTATGAGAAAGGAAAACCACGAATAAGTCTACCCCCCAGAGACTCCTATTGATATATTGATGAATTTGTTTCTGGTCTTTTTTTTTTTTTTCCCACAGAAGTTGAGATCATACTTTCAGATGAGTTTTATCTTCTGCTTTTAAGTTCGTGTCATCTTGTGAGAAATTTCCAAGATCGTTAGTTTTCCCAAATGTCACTTTTATTTTATTTTTAAGATTTTATTTACCTACTTATGAAAGACACAGAGAGAGAGAGAGGCAGAGACACAGGCAGAGGGAGAAGCAGGCTCCATGCAGGGAGCCCGATGTAGGACTTGATCCTGGGTCTCCAGGATCACATCCTGGGCTGCAGGCAGTGCTAAATCGCTGAGCCACCTGGGCTGCCCTCAAACATCACATTTAATGACTGTGTGAGCCTCCAGTGTGGGGGTGCAACAGCTTACTCAAGCCCATGTTGGGTATTCGGAATGTCTCCCAGGTCTCAGTGGGCACTCGGAACAATAAATGGCCATTGTACTGACTGGGCTCCTTCTGGATGACAGGCCTGTGCTTGACATCAGCACACAGAGGGGTAGGAAAGTTCTAAATTAGTGCCCTCAGTTAAGAGGCACTAGTGGATGAGCCTGGGAGGGTAGGAGTAGTCAGGAAGGGGACCGGCAATGCTGGGACCCCGAGGGAGGGGGAGGCTGTCGGGAAGGAGAAAGTGGATGATCAGTGGACAAGATGTCAAAGGGGGCGGAGAAGTCCTGGCTCTTATTTGCAAACACCCTCTGGCCCCTGGGTTGCCCTCTGCTTCCTCTAACGGGCCCGCTCCTGCTGCAGGGACTTTGCACATGCTATCCTTGCTGCCTGGACACATCCACTGACTCGAGGTCCCCATCTTTCGGTGCTTAGCTCAGGCTCACATCCTTCCCCTGCCTTCCCTGACTCAGCTGCTTCCCTCTATTACACGCTCGCGATAGGATGCTCTTCTTTGTACACAATTTCTTTTCATTTCTATAATCCTTGATTACTGCATGCCTCCTCACTGGAAGCCCCGCAGATAATAAAAATACTTTGCATGAATGAGCGAGTAAAGGGCCAGGGCCGAAAGACGTGCCATTTCTTCGTTA
Organism: Canis aureus; assembly: GCF_053574225.1. Classification (NCBI taxonomy): domain Eukaryota; kingdom Metazoa; phylum Chordata; class Mammalia; order Carnivora; family Canidae; genus Canis; species Canis aureus. Next base: position 40,873,518 of record NC_135623.1, on the reverse strand, counting down.
GGGTAAGACAGACGCAAGCACAGAGACACCCAGAAGCAAGCAGGCAGGCAGGGGTTGTCCTCAGCCCTCACCTGTGCCCACGAGCAGCGCTTCCTCAGCAGGCACCTGGATGCAGACCGTGCAAGGCTGGCAGGCCCGCGTCGGGCAGGGCCAGGAACCAAACCCGTGAACTTGGCCTTCAATGCCCCCGCATGGAGCAAAAATGGAAAGGAAGGAAGGAAGGTGGTGGGCACCTCTTCTTGTCTCCCTGCCACCTGTTTCTTTACTGTCGAGATTAGGAGGGGAGATGGGGCATCTTTGGAAGGCTCTCCAAGCGTGGCAGGCAGCCGGGGGAGGGGGTAGCCAGCAAAGGAGGGGGATCGGTTAGTGCTGCGGATAAAATGACTTGAGGATTCAGGGACCTGTCTGGTGGCGATACCGTCAACCAGGGAAGAATCCATTTCTAACAGCTCCTTCTTATACATTATTCATGAAAACAGGAAGACAGAGTCGATAACATCAGAATGATGCCGCTGTCCAGCAAATCTAATGACTGTAGCTTAAGGGCATTTTAACTAGCATGGAAAAAAATTATAGCTGCCAATTTGAGGTCCTGGAGGCCCAGAAAGCTAACTGGAGCGGGAGAGCAGGTGTGAGTTTCCCATTTGGAAAAAGGCGTGGCCTTCCACCGCCAGCATCTGTTTCTTTGTGGTTGTCCGGGGCCTCCCCAGCCTCTCACTGCTTAGCTTCTAATGGAGAAATTAATGCTGCTCTAGCTAAACAGCCTTAGGTTTTCAGATCAGTCCCGATTTTCATATCCATCAGTCAAAAGGCAGGGACAAGCAATAGGACTTTGTGGAGGGCTTCTCGGGATTTCAACATAAATTATTAGCCTCTAATCTGTTCCAGCCTGAAGCATGAGCGCTTTTTAAACAGTGAGGGCATTCTGCTGTTGCTGAGATCTGGTGTCGGTGCCCAGTTTCTGATTCATGACAACTGCAAGATTCATTCCGCCCTAAAGCCCATCCAGCTTGCTGTCAAATGAGCCAGGAGGTTGGTTTGTTGAAAGGGGAGAGGGAAAAGCGGGAGGGTAGGCCAGGCAGGCCAGACCCGTGATCCCAGAGGCAGAGGCTCCGAGAAGCAGAAGGGAGCTCACCGCGATTCTTAATTTGCTGCTTATTTTCTGTACTTCGCCTAGAATGTTCTGGCTTCCTGAACATTGGATGATGCATTCAATTACACTTATTCATTCGTTTCCCACAAACAATTATCGAGGGCTTACTACTTGTCGGAGGTGCTTGCAAACTATTCGCAAAACTAAAAAATAAACGTTGATGCCTGCCTTCATGCAGTTTGATGGAAAGAGATTGAAGCCTCGCATAAAACAGTGTTTCTCGGGATGCCAGGGTGGCTCAGATAGTTAAGCCTCTGCCTTCAGCTGAGGTCATGATCTCAGGGTCCTGGGATCGAGCCCCACACTGGGCTCCCAATCAGTGGAGAGTCTGCTTCTCCTCCCTCGTCCTCTCCCCCTGCTCATGCTCTCTCGCTCTCTCTCTATCCTTCTGTCTCAAATGAATAAATAAAATCTTTAACAACAACAACAGTGTTTCTCCAGGTGTGCTGGGAGAGGAAATGATTGTGGCAGGTCTTCAGATGATCAGGTTTTATTTGAATGATTACATATTTTATTTTCACGTGTATCACATAAACATAACCTGCCCTTCCAGCCTGTAATTTCACAGACACTTGGTCAGGGGACTGGCAAAGCTGGTTTAAAGAAATAATTATTAATAAACCAGTGGTATTGTGATATGTGAAATCACAAAGTTGGTTCATAATAGTGGTAGTAGCCACCGATGGTTAAGAGCGCTTAGGATGAGCCAGGCACTTTTGGTAAATGTTTTACAAATATTGTGCTTGCATAATCTCCACTCCTGATTCCTGGAGAAAAACAGCAGTGGTTTGATCACATGTCCAGCTGCCTGCAAGATTATAAGCTGCATGAAGGCAGGCACCAAAGCCTGGTTCATTATTTAGTTTGCAAAGAGTTTGCAAGTACCCTTGACAAGTCATATAATGTCAATTATTACTTGTGGGAGAAAGGAATAAGTGAATGTAATTGAACACAATAACCGATGTTCAAGAAGCCAGAATATTCCACATGAAGGCTAGAAAATCACAGGCCTCTGACTAGCTGCTTGCTTTCTTGCTCCTGAAAGGATGTGAGGCAGCCTGGTGGCCCCCTTGGAATTGCCTGGGTGTCACCCCACAGCCAGCTCCCAGGGTGCGGTGGGTGGATGCAGGAGCCCAATTTCTGCCTAAGTACCATCTTCTTAACCATCCAGCTGTGTTGATAACAAGCCAGTCGCTGCATTTCAATCTCCATCTGCTTCCTGGTCTGGTTTGGTTAAGATTCTGGAGAGGAGGAGGCATATGATTAATTCACAGCCATAACCATTCACCTTCACCACAACCTCATGCGTCATTATCATCTCCATTTGCATAGACGGAACAGGCTTCAAGAGCTCAGAGAACTTGCTGGAGGTCATAGCTAGTGAATGGCAAAGCTGGGATTTAAACAGATGTCCTATCTTACATCTTCAAAAAAAAAAAAAATCCATGTTTCAGGTAGCTGAGCTGGTCTTCTTCGAAAATGTCCAACGTGCTCACACAATAGCACTGTTAGCAATCACAAAGTTCAAAGAAATATTCTCTCTGCATAGTTTTTGATGCGTAACTAAACTCTTACAAAATGAAATAATCATGTGAATGATTAAATTATAATTATGACAGAGGAGTGGATGCCCATTTGGAAAGACTTAAACATTTCATAAAAACTCAGTGTTCACACTGGCCAATTTTCTCCCCCTTGATTCTTCTCTGAATTCCAATGAATTTTTCATCAGCTTATTAATTAGCACAAATCATGGATTGTGCTATGTAATTAAGGTCTTATGTGCTCCTCCAGATCTTATATTTGAGTTAAATGTTAATTTTTCACAGAGAAAAATTAGGAATTTGACAACTGCCTTCCTTCCTGGCAATGGAATATACATGCTGCCTGTCAAAAAAGATTGAGTGCCTGAGTTTCCAAGATACAGCGTGATAGATTATTCAGCATGAAATTGCAAACTCATTTGCCCAATATCACAATCAATTGCTGACAGCAGTCCCCCCCACCCCCCAGAAACCCATTTGTGAAGCGCATTTGGTAGTCTAGTCACTGAATGTTAACTCATATGCCGTGACTTGCCATTAGTCTTTGTAACTTTTCTTTAGTCCCTGTCTTGGTTTGCTTTGTTATAACTTCTATCCATCTCAGAGTCGCCAAAAGAAACAGAGTTATATTGTGCAGGTACATTTTTCTTTAGTATTATTACTATTAATAATAATGATAGCTCTTACCACATGCTCTCAGGAAGACAATTCTCATGGATCTCTTATACTTCCGTACAACCCATAAGCACGGGTCCTCTCTTCATTCCAGGTGATCTTTTCAGAGATGTTTGTTGGCAAAGAGCATTGGAAGGTAGAGATAGTGTCTCCCTCTGAAGCAAAGAGGAATTCTTATTGCCCATTATAAAATATTTGGCTTCCTAAGGTCCAGGTTCCACTCCTGTAATACAACCCACTGGACGTGCAGGTACCACCTCTGCATGGCTCCAAGAGAATCGGGCTCAGAGAACTGGCACAATGGCTGATACTCTGGCTATTGCTACTGATGCACCTAATGAAGTCCTTCATCCTTTGCCTCTGGCCAGAATCTCGTGCCAACATTTATGAAAAGGTGGTAGGATAACTTAGGGTAAATTCTCAAACTTTTCACGGGTCTTGGCACATACCAGGAACCATTTAAAAATGTGTGTGTGCACACATATATATACACACACACACAAATCTTTCTATATTATATATATGTTAATACATATGTATGTTATATATCTGCTCACATAAGCACCTTATGAGGTATTACTTTCATCCTTATTTTACTGAGAAGGAAACCGAGGCACAGAGGTTAACCAAGTAGGTAGTGGATCGAGGGTTTAGACCAGGCAATGTGGTTTGGATATCTGCTCTCTGCTTTTTTGCTCTCCTCTCTTGGGTGGAAAAGCCGAGAGCTGGCTGCAGCTACTGAATTTCACTTTGAAAATGAAGTGCTCCTCCTAAAGTCCCAGGAAGTTCCTATGCATTCACTTCACAAATATTTATAGGGCACCAGTGTGTGCTGTTGCCGGTAATTCAGGAGAAGAGAAAAGAAATGCTTCTGATGCTGAGTGCTGTGCTCGCTTCGGCAGCACATATACTAAAACTGATGCTGAGTGCTGGGGGTAGGGAGTCGTCCAGGCTGAGGGGTGAGGAGGTGAGGCTCCTCGTCCCCTCCTGAAGTTTCCACTGGAAATGCTTTTAGGATGTCCTGCCTGAAGACCTTCCTCCTGCCCTAGTCCACTCTTCACAGGGCAACTGCTCCTTACCTTCTGCTTTCCGATACCACTATTAGTCGTAAATAATGAGAATACAGCCATTCAGTAAGTAAGTATGCCTCATGTGCTCACCTTGGACCTGGTGCCATTATAGGCACTTGGGATAATGCACTAAACTACACCCTTGCCCTCCAGAAGCTGACATGGAGCTGGGGAGAGAACCAATAAGCAAACAGACAAATACATAACACCAGCTGTGAATAAGTTTGTTGAGGAAAAGCAAAGCAGAGTGAGGATATTGAGGGACAGCCGGAGGGCCATTTTAGCTGGTGGCGGTGGGGCTCTCTGAAGAGGTGGCATTTAATCCAAGACCTTGGTGAAGGATCACTCATTCCTGCATGACAGGTATTTGCTGAGTGCCATCTACATGCCAGGCACTGATGTAGGCTCTGGGGGTACTGCCTCGAACAAAAGATAGGCGTTCTACTGAGGAGAGATGGGCAACCCACAGAAAAACCCTGGCGCCTGGCCACAGCGGAAAGCACCGAGGGACCACATAAAGCAGAAAAGCAGGTCGCGAGGTCAGGGGCATGGACAAGGGCGTTGTGAGCTGAAATCGGGCAGATCCAGGCAGGTCTTACTGAGATGACAGCTGAGCAAAGTTCTGAAGGAGGGACAGAGCAAGCCACGGGGTGATTGGAACAAGAGGGACACACGGAGCTAAGGCGTGGAGATGGGGCGGCCTGCCACACTTGCCCAGGCCCAAATGGGGCAGAGAGGACTGAAGGAGACACAGGCTCCTAGTTTAGGACCTCAGCTCCCATGCTGTGTGAGGTAGGAGGCAATGAGAAGGTTCTGGGAAGAGAGGGGCCATCACCGGACTTATAAAATAAATAATAATAATAATAATAATAATAATGGTAACCCTCGGAGAGCTGCTGCTTATAGTGCTTCCCATGTCAATCCTATGGGGCCATCCCAGAGGATCCTTGCTGCACATTCCCAGGGAACCATGTCTAGCGCAAGACTCCGTTCTTTAATCCCAGCTGGGCCCTCAACAGAGCTCAGCGACCACTGGGCCTGTGGGCCGCCATCTTTTTCAGGCCTTGTTCTCTGCAGGATGAAGCCTGTCACCACCCCACTCCCTTTCTTCCTCATGGGCCCAGCCCCCCACCTATAAATGTATCTGCACTCTCAACCTTGGGCATCTAGGCACCCCTCCTTTGAGAACCTCAGTCTGGGTTGGCGGGTCTGGAGCTGCCCAGCTAGAGCCACGTTGTCGGCCCTGTGTCTGGGTTCACAGCACCCGGCATGAGGGGAAGGCTGTGTACTTCTCAAGTCCCCACCCTATTTCTCTCCTTTTCCTCACAGCCATGATTCTGAAGGACAGTCCCTACTCCCTGAGGAGGCCTGGCCTCCTCCTTCCTCACGCCACCAAAATGGGCCTTGCTGCTCCTGCTGATAAGTTGCCAGTGGCCAGGTCTTGGGGTGCCTTCCCACTGTCTCCCTCCGGAGTGCTCCAAGGCCAGGGACACTGTCACGGCCACCCCCCCAGACCACACAGCACGCCCCAGCCTTCCTGACTGGTTCATCTGAGGTTCTGTTCCCTGAGGTCCTTCTCAATCTGCCCGCAGCGTCCCATAACTTCTTATACTCGCGGATGTTCGAAAGTGAACTGCCGGCCTGAGCTCACCCCCTTCACTTAGTCCTTCCCACTGTCTGCACGGCTTTCCAGCAGGGTGCCCCACAGGCGCCTGGACTCTCACAACCCAGTCCAAGTCAATTCCCTGCCTCCACCTACCCTCTGCAAATGTCCCCCACTCGTCCTTCGCCTGCCCTCTTTTCACCATCCTGCCTGCGCAGGTTCCAGTCCTGAGGGTCTTACCCACCTCCCAGCCTACCACCCTCTCCTGGTTCTCACTGCCCACGCCCCGGTCGATCCTGTCAGGCACTCTGCTCTCACCTGGACTATTCCCGAGGCCTGGTTATCTCATCAAGGTCACCTGGGAAGTCTCCTGAAAGTGCAGATTCTCGGGCCCCACCCCCAGAGAGTCCGATGTGGTCTGGACTCAAGGTAGGCTTCAGGCACTGCCCCCCACGGACCACGCTGTAAGAAACCACATGGCCTGGCTTCTCCTTAGTCTGGTCCATTGTCCACATGACTAATTACTACAGCTATTCCTGCCCACTCTTTTCCCAACACTTACATCACAAGACTGTGTTGGACCCTCCATACACACAGGTCCCACTAGACAACCCTTCACTGTAACTACTAGTGTGAGCCCCATGTTAGCTTTGAGAAAACTGAGGCACAGAGAACTAAGTTACCTAGTCCAAGGGCACAGTCTCTCCGACCCAAAGCCAAGTTTTCGGCGGTACATTTTACCACCTCCTTGCTTCCCAGGCTTCCCATTCAGCTGTGCTGTTGACTTTAATTTCCCAAATGCACCTTGCTGTTTTCTGCCTCTGAGCCTTCGCCCATGCTGTTCCTCTCTTTCAAATTGCCATCTGTGTTAGCTTTCTGTGCCTGGATAACAAATTACCACGGAGTCAGCAGCTGGGCACAGTACGGCTGGCTCTTTGCTCGGGTTCCCACAAAGCTAAAATCCCGGAGTTATAGCTGGGGCTGTGTTCTCCTAGAGCTTGGGGGTTTCTCTTCCAAGCTCATTGGTTGTTGGCAGAGTCCAGTTTCTCCCCTTTCTCTGCTGGCTGTCGGCCAGGGGTTGTTCCCAGCCCTAAAAGGCTCCCACGGTCTTTGCCACGTGGCCCCCCTCCTCTCTAGAGCTAGCAGATGAGAATCTCACCTGTCATCAATTCTTTTTTTTTTTTAATATTTTATTTTATTTATTTATTCATGGGAGAGACAGAGACAGAGGGAGAAGTAGGCTCCATGCAGGGAACCCGATGTGGGACTCGATCCCTGGTCTCCAGGATCACGCCCTGGGCTGAAGGCAGACTGGACCACCCGGGCTGCCCCTGATCAATTCTTCACATCTCCTTTGCCAGGACCAGCCTCATCTCTCTTAGAAGCTGCCTGGTTAGGTCAGGGCCACCAAGGATAATTTCCAGTCTTTGGGGTCAGCTGATTTGGGAATCTTCATTGTATCTGCAAAATCTCTTACAGCTGAACCTAATCAGGGTTTGAATAACTGGAAGAAGGTGAGTGTAGGCCCGGGGGCTGGGAACTTTGGGGGGTCACCACAGACTTCCGCCTACCACATCATCTAATATATGCAACTGATGAATCACTGACTTCTACCCCAGGAACTCCTAATACACTGTATGTTAACTATTGAATTTAAATAAAACTGGGGGGGAAAGCTACTTAGTTTGAGGATTACTGCCTTCCTCGATGCCTCCAGGCAGAGTTAAAAGTCCACCTGTAACCCCCCAGAATCCAACAGACGCTCTTAACATTTGTCCAGTGTAATATAATATTTATTTACAGCTCCATTTCCCTCAAGCTAGGCTGTGAGTTTCTCGAGGGCAGGGACCCAGCTTTAACCATCTTTGCATACCCAGCACCCAGAAGGGCCCCCAGCTCCCTACCTCCCCGCCGCCTGAGGGTGAGGCATGTGCCCAAGCCAGCTCGTCAGACAAGAAGGGCATTTAAACCAGAGCCGCAGATACTGTAGGAAAAGGGCTGTTGATAAGAGCCTGGGAGGCCCCAGGAAACGTCCGCGGTAACCGGTGCTTCCAGAGCTTTTAGCAGAGAGTACGGAGGGCAGGCAAGGCTCGGGATGCCCCAGAGAGACCCGGCACCACCGCGACGGTGAGGCGGCTGAGCCACTAGGTGTCACTCCCGATCCAATAAAGAGAGACCGGGTCCTTAGAGGGCCCTTCGGGCCTTTCTCGAGAAGGGAGCTGGGGAGTTGGTCCCACCCATTGTTTGCTTCTGGTTCACACTCGAAACCATCCCGTTCTTCAACTCCCCCTGCTGACTCAGTCGGGGTCTGAAACAGGACAGCAGATCAGGGGTTCCCAAGATTGGGGCCACCTGACCATCTAATTCAGCCTCCCGACTGTGTAGACGAGCAACCAACGTGTGTGTGTGTGTGTGTGTGTGTGTGTGTCGGGCGGGGAGGGAGGCCGGAACCGAGCCCGGCTGCAGCACCCACGTGGGGGGGGCGCGGGCACCCTCCTGGAGGCGCAGGGGTCCCGGCTCCCCGCCGCTGGGGTGCCCTGGACGGTCCCGGGGCTGCCCCGCGGTGCTCCCCCAAGACCAGCAAGTTCCGGGCGCTCAGGCCCCACGCAGTCCAACCCCAGGGCTGGATCTGTCCAACCCCAGATCCAGCCCTGGGGGAGGCTCCCCAACCCGGGGAGGGAGGGTGACGTGCTCAAGAGGGGGTCCTGCGGGTCGGGTAAGACCTGCCGTTTCCGACCGGTTCAGGCAACGACGGGATGGAAGTGGGGAGCACCCCAGCTTTCTGGGCCCAAGCGCGATCGGTATCTGCGATTAACCATTAACCGCAGTCCTTCCCCTTGAGGCGGGGGAGCCCGGGGGGGCGGGGGGTGGAGGCTGTAAGGGCGGGGCCCGAAAAGGGCTCCTGAAGAACTCGACCTCCGCGGCACATGGAGCCGAGTTTTCTCCCCTCCTTCCCTCTGCATGAAGTTGGGGTTCCCTCGCGGGGTCCCGGACGCCCGGAGGATGCTGCGCCGCGCGGGCCGACGCCTCTCCCTCCAACCCCGCAGAGGGCGCACGCCCCCCCCGCCCCCCTGCTCAGCCCCGGCCCCCCCTGCACCGCACCCACGCCCCACGCCCCCCCAGTTCAGCCCCGGGCCCCCCCCGCACCTGCTCCCCCCAACTCAGCCCCGCCCCCCCCCCGACACCGCACCCAAGCCCCCTCCAGCTCTGCCCCGGCCACCCCCTGCACCGCACCCGCGCCCCCCCAGCTCTGCCCCGGCCCCCCCGCGCACCTTCTCCCCCCCACCTCAGCCCCGGCCCCCCCGCGCACCTTCTCCCCCCCAACTCAGCCCCGCCCCCCCAGCTCTGCCCCGGCCCCCCCAGCTCAGCCCCGGGCACACCCCCCGCACCTTCTCCCCCCAACTCAGCCCCGCCCCCCCGCCCCGCCCCCGCGCCCCCCCAGCTCAGCCCCGGGCCCCCCGCACCTGCTCCCCCCAACTCAGCCCCGCCCCCCCGCCCCGCCCCCGCGCCCCCCAGCTCAGCCCCGGGCCCCCCCGCACCTGCTCCCCCCAACTCAGCCCCGGGCCCCCCCGCACCTGCTCCCCCCAACTCAGCCCCGCCCCCCCGCCCCGCCCCGCGCCCCCAGCTCAGCCCCGGGCTCCCCCGCACCTGCTCCCCCCAACTCAGCCCCGCCCCCCCGCCCCGCCCCGCCCCGCGCCCCCCAGCTCAGCCCCGGGCCCCCCACACCTGCTCCCCCCCAGCTCAGCCCCGGGCCCCCCCGCACCTGCTCCCCCCAACTCAGCCCCGCCCCGCGCCCCCCAGCTCAGCCCCGGGCCCCCCGCACCTGCTCCCCCCAACTCAGCCCCGCCCCCCCGCCCCGCCCCGCGCCCCCCAGCTCAACCCCGGGCCCCCCTGCACCTGCTCCCCCCAACTCGGCCCGGCCCCGCGCCCCCCAGCTCAGCCCCGGGCCCTGCCCGGTGCAGGCCCGGCCCCCAGCGCAGGCGCGGGGAGGACGTCCCAGCGGGTTCTCGGGACTGGGGACTCGGGGCCTGGGGCCGGGCCTTCGACTGCCCGCGCCGCGCTCCTGCGGCCTCCTCCCTCTTCCACCTTTAAGTGAACACTGAGAAGCGCTCGCATTTCCGGGAGCGCCGGGCCGGGGCTTGGGCGGCTGGGAACCGGGCTGAGGACGCGGACTCGGATGCAGGCTCCTCCCGGGCTCCCCCTCAGGGAGGGATCTTATCAGCAACAATGGTTTCCTTTAAAACTCGCCAAGGGGGTTCCCCAGTACGGCCCGCGCCGCCCCAGGGGCTCATCTCTCTCCCCTCTGTTCTCCGGCGGGGGTTTCAGCGAGCGGCTCCGGGCTCCGGGCTCCGGGCTCCGGGCTCGGGCGGGCAGCAGGCGCGGTTCGGGGCTGCGTGGAGCCAGGGCTCCAGCGGAGGAGACCTACTGAACCGAGAAGTGCCGGGAACACGAATTCCCGGTAAATGGGGTGTTCGCCCCGAAGCCGCAGCAGGGGCTGCTGGGAGAGGGCGCCAGCCCGCAGTGAGCAGAAGTCTTCACCTGAATCTTGGCCCAGGCTTTCCTCCAGGTTCACCCCGTTGCTCTCTTCCCTCCTCTGACTGCTGTAAACGGATGCAAATCGGGGCCCCCCGGGGGCAGATGAGTCAGGGTTTGCGAGGCTGGTTATCCCCAGGTGAGGTACCCGGGGTCAGAGTCTTCCTGGAGCCTCCTCCCTACTCCTTGCAACTCCTGGGCGAATGCCCTGGGAAGGCAGTAACTGTGCGGCATGGCATGATGAAACTCACATTGCAAATTTCTCCTGCGACCCAAGAATTCACAAGGTCTGAAAACAAGAAGACAGTTCTGGTCCTGCCTCCTCCTCCAGTGTTTACTGAACACCTCCTAGGTATAGGGCTGTGTGTTCAGTGCCAAGGATCCAGAAATTCACTAGAGACAAAAGGAGGACTGTGGGAAAAGCTGAGGTGGGGTACAGAATAATGGCTCCCAGAGTTTGGGATTTTATGAACAGCTAAAAAGGAGATCTGTTAGTTAAACGAGGTCTAATATAACAATGTCTAAAAGAAGATTAATTAAAAAAAAAAAGTTTATCTCTACCATGAAAGGTAGGTGCTGGAGGTAGGTGCTCCTGGTTTGACAGTGAAGCCGGAGAGCAAGGTTCTAGTCTCACAGAGTCAAAGAATGAATCTCTCGTGGACAAAGAAGAGTGAGTAAAATAGCAGGTATTAAGCGAGGATACTGAGAAAGCTCTCAGGAGTGAGAGGGGTCCCCACAGGGCTGCCACTGGGGGCTTGTAGGGTGGGTCTTTTATTGAAAACTAACCAGGGAATCTAAATCCTTATAACATCTTTATTGATAGCACCACTGAGTAAGGCCTGGAGATAACATCTTTAATGGCCCATTTCCCTTTTAGGATCCAGTATTTCTCTGTTGGTCCTGAGTAGAGTAGCTGTTATAACCAGACCCCACCTCTGACACCTGGGACAAGATGGTCTGGTTTGTTTACCTCTGATTTCCTTTCATCTCCACATTTTTGCGATTTTTTGTGAGCTTGATTCCATGGCCCCCTACCTAACCCTCCCTCCCCAGCCCTGCCTGTCCCTTACTCAACACGGATGCTCTGCTCCAAGAAGCCTTCAGGGACCCAAACTCCTTCTGTCTTGTTTCTCTGCTATGTTTGACCTCTATTCTTAAGGTCATGGTCCTCTCATGGTCCAAGATGGTTGCCCCAGTTCCATGAGGAAGGAGGAAAAGGTAACGAAGAGGGGCAAAGGGTAGGGAGTAGGTGATTTACAAAGAAGGCTCCCAGATTGTGACTCATGCACCTCCAAGTCATCGGACACAACTTAGTCACGTGGCCCTAAAAGTTGCAGGGAAGGTGGGACACGCAGCTCTTATGTTGGGGAGCCATGTGCCCAGCTAATGACCAGAAATTCTGTTACTAGCAGTCCTGGCCATGGAGCCTGACTTCGGGTGTCAACATCTAATTTTGCCAGTAAATGTAAACGCCCTGAAAGTTCTTCCTCGGTATATCACAAATCCCCCCTCACTGCCACAGGTTTTTGTAATTTCTCACCTTGCATTAATGCAACAGCCTCTCTCTGTTGCCAGGGTGATCAGCCCAAGATGCAAATTTAAGCAGATCAGCCCTCTGCTTGAAATGTCCTGGTGGATCCCTATTGCCTTGAAAGAAAACGTAAACTCTGGAATAAGACGGAAAGTCCTGTTGTCACACTGGAGTCTTCTGTGAGCTCATGACTTTCCCCCACGTACCCCACAGTCCAGGCACACTAGAGGACAGGCAGTTGCCAGGATGTTCCCTTGCTACTCCTCTGTCTGGAATATTTTCTCCTCCAATCTTGGCAACTGGCCAACTTCTGTAGAATTTGGCTGAGGCTAATCTTCATCGGGAAACCTTTGCCGATTCTGTGTCCTACACCCCTGCCATCTCCTCGTTCCCCCTCCCTCCCCTTACCTCCACACAGCAAAACCAGACCTATTCAAAGAACAGGATGCCGTTGCCTGGGTAACAACCAGTGCCAGCCAGTGGTTGAATCACCAGCCACATCTGCAGTGGGGCTTCTGGTAGCGGATCTCTGGTTGGCCCTGTTGGCCACACCCTTTCTCCAAAGACTCTCCCTCTCCTTGGACATGCCTGGCTCTCCCTTTCTGTTTCTTCCTACCCTGCTCACCCTGGAATGTTGATGTCTCTAGAGATCAGTGTTTGGTCTTGTTATTCCACATAATTCCCCAAGATTCTTCATCCCCCTTTATGACTTCACGTGCCACCCAGAGTTCTAAATCTCTATTTCCAGATTAGATTTCTCTTCAGAGCGTTGGATGTGAATATCTAGCTACTACTGAACACGTGAGATAGGAAGGAGGAAGTCCAAACAAGGAAGTGGTGCACCTTCACCCTCATATCTCCTCCATTATGTCCCTGGTAGGACCGGCACGCTCTGAAGTCATCTTGTTTATGTGCCTGTTTATTGTTTGCAAGTGTATGGCCTCCTTCCCCGGCTTGCTCACTTTTGTCGTGACTAAAAGGATGGCTGCCACATGTGTAGTAGGTGCTCTACAAATATGTGATAGATGAACAGAAATAGGAAAGAAGGAAAACTATCACCAGACCCCACCAGACACTGTTGTTCAATGTTTGGATTGTTGTTTGGTTTATTGAGGCCTTTACCGACTTGAGTAAATACAATATGGTAACAAGGTTGGCATGTTCCATTAATAGATAGGCCACAGATGCGAGCATTCACATCAACTCTTTCACCCCACACCTCATCCCGCATACACCACAAGCTCTGGGAGTGAAAAAATAACTTTCCTTGAGAGAGGCTCCGTATCTCACTTGCCTGAGTCAGCTTCAAGGCCAACTGATACCGTGATTTGGGTTTTCTCCGGGGCTGTAAAACTCTTGATGAATGCATCCATGCAAACTTTTTTAAGGTTCACGTTCCTGCTGGCTGTGTGGGTGTGCAGTGGACATTTCTGATACACTGCTGATAAACCCAGGTGTGACCAAAGGCTTACCTCCAGAGAGGTTACCTTTCTTCTTTCTTGTGCCTTTCTCTTCACGATCACAGAAGATCTCCTAGGCTATATGAGCAGGAAGTGCTGGCTAGCTCACGAGTGCTGAGAGAAATCAGCCCCATCATCATCAAGGTTTAGGCTGCATGTTGTAAAATGGAAAAACTTTCAAGGAAGTTTTAAAAAATCATATATATATATATGATTTTTTATTTTATTTATTTATTTATTTATTTAAAAGATTTTATGTATTTACTTGACAGAGAGAGAGCACAGCAGAGGGAGCAGCAGGCAGAGGGAGAGGGAAGAGCAGGCTCCCTGTGGGGGAGGGATCCCGGCATGGGACTCGATCCCAGGATCCCAGGGATCATGACCTGAGCAGAGGCAGACGCTTAACCAACTGAGCTACCCAGACACCCTATATATTTGTTTTAAAAATATATCTGAAATAACTGAAATGGCCATTGACAGGTAATAGATAAACACGATGTGGCTTGTACTCCTAGTGAAATGTTACTTGGCCTCTTAGAAGAACGAAGTTTTGACACAGGCTATGACAGGGGTGAACTTTGAAGACATTACATGAAGCAAAACAAAACCGATACAAAAGAAAAAATATTTGATAATTCTCCTTATGTGAGGTGCTCAGAATGGTCAAGTACATAGAAGCAGAGAGTAGACAGTGGTTACCAGGGGCTGGGGGTCAGCGGGGACTGGGAGCCGATTGTTGGGTATTGAGTCGGGGGTGATGACAAGGCCTGGAGACGGATGATGTGTTGGCAGCATAACAGCGTGCATGTACTTCATGCTGCTAAGCTGTAAGTCTAAAGTGGCTAAAATGGTAAACTTTATGTTACGTATATTTTACCACAACAAAAAAAATGTATGTCACATGATGTGTTAGGCTCTGGGGACAGAGCATGTTTTTGGCACAACCCCTCCAGTTCCTCTAAGCAGGACCAGCTACATCATTTGTGGGGCCCTGCACAAAATGCAGGTGCAGAGCCTGTTGGAGCAGGATGAAGAATTGCAAGGTGACGGCAGCAGAGCACTAAGCCAGGCTCGGGGCCCTTCCAAGTGCAGGAGGGGGGTGGCCAAGGGCTAGCCCTTGCAGAGGGTCACGGTAGTGCTCAGGTCAGTCTCTGCCCAGCGTGGGGACGGCAAGGCCCCGAGCATGGAAGCTTCTCACTGCCGTATTATACTGCACCTCACTTTGGCTTAAGGAAATCCCTTTTTCTTTTTAAGGTACACTTCGACACCTGTCCATAGCACAGTTCAATGAACAGTCTTATGCTGTTAGCGTCAAACAGATTATAATCTGGTCATATTTGATTTTTGGATCTCCATCTCTCCTTGCCCCCACCATCCGTAGCATGGTGGGTAAATATACAGGTCCTCAATAAAGACTCATGAAAAAATGCAGTGATTGATCCTGGAGTAAAATATGGGTAGTGTTAGGATAATTACAGAAGCTGATCTTCTGGTAGGATAAGGATGATTAGGACAGCTATGATTTATACCTCCTGTATACTACGTACCGACTTTGTGCTTAATAGAAACTTTCTGATTAATATTCTCACAAAGAAACTTATAAAATACGGGGTGGGGGTGTCTATTTAGAGATAAGAAACGGAGGTTCAGAGAGATGAGGAACTGAGGTTCAGAGAGATGAGGAACTTTCTCAAGGTCACACAAGTGGTCAGGGATGGAACAAGGATTCAAACCTAACTTCAAATGCCCACTAAGTTGCTAAGCTCTGTTTCCTACCCTGCAGCTCCGCAGCGCTCTAGCTTCCTAAAATCTGATGAACAAAACCACAAACTGTTCTAGAACTTGAAGACTTGAAGTTTTCTTCCTTGTGCCATTTGGAATGGAGATTACAATTTCTGAATATAGGATAGAAAATATTTGGGAGGGGGTGCCTGGGGGGCTCAGTCGGTAAAGCATCTGCCTTGGGCTCAGGTCATGATCTGGGGGTCCTGGGATAGAGCCCCACCTCTGCCTTAGAGCTCCCTGCTCAGCGGGGGAGCCTGCTCTCCCTCTGCCTCTGCCACTCCCCTCCACTCATTCTCTCTCTCACATAAATAAAATCTTAAAAAAAGGAGAATATTTGGGAAGTGAGTGTATCCGTGCCCGTAATTAGTAAAGCACCCCGACTCTGAATCAATTCAATGACTACTCATTGAGCCATCATGATGCGTAAGACCCTGTGCTCGATGCCAGGGGAAGAGAGGACGCAATAGAGAAACTGCCAGCAGAGAGAAGGTTGGGGCTTCTTCAGACAAGCAGCTGGGGGCTGTCGGGGCAGAGGAGAGGGGTGTGTTTGGAGAACAGATACAGCCGCACCTGGGGGCCGAGGGCAGGTGCTGGGGGTGGGGGCAGGCCAAGGCCAGACAGCGGGGTCAGTGCCACCTCGCGGAAGGCCTCGGGCCAACACCAGGCGCTGGTCCTCCACTCGGTAAGGTGAGCCTGGGACAAGTTTCACCCCGGACACACACGACATTAGACCGGGTGCTCGAGACTGAAGCTGGCAGCCGAGGGGCGAGAGAGGGCGGGGGTCAGGAGCCCAGAAGGAAGACCTGCGGCCGCTCAGGTGACAGCCGCAGCGGCCAGAACTCGGGTGGGCTGAGGCCGGTTTTAGAGACTCCTTCCAGGGTATCTTTTCATTAAGATGCATTAAAAAGAAGAGATCACGTATATGAAGACCCCCCCCCGCCCTTTGTTTTCTGGAGTTTCTGGAAACGAGGCACATCTGAGATAGCGCGGAGGTTATTCAGCCTGCGGGTACTTGCCTACAACTCCGGTTGGCTCCGTGGGAGCTGGCTCCCCCTGACCCCCCGGCCGCGCTGGCCCTCGCTAAACTTGGCTAAACCTCTGCGCCTGAGCCACTCCTTCTGGCACATTCCCATCCTGCCTGGGCCGCTGCACTGATTGAAACATGCGAGCCTTTTTAGTAAGCGATCACTTACGGTGGGTAGAAAACCACATGGCCTAAACCCGTGAGTCAAGCCTGTTTTGGAAATCTTTGACACTTCGGGCACCCGAACAAACCCCAGGGCCACACTAGGCCAGGACCAGGGTCTTCAGATCCCGAGGTTCCCGGGAGAGGCCTTCCCGGGGCTCCTGGGGGCGGTGCAGTGACCAGGTGTAGGGGCTTGGGGTCCAAGGTACAGGGGGGCAGAAAAGGCAGAGAAAAATAAGGCCCACCGGTATAGCCTGGAGTCATTAGAATAATGTTCTGTTTGTGAAATGCCAGCGGATCGGAGAGCTGCGCCACTCAGAGAAGCATGCGGGGCCCAGGTGCAGGGACCCCGGGCGGGCGCCTCACATTGTGAGAAGGGAAGTGCAGCAGGCTCGGGAACAGCAGTACTTGAGAAGGTCACCCTCTACTTAGGGCCACATCCTGCATTCGGGAGAGGGGTCGCTGGCTGCAGCCCCTGACAGAGGCCCCGCGGTGTCCCAGCTCCTAAGCCAAGAGTGACAAAGCTAGATAGTGTCTTGGTTTGAAATAGGAGACCTGGGGCAGCTGGCAGATGGGGATGGCGAGGCTGCCTCCGAGGCCCGCGTGGGCCCGCGTGGGGCTTTCATGGTCTTGCAGGGCTCTGCACCGCCTCTCCCGTTAGGGGATCCTTTCTCTGTGTCCTCAGCAGCCCCTTGGGGGGGAAGCTGGTGTGTCCCACTCCGCGTGATTGCTACAGGAGAGGGGAGCCCTCCCCAAAGGCCTGACCCCCTTCTCTCTTGTCTTCCTTGGGAAAACAGGGCGAGGGCATGAGGCTGGTCTTGCAGAGCACCTTCTGCTGGCCCACCGGCGCCACCCACACCCCTTCCCTTGCCCCCCACTCTGCCATGGCCCAGGCCACCCACCCTGGGAGCAGCGTGCGATTTCAATCCAGCTCCGGGTGGGTGGGGGGGAGACGTTTCTGTTGCCCTTGAATCCCAGCCAAGTCTTCAAGCAGCCTCCTGGCGAGAACGCCATTCATGTGATACTCGATCCTTGTGTATAATAACTTCTCCATCAGCTCCCAATCCAGAGGGGAGGAGAAGCATGATTCAATGACCCCTCAAGCCCCCAGCGCCGTGGAGAAATCCACGAAGCCAAAAGGCCAAGTGTGGGCACCTGTAACATTTTGTTTCCCTTGCCTTGAGTTGCTGTTAAAGAGCAAGATCAAAATGGAGCCCTGAGAGCAGCAGCTCTTCGTGACCAAAGTTGTGCGGCAGAGCCAGCTGGGAAGGCTTAAAATGCATGACCATCACAGGAACAGGGGAGCCTGGCGGACTTCAGGCAAGTGCAATCCGCTCTGGAGAGAGCATTGCCTGCTCATTCTTTCCGATGAGACGGCCCTTAGCCCCCCACCCTGCAACCCCTTCCCTCATCACATACTGTTAGCAGAGGTCCATCACACTGGGCCACCCCGCGACAGGTGCAGTCATGGTCTGAGAGGCCTGGACCTTTCCCAGAGTGACACAGAGCATTGTCTTCATCTAGCTTATTGGGCTGGGCCACCCTTCTGTGTAGTGTCGGGCATGTCAGAGCCCTGAGCTCTGAAGGGTTACAGTGAAAATCATACATGCCAAGAGCTCACCTGGGAAGTCAGAGGGAACCTCTGAGGACAGTGTCTTTCATCTTGGGGGAGGGGGAATCACTCAGCCCTCCCAGCTCTCCCCTTATACGTTTTTTATGGTCCCTTTTTTCCCATGATGCCAATTGGTGGGGAGGGGCTGAAATTAACATAAAACTAAAAATGTCACCATTGGGTGACCAATGTAAATTATGGCTTAAACAAAACTTTCCATCTTGGATGGCCTGTTGATTTAAGGGAGATTAAAAAAAAATCTACCAAGGGACAGGGATTTGGCTATGGCTTTGTATCAATGAAATTTCCCCCCCCAGTGGCCAGAGCCCTTAGCTTTGAGGGGCAGCCTTGGGACCAGTTATGTCCTAGAGACAAAAGGACACAGGCTTTGGGGCTGAGCAGACCTGGATTCAAATCCAAGTTTACCACTTACTAACCCAGTGACTTGCTGAAACTTTTTGAACTTCAGTTTTCTTGTCTGTAAAATGGGAAGAGTAACATCCATACTTTAATTGGTTTATGATTAGAATCAAATGAATAGCATGCCTAAGTTCTTAGTACAGCATCAACTATACCATAAGCATTCAATTAACTATTTCTCATTACTGTTTCCATAAAAAAAATTATATCCCTTCTCCGATAATACTCAGAACCAACAATTATAAATGCTGCTTAGCTGTCAGGTTGCTAAGCAACAGTGACTCCAGAGTTTCTGTATCTCAGATTTTGAGGGGGGCTAGGGAATTCGTCTTTCAGCCCCGTTTGCGTACTCTTTAGCCAAATATTGAGAGGCATCAGCATCGTGCTCTCACACAGACTCTATGGCCATTTGGGGGTACATAGTGAGAGAAGATGATGGAGATCATTGAGGGGCCTGAAATTCTTTACAGAGATCATCTCCATCACTGTGCCTTACCATGAAAGAAGTTGATTTCTCCTTTCACTTCCATCTAGCCTGAGTAATCCTGGGCAGGCAGCCTTCTGTGTAACATAGGAATTGAGGTTCCTTCTACCTAAGCCTTGACCCTCCTCTAGGGGCTTCAAAATTCTCTCCTTTCAGGTGTCAGTGGGGGAAAGAGTTGGTGGGGGCATCACCTACTCCTTCCTGGCTCTGATCAGAGACGATCACTCCCACTCACATTCCGATGGCGAGCATAAGACACATGTGCCCGTGATGGGGACTAGAACCGTCGTTTCCTGCCGACGGGGCAGCCACACGTCTCCACTGTGGATGGGCACCCAGCCAGCCGCCTCTGCCACAACCATCGTCCCTATTTACAGCTGGAGAAACTGAGGCTTACGGATCTTAACCAGTCCAAGGGCAGAACCCACAGGGGTTAACGGTAGAGCTTGCCATCTTAGTGATCATTCCACACTACCTCTGACAGCAGGCGTTGATTATGGGGGGGGAGGGGGACAAGAAGGAATGAGGAGAAAATGTCCCTCTGACTCATCTCTCCCCTCTGTCTGTGGGCATTTGCCTGATGGAGCTCTTGAGTCCCAGACATTCTCATTTCAGTCAGATTTGCAGTTGAATTCCCAGGATGCAGGAAGACAGACCTGCAGCACTCCATAATCTATTGTGAAGGGGTCTCATCCACTCATCTCTTCATGGCAAGCCCAATCATTTTGACTCTGCCAGACAGGTGATTTGGTTTTTTTCTTTTTAAAGATTGTATTTATTTATTTATTCATGAGAGAGGCAGCGACATAGGCAGAGGGAGAATCAGGCTCCTGTGGGGAGCCCAATGTGGGACTTGATTCCAGGACCCCGGGATCATGACCTGAGCCAAAGGCAGATGCTCAATCACTGAGCCACCCTTAGGTACCCCTCTTATGTCTTTTAAAGATTTATTTATTTGAGAGTCATTTTGGGGCCGAGGGAGAGGGAGAGAGAGAATCCAAGCAGACACCCCGCTGAGGAGTAAGCCCAATCTGGGGCTCGATCCCTCAGTCCTGAGATCATGACCTGAGCCAAAATCAAGATTCAGATGCTCAAACAACTGAGCCACCCAGGTATCCCAAGTTGATTCTATTTTTAAGTGTCCCTAGAAAGGTAGCCAGATGCTTCCTCCAGAACCCACTCTACCGTTTCAGTGTTCTGTTCCTCTAGTAGACACTGGGGTGCACCACCAGCTCCCCTTCATTGGGCCAGTGCCTCTATCTCTCAGCAGCTCTAAGTACTGGCTGCTATCCAATGTCAGCTGCACTCTTTCTCAAGCATTGTCTTTGGCCAGTGAGGGCCTCTTCACTCATGGTCACTTGGGAGGTTATATTTCCCTCTCCCTTTCAGGGGTGGTCTGTCCCAGTGACTGACTGCTACAAGCCTGGTCCCCTTGCCTCCTTCAAGTGGCACATTACTTGGTGCTCTTCAGGCTCCAGAGTTCCCTGTGGCGTCAGGCTGAGGCTAGACTCACTCTGAACCCACATCTTTGTCTTCTTCTCTGGCTCTCACCTGCTTCCCTAACTTCCTTACATCTTTCTCCTGAAATCTCTCACATAAGAATACCGATCTCTACTTATAGAGAACCAGCTCCAAAACAGTACCCAACCAGGAAATTCTTATTCTCCTAGTCACAGGCTATCTTTGGGGGTTATAGAAAACAGCTGATCACTCTTAGCAACTACCTCTCTATTTGAAGACTTTTCCAATGCCTATTTATTTCCCACCTTCTATTCCTCAGTTAAACAATTCCAAAAACCACCATGGTTTTATCTTAATGTCAACACCACTGCCCAGGACATGGGAGTCTAGAATTGAGCCCATTTGGCAGGAAATGGAATAACAGAAAGATTATTCCATAGTGCATCACTACTACAACTAACCATAAAAAAGATGAATGGTTTTGCCATCTCAAAGGACTTTCCCATGTGTATATCATTTAGTCATCATAACTGTGGGAGGAAGTTCTATTTTTTTTAAATGAGGAAACATAAGTAAATAGAGGTTAAGTGGGTTACTTAAATTCACGAAGCAAGCTCAAGGCATAACTATCATAGCAAAGACCAGAAAAAGGGCTTTTCGACCTCCAGGCCTGGACTTATTTGATGACCTTCATCCCTGCCTTCATCTATGACCTTGTATGACTCATTTTATGATGCTGTATCAGTAAGGAACTATGTTTAGCCGACAGTAAGAGAGACCCCAGGAAGGTGGTTTGAACACCCAAGGCTTTATGGGTGTTCACACAAAAAAAGAGGTCTGGGAGTGAGGCAGCCTAGCACTGTAGGCAGCTCCACAGTTACCAGAGACTTGTATTCTTTCAATTTGTTTCCTACTCTCTGAACTGTGACCTTCATTTTCTTGGTCCAAGTTGGTTGATGGAGGCGTCACCATCTTAGGTGAGTTCCAGGCAGCAGAATGGAGGAAGGAAAGAAGAGAGGCCTTCTTTTTTCCCTCTAAGGAGATTTCCATGAGGTGTCACACAGTACTTCTGTTCTCATTGGCTAGAACAAGAAATGCACATGACCCCACCTAGAGGCTGATAAAGCTTAAACCTTGGAGCCATTCATTGCTAGGGTCTCTTGCCAATGTTAATGCCCAAGTCTGTAGTCCTAACTTTACATTATTTTCAATCATCTTCAAGTACAATTTTTTAACCCATTACTGTGTGCACATCCTTATCCCGGGCATAGAAAGATGACCAAAAGCAGGGATAGAGGTAGGTTAAGATCATAAGCGGCTCTTAGCACAGCCCTCAGGGCCTTGAATGCACTTCTCTAGGCAGATTTGTTGCATTTCTCCTTCCCTCAACCCTCGTGCTGATTCGCTGTGGGTCATGAGGTGGTAATTGCCAAGAGGGTATCACACATGTGTAGATGCAAAAACAAAGATTGCGTATCACAGGTCTAGGAGGGCATTTCAATCATAGTTTATATATTCTAGAAAACCTGTGTGTTCTATTTGGTACGTTGTGCCCCACTTCTGAAAAAGAACTAAGCAGGACCTTCTTCACCATGATCAAATAAGGGTAAAGATGGTAAATGAAGTTCAGAAGAGAGAACCTAGGTTGAAGAAAGAAGACTATTGTAACTTAACACAATACTTAGCTCTGAGCTTCTTGGCTGTCTTCATCAAAAAGAAAGGTTACAAGCTACCCAGTAAGAGAGGCACGATGGTTCAGTGAGAGACACAAGGGCTTTTCCTAGTATTGAACTCTGAGATTTATTGTGGCAGATTTGTGTTAGAGGCATCAAATGCTAAAACACAGGATGCATAACAATAATTCTGCAGAAAGTGTGGAGATGGTATTCAAATAGTTATTTCTTATGTCAGGGCTGGAAAAGTCGAGTTAGATTTTTAAATACCATATTTTGTTGGCTCTAAACGCCATTGCTAATAGCTATACCACTATTTTATGTATCACTAAGAAAGGGAAAACACTGCCAAATAATGACTTCCTGTAGACTAGAAGATGCATTCTAATTTAGAATATATTAAAATATGAAAAAAAAGTACACCTGAAGAGCAGTGATGTATGGTACCCACTTAATGAATACATTTCTGTAAGGAGATAAAGTAATATAATAAAGAATGTAGGCTCTCTCATGACATAATTTAACACAGAGGTAGAATTTTAAAAATGTTCATTTGAAATGTTCAGCCAACGAGGAAGAGATATTTAGCAGCACAGAGGAAAAAAAAAGCAAACTAGGAATATCTTATCTACTTCTTTTTTTTTTTTTTTTTTTTTTATCCTATCTACTTCTGGATCAAACTGTCTGAAGAAGCTTCTAGAGGTCTGAGTTGACATGATTTCACCAGCTATGATTCTTGAGCCCAGAGGTCTATAGGGAAGACATCTATTAGACCTGGGTTGGCCATAGGACTAGGTGTGGGGCCCTAAATCATGTTGAGTGATGTTGTCATTCCCCCCTAATTTGTGGGAGATCTTAGGTTGCTTAACCTATTTCTCTGGAAAAGTACCTATTATATCTCATAGGGTATTGAGAAGATCAAATAAATTAGTCACTAAAAAACAAACAAAAAACCTTGCTGAAAGGAGGCAATAGGAAGGAAAATCAAACTGCTCATGTACGATTTAATACTTATCACAATATCCAACATCAAGGAGTGTTTTTCTCTGTGCCAAGCATGCTTTCAAGGTATATATACCCCCCAGTGAACATGCAGATTCAACAAAGCATACATATATAATCTTTTCAAGATGTTATTTGCCTTTTTCCCCATGTCATCTTTTGCACTGATGCTGCAAAAGCAATGGTGGGTAAAGATTGCTGGTGGCTTAGCTTGAATCATGGCACCAAAAGTAGTCACTATTGTCTTCACCATCACACAGAGTAATACAAAAGCATGTTACTTAAGAATGTCCCCGGAGCAGTAAAAGTTATTAATTTTATTACTTTGCCACCCTTGACCTGGAAAGTACTCATGAAGTGTTTCTACTGCATAGCAAATGCTAATCGTACCAAGGAAAAGCATTTGTGCAACTGAGTTGCAAGCTGAGCTAGCTGGTTTTCTCATAGAACACCACTGTTAACTTAAAACAAGTGATGAGCGAATGATAATTATTCAGGCTTAGGTATTTGAAAGAAATATTTCCAAAAAAGGAAGTGAGGTAAGCATATCTAGGAAAACAACTGACCACATTGGCTGCCAATAATAAAATTCGAGCTTCCAAAAGTAATTAGAATGAGATTGGTAGTGATATTAATAAATGTAATATTTTTATATTGTACAAGGAAATGTGTCAACATGTGGAAGATCTGTGTAACTCAGTGAACTAATATTTTCCAAATGACTAACATCTAAGTGACAAAGTCTAAAGTACAAGATTTTAAGGTAATCAAGTATGGAAAATTCCTTGGTATGTTTTTGGATTCCACGTGGCAACTAACTTTTAAGAAACTACTACTTGTCAAGTTTTGGTGCAATATCAAAGAAGGATATTCACAATTATCTGAAAAAGCTGTCAACATACTTTTCCCTTTCTAAACTATATATCTGTATGCCCTGGGTTTCCCATACATTCTTCAACTAAAAGAACATATCACAAGAGGCTAAGTGCAGAAGTACATAGGAGAATATAGCTTCCTTCTATTAATTTTCTTAAGGTAGACTTCAAAGAGGTTTCCAAAATGGAAAATGATACCACTCTTCCCACTAAATTTTTCTTTGGAAATTATAGTTACTTTTCATAAAAAGACTTGTTTTCACCAGTAATGAGTTTACTCTTGTCATTTTTAAATGTTTTAAAATGTTTTAATTTCTCCTATGGTAAGTATCAGTAAATTTAACACAAAAATGAAAGCTTTTTAGGGTCTTCAATACTTTTTAATAGTGTAAAAGGTGTCCTGAGACAGAAAAGTTTCAGAATCCCGAGCTAGGACATTGTTGGGTGATTCCATCTTGGCCAGTAGGATCTGAGAAAAGTCTAAATGGACTGGAGTGGTCTTGGAGTTGAGACAGCTGTCTTGCAACCATGAGGAGGCAAGCTGAGCATTAAAGCCCAAATAGCTAGAACTCCGGTCCCACCCAACCCTAAAGTCCAAGTGATGACCATTGCACTCTATCTCTGCTCATGATGAGAACAGCAGGTAAAGACCTAAAGAACCTGAAAGGTAACAAAGGTCTGTATAGATGTTAGCTTAACAGCAGGTGTCGTGACAGCCTACAGAAGTGGTGAGAGAGCATGCAGGAGCCATGGCATAATCAGCCTCAGTGGATTGGCCTGCAATTTTGTAAAATCTGGAGAGGGTCTGTAGTGGCTTGAATGGATCATCCCCTTCCTTACTCCCCCTCTCCCACCAACCAACTCAGGCGCATCTGGAACCTCCGCAGGTGACTTGGCTTGGGATTAAGGTCCCTGCAGATTCAATTGATTACTTAAAATGAAGTTGTAAGGACTTGCGGGTGGGGGATGGTGTATGTGTATGTGTTTGTGTGTGCGTGTGTGTGCTTGCGTGCACGCATGCGTGCTTAAAACCAATGACTGGTGTCCTAAAGATGATGGAGAAGAGAAGGAGGCAGAGGTTATAGCAGTGTGGCTACAAGCCAAGGAATGCAAGGATTTCCAGGGGCCACCAGACTCGAGGAAGAGGCAAGGAAAGATTCCCCGAGAGACTTCAAAGGAGCACTGCCCTGTTGACATGGTGAGTTCACAACGGTGGCCCCTAGAACTGCGAGAGAATGAATTTCTGTTGTATGAAGCCACCTGGTGATGGCAGCCCTGGGAAATGAGGACGGGGTTCAAAAGAGAATCCTCGTGGTAATTAAAGTCAGGCAAATAAGCTGAGAATCTAAAGCCTAGAACCAGAGATGAAAAAACCCATTTCTTGTCTTTGAGTCCAAGCTTAGCATGCTTTTCATGAAGGAAAGTAAGCAGCTGCTTTCTATGGCCACCCTGGAAAAGGAAGGGAAGCGGCCGCCTGGAAAGCCTTCCACCAGGAGGCTGGTTCTGATTTTAGTTCTGCCTCTTGATTCCAGTTCTGTTGGGCCTCTGGGCTTTAAGCAGGCATCTTCACCATCTGGTATGTTAGTTTTCTCATGTTATTACGTAAGGGTAGGTTGGACCAGATGGGCTGTAAGATACCATCTCGCTCTAAATGGTTTATTTATGGTGAGGAAAATTTTCTGGAGAGAAGAGAGAGGTTGTATTGTTCTAGTGGATTATCAAGTAATAGGGGTTTTCTCTTTGGAACTCCGTGAATAGGATCGATCAACTACAGGCTGTGTAATATCCCTTCAGGCTGGTGGCTTACCCAGGGGAGTCAACTACATGCTAGGTAACAACCCTTTAAAACAGGAACTGCCAAATTCGAAATGCCTTCAGAAACCAGAGAGTAACATAAGGAAGTCAAACATGCTGGGTACAATCAAATAGGAGTGGTGGGGACTAGGGCACAGACTGGGTGTGATTACACAGTAGGTGTGTGTGTGTGTGTGTGTGTGTGTGTGTGTGTAGTGGTATTGGGAAAGGGAGGCCCTTGTGTCTTTACCAGGAGGCAATCATCGCTCAGTTCTGGCCACTGTTGCCAAACAGCGATGTGGGCCTAGAAGTGCCAAATCCCCAGATTTGTAAAGGAAGCCAGAATTTTCACGTGAAGTCTCTCAAAGTCTAAGCATTTTAGTAACTGAATTACAATTTAAAAAACAGCACCGCTGGACAAACAGGACACTTCTTTGACTCACGATGGTCCCTGGAGCTACCAGTTTGTAATCTTTGCTTTAGGACCTTGGATTCAATGTTTACTAAAACTCATAAACAACTAATGAAATACCCAAGGGTATTAACATCCCTTATGTGATCATTTATATGGAAAAGAAAATTATTTCAGGGGTTGTCTTAAGAATACGTGATATTATCTCCCTCTTGTGGTTAAGGAGCCAAAAGGAAACAAGTTTCCATTACATGAAGGAGCTGCAAACACAGCTCAGATTTAGAACTTAGATTTCCTCTTTACCTGGTGTTCCTTCTATCACCTCCCTCTGCCCTTCAAACTGAGGAGAAGGTACCAGGCAAAAGCTCTTTGCATGGACATGTCCACATGCATGTGGATTTGGGGACTGGAAGCAGCCCAAAGGTATAAACATTATCTTAAGAGCAACGGTAAATTGTACCTGAACCCTGTTAAGTAGCAGGAAAAGAGAATGGGAAATTTGGTGTCAGTTCAAGTTATCTTGTAATTACAGGATGTGGTTGAAATCGTAAGGACTAAAATATCAGAAGAAGTAGAAAAGGTCACATGAAATAGTAGTTGGAAAATGACCAGAAAAGCAAAAGGGAACATTTCAAAAAGGGATTCCAGAGACAATTCTGTATGGTCACTATTTCTCACAGATAACAATATCCAAACGGTTAATCTCGTGTGTCCACTTGAGCGGGCTAAGGAATGCCCAGATAGCTGGTGAAATGATTTCTGGGCGTGTCCTTAAGGGGGTTTCTGGAGAAGATGAGCATTTGAATCAGTAGGCTGAGTAAAGAAGATTGCTTACCCCCAATTAGGTAGGCAACTTCCAATCGGCTGAGGGCCTGAATAGAACAAAAAGATGGAAAAAAAAAAAAAAAGAACAAAAAGATGGAGGAAGGGGCGAATTTGCCATCTGCCTGGGCTGAGACACCCATCTTCTGCCGCCCTCATGCCTGGTCCTCGGGCCTTTGGACTTGGTCTGGGACTTACACCATTGGTTGCCCTGGTTCTCTGGCATTTCAGGTTTTAGCTGGAACTATCCCACCAGCTTTCCTGGTCCCTGGCTTGCAGATAGCAGATCGTGGGACTTCCCGGCCTCCATAATCATGTGGGTCAATTCCTCACATCGTAATAAATAAGTCCCTCCCTCTCCCTCTATGCGTATAACATATCCATAAATAATACACACCCATATATACTCATATACCACCGTTCCATTCATTTGCTTACTAACTGCTGTTTGGGCATTATTATGATCCAGGTAATATATTAGCAACCAAGAGACAACAGTGGGCAAGACACACATGTTCCTTTTCTCCCAAGGCTTCCTGTAGAGCAGAGGAAACAGACACATAAATTAGCAGGAAGTATGGACCCTAAATACTTAAGCCCAAAAGGTGAATTAGCACTTGCGTGCACTCACCTGCCAAATATTTGAGGAAGTATCATCTTGTTTACTTTCTCACATTTTGCTTCTCAGTGGAAATATTAGCAGTGTGCATCGTAATCCTCTGCTTAGACATGTAAACTTGGATTTGAGGAATGAGGCTAAGAGTGGCATCTTAAAAAGTGGCATTAGAGTAACTGGAAAAGAAGTAAGAAGACCTGGGTTCTGATCTTGTCTCTCCTACTCAAGAACCATTTGACCCTGGGCAGGTCACTGGACTCTGAACCTCAGTTCCTTTTCTTATGCAAGAGTCTCAGCCTATCTTTCAAGATGGTAAGGATGAGTTAATGATGTGTGCAATAGAGCATCACGACCTAGAAATACCTCTTTGGATGATTAGCTTTATTATTATGATTTCCTTGGTTCTAAAACAGATTGAAAGGATATTTTGTATACAAAGAGCAAATCAATGTAAACTATAGACCAGAGTTAATAATAACGTGTTATTAGTCAATTGTAACAAATGTACTGCACAGGGGTGTGCAAGATGCTAATAACAGGGGAAATTGTGTGTGCAGAGGGGAAGAAGGAAAATATGGGAACTCTGGGTACATTCTGCTCAAGTTTTCTGTAAACCTAGAAGCACTCTAAAAAAATAAAGGCTGTGCATTAAAAAAAAGATCAAGGGCACCTGGTGGCTCTGTCAGTTAAGCGTCTGCCTTTGGCTCAGGTCATGATCCTGGGGTCCTGGGATTGGGTCCTGCATCAGGCTCCTTGCTCAGCAGGGAACCTGCTTCTCCCTCTGCCTCTGCCTGCTGTTCCCCCTGCTTGTATGTTCACTCTCTTGCTCTCTCTCTGTCAAATAAATAAATAAAATCTTAAAAAAAAAATCAAAAAGTTCTTGAGTATCACCAATCTGTTAAATTTATAATCTGCCAAGGGAAAGTGTATTTGGTTTAAAGAATAAGCTGAATTTGTTCACCTTGTCAGTCTGCTAAAAGATTTTTTTTTCTCCAGATAGAACAAGAGTGAGCTTTGGCCCAGCCTCCCTGGTAAATCATAGATCACACCTCACTGGGGTCAGCCAAGTGTGGTTCCCTACGCTTGCCAACAGAAGGCACTCACCTTTTGTGACCCGACGTGCAAATATATCAGGTGTCAGTCTCCCCCACTATCAGAACTTCGTGGTAACTTCACCTAGACTAGCAAGGGTGCTCAGTATCCGAGGACTTGTGTCTCCTCCTGTCTGAAGCCCTGCTGCTTCTATCTTCAAAATGTGCACAGCACCATTTAAAACAAAGTGGTGCTTCCCCTTTATTTGAACTCACTTTGGGAGCAGAGAAGCTTTATTTTTCTAATATAGGAAGAGGGCAGTGGGAAGGAAAAGTTCTTAAATGTTTCCCACAGGATACATGCTTGGTCACAAAGGTTTGTTTTTTTTGTTTTTTTGTTTTTTGTTTTTTGTTTTTTGTTTTGTTTTTTTTTTTTTTTGTTTTTTGTTTGCAATGTTTTTATAGTGTTTTCCAATGCTTTCAACTGCTGAGATGAGTTAATAAAAAGGAGATTACTGTGTAATGCCAAGTCTCAGTGGTCTGAAATTAACTTCCTCCTCAAGCCAGGTACGAACAAAGTAAAGATTAAACTGTACTGTTTTAGAGTAGGGGTAGAGGTCAAAATAAAGTTTGGCATCATCAGAAGAGGCAGGAAATCCTCAAAAAAGCCCCCCCACCCCTTTAGCTTGATAAATTGCACCTTGTAGAGAGCACAACTAAATGAGACCTCCCTCTTTTGCCACATCTTTGTTTCAATGTCGTCCTCTTACTGATACCACTTCCTCCACTACCCATCCTTCCCTCATCACATCCCAGGACTGCTTGTTCTGAGCAAAGCCCAGTTGACAGCAATCTCCCTGGGTTTTTATTTGAAAGGGCTATTTGGTCTAGTGAACTGATTGGATGACAAGCCTGGGGACTCTAGATGACCATTCCATTCCCCCAAAGTGTGCCCCCCTACGTTCATTTCTGAGAACTCTTTCTGACTTCTCTCTTGTCGAGTCCACTCCTGTTTACTCACCATAGTCGTGTTCTGTGAAGTCACCATGAACAATGAATTACTGAATCCTGAACCACCCCTTCCAGGGGAGATACAGGGTTAGGTTCCTGGGAGCCTTTGGCCTTATCAAGACATAATCAATACACAATCAATCAATCAATCAATATATATATATATATATTTTTTTTTTTTTACCTAGTTTTACCTGTGTTTTTGTCTTGGAACAGAAATACACTGTTAAAATACACTGGTGATTCATTAACATTGAACACACTGTGACAGCACCGTAATCCAAGCCTGAACCGAGCACATCTAACCCGTGTTTTCCCCATTAGGCGCATCACAGCCTTCTTGCACTTCGGAACCCTAGACACCACCTTGGCCTCACGTGTGGGGCAATTTTAAACAGTGACATTGGCAAGAAAAAAAGCACAGAAATGTGAAAAAACACAGCGGTCTGAAAGCATTTACAGTATGAGAGCGGAAGCAAGAAGGCTGAGCACTGCCTGGCTCAACCTCAGTGGGGAATATGCACGTTGGGAAGCTCAAACTTTTTGCTGCTCTGAGCATGTGCGTGTCCAGAAATGACCATGACAGCCCTGCAAGTATTGCTTCTGGAATTACAAATAAATCCCACTGAGCAGGAGAATTTACAGATATGGAATCTGAGAATAATCGAGCTCCACGGTACTTACCCCCCTTCTGTTCTCCCTTTCTTTCACCTCACAGCATCTCAATATTCTCATTTTTCATATGCTAAAAAAAAAGTCCGCCTTCTGTTTCCGTCCAGTTATTGCCTCGTCTCTCTGCTCTTCTTCTCAAAGCTCTTGTGAGAATGTCACGTCCTCATCCCGAGAGAGAAGTCCCCATTGGCTCTCTCCACTTGTCATCTCCTGCTTCTTGCCACATCCCTCAGGCTTTTTCACCCCCAATGCTCTACTGAAAAACCGCTCTTGCTAAAGTTGGTCATGGCCTTCGTTTTATCAAGTCCGTGTCCTTGTCTCCCACGACCTCAATGAAGCATTCAGGACCATGAACCAGTCCCACCCTTGAAGCACTCACCTCCTGGATTCTGGTCACCATGGTCTCCCACTTTTCCTCCTCTGGGGGTGGTTAGCCTCAGTCTCTCTTTTTTGACCATCTTCTCTTCCTCTGCCTGACCGTAGGTCATTACTCCTGCTTTTACTCTCTCTAGGTGATCTCCTCGCTTCCATCATTTCAAGTAGACCACTCATGGGCTGATGATTCTCAAATCTATGTCTTCACTCCAAATCTCTCTCCTGAACTCGGGACATACATCTAACTCCCAACTGCACGTGACCACTTGAGGATCCCATGGGACACCTCAACATGTTTAGGTCAATGTGTCTAAAGTTGAGCACATCACTTGCCACTCAAACTGCTGGTTCTGGGGCACCTGGGTGGCTCAGTGGTTGAGCAACTACCCTTAGCTCAGGGCACGATCCCAGAGTCCTGGGATTGAGTCCCACATCAGGCTCCCCCCAGGGAGCCTACTTCTCCCTCTGCCTGTGTCTCTGCCCCTCTGTGTGTCTCTCATGAATAAATAAATAAAATCTTAAAACAAATTAAAAACCAAAATTCTGGTTCCTGTGTTTCCTGGAAGGCAAACATGGAAGGCAAGATTTCTCTCCCCTTCCCTTATCTCACAACACAGCTACAGCTCTGTTGCCTTGATGTCTCTAAATCCATCCACCTCTGATCACACCACTGCCAGCACTTTGGCTCCAACATCCGTGGTCTTCCCTGAGAATTATTGCAGTAGCCTCCCAGTTTGTCTTTTGATTTTTTATCTTGTCCCTCTTCAACTGCTCCCCTGAGAATGATCTTTCTAAAGTTCAAATCTTATTACAAAACTGTCCTGCTTAACGTCTTTCAACAGCTCCTCACTGTCTCAATCTAAAATTCTAACTCCTTATCATGGTTCTTAAGCAGCTCTCCAGCCAAACCTCTCACCATCTCACACTTGTGGGTCTGGCCCTCCATATTATGCTTGTATGGAGTCTCTGCAGGTCCCTAAAAACACTCTTTGCTCTTCACTTCAAAACTATGGAAGAGCTGGTGCCCCCTAAAACTCTCCATAACCCTATCCCTTCCTCTGGGAAATAACCACTCAGCCATCTTAGAGGTCACTTTCTCCAGGAAGCCCTCCATGGTATACCCTCCCCTAGATCTATATTTAGGTTTCTCCTATGTACACCTTCGTCACACCCTATCTACCCTAATTGTATGTATCCTGCTGTCCTTATGGAAATCTACTATGTCTCTTTACATCACTAGACTGGACATTCCCAAGGATAGGGAACAGATCTTGTTTATCATTAGGTTCCTGGTTCCTAGAAAAGGGCCTGGTGCATAATAGGTACTCAACAATTGTTGGCTGAGTGAATAAGTGACTGTATCTGGCTCTCATTTTAGACTATTTTCTCTTGTAGCTCCTTAAAAGAGACTGAATAAAACATGGGGTGCCTGGGTGACCCAGGCAGTTAAGTGGCTGACTCTTGATTTTGGCTTGGATCATGTCATCACATCTTCTTTGACTGACTCCCCTTCCCCCCTTATAGGACCCTTGTGGTTACCGCAGGGTGACCCCGATAATTCAAGATACTCTTCCCATCTCAAGATCTTTAACTTAATTATATCTGCAAAGTCCCTTTTTCCATGTCAGGTAACCTATTTATAGGACCCAGGGATTCGGATGTGGAGCTCATTGGGGGGCAGTTATTCACCCTACCTCAACATCACAAGTATAGCTGCTTTCCATTATTGAGCCTACCTCTTTCGAGAGTGATTTTCTTTAGTGAACCCCTCCCCCGAACCTTTTCTCCATTAAATAGTGCAACCTAGTTTCGAGGGACCACCTGTTTCTGCCTACCTCTCTTCTGCAGCTAGGAGGAATTCTCACTGCTGGCTATGTATTAGAATCACCTGGGGAACTTTAAAAACCTATCTAAACCAGAATCCACACCACATCAATTAAAATCAGAATTTCTAGAGGTGGGGCTCGAGCACTTGGCCGGCTAGAGCCTGTCTCCAGATGATCTAATATGTAGCTAGCTCTGAGAACTACCACAATAGAGCTTAGTGCTGGCCAACTCAGAGCAGGAAGCTGAATCCAAGAAGGAAAGCTTATCTATAAAGATAAATGGCAAGAAAATGAACTTTGAAGTTGTTTATCCCTGGTTTAGCATCCTTGCTTGTGCTGTGTCTTAGCTGCACGGCCTTGGGCAGATTGCTTGATGTGTCTGGTCTCAGTAGTGTGTTTCGGGTAATACTAATGGCTCCCATATTGGTTGCACAATGACAGTGGAGATCATGAATGAAAGCCCTTGGCTGAGTGCCGGCAGGACCCCAATAGAGGGCAGTGTAGCCTTCTTTGCAATCTGCCTGCTTCCTGCCTTGAGAAGAGGTTCTCCAAATAATAGAATTCCCTTGGCTCTAATTTTCCAGAGAAGACTGAATTTGCCAACTTTGGTTATGTCCGACTTCTACTGCCTTCTTGCTGTTGCCTTCTGTCTTCAATCCTGGGGTCTTTTTGCATCTCTTGAAAATGCTGAGTCCAGGGGGCAGCAAGGAAAGTCTTCTCTGATCTTCCAGTCTGGTTTCAGAAGGTCAGAATGTTCCTGGGTCTCTTGGCTGATGTCAAGCAATTAAGCTGTCCACTGAAGAGGGTGAGTTCCGCCCTTAAAAGGGTTGAGGGTGGAGGGCTGAGAATTTCAATTTGAGCTCATCATACGAGAAGTTGAAAACATGGCTGTGGAGGAGAAATATTTTTAATGGAAAGAGTCGCAGGGAGAGAAGGAATGGGCCAGACTGTTTCCTATTGAGGATTGGCTAAAGCAGAATAGTCCCTGGTGCTCCTCTCCCTTCCTCTACTTCTCATTCTTGAAGGTATTAGTGAGGGCAGACAAGATGGAGATGATTCAGCAATTGGAACCAAGTGTGTTTGGCCGGCCCGTGATGCCCCTGACCGCTGTGTCGGGTTAATAGCGTTAATGGAAAGCGTTCCCGGATTGAATGAGGGAGGAGGGCCTGGCAGGGTCACTTTCCATTGGGGACTGCCAAAAACTGATGTCACCAAGGGCTTTCATTTGCTCTTAGGCTCTACTTCTTTTAGGTGGATAATAATGGAATAATCCTACTGTGCTCGTTTTGCCAAAGTTGGTTTCTCATCAGTCATTCAGGTAGTATCTTATTTTCACAAAGCCTATTATGTTGTCCAACTCAATTTTTAAAGATTATTTCCACGTCCTAGTCCTTGCTCATGAGTCAGCAGGCGTTGAGCAAGTACCTGTCGTGGCTGAACATCGTGCTAGGTGCTGAGGGGGATAACCAAGGACATCCAGGCATGGTGCCTGCCACGGAATCTAGCTGGGAATGTTCAGAGTCACACGCACGGAATGACATGAGGGAGATGGCTGTTAGGACCTTGTGGAGCTGGGGGGAGGGTAGGAGGGAGGTTGGGGGCGGTCACTGAGCTCTCTGGTGGCCCAGGAAGACAGCATGGAGGAGGTGAGCCCTGAAGATCGTGAGTAGAACTTAGGGAGAAGAATGGCATTCCAGATGGGGAGGTGCCATGGGTCAGGGCCCCCGAAATGGGTCCAGGGCAATTATGAAGGTATTAATACCAAAAACCAAAAATGTAAACCAGCTGTTGGAGGTCCCTGGTCCCTAATATCTAGACAACCTCAACACGTGCACCCATTCTGCACCATTCTCAAGGTTTCTGCGTCTCCTAAGTGGACATAGCTTCCTAAGGTCACCCCAGGCATCTGTGCCTGTAACGCTCAGCAGTGTGTGCATGTGTGTGGCATCCTCGTCCTTGGAGAGAAGTTCCCAGGACCACAGGATCGGAGCAGCCGGGGAGCTGTGGCTAACAAGTAAGGAACCCCTACCCCCTGCCCCCGCCCAGCAAGTGCCGCTGGGCGTTTCTGCAGCCTTCCTACCCTTTTCCTCTGCCACATGCTCAATTTATTCCAAATGGATTCTGCAGCATCTGTGCATCCACAAAGCTTATTGTCTCCTGAGGAGATGGAGAGATGCCCAGCTGAAAACTTTGGGACTGGCAGCTGAATTGATGGGCCTATTATCTGGTTAAAAGATTGCAGGCCAAGGGTTTAGAAACTCCCAGGGCCCATCTGGCCTGGGGAAGCATCTGGGTCCTGCCGAGTCAGTGTGCTGCAAGAACTTTAGGGCCTGCCCTCAACCAGGACAGGCTGTCCCCTGGGCGCTTGCCCAGATCAATAGCGCAGGTGTGATGGCTAATTTGGCCACAGCGATGGAATGGCTGTGGGAGAAGGGCCCAGTGCTGAAATGCTGGCATGAGAGTGGCGCGTCCTTGATTTTGTGATACTTAGCAAATTACCAAGAAAAGCCAAGGCTGGGTGTTCTGGGGGCATAAGGAACACATGGAAAGAACACTGGAAATTCATCTTAAAAAAAAAAAAAGATTCTACATTAAAAATTTCCCTTCAGAAGGGAAGAGTGTAACTATTCACATTGCATATTTAAAATCCTGACGAGTGGCCTCACCACCTGGTTTTTTAATTTTAATTTTTGTTTTTTTAAATATTTTATTTCTTTATTCACAAGAGACACAGAGAGAGAGGCAGAGACACAGGCAGAGGGGAAGCAGGCTCCATGAGGGGACCCTGATGCAGGACTCAATCCCAGGACCCTGGGATCACGACCTGAGCCAAGGCAGATGCTCAACCCCTGAGCCACCCAGGTGCCCCAACCCAGCTGTTTTTAACAGAACTCTATGTCCCACCCATTGGGAAGATTTAAATGTGATGAATAAGGTCCATGATGTATATTTTGGTTAGCACCTATCTGAATGCCGAGTCTTTGGGTGCAATTAAGTCCTTTATCCCTTTTCCTATTCCATCAAAGTTAACTCCTGGCCGAGTGGGTCTAAGCTTTATTGAGTTCAAGAACTGTGAGGCTGGTGGGCAGGGAGGAAGCTTAGGCCAGACTAGGCCCCAGAATTCACCATTTTATTGAGCAACCCCAGACAATCCTAATGAAGGAAGTCCATAGATCGTGATTTGAGATAGAGCAGAGGATGACTGGGTGTATGGTTTACACACTTGAACTTTAAATAAAGTTGTAGTTCATGACCTGTGACATCTGACCTTGACCTGCTTTCTCTAATCTAATTCTCTATGAGGTGCAGCGGCAGATATTGTTTTATGGCAAAGACTCTAAGACTTAGAGCTGCTGTGATCTGTGACTCCCAGCTGGGGAACATGCAAAGGTTGGGACTCCTTGGCCAGTGCTCTTTCTGCTAGCCTCTGCCAATCTACCTATAGCCCACGTGGCCTGAGGGGTGATGGCATCAGCATTTCTTCCCATCTCCTAGTCTAGGGACTAAACTGTGAGAAGAGGGAGAGGAAATGTTTCTCTGTACTGTTACGTTAGAACTAAATCTTCAGGCAGAGTGAGGCTGTGCTTGATAAGTGTTCAAATGTCCGGTCAGTTCCACCCAATGCTTTAAGCCAGGAGGGAAAAAGGGTCTAGAGCACGTTGCTCCTGCCTGGAAGGTGGCAAGACCAAATAAAAGTCACCCCAAATGCCACCTACCCCTTATGAC
Source organism: Canis aureus (assembly GCF_053574225.1). NCBI lineage: Eukaryota > Metazoa > Chordata > Mammalia > Carnivora > Canidae > Canis > Canis aureus. The sequence goes on along the minus strand of NC_135623.1, from coordinate 40,837,166 downwards.
CAACCACACACACAGCTATGCCCCAGTTCTGGAACTCCCTCTACCTCCTAGGAAAGAGTCTATTGGTTGAAGAAAACTTGTCTTCAGTGAGATCAAGTATAGTTAAAACGTCTGAAAATGGAATATTATTCCCAAGAGTGATGGATTGGCTTAGCCGCTGTCCAGAAAGCAGGAAGAGAGGACTTGGGGGGAAGAGTAAGGGACTGGGCGCAGAGAGCCAAGTTCCAATTCCAGGTGTGCTGGTGAAATAGAAACAGTTGTCACTACTGACCGGTTCCCGGGCACCTGGTGCTGCACTCCCCACAATAACTCATGTGTTGAGCATCAGTGTCTCCATCTGTAAAATGAAGACACTGAGGCTCAAAAATGGCAAGGGCTTTGGCCCAGGCCATGCTGCTAATGAGCACCAGAAGCAGGATTCTCACCCAAGCCTGGCAGCTCTCATGCCTGAGCCCTGGAGTTTCGACCTCCATGAGGCCTTGATGGTGAGATGGAAATGAAATCATTAACCCAAATATGTCCCATAAACCATGTTAACCAGCCTTAGCTCAGGTCCCAAACCTGGGAGCAGTCCTTGATTCTTCTCTTCCTCTCGCACCCCACATCCAATCCTCCAGCAAATCCTGCTGACTCACCCTCAAATAGATCCCTAATCCAATGAATTTTCCCCTTGCCAGTACCCTCATCCTCTCCTCCATTGTCCCTCGATGATTCTAGAACCTTCTGTCTGCCCCCCAGCCTCCAGCCTCTGTCCCTGTGGTCTTCCCTCAACAGCGTGGCCATGGTGCTTCTGTTCAAATATAGCTCAGCTCTTGTAACTCCTCTGCTTAAGACTCTTGAGTGGCTCACCATTGCACAAGAGTAAAAGTCAAGGGCCTGTAGTGGCCAGCGAGTTCTGTGCTCTTGCCCACTGGACCCTGACACTCCTCTTCTTCCTTGGATTTCACCTTCCTCTCACTTGCTCTGCTCCAGTGTGTGCTTAGGGGTGAGGGAAAGGCAGACGGACAGGCCTGGCCCACTCCCAGTTCAGAGCCTCTGAACTTAGACATCCCTGCTACCCAGAGCTCCCACCCTCCCTCCTTCTCAAATATCTCCCTCTCAGAGGGGATTTCCTCAGTCCCCCCTGTTTAAAACTGCACCCCTCTCACAACACTCCCTGCTCCCCTCATTTTATTTTTCCATATCTGAGATATGTGTCTCTGTGTTTTTGAAATTGTGACAAAATTAACGTGCCACCCAACTATTTTTAAATAGAGCTCAGTGGCATCACGGTACATTCACACTGTTGTGCAACCAACACCACCATCCAACTCCAGAACTCCTTTCATCTTGCACAAGCGAAACTCTGTCCTCATTAAACAAATATCCTCTCCCTTCCCCCAGCCCCTGGCAACCACTATTGTTTTTTGTTTTTTTTTGGTTTCTTTTTGTCTCTATGAATTTGACTACACTCGGGGTCTCCTATAAGTAGAATGAATCGTATAGACTCTGCCTTTCTGTGACTGGCTTCACTTAGCATAATGTCCTCAGAGCTCATCCACGCTGTAGCGTGGGTCACAATTTCCTTCCTCTTAAAGGCTGAATAATAATCCATTGTGTGTATATAGCAATTAACATGGACTCATGATGATTCAGGAAATAGCAATGCCAGCCACCACTCATGGATCGAACACCACTCTGTGCCAGGCACCAGGATAAAGCGTCACAGTCAACAAGCCGGTGGTACTATCTCTCTCTCTCTCTCTCTCTCTCTCTTCTCAAGTAGGCTCTACACCCAGCATGGAGCCCAATGTGGGGCTTAAACTCACAACCCTGAGAGCAAGACCTGAGCTGAAATCAAGAGTTGAATGCTTAACCAACTGAGCCACCCAGGCACCCCAAGCTGGTGGTATTCTCATAGATGATGAAAGCAATGCTTTAAAAGTTTAGTTTACCCATCCCTGTTATACAGCTAGCAGCCGCAAAGCCAGGACTCCTGTCTCAGTAGCTAAAAATAGTTTTTTATAATTTTAAAGGATTTAAATGACTCCTCTATCCCACCAAAGGAAAAAAAAAAAAAAAGGAAGAGCAATTTGCAGCAAAGACGATATACAGAGTGCAATGCCTGAAATTTTTTCTATCTGGTCCTTTCCAAAAACAATTCGTCTGTCAGCAACCAGTCCTTTATCAGGGAGGGAGAGCATTTACTATCTCGCCTTCCTTGACTCATTCTAACCCTCAGATCTGTATTTCTAAATATCCCCCCCAAGAGATTTGGTGCTTGTCTTTTATTATGAGAGACGCAGAGAGAGAGAGAGAGACAGAGACAGAGACATAGGCAGAGGGAGAAGCAGGCCCCCTTTGAGGAGCCTGATGTGGGACTCAGTCCCAGGACCCCAGGATTATGACCTGAGCCAAAGGCAGACGCTTAACCCCTGAGCCACCCAGGTGCTCCTGTTTTGTTCATGTTAACACCGCACAAGTGTGGGCTTTCTCCAGAAAACCCGAAGGACCTCTCTGTGCCCCTACTGAAAATGAGCAACATGGAGTCTTCAGCTTTTGCTTGCTTCTCTTTTTATTGACTTTCAGGGTTCATGGAAAATTTTCGGGTGCTGAGGATTTCTGAAAGCCTCATCACTTAAGAAGAGAGTGGTTTGTAAAATGAGTCTTATGACTTGAGGATCATATTTGTTGCTAAGCAGTAAACATGCAGGCATTTAAATAATGCCCTGCTTTTGCAGGATCATGTTTCTGGGAATGCCAACCACCCAACACCTAGAAGTGCACTTTGAAGTCACAGGTAAGGTCTCTAGGGGCATAGCTGTAGTTTACTAGAAGCAGGGACAGACAAGGACACATTCTTGGACCTTGATCTAAGCGGCGAGGATTCCTTAGGGAGTGGATTAGCAGCCGCAAGAAATGACAGCAGACTGCAGTGGGGATGGGCAGGGAGGCTAGAGCGGCAGACTGACCAGCTTCCCAGCACAGCAGGCTGAAGCCACAGAGTGTGCAGCCAGTGTCTCCACACCTCCCAGGGGCACCCAAGGGAGAGAAGCCCACAAAATGACTGATGCCTTCCACAAACTGGGGCATAAGGAAAAGAGAATAATTCCTGTTCTGTACAGTGCGCCAGAGGCCAAGTTAAAAATCAAAATACACATGGAGTTCTCAGTTGGATTCCAACTTAAAAATGGGACCATCATGCACTAGTTATGCACATTCTGCACGTGGACATGGAAAAGGAGACAGGAGAATTAAAAAGGCCAATGAAGGCAGTGAAATAAATAAGGAAACGTGTATCAACAGACCTCAGGTGTCAGGGAATATGTTCAAGGTCACCAACCTAGTTATTGACAAAACCATCCTTCTCTTGACTATCAGGTTGGTATTGTTCATTTTCCCCCTAGAGTAGGGGTTGGCAAACTCCAGCCTGCAGGCCAACTTCAGCCTACCACCTGATTTCTGAATGGAGTTGTATTGGAACCCAGCCCTACCCATTAGTTTACTGTTGGTCCTGCTGCTTTTGTGTGACAATGACACAGTTGCAACAATGATATGTCGCCCATAAGGCCAAAAATATTTGACTCTCCAGCCATTTACAGAAACAGTTTGTCAACTCTTGTCTTATACCGTAGATCTAGATGTTAGTCCTGACTCCTACATACTTCACATTTCCAAATATTTTCTCATCTCTGAACTAGACATGATGATATCTATGATTGGATTAAGGATCCATCTGGAAATGTATATAAAATGCCCATCGTAGTTTCTGGCATATGGCTGAGGCTCAAAGGCTGATGCAAGTGACAGAAACCCAATATTCTCTCTAATAAGGAGGGAAGTCACTGGTTCATGCAGATGGGAAGGAGAGTAGTGTGACTCAGAGGGCTGAAGGGGAGAATGGGCACCTAGGCTTCCGGACCAGAGCTGGAGGTTGAGGTCACCGGGACTCACTTTCTAACTCTCTTTCTCTCTCTCTGTGTGTGTGTGTGTGTGTGTGTGTGTGTGTTGTCTCTTGGTCTCTGTCTCTCTCCTTTCCCTCTCTGCCTGGCTTCATTTGCAGGCTGTCACCTCCATGGCAGAGACCATGGCTGCAGTAGTCCAAATTCAGATCTTCCCCCCTCACCTGTCTCCCCCCCCCCCAAAAAAAAAATTTCTATTTTCTCCCAGCTTGCAAATATCAATCCCATAGGGGTTCTTTGGCTGTTTCAGTCTAGGCCATGTTATGGGGTCTACCCTTTGATCAATCTCTGATGTCCAATGGTCCACCAAGATTTGTGCTCCTTTTCCCAAATTACAAAGCTCTGTCTGGGAAGCAGCAGCCCAGAGAAGGACTTCCTTTCCCAGCCCCTCTTGCATCCAGATGAGGCCATGTAACTAATGTGGAATGTGTTATGAGAGGAATGTGAACAAAACTAGTATGCGTAACTCCCCAGGCATGAAGGTTATGGAACACCGCACCTTTTCCACCCCCTTGGTCCCCTTCTGTCAGTGGATATTAATGCAGGGATTTCTTGGGAATATTTGTTGAAGGAGACCATGGCCGTTGATCCCTGAATGACTGTGTGGAGCAAAACCACCTCCTTTCCCAATCTGATCTTGATGGCTTTGGACTGTTTATGTGAGCGAGAAATAAACTTCTTTTGTAGTTGAGCCATTATACATTTTGGGACCTGTTTGTTATAGCAACAGACCTACTCTAACTAAAACAAGCACTGTGACTGGATGGGCCTGGCCTCATACCCATTCTTGTGACACGGGAATGGAAGACAGAATCTAGAAGAAAGAATCCAGAAGAAGGGGAGTGAAGAAACATATAGGAAATATGATACATGAACAAGGAAATAACTAGTATAATCTACAACAATTAGTAACTAGTTTGTGATTTATTACCATTAATAAAATGTTCACAATGTTTCATCATCACAAATAGGGGCTTAGTTTGAGCCCATGGTCTGAATGAAACCATTTCATCAGTCCTATAAGCTTTCTCAAGTTCCCTCTCGATGGAAGATTTTGTCTTATAATAAACAAAGACCTGTTCCAAGGAATCAGAAGTGATGCTCTGGGAGTCATTGACCACCATGCCCTACTGATCTCTTTGCTGGGGGAGCAGAAAGGAATTGCTAATGGACTTTCTTAGGACCCCAAACATCCTGAGGCCTCTCTTTCTCTCTCTCTCTCTCATGGCCTTTATTCCATAGGCAGGACCAGGGGTTCTGAGGACCCAAGGGCCTTTAGATGGTATTCTGACATCAACTGGTTTACTGAAATTCAATTCTGTCCTTACTTCCTGGAGTTAGCATCAGACTCCACAGGTTTGAGGGTACAGTCCCTGAACAGACTGCCTCCACTTCAGTTCCCAGGCCACCTGCACTTCTGATCAATAAACTACAGGGGTACCTGGGTGGCACATTTGGTTAAGTGTCCCACTCTTGGTTTCAGCTCAGGTCATGATCTCAGGGTCGTGGGATCGAGCCCCACATCAGGCTCCATGCTTAGCTCAGAGTCTACTTGAGATTCTCTCTCTCTCTCTCTCTCTCTCTCTCTCCCAATAAATAATCAATCTTTAAAAAAATAAACTATAAATCTGTAGGGTTCTCAGAACGCCTCACATCTGACCATTTACTAGAATGACAGAACTCAGGAAAGTACTGTACTTATGATTTTAATTTTATTATAAAGGATGCAAGTCAGGACCCATCAAAGAAAGATACACAGGGCAAGATCTGGGAGATCTTTTGTGCCCTCTCCCTGTGGCATCAGGGCATGTCATGCTTTTGACATATCAATGCATTCATCAAGCACAGTGGAAGCACACACAGACCCACCAAGGATCCATGTCAGAGTTTTTATTAGGGTTTCATTATATAGGCACAATTGATTGAATCATTGGCCATGTGATTAAACTCAATCCCTAGCTTTCCTCCTCTCCCCAGAGGCTGGACTGACTCACAGCCCCAACCTTCTAATCATACAGTTGATCTTTCTGGTGACCAACTCCCATTCTGAGTCATCTTATCTTTCAGTTCAAACTCAGGTGTGATCCAAGAGGCTCATGAGTAACAAAGACATTCCTATTACATGGAGAATTCCAAGGACTTTGAGTCTCCCTCCCAGGAATCCGGGACAAAGGTAAGTCAAATTCTCAACTTTATAATAGATGGGTTATCTATACAAAGGGTTTTTTGTTTGTTTGTTTGTTTAGAGTTGGATAAATTAAAGTCTGTTTTCTATTTAATCTGGTGAATTAATGTCAAGAAATAAAACAAGGGATTACAATGAGGGTATTGCTGTTAGAAGATTGCCAATGGATTTAGCATACTGTTTTGTTTCTTTGTTTTTTTTTATTTAAATTCAATTAATTAACATATAATGTATAATTAGTTTCAGAGGTAGAAGTCAGTGATTCATCTGTTTTCTATCAGAGATGAAGCTCTTCCAGTGAAACCAGAACAGAGTCTTCTGTACCTTTCCTATACACATGAAGCCTTCCACTAAGCAGCCTTCCATCTTAGCAGAAATACCATTTGAACACTTTGATTTTCATATGGGAATGTGATCTCTACCACGGACCCATGTGGTTCCCAAAGTAGATAAACATACCTGTGATCCAAGCATATGCTACTACTACTAACTGCTAACATTACTGAGTGCTTACCATGTCCCAGGGACTGTATAAAGAGTGTCATGGACATTATTTTGTTGTGACCAAGATTGCAAATCCAAGAAACCACCAAGGAGCCGACACCGATGCAAGCGCATGAGGGTTTATTAGCAAGCTCGAGCTTGGGTCCAAGTATACCCGACTCAGCGGAGCAGGGACTTGGACCCGAAGTGGGTTACAGCTGGGTTTTTTATAGGCTGGTCTAGGGGATTTTCAGAAGGGGTGGAGGAATTTCTCAAGTTCTGTTTATATTCTGATGTGGGGCTTTCAAGGGCATTGAGCTCTGTTCTCATTCTAATATGGGACTTTCTACCATGGAAGTGGGCTCTGTTGTCTTTCTGATATGGAATTACCTGCTGAGGACATTGAGGACATTGTGCAGTTTTTCCCATAAAGTTCAGCTCTTATTCACAGGGGCCCAAGATGAATGTACTTGTGCTAATGCTAAACTTTAGGTGGGATGTCCTTAATTTTTCCTGGCCTCCACATTTCCCCCTCTCAGAGGAACCTAAGGAAGGACCCAATCATGGGTCCAGGCTGGTCTCAGAGTGAGCCAGTGGGAATGATTAAATCATGATTCAAACCAATCTTGTTGCTGTTCTCGCTCCCGTTTACATCTAGCCAAACCTTTTCTGACTTTTGCCATAGATTCCCGGACTATTCCTGAGTGGTCAGTAAAGAAGCATTACTCCTCATTTGGGGCAACACATAACCCCCCCTTGCTTGCAAAAGCCTCTCTACAGTTAAGATGCTCCCATTTTGGGGATCCCTGAGTGGCTCAGCGGTTTGGTGCCTGCCTTTGGCCCAGGGCACAATCCTAGAGTCCCAGGATCGAGTCCCGCATCGGGCTCCCAGCATGGAGCCTGCTTCTCCCTCCTCCTGTGTCTCTGCCTTTCTCTCTCTCTCTGTCTATCATGAATAAATAAATAAATCTTTAAAAAAAAAAAAAGAAAGATGCTCCCATCTTTTTAACCCTTACTTTTAAGGCAAGGCTGAATTGGGTGCACATTTTTAAATGGCTAACGGGGAAGCAACATTAGTGGGGTAAGTGAGAACGGCACAGTCTTAGCTTTAGGGGGTTGTCCTTGTCTGGTTGGCCTTTCCATTCTGGAACAAAGTCCTTGAGAACGGCTCAGCTGGTCAGATGTGGGTGTAGTGGACCCAGGGAGTAATCCTGTCAACCTTGAGAGCGGTGTGAGTGGTCAGGATCACGATGTAGGGTCCCTTCCAGAGAGGTTGAGGTGTCTGGTGTTGGTATCTCCGCACATACACCCAGTCACCCGGCCGGTATTGATGGGGGCCCGGGGGTGGCCCAGTCTCATAGAGGGCCCTCAGCTTAGGCCACACTTGCTCATGGGTTCATTTTAACATTTGGAGGGAGAAAAGGAGTTGGTGATCAACTTCAGCAAGCACCTCGGGTTTTAAATTGGGGATAATAGGTGGAGGAAAACCGTACATGATCTCGTAGGGAGTCAGTCCCATCTTACATGGGGAGTTCCTCACCCTATACAGGGCGAAGGGGAGGAGAGTCACCCAGTCCCCGCCAGTCTCCAGGGCTAATTTAGTTAAGGTCTCCTTTAATGTTCTGTTCATCCTCTCTACCTGTCCTGAGCTCTGGGGCCTGTATGCACAATGTAATTTCCAATCTGCCCCAAGTACTAGTGCCACTCCCCGTGTTACCTTAGAGACGAATCCTGGGCCGTTGTCTGATCCAATCTTAACAGGAAAACCATACCTCGGTAAGATGTCTTCCAGCAGTTTCTTGGTCACGGTCTGTGCTGTTTCATGTTTGGTGGGAAATGCCTCTGTCCATCCTGGCGGACAGTTTGCGGTTGTGGGATCCTCTGCTCTGCAGATCTGGGCTTTTTTAGCTGAGGCCCAGTATCCTAGAGCCGCTATGGTTTGGAGCAAGTCCCTGGTGCTTCACAGGCATGTGTCCTGGTCCTCCGCCGCCAACAGGATATCAAATGAGGATGCTTGGAATGGAACTCACCCAAGTCTTCATGTAAGGCCTCATTGAAGATGGTCGGTGAATTTTTGAATCCTTGTGGTAGTTGAGTCCAGGTGAGCTGGCCATTGGTGCCTTTCTCAGGGTCCATCTATTCAAAGGTGAAGAGGTTTTAAATTGGGGATAATAGGTGGAGGAAAACCATAAACCGAATGTTGTGCCCCAGTGTCCACTAGGAATTCAACAGGTTGCTCCTCCACTCAGAGTTACCCTGGGCTTGGGGAAGGGTGCCGAACCCCGACTCCCCTAGTCATCCAGGTCCTCCATCTCCAAGATCTTGGCAGGGGCCTTAGGTCTTTTTTGAAGACAGTCTTTTACCCAGTGGCCCTCTTCTTTGTAATAAGCAGATTGGTTTTTGTTTAGCTTAGGGCGCTCCCGATGGGGACCAGGGCCATCCTCCTTACCTGTCCCTGAAGCCAGCTTCTTGAGGTGCCTCCGTCTTTCCTGTGGGTCATCCATGGTTGTGGCCAGCAGGATCTTGGCTAGGTTTCAGGTCTGCCGGTCACTTAGTTTGGTTTGTTGCTAGACTCTTTCTGCTACTGTAAGTCCTACAAGCTCTTCTCTCCTAGTATTCTAAGAAGGCTGCTGGACTCTCGTCCTTACCCTGTCTTACATAACCATACCTTAGCCAGATGGGCAGGCTTGAGCGCGGCAGCCTGGAGACCTGCCCCTAGAGTCTAGCGGTGGACACGGAGTCTCTCCTTACCTTCAGCCAAGTTGTGCGCTTTGGGGGATAAAAATGGTTTTAGCCAAGGAGGGGAATTCTCGATCACGTCCTGCCAGAACAGGATGTTGGGCACCTGGTCAGGGTGGCCATCCGGTTTGTCCCTGAAGATCACGGCCTTAACCTGTAAGATAATAGGTAGATGGAAAGTTCCTTCTCAGGGCCATCCCACGCCAAAGGTTGGCCATTCTGACATGCAGTAAGTTTGAAATTTCCCTCTCCTTATGTAAACAGTTATAACAGATAACAAAGACACAGTAACACAAACAAACGCACAGTTAACTAGGCCATGGTAACACAGACAAACTTTCCAGTGCGGCCACAGAGACCAGACAGAAAGTAATCCGAAGGGCTGACAGCCAGCCCTCCTTACAGATGAGGACCCCCGTCCTCCAGGCCCGGGCAAGGGACGTCTCCTCAAGACCCCCGGTCAATGGCCCACCAGCGTGTGCACCTAAGCCAATGCTGACCCAATACAGATTGGAATTCCTACAGGTAAAAAGTACAATTTAGAGCTCTCAGAGAATATGCGCGCAAAAGGTGGAAAAAGTTGAGTGCACTCACCACGCGTGAAACCCTCTGGATGGGGTCCTGGAGGTCTCTCGGATCCCGGATGAGCCCCCAAATGTTGTGCCCAAGATTGCGAATCCGAGAAACCACCAAGGAGCCGACACCGATGCAAGCGCATGAGGGTTTATTAGCAAGCTCGAGCTTGGGTCCAAGTATACCCGACTCAGTGGAGCAGGGACTTGGACCCGAAGTGGGTTACAGCTGGGTTTTTTATAGGCTGGTCTAGGGGATTTTCAGAAGGGATGGAGGAATTTCTCAAGTTCTGTTTACATTCTGATGTGGGGCTTTCAAGGGCATTGAGCTCTGTTCTCATTCTAATATGGGACTTTCTACCATGGAAGTGGGCTCTGTTGTCTTTCTGATATGGAATTACCTGCTGAGGACATTGAAGACATTGTGCAGTTTTTCCCATAAAGTTCAGCTCTTATTCACAGGGGCCTTAGATGGCTGTACTTGTGCTAATGCTAAACTTGAGGTGGAATGGCCTTGATTTTTCTCAGCCTCCACAATTTAATCCTCACCACAAACGTTTGAAATAAGCATTATAATCACCCTCATTTTATACGTAAGTAACTGACCTGACATCACATGGCTCTCAGAATTGGTGGTGTTCAAACCCAGATGTGTGACTCCTTTAACCACTGCACTTGAACCCATTCCTGCAAAGAGCCCAGTGAAAAGGAGATGAGATTTAAGGAGGGAATTGAAGAGATGTGGTATCTATTTATTCATCTATATATTCTCAGTGCTCTTGCGTGGAAGCTTTCATATCTATACCACACACCTCAAAGACTACTGTCACTAAATTGTCTTTTAATATTGTTGCCTGACTTTTATAATGCTGGGTACAAGAAAAAGAGCTTAAATTCTGAATTCTTGGTGAAACTGTTGGGGAAGACACTGAATGATCCAATGGGCAACTGTGCCCTACAGATTGCACCCTCTGGAAAGTTCTCTGCGTTTTCTACAAGGTAAAAAAACTTCTTTCTCTTGAAAAAATATTCCAAATCCATTGTTTCCAATGATGTTTGTATCTGCTGCCATGTTGCACAAAATTTTAAATATAAATTTTATGCTCTAGTAGAGCAATTATAGTGACTCTCTGATGGCCAGAACATTTGCTTTATTTTTTATTTTTGCTTAATCCCACTTTATCTGTTTTTATTCTCATTTTATTGAAATCCTATTTTGGGCACATTACTAAAACAAACCCTCAAGTTATTTTAGACTAGAATAAAAACAAACATTCTTGATATTTGGTGATTATTATAAATCCCATCTATGAATGACCAAATTTTATGTTAATAAAATAAAATCAACATTAAAATCATACTGAACTTACTGTAATCTTTCTCCAATTATTTGAATTGCATTTTGGGATCTTTCCATAATTCCAGAATATTATTTTTATGAATTATTAACTATCAAGTAAATATCAATTAATGTCAACTGTATAGAAGCATAGATATGCTGGTTAAATATTTCTAATTGATTATGTAATAGAAATTATGAATATTTATATACTGATTTCATTCAGTAAGGACTGAATATTTCTATGTATCAAGTAAAGCAAGTTTATATTCTAAGGGGAAGTTGTTATGGTCTGAGTTGTGTCTCTCCCATCCCCATTCACATGTCCCAACTCATAGTACGTCAGAATGTGATCTTCTTTGGAGAAAGATAGTCTTTCCAGAGGTAGTTAAGTAAAAATGAGGTCATTGGAGTGGGCCCTAAAACAATATGACTGGTATCCTTATAAACAGGAAATTCAGACAGAGGCACACCTAGAAGGAGGACAATATGAAGAGGCATGGGGAGAAGAAAGCCATCTACAAGCCAAGGAGAGGGTATGGAACAGATTCTTCCATCACAGCCTCAGAAAGAACCAACTCTGCCAACACCTTCATTTTGGAATTCCAGCCTCCCGAGCGATTAGCCAGTGAATTTCTGCTTAAGACACCCAGCCCGTGATACTTTTTACAGCAGCCCCAGCAAACTCATACAAGGGGAAGAGGTTCTGAGATGACAAAGAAGTTAATGAGCTCCCAGAAGAGAAAAGCAGGCAGTTTGGCTGGAGCCCAGTGAGCAAGGGAGAGAGAGGGGGGCAAGGTTGAGGGCACGTCTATAAACATTTACCTGAGTCCAAAGCCAGGGCCTGTGAATGTGGTATGGGATAAGCTACTGTAAGAAAGAGGCTTTAAAATATCACGGCCTAAATAGGGTAAAAGTTTTTCTTCCATCCAGCGGACCAAGGGAAGATGAGAGGTCTAGGGCTGCTGGAACCAGATGCTGCCACAGAGGTCTACCATTGTCAACGTGTGGCTTCCTTCTCTGGTCCAAGACCAGTGCTCTCGTTGGTGCCATACCCCAGCCAGTGACAGGAGGAGGGAGGAAAAAAAATGTAAGTGTGGTGCTTCCATACAAAAATAAAAATGTGATTTGGAAGCTGTCCACAGGGTTTCTGCTCCCAGCCGTGGGCCAGAGCTCAGCCAGGTGACCACACTCATTGTCATGGAGTCTAGGACGCATGGTGGCTACTAGCTGCTGCTCGAGGATCTTATTTCTAAGAATTCCTTGCTAACTCAGAAAGCTGTGTTTCTACGAGTAAGAGAGAGGGGTGCCTGGGTGGCTCAGGGGGCTAAGGTGCTAAGTCTTGATTTCAGCTCAGGTCTCGCTCTTAGGGCTGCACATCTAGCTCCATGCTCAGGGCAGAGTCTGAGTATTCTCACTGTCTCTCTCTCTCCCCTGCTCTCTAAAATAAATAAATAAATCTTAAAATAATAATAATAATAATAATAATAATAATAATAATAATAATGTACAAGAAAGAAGGAGCAGCCTCTGGGGAACAGTCTCTGTCCCAGCTTGACCTTAGTTAGCTGCAAGGCTGGACACGGCTCACCCTCTTCCCCCAAGGCTCCAGGACAGTAGGGGTGACATTCAGAGCGGACTGTTCCTTATCTTTTATCATCTCTTCAATGATTTTCCGAGAATAGCTCTCCGAACGAGATTGGTGACCAGACAGCAGGGGCCAAGTCTTGTCTCTCCTTCTCTCCCTGGAAAATCCCTCTGCAGTGATCCCTCCCGAGGCCCGGGTTTTCTGCCATCTGGGCCTCGGCTCTTGTGTCCCGGGCCTGCAGGCCGCCAGAGGCAGGCCGTTGAGGTGTTGGCACGCTTTGCAGCTCTTCAGCACTCTGAACTTCTCCTGCGTGTCAGGAGCACTTATTAATATCAGTGCTAATAATAGCACCTAGCAGGGGGTGGGCCGGGGACTTGTGAGAAGGCAGCGCTTCCCATTACCGGGCTTTCAGTGTTCCCTGGAACATGACAGGCGGGGATAAATTCAGACTTGCCTTTTCAGTGCTCTTGCTCGGGTTACTGATCCCATTACTAGAAGGCCTTCTTCGCTGGCATCCGGAGAAACAGGCAGCAAATACAGGCCGTAGGGTGTTCTCATGGTCCGTTTCTGCTGGCTGACATGGAAACGTCTGGACTCCGGGCAAGACCAAGTTTCAAACTCTGTAGCCTGAGGTCATCTTGAAATGGGGTGGGCATAAAGGCTGAGGACAGGCTGGATCTTACTTGGCTTCTCACCTGCAAAAGGGAAAAGGATGAGCAGAGAAAGCAAAATTACCCACCTTTGAGAACTATACCCCTATCTCTCATTCTTTGGCTTTGAAATCTTGTCTAGAATTGTCTACACTGATGTAAATCGCTGACCTTACTGAACCCAGGTTTAGGTCAAGAACTCTGTGGGGAGCTTGTCATGCATTATCCCCCCCCCCCTTTTTTTTTTATTCATGAAAGAGACACACAGAGAGAGGCAGAGACACAGGCAGAAGGAGAAGCAGGCTCCCTGCAGGGAACCCGAAGCGGAACTCCATCTCAGGACCCCGAGATCACACTCTGAACTAAAGGCAGATACTCGACCACTGAGGCACCCAGGCACCCGGAAGCTATCTTTCCCTGAACACCCCTGTCAGTTAGGTCCCACACTAGACTCTCCTGCCTGCCTGTTCTCATGTCAACCCCAAACTCACTTGGTGAGGGAAGTGGCCTAACTCCTATTTTTACAAGTGTGGACACTGAGGTAGGGTAGCTCGAAGGCCTACTCAAAGGCAATCTGGCTTGTACCTGGAATATTTAGTCTCTGATGCTCATGTTCTTGCCTCACCTTGGTTACCAATTCACTCTACTATCTCAAAGGGGGAAAATTCTTGGCCCCATGTTCATGTTTAAAACATGGAGGTTAGACCAGACCAGTGTTTTCTAGCTGTGCTCCGAGGTGGTTATACGACCACAGGGCACTGAGCAGCTCAGACTTGGATGTAGGCCTTAGTTCTTAAAACCACTTAAGCATTTAGCAAATTTATTGAGCAACTACTATGTGTTGGGCGTTGTTCTAGCCAAAAGGGGATAAATCAAGAACAAAGCCTCTGATCTCAGGGAGGCAGGGGCTAGAGGAGAGACATACTCGTACAAGTAAGACAATAATGTCAGTGTTAAACCTGGGGAGGGAAATCATTAGGGTGCTGTTACAGAAAAGAAGAGGGGCGCTTTAATTAGCGTGGCCAGGGAAAGCTTCTTTGAGTTAAAATTTGAAAAGAGAGGAGCTGGGACAGGAGCATTCCAGGCAGAGGAAACAGCAAGCGCCAAGGTCCTGAGGCAAGACACAGTTTGGGCCAATCAAGACGAAGAAATAAGCCCTTTTGTGCCGATATACAGTGGCTGAGGGGGCAAGTGGACAAAGGAAAGAAGAAAGAAATCACACAGAACCTATAAGGATTTGGGAGTAAGGAGTAAGTGATAATCACTAATTACTAATAATACTAATTTTAATTTCATAACATTAATTTTAGTAATTACTAATAATATATTTACTACTAAAATTACCAATAATGTGCAAAACCTGGATTTACCACAGAGGCAGAAAATGCAGGTTCTCACTCTCACAGCTTCTCTTGCAAGGCTGGCAATGCCATATAACCCAGTATCAGTAAATTAAACCGGAGGGGAACTTTGCTGGGGTAATCCTGGGCAGATAAAATCTTTGTGAGGAAAGAAAGGACAAGCAGAAAAGCTGCATCTCCTTCTTCCTACGTTTCCTTGTGTTTTTGTTGAAACATGATGTAGGGAGCCTTGGCAGCCCTCTTGCAATAATGAGGGAGGGTGCCAAGAGATTCTCAGAGAAGTCCTGACACGGTACAGCCACTGATCCTGCTTGGAACCACCTCCCTCTGGACCAGGGTGGTGGTTATGTGAGAAAAATAAATCTCTTAGGGCACCTGGGCGGCTCAGTCAGCTAAGCATCTGCCTTTGGCTCAGGTCATGATCTCAGGGTCCTGGGATCAAGCCCCACATCGGCTCCCTGCTCAGTGGGGAGTCTGCTTCTCCCTCTTCCCTCTGCCTGCTGCTCCCCCTACTTGCATGCATGTGTGCTCGCTCTCGCTCTCTCTCTCTCTTAAATAAATAAAAATCTTACACAAAAATCTCTTTAATTTAAGCCAATCATAGCTGGATACTTTGTTAGGCAACTGGGAACATTCCAATACATCCCTGCTCCCATCCCCTTCCTCCTATTCCCCTCCCCTTTGGAAAGTATCAGAAACCCCTCTACACCTGCCCAGGAATGCCCACAAATCCTCCAACAGAAGACAAGGCCCTGCATTTCTAAGATGACCTGCCTTAGGTCTGGTTTGCCCAGGATTCTTCTGGGACAGTTCTGGTTTGTTCCTGTTGTTCTGGTGTAATTTTAAAGAGCGCTAAAAATATTCCTGGATGGATGACAAATTATATGGCCACTGTATTACTTTTTCAAAGAGAAAAGGCTGAAGTGTGAATACCATTCCAAGGAAGAGAGAGAGAGCACCTAGCTTTCAGTTTGCAATAAAGGAGTAAATGGTTCACAGCAGCATTTTGGAAGCGGGAGAGGAAAGTAGGGCGGTGGTGGTAGGGGTCCCCCATGGAGGGAGGAGGCCCGGAAATAAGAAACTGGGAACTCTAAGGGCAAACTGCACCCACTTCCTACATTTTCAGGGATCCACCCTGCTCCTAAGAACATGCGAAGCCTTTGTTGCTGTGTTGTTCTTTATTTTCTCTCACGTACCCAAACCACCTTCCACCAGCGCCCAGGGAGGGGCTCAGGGGAGCCCACCCTTTGCCAAAGGAATCTCACACTCTTGCCTGTGTTTTATTTTATTTTTGTCCAAACCCAGGAACTCCCTGTTTCTCTGAAATCTTTCCAAGGTCCCCACAAGATTGACACAGGTGTGATGGGAAGTGATAAAGCCCCTCTCACTCACACTGTTTCAAATCTCCCTTTGCCAGACCTTTCCTGACCCCAAATCTGGCCTGAAAATCAGGCCTGCCTCCGCGCCTCCCCCATCTAGTTGAGTGAGCCTCACCTGCCTCCTGTGCTAATAAAAACAAGCCACAAACAGGGCAGTGTATCCATGCTGGCAACAAGTACTAAGTGCATAAATCAGCCTTGATTTGGATTATGTGGGCTCATTATCTGTGAGAAAACCTGGCTGCCCTCTACACCTTTGCCAAAGACGAGCTCTGTGCCTACCATCCCACAACTGCCCCTGGGGAGCTGACTCCAGGAATAGAATGAGCCCCTGTGCTCTCTAGAGCAGCACCAAGAAGTGAGGCAGCCAGCTAGAGAGGCTGTGCTTTCCAGCCCAACCTGCTGGCAGGGGCCGGCAGGGAGAAACCACCTTGGGTGGGAGTGGTTCCAGGGAGACCACCTGATTCTGGAATGGAGACTGTAGGGGAAGGAGGCGAGCTTCTTTCACTCAGCCTTCTGCCTCTGACCATCCTTGTGACAGTCAGGCCTCCGTGCTTAAGGGGCTGGGGCCACTGGGGTCGCGGGGAGGCTGGCTGGGGTGGGCGAGGCATCTGGGCTGTGACCTGGGGTCACTACACAGATTTCTTGTCACCTGTAACCTGATCGATGAGAAATTGAAAAGCTCCTGGGTGGAGGCACTTTAACTTCCAAGAGAAGAGCTTTTAATTCATCCAATGACAATCATCTGAGTGCCTACCACTTCCCAGGTACTGAGCTAAGATTGGAGGCTACAAGAGTGAACAAAACATATTCCTGGCCCCTAAGAAACTTTCAATTGCTGGGAATTTTGGACAAGATGATCAGTAGCTACAATAGAGAGTG
Organism: Canis aureus; assembly: GCF_053574225.1. Classification (NCBI taxonomy): domain Eukaryota; kingdom Metazoa; phylum Chordata; class Mammalia; order Carnivora; family Canidae; genus Canis; species Canis aureus. The sequence goes on along the minus strand of NC_135623.1, from coordinate 40,820,047 downwards.
TTAATACTAGTGGTTAAAAAAAGAAAAAAAAAGAATCATCCAGAAAAACGACTGCATGCCTTTCAATGTCATACTAAAGCATTGTCCAATAGGCTGGCCCAAAGGCCACCTGATACCCTTAATTTGGCTATTACGACTGCTTAGGGTCTAGACTTTGAAAAATTAGATCTTAATTTGCAGGAAATTGCTAAGTTGCAAAATGATTTTTGTCTGGTAGAGACATAGATGATTTCCGTCCACTGGAAAAGCCATCTCCTAAGGGTTATGATCTTATCACCTACAGGACATTATCCATTATCTTACATTTTGTTTGTCTCTAAATTACCACTCTTAGGTCAGCATTCTGTCTTTCACTGGGTGCGTAATAATGGGTTTCTCATATGCCCCTTTTATCCAGCTTTATCACCCTGCTGGTTCCCCTGTAAATAAGGTAAATAAATCTTTGAAATAGGCTCAGGATTTGTTTTATGAGTTGTGCCTTTGACTTCCTGGAAATCTTAATTTGCCACTATCTTAGAGGTAAGGTGCTGAGTGGTCACAGATGAGGGACACCAAACCCAGTCTTGCTGTTTTCGAGATGTTTCAAAGAGAGCTCATCTGAAGTTAGACATGAGAGGCTGAAGGAATTGGTGAAGCAAAGATAGAAGGGGGACATTGTACTCGGTAGAAGGAAAGAGCTTATGTAAAGGCCTTTAACACATCATGAAGCCCAAGGATGTGAGGGGTGAGAAAGGTAAGCAACAGTCAGATCATGGAGGACCTCAGTGCTGTGCCAAAGAGCTGGTTTTTTATACAGGGGCCATGGAGGAATCACTAGGGAGTTTTGAAACAGGGACAAGACATAGCTGGATTTGACTCCTGGCTTTGCTGTTTCATAACCCAGGTGGAAGTCACATTCATCTGTAGACTAATTGCAGCTTGTGGAGGTTGCTAATAAAAATCTATACAATGCTGGCTCACTCCAGTTTGCCCTGTAACTAGAATTAAAGGTTTATGGGTGAATAGATTCGTGGAGAGATTTCTATCCTCTATACCTCAGCCAGAATGCCCAACAATGGATATTTATCATTTATGAGGTTTTCTTGCTCTATTCCCATCAAAAGTAAAAATAGAAAAACAGACGTGCCAAAAAAGCAAGCCCAACATATTTCAAAATAAAACTCAGAGCAATGGACAAATCAGAGCTGAAGCAAGAGACTCCAGAGACCAGCTATTAGATGAAATTGCTTTGGTCAGAAAGGTTGCTTGCTTCCTTCAAGTTTCCTGGGCCAGATGTTTCCATTTCAGCAATAAATTATAAAGCAATTTTGCATTTTAGCACAAGGGAACATTTATCTGGCTGTGATGTAGTTTGCCAAGGACTTTTCAGCAATCATAGCACTTTTGTTTCTTGCCTTGCAAAAGCCTACAAGGCAGGGAGGATGAGTGCTATCAGGCCCATTTCACAGATGGAGAAGCCAAGGTCCAGAGAGTGCAGTGATTTGCCTGGTTATCAGTTCAAGCTCAAACCAGAGGCTAGAAAAGGGAGACTCTTGGGAAAATTATATACCCTCTCTGTGCTTCAGTGTCCTCACCCATGAGAAGCTTACATGACTTACATGAAAAGGGAGACTCTGATGTCAGTGTCCTGACACTACTAGGGGCGTTTTACCTGGCAGGTGTTTCATACATGCAGTGATGGAACAATTCTGTTCTTTCCATTTTAATGTGTATTAAACATATAATGGTACTTGTGTGTGTTTATTTACTTGTTTTTGAAGGCCGCTAAATTAGAAGTTCTGTGGGGGCGGTTTTCTGCATAACAAACAGCCCTCAGATTCAGTGGCTTGTGACCAAGGATTTGTTATTTCTCGTGATTCTGTGAATCAGGAATTTAGTTAGTTCTTATGTTCCACATGATATCAGTAAGGCTCACTCAACTGCTCTCTGTGAAGGTTAATCTAATCTGTGAACTTGGCTGAACTTTGGCACCTAGATATTTGGTGAAACATTGTTCTGCTGTTTCTGTGAATGTGTTTTTGGGTGAGATCAACATTCCAATCAGTGGACTTTGAGTAAAGCAGATTGCCCTCTATAACGCGGGTTGGCCTCATCCAATCAGTTGAAGGTCTGAATAAAACAACATGTGGACCTCCTCCATGCGAGAAGGCATTGTCCACCATATGGTGTCTGAACTTGAACTGCAACATCTGCATTTCCCTGGATCTCTAGTCTGCGGGCCCACCCTGCAGATTTGGACTTGCTAGGCTCCATCATCATGTGAACCATTTCCGTAAATCAATTTTTCTTATATGTTTGTGTGTATATACAAACTGTGTACACACACACGCATATGCCATCAGTTCCATTTCTCGGAAAACCCTGATTAAAAGAGACTGAAAGCTCCAAAGACTCTCCCCAGAAGTCTGGTGCCTTAGTGCTCCTCCATGTGGCTATGCTCTCCTCACGTGGCTCACTTGGGCTTCCTCACAACATGGCCGTGTCGGGTGGCCAGGCTAATTACATGGCCACTAAGAAGTAAGAAACGTGAAAGCTGCCAATCCTCTTAAACCTTGGGCTTTGAAATCTCAGAATACGTCTACTGAGCAGAGCAAGCATCACTGACCGCCCAGATTCAAGCTGAGGGTAAGCAGGGTCCACCTATATATGAGAAGGTTGACGGAATCTCATTGGAAACATTGTGATGGTTAAAAGATATCGCAGCCATTCTGGGAAACCATCTGCCATGGGTAGGAACCATGTTGTGTTCCCAGCAAACTGGAGTTGTTAGTAACATTAAATACAGCAATGTATACAAAGAGCAGAGCACAATAAATATTCCTTGGAAAGATGTGTAAGTACATATGAATGTATGTATGTACAGATGGAGGGATGGAGCGATGATTGGATGGACAGCATGCCTACTATGCATCGTAGTGGCTCCAAAGACCCACTATGGCTTCACATCATCAAATAACTATCTGGTCATTGGAGAAGCAAAATAGGACTGCAGCCAAGAGCTTGAGTTTCATGAGACTGCAGGGCTCCATATCCAGGCTCCACTGTTTACAGGCTGTGTGATCTTGGGAAAATTATATACCCTCTCTGTGCTTCAGTGTCCTCACCCATGAGAAGCTTACATGACTAACGCTCACCTCTGAAGACTATTGCGTGCCTTAATAATGCAAGTGAGATAAGAGGAGTAAAGAGCATAGCACAGGCTTAACAACCTATAATAATAAACTATTCATTTTTTAAATTAATAATTGGTAATGTTATTAGATTTGTGCTTTGCTTATGTGCTGCACATAGTAGCACATGGTCTCTGTCCAGGCATTGTCTTTCTCTCTCTCTGAATACTGCTATTCCGCCACCATGCCACATTCTTCAAAGTTGTGTACCAGTAGGCTTGGGCATTTGGAGAGACGCAAAGAGCAGTTGGTGTTGTTCCTTGTCATCATTTCCTCTGACAGATGCTTGGGTACCTCATACAGCTTCTCACCCTCTCCCACTCCCTGTGGCCAACTTCCTGGAGTGCTTTGAGGAAGACATTATTTGGTGGTGGTGGTGGTGGTGGCCATTGGCCAGGACCTCTGTGGGGCTACCTCACAAAGCCTGTGCCCTAGATGGCTCCATCAAGGCCTGAGAAGCATGATGTGTTGCTGGAAGTTGGTCTGGCTCCGTGGTAAGCAGCTTGCCTGCCATCCTGAGCTGCAAACCTTCAGTTCTCTGCTGGTGCCATATTCTCTCTTTCAGGACTCCAAGGGCACTCTGGCTTCCTGGATAAGGCACCAAAGTCAAGATGAATGAGCTTGGCTTTGAAGGATGGCATTGGCTTGGATTCTGTATGTCTGGGTTTAGTTGGCTTTATATTCTGTTATGTCAGACAAAGCTCTATCAGTCATTTGTTGCTGGCTCCTGTGGTTGTTTCTTTCATCTGGATTATAAAGAGCTAAGAGATTTTAACAATTTATGATTTGATTTATAGTAAGTATCTCCTTAATCACCAAGATTCGCATGTTCACCAGGGTTAGACTCTAGTATACAGAGAGTTACCTACTCTCTGGAATGTAAGGTGCTTGGTAGTAGGGGCTACCATATATAGTTGTTTAGGTTGGACACTGCGCAATGATGCCTGGCCAAGTGGGCTGATGTGGGCTGCAGTCCAGCCCATGCTCAGCTTACCGACCCATGCACCTGGCCCAGACTGAAGGAGCAACTTTTTCTAATTTGTGGAAGTTGTGATACCAGTGCTCAGCAGCCCTGCTTGGTAAGATATGTTGAAGGGTTTACTTTGCACAGGAGGCAGAAAATTATGTTGGTGGTTAGAAGCCGATCTTCAGCATGTTTACTCTCAAGAGGAGACATATGATACAAAATAGCTCAATTCAGAGGTATAAAGACCTCTTTCTACCTTTCAACCTCACTGCTACCGCATCCCTGGAATACATGCATTTTTCCTGAGTCTCTACCTGAATGAATCTCTATTTCCTTTTTTCCACCATAAATACTTCCTTGTGGGCTTGGTGACATCAAGATTAGTGCCTACTGGGTTTTTTAAAAAAGGCATGCCTGTGAAATTTACTATGTCCTTCACTGGGAATCGAGGTTTTGCAAAGTGTCTCGATGTCACTCAGGAGCAAGGCAGCTCAGATTTCCAGTTCTTTCTGAAAGACAGCCATTCAGTCAAATGGATGGTAGAGTGAGCCCAGCGTCTGCAGCCTGCTATCTCCTCCTTTCTTCAGAGTTTCAAATTCATTAAAGGATGAATTGCTTCATACTTACACAGTAGCTATGTATTGCAGGAGGCAGGCAGACCAGTTTGACATCGTGTGACCTGGTTCACGTAAGGGCAACTTATTTAACTCTTCTGTAAAATGGTGGTAATGATAGTGCCAACCTCATGGGGTTGTTGCGACAATGAAATGAATTAATTTGTGTGACCTATGCCTGACACAGAGCAAGGCTTCAGTAGTTATTAGCTTTTATTTATGAGCACCTACAATGTGCCAGGCCCGGGGCAATCACTGAGAGGGAGCCAGGCAGCCATGTAATGTGGTCCAGAACTGCTGGGAGCTTCCCATCTAGGAGGGGCCATCGACAGTGAACTCCAGCCCCTGCTGCAGAGAGGCGTATCAAAGGTTTCCAAACCTTAGTGAACATGAGAAGCACCTGCACCAGTCAAATCAAAATGAAAATGAGATACCACTTCACATCCACTAGGATGGCTAGAATTTTTAAAAAGCAGGTAATTGCAAGTGTCGGCGAGGATGTAGAGAGATCTGAGCCCTCATACTCTGCAGGTGGGAATGCAAAATGGTGCAGCTGCTGTGGGAAATGGTGTGACGGTCCCTCAGGAAGTCAGACAAGGATGGGATGAGCACTGGGTGTTATACTATATGTTGGCAAATTGAACTCCAATAAAAAAATATTTTAAAAAAAGGAAGTCAGACATGGAATGACCATGTGGCCCAGCAATTGCATTGCGAGGCCTATCCCCAAGAGAAATGAAGACCTACGTCTATTCAAAACTTGTACCCAAATGTTCACAGTAGTGTTGTTTATATGAGGCAATAGTGTTAAGTGGTAGGACAGCCCAAACATCCATGCTTTGATGGATGGGAAAATAAAATGTGGCATATCCATATCATGGAAGCTTACTCAGGCATAAAAAGAAATGCAGCGGCATACACACTACGACATGGACAAAATTTGAGAACATGATGCTAAGTGAAAGAAGCCAGTCCCAAAGGACCACATACTGTGTGATTCCATTTCTCCAAAATGTCCCGAGTGGGTAAGCCTGCAGACACAGAGATGGACGAGTGCCTGCCCAGGGCTGGGCAGGGGCAATGGGCATAGGCGGGTGTGAACTAAAGGCCAGAGTGTCCTTGCGGAATGATAACGGTGCTCTGAAATTGTGGTGGCTGTGGTGATGTACAACTGGGAATATGCTAAAAGCTACCAAATTGCACACTCTAAATGGGTGACTTGTATAGCGTGTGACTTCTATAGCAATAGAATGTTTTTTTTTTAATTTATTTTTTATTGGTGTTCAATTTACTAACATACAGAATAACCCCCAGTGCCCGTCACCCATTCACTCCCACCCCCCGCCCTCCTCCCCTTTCACCACCCCTAGTTCGTTTCCCAGAGTTAGCAGTCTTTACGTTCTGTCTCCCTTTCTGATATTTCCCACACATTTCTTCCCCCTTCCCTTATATTCCCTTTCACTATTATTTATATTCCCCAAATGAATGAGAACATATAATGTTTGTCCTTCTCCGACTGGCTTACTTCACTCAGCATAATACCCTCCACTTCCATCCACGTTGAAGCAAATGGTGGGTATTTGTCATTTCTAATAGCTGAGTAATATTCCATTGTATACATAAACCACATCTTCTTTATCCATTCATCTTTCGTTGGACACCGAGGCTCCTTCCACAGTTTGGCTATCGTGGCCATTGCTGCTATAAACATCGGGGTGCAGGTGTCCCGGCGTTTCATTGCATTTGTATCTTTGGGGTAAATCCCCAGCAGTGCAATTGCTGGGTCGTAGGGCAGGTCTATTTTTAACTGTTTGAGGAACCTCCACACAGTTTTCCAGAGTGGCTGCACCAGTTCACATTCCCACCAACAGTGTATGAGGGTTCCCTTTTCTCCCCATCCTCTCCAACATTTGTTGTTTCCTGCCTTGTTAATTTTCCCCATTCTCACTGGTGTGAGGTGGTATCTCATTGTGGTTTTGATTTGTATTTCCCTGATGGCAAGTGATGCAGAGCATTTTCTCATGTGCATGTTGGCCATGTCTATGTCTTCCTCTGTGAGATTTCTGTTCATGTCTTTTGCCCATTTCATGATTGGATTGTTTGTTTCTTTGGTGTTGAGTTTAATAAGTTCTTTATAGATCTTGGAAACTAGCCCTTTATCTGATACGTCATTTGCAAATATCCTCTCCCATTCTGTAGGTTGTCTTTGAGTTTTGTTGACTGTATCCTTTGCTGTGCAAAAGCTTCTTATCTTGATGAAGTCCCAATAGTTCATTTTTGCTTTTGTTTCTTTTGCCTTCGTGGATGTATCTTGCAAGAAGTTACTATGGCCGAGTTCAAAAAGGGTGTTGCCTGTGTTCTTCTCTAGGATTTTGATGGAATCTTGTCTCACATTTAGATCTTTCATCCATTTTGAGTTTATCTTTGTGTATGGTGAAAGAGAGTGGTCTAGTTTCATTCTTCTGCATGTGGATGTCCAATTTTCCCAGCACCATTTATTGAAGAGACTGTCTTTCTTCCAATGGATAGTCTTTCCTCCTTTATCGAATATTAGTTGCCCATAAAGTTCAGGGTCCACTTCTGGATTCTCTATTCTGTTCCACTGATCTATATGTCTGTTTTTGTGCCAGTACCACACTGTCTTGATGACCACAGCTTTGTAGTACAACCTGAAATCTGGCATTGTGATGCCCCCAGATATGGTTTTCTTTTTTAAAATTCCCCTGGCTATTCGGGGTCTTTTCTGATTCCACACAAATCTTAAAATAATTTGTTCTAACTCTCTGAAGAAAGTCCATGGTATTTTGATAGGGATTGCATTAAACGTGTATATTGCCCTGGGTAACATTGACATTTTCACAATATTAATTCTGCCAATCCATGAGCATGGAATATTTTTCCATCTCTTTGTGTCTTCCTCAATTTCTTTCAGAAGTGTTCTGTAGTTTTGAGGGTATAGATCCTTTACCTCTTTGGTTAGGTGAATGTTTGTTTTTTAAGTACCTGAAGTGTTTGTTAAGAAGGCATTTTTTTGGTATCCTCCTTTCAAGTCTGGGGTAAGGTTATATAATAAGCCTTTATGCTTCCAATCTGTCATACTGGCAGTTGAGACACATGATTTGGTCAGTGTGAATCATGAACAGCTTCCTGGATGGGGTTGTACTTGCACTGGACCTTATAGGTTAAGGCTAATGGGGGAAGAGAGGCTTTCCAGGAGCAGAGAACAGCACAAATCATGTTAATGGGTCAGAATCTCCGACAGAACTTACGCCAGTGTCTCCATGGGTCTGAATTTCACTGAGGGGAGTAATCAAGAGAAAGAACAACATTTGTCTTCTTACCAAATGGCTCCTTTTTCTCCTTTAACCCTCTGAGCTGCTGCTATCAAGGTATTTTTAGGCAGTTCACACAAACTAATAAGCCAGGGCAAGCACATGTCAGGGAGAGGATGGAAGGGGCAAGGCAGTCGGCGGGTGAGTGACAGCAGTTCTCCTACAGCTGAGCTCTACAATAGCTTCTGTGTTTGAAACTGTCACTATTGAGTTAGAAATGGGCCAAGAGGTAGCTATTAACAATCCACTGAGGGTCTGAGTTTAATGCTTAAAGGGGTTTTTTGGAGCTGGCCCTCGTAGTTTGCCCTGCAGAAGTCTTTTATGTGGCTCACTCTTCAAATGACCTCAGGATCAATAGTTTTCCCTTGAAAAGGGGGTGAAATATCAGACTCTCAAACAGTTCCCCTAGCGGGTGGCAAAGGGGAAAGGTGATCTGGAGATCTACATCTTATAAATACTAGGCAGAATCAATTAAATCCAGGGAATTCGTGGGACAAGGGAGGGGAAAGGGGTCGGACTATGGGGACAAAGAATGCTTCTAGAAAGAGAGGAGGAAATATAATATCCAAGTCTAACTTTGGAGTTAGATTAATTTTAGCTTCAGAATTAAAGTAACTTTTGAGATATAGAGACTGATGTTTTTCCTCACAGCCCGTGGTAGCCAAGGTTCTCTATAACTAAGGTGACCAACTTCTCCTGGAATGTCTGGGACTTTCCTGGCTTTCAGACTGAAACTTCATGTCCCAGTAAGGGTCCTGTCAGTCCTGGCAAACTTAAACAGTTGGTCACTTTATTGGTAACAAGGTCAACCCAATCTCTAGGCTTCAGAGAAGAGATGACTCCATTAAACATAGAGAATAAGAGAGTCAGTTCTGGCTTTTGAGTTTCATGACGTAGGCCTAGACATGAAGGAGGTTTGTTCTAAGATTGAAAGATCTTGTAAGAGCTGGGCTTCTCCACCAGGCCAGATAAAGATTCTGAGATGAGGAGGATGGGAAGGCCAGACAACAAAGAGATCCTAGACCACTGTCATTTGATAGAACTTTCTGGAATGATGGAAGTGTTCTATAGTAAAAACTGTGCTCTCCAAAATGGTACCCACGAGGCACATATGGCTCCTAAGCACTTGAGATGTGACTAGTATAATTAATTTAGCAGACTTTACCAATTTAAATTTGAATGACCAAATGTGGCTAGTGGCTACTATTTTGGACATCTTAGTCTTAGAGACTACTAGGGCCTTTCTTCTGAATAGAGTCATGGGAAGAAGGGAGTTTGTTGATGCCAAATGATGAAACTTCCAGATAGGATCGGAGAACCAAGAACAAAAAGTACCTGAGCTTCTTTGCCAGGGGGTGGAAAGACTCCAGAAGTCCCTAAGCCGATAAGTATGAGAAAAGAAGGTGCAATGAGTCAAGACAGACAAACCCAAGGCAACCTCATAGAGGTGTCTGGGGTCCTGGAATGACCTGGACAATAGTGTTTCTGGTGCACTGTGGAGTAACCCAGAGTTGGCAGATCTCCAGATGCTCGGTGATTGGGAACAAGCAAGGGCACAGCTGTGACCCAAATAGAACAAAGACTGAATAATATGCAAAGTAGCTGCCACCATAGATGAGGAACAATATGGAAGGGCAAGTGCCTACACTCTCACCCCTGCCATTTTTGGATCCACATTAGCTCCCTGGAACTTACAAAGATCCTGGGAGAGCCGATGAATTGACTGAGATTAAGTTTCTGTTATCAGAGGAAAGGGAGATTTAATAAGACATGAAGATCAGACACAGGAAATTTAAGTTACATTTCTTGTACCGCTGGGTATCTGGCCTGAGGCTTGTACCTTCTACACTATCATTGTTTCCTTCTGCATGGTATTGTGCCAAGTGTGTGACAAACGTTGTCTAAGTTTACAACTATCTTGAAGGAAGTACGGTTATTACCTCTATTTTACAGATGAGGCAACTGAGGCCCAGGGAGCCGAGGCTGGTAAGTGTTGAAGCTGAGATTTCATTCTAGGTTTACCTGGCCCCCCAAATACTTAACCTCTATCTAGGCTGGAATCATCCACCATTTTTCTACTTCTTATCCTGTTTTCTTCTAGAAACAATACCCTCTTCTTCTGGAGATGTCCTACTTTGCTCTAAATATGTGCATTGAGTGGAGGCTGCCAACCAGGATATAACCAACTCCCAGACAAGATGAGGAAGAAATCATGATGAGGATTTAAACCCCATTTCTCTTTCTTTTCAAACACATAAGGAGACCTTATTTTCTAGCCTCCATTGTAGTGAAGTGGGCATGTGAATGAGTTCTGGCCAATGGAATGTGGAAAGATGTGATTTGTGACATTCTCTAAGGGGTGGGGGGAGGCGAGGAGTGAGAGAAAGAGAGAGAAAGAGACCAATTGGGGGGTGTAAGGAAACAAAGACATAAATCATCTTTTGGAGTTATATCTAGGCATGGATGTGGATATAAGCCCTGACACACAGTACTGACCAAACACAAATGGAACACAAGATCTACCACATTCAAGCCAAAGAAATTACAAATCTGAATTTAAAAGAAAAAAAGTCTTGCTGAAGTTGTAAAATAATCTCAGCCTCTAAACTTGCTCCGGGAGGAATCCAGGTCCTGAGGCTGCGGGGCCTCCAAGAAGAGTGTACTTGTCAGCATCTCGTTCAGACATGCCTGAGAGAGTGACAGACAAGGCAGTGAGCCCAGAAACCAGAATTAGATTGAATCAAGAAACTTCAGAATCGCTCAGGGCAAGGACTGCTTCTTCCATTCCTTCCTTTGTTGAATGGCAGGTTTAATTCTGGATATCTTGTTCCTACTCCACTGATGTGTAGGGAGTGGTGCAAGAAGATGACTTGTCTTCTAGTTCACAGGTCACCAGATCACAGGGAGGCACATCTGCACCTGACGAGGACTGCACCACATCACCGAGATCCTAGCCCTCAGGCTGGCTGTGGTCGTTGGGTGGTCTTTGGGTTGTCTCACTTGGGATGAGGTCTGCGCTCTCTGCATGAGGGACATGGTGTGACACGGATGAGCAGATGGGGGACAGCAGAGATGGTGCTCTGTGCTCAAGAACACTTTAAAAAAAAAAAAAAGAAAGAACACTTTTTCCTTTTCCTTCTAGTCACCTAGTAAGACTCCATTTCCCAGCTTTCTTTGTAATTTGGTGGAGCCAGATGACTGTGTTCTGGCCAATGGAATGTGTGTTGACAGTGAGGAGAAGTAGAGCAGAGAAGCTCAAAAGGTGGGGTTGAGCCACCATTTGCATAAATCAAAGGGACATGTTTGTCGATAGAATGAAGAAGGGGCCTCTGTTCTTAGACTTAGGCCAGCTTTTGGTGACAGTCGCTCCCATGGAGTTTTCTGGACAGGACTGCCTCTGTGGCTGTGTAGACTGTGTGCCACACAAAGGGGCCTGGGTAAATTCTAGCCGAAGCTCCACTTACCTCACCTGTGTCCTTGCACTAGGCTTCATCTGCCTGTGGCAAGGTTACTCATGTCTCTGCAAAAGCACCTTCTCCTCACTAAGCCATGGACCTGGGGGGCTTTGCCTGCTAGAGGGATACATATAGGTTTTCCTCCTCTCCTGGGAAGCTCCTCTTTAAAAAAAAAAAAAAAAAAAATTATTTTTAAGAGATTTTATTTATTTGAGAAAGAGAGAGAGAACATGAGAAGTGAGTGTATGGATGGGAGTAGGGGAGAGGCAGAGAGGGAGAGGGACAAGCAGACTTCCCATGGAGCAGGGAGCCCGACTCAGGGCTCCATCCAGCACCCTAGGCTCATGACCTGAGCCGAAGGCTGACGCTTGACCCACTGAGTCACCCAGGCACCCTGAGGAAAACATATGGGCTGGAGCAGTGGCTCTGTCTTTGCAGTCTGTGAATCAGCTGGGGGCTGCATGTCACACTTTCAGACCACATCCCACAGCGACCTTGCTTTTGCAGGTGGTGGAAACATGAGACACTGGCTCCTTGAATAACTGTTATTTGAAACAAACAAAAAAAAAAGTATAGCCTATTTTCAGAATGCCGAGTGACATTGTCTACTCGTCTCCCCAGCTTCCCCTACCATTTATGGTTAGCTACCAGGAAATCTGAGGTGCCCTTTGAGTGTTCTGAGGGATCTCAGGATTACCAAGAAATGCTCCAAACTTGTGCCCATCTTTGTTAGGATCATTTTTCTTCTTGCCTCTTTGCTTTGGTATTTCTAGCAAACCTCCTCATTAAAGCAATATTAAGCAAACTCATAAATATGTATATAGTCTTCTTAATTATCTGTTGATAGATATGGACTCTGATACATTTACATAATGAGCTTTTAAAACATGCAGATGCATTTTTACAATTAGACCCAGGCGGGGGCTGGGTGAGGGGGAACTTGGAAGGAAAAAACAAAGCTTACTCTGGCAATGCCAAAGGCGCCTGTTTCAAGCAAGCTTGGGGTTGAAAAAAAGCTAATTGGTAAGGTTAAGGAACTTCATTCCTCCCCACAGGTTTCAGATAATATTAGGAATGTTGTTAAGTTAGAAGCAAAGCCAAGTGAAATGGACTTACATCCTGTTCCAAATGCTGGCGGAGAAGCTAACAAATTAGAACAGAGTCAAGGTGTGATAATGCAGTCAAGGCGTGGAAGCCGTAAGGGGTGGGGTAAAGCACTATGGTGCTCCTCATTCTGGGCACATGGGTGCCCCACCGTGCAATTAGGTGTGTCTGTGAAAGGTGAGCAGATGTGATGTTAGTCACTTTGGGGCAAAAATATTTAAAAGCCACGTTACGATTTTCCATGTTCTTTTCATTTTGCTGGTGAGCGTGGAGAACCTTCTGTTAGCCTGTGTCCTGGAGCAGGGTCCACTGGCAAACCATGCAGCATGAACGAGAAATAAACCTTTGTGGGTTAAGGCATTGGAATTTGGGGGTTGTTTGTGACAGCAAAAAAATTCAAGTCCATCCTGACTGATCTAACTGGGAGGGACTTGGAAAGGATTCCAGGAACTACCTTCACTGGAAACTTAAAATCTAATGGCTCAATTCCACAAGAGGAGTTTTGTGGTCCAGAAGCAGATTAAGGAAACTAAAACAAACTCCTTTTCCCCGTTTCTCCAAAGGGATCATTCAGGTGGGATCCCTTGTCTTACACCTAAAAGGTGGGCATGGTCTTTCCACCCCTACGGTGCCAACTGATGTTTCTCCTCAGCTGGAGTGGAGGCTTTGGGGCTGAGGGTTGGGGGGTGGGGGTGTTCTACAATCTGAATTTCCAAATACATAAATGCAGTAAATGTATCTGATCCACCTGAAGGGCAATTATGAGTGGTGATTTGATCAATTCATTCTGTTAAAAATAAATAAATAAAACAAAACTGAGTGCCTTCAGGTAAAAAAATGTGATATAAATCCTTCCTTGATAATATCCTGGCAGAGGAGAAAATGAGAAACTAGCGATACCAAAAGAGTCCTAAATTAGAATGTTGTTTTCATTAACAGAAGCAACAGAGAAGGGACTATGGTTCTCGGATCCTTAAGAAGTGCCAGAGGGAGAGAGACTGATCTCTGTCCTTGCAGTGTAAAGGTGATAAAATTAACAGACTTAAAAAAAAAAATGCCCCACACATTTTTCTAAATGCTCTGTTTATGTAACTCACTTATTCATCACACACCCTGTGAGGTCTCCTCAGTTTACACATGAAGGACCTGAGGCCCAGAAATGTCAGCAGCTTGACTGGGGTTCTAGATTTTGAGCAAAGGCAGCTCCATTCCAGAATTTACAGTGATAACAGTATTAGAATGGTAGGAGCTTCTGTGTCTACATAATATGGGCGGAAGGAAGGGAGTGTAGATTCAAAAGCCAAAAGATGGGCAGAGAGATGGGTGAGTTATAAGAAAAATTATTGTTAAAGGGTCATTTTCAAAATAAGATACAATAGTGACTCTCATCCAAATTAAAAAAAAAAATATGCCAAAGATTTTAACTCAGAAATTAATGAGGGAACCAGCAAAGTATTACAACCTTTCTTTCAAAGTACCACATCTACATGGTCCAATCAGGAATCTGCAAAACTCATTTACAAATGGATAGAAGTCTAGAGGAAGGGTTGACCACGATGCACGCACTTACAGAATCTGATGATCCGGGGACACTCCGCAGAAAGGATCTTCAGTAATTTCTTTTTTCCATTTCAAAATCTCATATGATTTTTTTCTCCAAAAGTTTTTTGGCTTTGTAGGTACGTTAGATTTTTTTTTTTTTTTACCTCTTTGAGTAAGGATCTGGGAAAAAAGAGATGGGATCTTTATGTCTCCTGTCATCTAACTGAAAAGGTCATTTCGAATGTATGGTCCTTTTCGATAAACATTTTAAAAAACAAATCCTCATGTTCTCCTTTAATGTTATTTAAGGTTTCAAATCAAATGTCTTCACCAGCAGCAAATTGAACAATGCCTCCACTCAATTCTGTTTTACCCCCTATGTCATACCTTCTTCTCCTATATTAAAAAGCACAGGTCTAGAAAGATGGGCATGGGAGGAAAAAATTGAGGACATGCTAGCTATTTTTGAATACCTTCAAGGGCTGCTTGTGGAAAAGGGAACCGATTTCTTTTGGAGTTCCAAAGAGAAATGTTAACCAAGAGGTGGGAACTACAGAGATGCAATTTTTGCCCAACAAAGAAAATGCAGTTTTGCTTCCAGAGATCTTTGCATCAAAGGGTCTGGCTGCCTTTTTAGATAATGACACCCCTCCGCATCACCTGAGTGGCCAGCAGCGGCTGTACATCTTCTGCTGGGATGCTATTGAGGTTAGTACTGCCCTCAGATGCTTAGAAGGGAAGGATGGGCTTTGCCTGGCACCCGGGCTTTAAGACAATGGGGTGTTTGAAAGCTTTAAAGCCCTCAAGCTTTAGCCTGCATAAGAATCATGGGAGAGCGTGGAAAAAACCCAGATACTTGCTACCCTACTGTCCACTTCCAAAGATTCAGATTCAGTTGGTCTGGGTAGGGCCTGGGAGTGCACATTTCCAAGAAGTTCCTGGTGATGCTAATGCAGCCCTCCCAGGACCAAACTTTGGGTGGTCCTTCTACAGACCTTCCTTCTGCTGCATTCATCCTTACATGGTACAATGTCGACAGGCTAAGAGGATGTGCCCAGCCAGAGCTTAGACGACTTTTCTTCTTTTTAAAGATTTATTTATTTATTTTAAGGACGTGGGTGGGCAGGGGTGGGCAGGGGGAGAGGAAGAGAGTCCTATGCAGACTCCGTGCTGAGTGAGGAGCCCTACATGGGGGGCGCTCGATCTCACCATCTTAGGTCACGACCTGAGCCAAAAACCAAGAGGAGATATCTTGGATATCTAACCAACTGTACCACCCAAGGGCTCCTTAGATGCCTCCTTTTCTAAACCACTCTTAGGATACTTCCCAGAATTCCCTGATCAAAGGCCCTCAGCTTCCTTCCTGGGCCTGCATTGGCTTCTTGTCTTGATTCGGTCACCCAAGGAGGCTCCGCTTTTAACTCTGAGATGGGGATATGGAGACAATGAGGGTTGAACTCTGTTTGCCAAAACATATGTTGAAGTTCTCCTGCTACCTGTGAATGTGACCTGAATTGGAAATAGGGTCTTTGGTTCATGATATAGTTTTGTTCCTCGTAATATCTGTACTGTGTACTGGATCTTCAGGATTTATTTATCTACTAGTTGCAAGTATGTATCCTTAAACAACATCCCCCCACCCAAGCCTTTGGTAACCATCGTTCTACTCTCCTACTTGAGTTCAGTTTTTTGTTTTTCTCCTAAGATTCCACATATAAAAATATGTAGTATTTGTCTCTGTGTGTTTAACTTATCTCAGCATAATGTCCTTAAGCGCATTCTGTATTACGGCAAATGACAGCATTTCCTTTTTCCTCATGACTGAATGATACTCCATTGTGTATATACCACATCTTCTTTACCCTTCAGTGGACACTTAAGTTGTTACCATAGCTTGTCTCTTGTGTACAGTGCTACAATAAACATGGGAGTGCAGATAAATAAAAAAGGAAATAGGGTCTTTGCAGATGTAATCTTGTAAGACATAAAGGTAAAATGAGGTCATTAAGGTCTGCCCTCATCCAACATGACCAATATTCTTCTAAGAAGAGGGCCGTTTAGACACAGACACATGCAGACAGGAGGATGCCACGTGAAGACACAGACACGCAGGGAGAACCCCAGGTGATGACAGAGGCAGAGAAGGAAATGATGTCACTGCAAACCAAGGGACATTGGGATGACTACCATCGGCAGAAGCTGAGAGGGGCAAGAAAAGATTCTTCCTTAGAGGCTTCAGGAAGCTTGGTCTTGCCGACACCTTGGCTTTGGAGTTCTAGCCTCCAGGACGGTGAGACCCTAAGTAGGTATGGTTTTAAGCCACCCTGTTGTGGCACTTAGGTACAGCAGGCATGGGAAATAAATACAGGACTCTGGTTCCACAGAGCAGCTTTTCTAGAAGACAGAGCTGGTTGACTACAGAGTAGATTCCCTTTGGAAGGGACAGTGGAGGGAGTGAGGAAGAGTTTTTCATGCCCCAAAATGTGGTGAAAAAGAACAGAGACTAGAAGTGAGTGAAAACCATAGCTGAGAGGAAAGTTTGGATTTGCCTTAAGGTGGAGGAGCCATGCAGGTTAAAAGCAGATGAGAAGGTAAGGAAAATCAATTCCACGACAGCAGGAAACAGAAACAGCAGCTAGTTAGTTAGGTAACTAGGAGCTAGTTACTCTGTGCCTGAGGCTGACATTGCTGTTAGGTTTTTCTCAGTTCGTGGGGATGACACGCACATGGGTGCACGCACACATGTACACATACACAACAACAAACCTATGTTTTGTTTTTGTTCTCCACTGTTAACTTTGTGGTCCCAGGTTTATAATCACACAAGCATCCAAATATTTGTTAGGACCAGACCAAAAGACCATCAAATGTCTCACTCAGACTGTACTTGTTGATTATGTTGCAAAAGAACAGTTCTCCCCTTCTACCAAAAGGATATTGATGGAGTGGTTAGGGGCATAAGGAATTAACTTCTAGATGAATAGTTATCTGGCTTGCTTTTGTTTTTCTTGTCTATTTTCTAATAGCTCATGAGCCCTCTGTCCCTCACCTCTGGACATACATTCACACTTAAACACTAATAGACATGAGTCCCCAAGAGTTGTGTGTCCAACTTCCTCCCAAATCCAGAAAATTCCACTCTGGCTCCCTAAGCCCCTAGAATCTTACAAATGTGCAGGAGGAGCCAGGAGTCAGGGTTGCTTACAAAGGAAGGTCTGGCTTGCCAGTCTCAGTTTGGGCAATAAAGGGGTTGGGGTTGAGGGGTAAAAAGAAAAGTTGGAGGAACCTGTGTGTGTTGTCTCCTTGTCCCTTGTATCAAATAGAAGAGACAAGAGGAGTGTGATCTTAAATGATATTTTATGGTTATGATTCTTTCTGGCATCCTACAGATGGAGTGGAGCAAAATTCATGAAAGACAAATGAGGAGCAGTCAGGGAAGGGATGTGCTGGAGACAACTGGGGAATCAGAGCCAGAAGAACAGTGGAAAGAACCAGAGAAGGCAGGGTGTTTGGGGCTGAGCCTGGCGTGATTCTGTTTCTGATTCTTTTTACATTACCTGCAATTCTCAAGAATAGAATTCCTGTCCAGAGCACCCACTATTTTAGGATGACACAACCCTTTAGGTTTCTCAAATGCTCCCTCTCTAAGGAAGGGGAGAGGTGGAGATTTAGAAGGAATTTTGATGAAAGGTTAAAACCTATATTGCAAATCTCTCTCCTGCCCAGAAGCAGATGCTAAATCTCCATTAACTGAGGACCTTTCCCCAATCCCTAAATTGTGTCTAAGTTTGGGGGCTCCCAAAATGCTGAAATATGAGAGTTTAGGGAGGGGAGGTGGCTATCCTCCCTGTCTGTCCTGACATCTACTAATACTAATATGCCCTCCTTTGCACTTAGCCTTCTATCAAGAGTCTACTCAGATGGCTACCTGCCTGTCCACCTGGGCACCTCCCACAGCTAAGTCTCTACTATTTTTAGACCAGGCTCAGGGCCAGGAAACTCTCCCAGGTTTGCCCTGTGTTCTCCCCCCCCCCCTTTCCCCAGCTCTGAAGTAGAGGTGCCTCTTTGTCCTTTGATCCCCCAAACCCACCTGGAGTTTCTATTATTCCTCTCCCCAGGACTGGGATGGGGGCAGCAACTCAGGAAACAGAGTCCCTTCTCAAGGACACAAGTGTCTTAGATTTTATGCTTTCCTTTTTTGTCAGCTTCAAACTCAGAGTGATGACTTTGACAATGAGTTGACTTGCTCCCCACCTCCCCGCCGAAACTGAGAACATGAGTGACAAATAAACCTTTATGATCGCCATTGATTAGGATTTGGGGATGGATGTTACTGTAGCAAAATCTAACCCATCCTGACCAATATTTCAAAATGGCCCCCCCCCTTTTTTTGATTTATTGTCAATTCCTTTACCTTGGTGTACACATTGTACTGCATTTTAAGACCTTCACCAGCTGGTTTTCACATGGGCTCCGTTTCTTAATAACGTCACTTGGTGCCACAGAAACAAAACAACAACAAACTGCTTTATTGTTTGCCTGAAGGCCCAATTTGGATTGTGGTAAGAAAGGATGTCTCAGATGAGGGCTGTCATTTCCCGGCCTTTGAGGGATCCTGCTCTAGTGGGCTGAGTAATTTGTTAGGACTAAAGTGGTGGGGAGGGGATGAAATGTCACCAGCAAGCAGGAAACATGCTCACATGGTTTCTTCTTGTGTATCTGGCAAGACTTTTAATTGTTTCTAGAGAAATCAGCTTACTGATGTTAACCATATGGAACTGTTAATACATGGGGTAACAGAATAATACAGTTGGATCATGTTTCTTTAGTTGTCTGTAAAATGGCAGTAATTTGTAAACCAAAAATGGAGCTTAAAGCAACAATCACAGCAAAGTTCTTCATTTGACATGTCTCCATTTTTCCCCAAATGATTCCAAATGCATGGCACTCTTTAAAATACTTCATTTTAATGACATTCTTTTAAAACCATTATAATTGTAATTATTTCTTATAAACCTAATCCTCTGCCTAATTCTGTTGATTATGGGTCTCGCTTCCCCTCCCACACTCCATATTATGTAACATTTTTTTTACATTGTTAGTGCTCCAGGAACCCCTACTTGAGCACCATTTCAGTCTCTGGGCAGCAGACAGTGATTCTGGTATCTCTATATAAACTTTCCAGAAGGTATTCTTTTAGCTTGGATTTTATGAAGGCTTAATTTAGGGATAAGGATTAAACCCACATAATGGGAGGAGATATACATACATACATACATAGTTACATAGATATACATATACATACATATACATACATTAACATACATAGTTAAGTAATGGTTAAACAAAATATGCTGTATACAATGGCAAATAGCATATGGCTTTAGATCCAGTATGATTCTGGCACTAGTGACTAGGCTTTTCCTGAATTCCACTGAGGACAGGGTCGCTCCAGGAGGGCCCAGAATGAAGTTTCAGTCTTGCTTTTGCTTTTGCTCTAGCAGTTCTTCTTTTATGGTGCTGGGTCTATTTCTCAGACTCTTGTTACGTACTTTTAATTCTGCCTAACAGAATGACAGTTCTGTCATCATGAGAGTCTGGATGGGCATGTATTTGGATCAGGCGGGGTGAACAATGACAGAGGGCTGTCTGTCTGTCTGTCTCTCTCTGCAATGGTTCAAAGTTTTGGTTTTAATACAACAGAGACTTAGAGTCTTTCAATCTCAAGAACTGAAATTGATTTTCTACGCTTGGTTCTTTCTATTCCTACAGCATGAATCAGTGGAGCCTCTCAAATTATGGCAACATACTCTTTAGAAAGCAAACACACTCTGCATTAGGGCCTCTCTCACTTCAGCATACTTAAGAGTTCCTGGGACAGGGGGTGCTTGTTAAAAATATAGATTTCCAGGTTCTACCTTAGACCCCTGAATCAGTATTTCTGAGAGTAGAGCTCAGAACTCTATATTTTATTTTGTTTTTAAAATATTTTATTTATTTATTTGAGAGAGAGAAAAACAGGGACAGTGTGAGTTGGGGTAGGGGCAGTGGGAGAAGAAGTAGACTTCCCACTGAGCAGGAAGTCCAACTGGGGCTCGATCCCAGGACCCTGGGATCAAGAGCTGAGCCTAAGTCAGACACTTAACTGACTGAGACACCTATGTGCCCCAGAACTCTACATTTTAAAACAAAATTTTGACATAATTCTGAAACTATTGGTCAGATGACTCCCTCTGTGAAAAACACTACTTATAAGATGCCTTCCCCTGGGATATAAAGATGATAGAGGATTTCTCAACTTTGGTTGGGGAATTAATATATCCTGGCTTGAGTGACACCTGAAAGTCTCTCTTCCATTAGTCAAAAAGCTTTTTCTTAGATGGTTTTCTTGCCCTAACTTTCAAATGTACTTTGCTAAGTTCTTGTGCTCAACTGGGTATTGTATCCACTTACCCCAAGCAACAGTGACATTGCTCATGCTTGCAGTGACAGAGGTACAGAAGAGCAGTGAAACATGTCATGTTGGTCCATCTGAATTGTGTCTGGGAGACTCAACCTTTCAAAGATGATGGTGGCAATATGAAAACTCTTCCACTGCAACATACTTGGAAAAGTTGGATAAAATAAGATAAATGTATTCTCAAATGCCAAGGTGAGAATGAAAAAAAAAAGTCAGAGAAATCCTTGGGTGTCCAAAACAAGAAGTTGAAATCCTCAGTTCAGAAGGTATTTGCCAAGTTTACAACCAAAGAACAAGTTTTCAGTGACTCTGTGGGGACAAAAAACAAAATCTTAGCTCTGCAAAAGTCAGGAATGGGATTGAGAAAGCTTTGTAAACCTGGAGCCCTGAAAGGCACACTTGGGGAAAGAGTAGGCTAGAAAACATTTTCCCCATAATGGGAGATGAGAAATAAATGTGTCTGTCTTGGCAAAAGTTCTAAGTGATTAAAAACATCTCAAAATTAGTGATTATAGATCTATTAGTGCATGGGTTTGGATTCACATTTATACTACCTAGTCCTGGAAATTTCAAAGATAAAAGTTGATATAAAGTGACCACAGGCTTATAATATTCCTACACATGTAGCAGAGGAGGAAAAAAAGTCCTTCCTGGGGGGATAAACTTCCAATCCAAGAGTCAGAGGATTCCCATAGATAAATCCCAATTACATTTGTGTTTGTTATCCAAAATTGCAAGCATCGTATAAGCAAGCCACAGTCAGCAGAAACAGTAAGTAGTAAGAGGACCATATCCCCTCAAGATGTTCAGGAAGTGGAATGATCAGATATAAGATATAGAAATTAATTTAAAATATTTAAAGAAAATAGAAGGTGGAATTGAAAGCACAAGAAATTAACATAACACTGTGAAAAAAGACGAGGACGGGGCATCTGGGTGGCTCAGTCAGTTAAGTTTCTGACTTTTATGGAGATCGAGCTCCATGGCAGGCTCTGCACTAAGTTAGAGCCTGCTTAAGATTTTTCTCTCTGCTTCTCCCTCTGCCTCCTGTGGTCACTCACATATGCTCTCTCTTAAAAAAAGAAAAAAAAAGGAGGATCTAGAAAAGAAGAGGATCTAGAGGATCTAGGAGGATCTAGAAAAGAACCAAACACATTTTCTAGAATAAAAAAAACAAATGACTGAAATAAACCCTCAGTAGATGAGATAATAGCAGAGAAGACAAAGCTGGAGCAAGAATTAGTAATCTAGAAAATAGGGCTAAAGAAATTACTCAGAACACAAAACAGAGAAAAAAAGACAGGGAAAGCAGAGATGAGAGCCAGTTCTTCCCTGATGGTTCTAGATACTTCCATTTTCCCAACCTTAGCTGACACTGATGGGATGCCATGGCTTTGGTAGATAAAAAACAAATAACTATGACTTAGTATGAAAAGGGCTCTATAGTAAGATATGTAAAAGAACCAAGGAAGGAATATGAATAGAGTATTATTTTTTTGTTCTCAGCTGAACCCCAGTACCTAGAACAATAGTTAGCACATAATATTTGCTCAAATCATATTGTATAAATAGTATCAAGGCCAGAGATCTAGGAACGCTTGTCCTACTAACTCTACTTCAAAAGTCTTGATGAAGCTATACCAACAAGAAGCAATGTGCTAATAAAAAACAAACGACAATTAAGGGACTATTCACTTTTGGTGGGGACAGTGGCTGATACTCTGGCTAGACAACCCTGGTCCAAGCAGAGCTGGAGCAACCTGATTAGCATGAAAGCTAAGTATGTGTCTCTATTTCGCTAAACCTGAACCCTAATTTTGATTCATGATATTGGAAATGATACATTTGCAACAAAATACAAAATAGAAACTTACACCATATGTGGATGATATGATTTAATCTACAATTTTATGAGGTAGAAATGTTGTTTTCCCTAAAAAATGAGAAAACTGGAGCTTTAATGGAATAAACAACTCACCCAAGGTCACATGACATGTAAATGGCAGAAGCAAGAGACAAACCCAAGTGAGCTGACTCTATTGTGCTATTTACACGTGGACCTATGACCTTTGGACATGCTGGAAAACACTCACTGGTGCTTACTGGTGAATATGAACCAATCACTGTCCTGAAATCGAACCAGATTACTCTCCTCTCACTTTGGGGAAAGAGTGGGAAGAGACACAGGCAGAAGGAAGGAATTGTTCCCTTCTACCTGGGCAGCAGAGGTGTTGCTGCATAGAGGAGCACTGGAGGGGAGTGAGTGGGAAACATTTCATAGAGAAGGTGTCTTTCCGGTGGATTGGATTCTCTAAGGAGGAGCAGGGGCTTGCTGGGGAGGAGCCCTGGAGATAGAACCAGCAGCATCTGCAGTGTGTGGGTCTGTGTAGGGCTGTAGTGTTGAGTCTGATGTAGCCGGAATACAAGGTATGTGTGGAGGAGAACCGGAGGCTCAATTAGAATGGTGGGTTAGCACTGGACTGTGACAGGCCTTGTAAGCCACAGGAATTCGGATTGCCTGGGCTGGGGAGGGACTTCCATTGGAGTTGACAGTGCCTCTTTGGATAGCTGGTGACACAGGCAGAGTGGGAACCACGAGAACTGTTGGTTCCGCTCATAAACGCGGCCTCTGTCATGACTTATAGCCTCGAAGACCTAACTGTACATCTACAGTCAGATATAGAAGCACAGACCATGGCTGCTTTGGCCCTCACATCCCCACCAGATTCTGGGTGGATTGTGTCTGAAACCAGTCATTTTTGTGAAGGGCAACAAATAGTAGTGTCATATCGTCCAGCCAGAATTATACACTCAGGTGGCCTGTGGCCTAGCCTGAAATTCTGTGCCTTTTGTTCTCAGGCACTTACCCTGGTTGATAGGGCGATGGTTCTCAACTTTCACTTGCACGTTGGCATCACCTGGAGAACATTACAGAACGCTGACACCTGAGTCCCACTGCCAGAGTCTGACTTAACTGGTCTGAGGCATCAGAACTTTTTAAAGATCCCTGGTTAATTCTAAGGTGCAGCCACAGTTGAGAAGCAGCCTTGGAGGGAGAGCATGTTCCTCCATGAGGGTGGTTGGGACCCAGAAAGATGAAGAACACTGACGATTTCGTAAACATGGCAAAACGGCTCCACAGTCTCGCTGGAAGCTGCCCCTGGCGACTTGGTAAAGTCTTGTCGGTATGTTTTTCTGAGATCAGATAAAGCACATTCATCATCACAGCAGCTACCCAAAAGCTGTAAGAAATTAAAAGCAATGATGCTTGTGGGGAGAAGCACAGTGTTCTGGAAACAATTGTTCCTACCGTTAGTTTAATCCCTAAAACACAACCACAAGATTCCATTCTTTGTTGTCACGGTGTAACTGCTTTGGAGATGAGCAGGGAAGGTTAGGATGACATATTAACAGTTGTTTGTAAGTCGTAAGATGTTTTCAAGCACATTAGCACTCTGATGGCCACGATAACCATTAAGATAATCATCTTTTTTTTTTGGCAATTTACCAATGAGAATACTGATGTGTGGAGCGCAGTCACACAGCTCACGAGTGGGCAACCTTAAGTTAAGCCAAGACCTCTAGATCTCAGCACTATCGCAACGTCCAGAGTTCAAGGAGGAAAGGTGGACGTCCATGCAGCAGACTGGGTATTCCAACTGGCACGTCCATGGATCCCCATCAAGGATTCACACTCATCCCACTAATACCCATTCTCTGCTCAGACATGGGGTGGAGAAGAAGGTAAAGAATACCTTGAGTTGTGATATGTCACCTACCTCTGGGATATCACCCTGACCTTCCCTGGCCCTTCTCCTAAGGTCTCGATCTCAGTCACCGGTACCACTGTCCCCTCAAGAGTCACCTGGATGGACACCTCTCACATCTCACATGCAATCACTTCATGGCAATATACTGTCTTTTTGCCTTTTTCTCAGCTATATGTACTCCCCGTTTCCATTACCAGCGCTGTGCCTGTTGAAGTGATCATCATGTCATCGCTGAACTGCACTGGTCATCTGGAGATTGCATGCTCTCTGCTGCATATCTGTTATAGCCCCAGCTTAACAGACCTCCAGTTCAACAGACCTCCAATTCAAGGGGATCTCAGGGACCTCCAGTTTCTACCTTTCCACAAATATTTTGCTCACACAGTTCCCCTCCATTATTCCTGGTTACACGGAAGAGTAATGGATTTGAAACTAAAATAATTGGACGTGTCTTGGATCGTGTCACTTAACAGCATTTCCTAAAATTCTTTGATGCTTATCAAATACCTATTACATTCCAGTTCTTGTAAATAAAATACTTAGCTCTGCATTGCTTGTTTTGTCTTGTTTCACTACGAAGAATCATTACTAGGGGTGCCTCAGTGGGCTAAGCATCTGACTCTTGGTTTCGGCTCAGGTCGTGACCTCAGGGTGGTGAGATCGAGCCCCATATTAGGAGGAAGCCTGCTTAACATTCTCTCTCTCCCTCTGGCCCTCTCCATGCACTCTCTCTCAACAAATAAAAATTTAAAAGGTCACTATAGTAAAGACTTCTAAAAGAGTGTGTATATAGGGCAGCAGGAGCACAAAGGAGGGAGAATCTAGCTTTGTCCCAGAGAAATTGGAGACACTTGAAAGAAGATATAGCATTCAAAGCAGATCCTTGTTGGAGAAGAAGAAGGATGGCAATCCAAGTGGAGCGAGGCCATCCTGGGAAGAGAGCTCTGTAAGCTTCAGGAAGTTGTCGTCAGAGCTGGGTTATAGAACACAAATCCTGGAAGCCATGTGGAATGAGGCTTGGAAGAAGGAAAAAGTGGCAACAGAGTGAATAATTAGTAGAAGAGGGTGGTTGTCCCCATGAGAGAAGGAAATCAGCTGCCCCGGTGCTTGCAGAGTAAAGCAGGTCTGACATGGGGACAGGAGGGAGGAGTTGGGGGAACAGGGAGAGGCGGGGGTCACACGAAAGATATGGGAGAGACAACAAATCCATAAGAGGAATCGACTTGGGAGAGTTTCTAGTTGGACAGTTAAAGAAATCAAGGCACACAGATGAGGATTACTGACCTGGGGCCACCTAGCTATTTTAGGGTCAGAGCCAGGGCTGACTCCTCGTTTAGTCTGCCTTCACCCATACCAATGATAAGAAACAAATCTCTCAGCATATTAATAATACCGGCACTTAACATTTATTGGGCACTTAATATATACCTGGCACCACGTGATAGATGCTGCATATGTACCATCTTGTTCAACCTTCCCGGCAATCCTAGAAGGTTGTGACTGACTCCAGATGACAGGTCAGGGAACTGAGTCAAGAGAGTGAATTTTAAGTAACTTATCTAAAGCCCCAGTGAGTGTGTAATTAAATCTGGCTTTGTCAGCAGTCTGTGTGACACCAAGGCCGCGTAGACCATTATTAGATCATCAGTGATGATCATTTGGGTTTGCAGATATAAACCTGAGCAACTTTGATATGCTGGGGCCCATTGCTATGGGTATCATGTGACCCATAGCACATTTTTAGCTCTAAAGAGTTCTGCATAGCCACTTGTTTTAACTTCAGGAGGCCTGGGCTTTGAGTCATAAGATGGCATTTCTAGATTTTCTGTAGGACCTTAGGATTTTTCAGCCATCCAGTTTTTCCTTGAATGTGTGAAAAACACTTGACATTAAAAAAAAAAATAGGTATTTTCTAGGAAAATTATTAGGCATAGTTGCTAACTTCTCTTTCTCTCCTGCCCCTCAATTATTCTCCATTCTGTAACTAGAGCTTCTGTTTCTTTCCTGTGGTTGTTTGTGATCTGATATGCTCCTTTCCTATTTGGGTTTTACGTGAATGAAGTAAATTTATATCATACCCGGACTCAAAGTATTTGCAATGGTATTAGAGCTTTTAAACAGTTGGGTATTTCAGAATATACAAAAAAAAAAAAATAAAAACAAAAAACCAGAACGTCATATAATAAACACATACTTCATAACTGGCTTAATAATTCATATTGTCTGAGATCTGATGAAATATGGTAGCAAGAGTGCAGTACATATTTGATGAACAAATCAATGTATTTAGCATCTATTTGCATCTTCAGGATGATGCCTGTCTGCTTTTGTCTTTGCAGCTCTAGGACAGCATTTAGCCAATATGGTCTCCTAAGACAGGATTCATATCTATTCTTAAAAAAGTTTGCTGCCCCTTTAGACCACCCAACAATGGGCAAACATGTCTCAGAGACTTCTGCCCTTCTCTCATTCTTGGCTGAGAGAATTTCATTTTTTTCAGCTAAGCCAGGCGGCATCTACACACACACACACACACACACACATGCATGCACACACGCATGGCCCTTGTCTCCCAGTGCTTCTGAGTGATGTGTTCCATATACATAAATTTTATTGTGGCAAAATATACATAACATAAAATTTACCAATTTGACCACTTTACATGTCAAGTTCAGTGGCATTATGTTTATTTACATAACTGCATCATCATCACCACCTTCCATCTCCAGAATTTGGTCTGGTCTATATTTTATGATTAGTTTGGCTACAGCCAACATCAGTGGCCTTTACCACACAGAACACAACACTTTATCAACAACCTCAGCCAAGGCTTAGAATTGAGTGTATATTGGGATTTCTTGGTGGCTGCTACACACTGGTGACCATGGAGAAGAGAATTTTACAACAAATTTTAAAATTCTTGAGAGAAAGCAAATCATAGGAATTAAAAGCTGACACACTTACCTTAAAAGATTTTAGAAGTAAAACCCCATCATTTTCAGTGAGTTTGCTAACTTTGCAAATGATAAAGAGATGCACAGAGCAAAACGATTCATATGGAAGAGAAATGTAAAGAATTATAGAAGACGTTTATGTTGCTAGTTGATTGGAGGGGAACTATCAATTTTTGTACACTCAGTGTAACACAAGGTATATTAGCCCTGAAAAGAAATTTAGGATGTAGGTCACTAGGTATGAGACCTGTGAACAAATTTAAATGACAATTGGGGTTAAACTAAAGCATTTCCTGCCCTTGGCCCTGTTCCAGCAGGCTAGCCATTGATGCTTGATGCTCAGTGTAGCATCACATGTGGCCATGCTGACCATCCTCATGGAGGATCATGCCATCTGTCACTTCTTAAAGGCAACCATCTCAATTTTGGAGCTCAGGTGATGATCACAAAGTATATTTCTTTGTAAATCAATGTGCTTTTGGTAATACAGTCTTTGATTGCAAAAGAAATGTAGTTGAAATTTCTCAAAGTTGCAAAACCATGACCTCCATGGAATGAGTGAATAATCACACCCCTGAAAACCATGATCTCTTTCACAATAACTTTTTTTTCAGTTGAGTTCACTCTACCAAAGCTCTAGGAACAAGAGGCCCAGCTGTCACAGACATATTAGAATAGCAGTTGGTATGGTCTCTAGAGTTTTTAGCTTGGGAGTAGCACATCATTTCTGTATTATAGATATGGTGGCTGTGCAAGTTATTTAAATGGGCACTTTTGAGAGCAAAAGAGGGCGCTGTTAAAAATTATGTGGGGATAACAGCCATAAGCTGGGCTGTCCTGGGGGAAATCATGATGTCTAAACATATAGGAAAAGCATCTGGTGATGTGTTCAGTTAGAGCCCGTATCTATTTAATGACTGTGCAGCCAATACCTTAGTGTGTCAATAAAGCATTATGGTAAGAAATCCATGTACGTGTTTGTCATTACTATCACCTCTACACCCTCCCACGGAGGTGGATCCCTCCAGCAGGATGCTGACCTGCTAAAGGCTGCAGCCAAGGAGTCAGATCTGAGGACCCAGGTCTGTAGGGATTCGATTTGGAAACCCTTCAAAATAAATGACTGCTATTAAACTGAATTCCACAATCCTGCCTCACAGCAGCGTGATTCTGCTTCATGTCTCAGCAGTATTAAAATTGCTCTACGTCATGGACTTTTAGTGACTCCTTCCTGCAGCCAAACCCAAGAACTATAAATCCGATGCTGAGGATCAACTGGGTCTACCAAACATAGTTTGGGAATTTCAAATGTTCAAAGTAAATGATTCACCCCGAAATGTAATGTGACAACAGAAAATCATTTCACGTTGCCAGCATTTGCTGCATGTCTGCTGGTGGTAGTGCATAGTAGGGTACTCTGAAGTCAAACTGCCTGAGTTCAAATGCTGGCTCTGCCATTTACTATCTGTGTGTCTTTGGGTAAGCTACTTAACTACTCCACATGCCTCAGTTTCCCTCATCTGTACAATCAGGTTGATGAGCTCATGTACCAAAAGGACTTACGCGGTGTTAGTTCCATGGTGGCTATGTGATGACCATTGGTGCATGTTGAGGTGCTGAGCTGGGCATGGAGTTACAGAGACGAAGTACACGTGATTCTTCTCACCTGAGGCCAGTCCCCCTCAGCCAGGCCAGACCTCCCAGGGGAGCTTTGTGCTTTGCATCCCTCCCAGAGCTCCACTGTGGTACCCAAGCTCAGTGATAGCAAACCTCAGGCTTTTTTTTTTTTTTTTAAATTTTTTTTTTTTTTTTATTTATGATAGTCACAGAGAGAGAAAGAGAGAGAGGCAGAGACACAGGCAGAGGGAGAAGCAGGCTCCATGCACCGGAAGCCCGACGTGGGATTCGATCCCAGGTCTCCAGGATCGCGCCCTGGGCCAAAGGCAGGCGCCAAACCGCTGCGCCACCCAGGGATCCCAAACCTCAGGCTTTTATACCTCATTAGCCACATACGTACTTCAACCATTCCTATCTCTCCTTTATTTTTATTAATAGGGCTCATTTATAGAAGTTTCACATTGACAAAAAAAAAAATGAGCTGTTAGTACAGAGATTTACCAGCTGGCACATAGTTTCCCTATTATTAAAGTCTCTCAATACTGTGGGTTTGTAATACATGCGTTACAATGAACAATGAATATCAATACATTATTCTTGACAAAAGTCCATAGTTTCCTCAGATTTCCTTAGTTTTTACCTAATGTACTGTTTCTGCCCCAGGAAACAACTGTACATTTGGTCATTATGTTGTCTCAGGTTCCTCTTGGCTGTGACAGTTTCTAGGAGTCCCTGTTTTTGATTGCCTTGATGGTTCTGAAGAGCACTGGTTATACACATCATGAGATGCCCCAATTCTTGGGATGTATCTGATGTTTTTCTCATGATTGCAAAGGTTTATAGGCTTTGGAGAGGAAGACCACAGAGGTACAGTGCCATTTTTCATCACGTCATATCAAAAGTATGAACTATTAATGTGCTTTAAGATTATTGATGTTGACCTTGATCACCTGGCTTGAAGTAGAATTTATCAGCTTTCTCCACTATAAAGTTCCTCTTCTGTCCTTTTGGGAAGAAAGTCACTATATACAATTCACTCTTCAGGAGTGGGGCTCCTCCTCCCTTTTAAAGGGCATGAGACATTATTTTTATAATGTATTTATATACATGTATTTTTATACATTAAAAGTTGGATATTTTGTGACTGTGAGTAAGGGCTGTCAAGGAAGGAAGTGATTATCTCAGTGGAAGGCTGAGCTCACATCCTGAGGACAGATGCCTCAGTGGAGACGGACTGGTTTTCTCCCATAGAAGTCAAAGCCATCAAATGAGGTAAAACAAAGGGATGAGAGGAAGCCAGAGAAGTGGGTGGTGTCTGCTAGGGGACAGAGGGGGAGCATCTGCCAGCCATAAACCGTGAATAGAGGAATCCTCTTCTATATGATTTAAAATCTCTTCTTTAAGGGATTTAAGGCCGTGATAATTCTTTGAGTTCCAACATAATTGTTATGCATTCACTATTTAAGAGGATTAAAAAAAACTGTCAGTTTGATTGAGGAGGATTAGGAAAAGAAGACAAACATTTTAGACATTTTTAAAGAACTCATTTAGCTGCTTCCTAATTAATCAGTCCGTTCATTTTGTGAGAGCAAACTGCTGTCTAATTACTTGGGGAAAATCACTCTTAAAGAGCACCCCCAAACTGTCTACAGGAAAATGTGATTTCCTTACTGGTGTTCAGGAAGACTTGACCTGCTGAAAGTGGATGAACAATTTTATTAACAGAGGGTGATTTTCCATCATCTGGTCATTAAAGGCCAATCCTATTTTAGAGCTACTTCTTTAGATGGAGTGTTGATGAGGACAGCAAAAAACAATCAGGCCGATAGGTACTGTATCCCAGTTCCTGAGACATCTACCAGACTAACCATTCTTACTATATTAAGATTTTTCTCCCCACTGTGAGCCCTGCACTAGAAGTCCCAGGTAATTTTATAGTGTGTCTTAAGATAAAATCTCTCATGCGATAAATGCTGTTTTATTTAACAAGCAAGCGAGTCAGCATCTGGAAGGCAGATCTTTAACTTCCAGGAATTCTGTTGGGGATTTAGTGTTTCTATAGCAACATTTTGTTGTGGCATAAACTAAGTTTGAAAAATGCTGCGGGATTTGCTTCTGTAATGTTGTGTTTCTTTCATCCCCATACCATACGTTACAGAGTCTCAAGATTTTACATGTTATATATATGCCTGTTTTAATTGTATATTCTAACGTTTTTCTCAATCGAAAAATTGTGCAACAACAGAAACTCCAGTCTTTCAAATGATTTGGGGAGAAAAAAATGGGTAAGGAAATGGTTGTCCCCTATTCGAAGCTGAAAATGTTTATGCAAGGTATTTTATTTCTCCAATAGTAATATGCTTCCATCATAGGAAAATTGTCTAAGTTTGAAAGAAAAATGAGGATGTCATTAAAACTATTAGTAAGACTGGAAACAATGCAGTCATTTTTAACCTAATGGTGCTCCAAGAGTGGCAGGAATATTCTTGATTATCCAGCCTTTGTTGATGGATGCAGGTCTTTTTCGTCCATTTTAATGACTAAGATTACTTTGCTTCAAGAAAAGATTTGAGATATGGGGGAAAAAAATCCCATCTACAGATTTCTGAGAACTTTTTTGGTAACCTTGAAGGTTAAGTTGCCTGCAGCTTCATTTTTTATAGACAGTCAGTTTTCAGCAGGTGGAACTGGAAATCACTGACAGGAAGAATGATTTCCCCTGGAGTTAGAATTAGTACACATTTTATGTTTGTGCTCCTTATGTATACTTCTTCCACTTATGACCTAAAGTCATCATCTTTCCATGGTGATGTCACAGTGATTGCACAATAACTAATAAACATTTGCATCCTAGCCATACAAAGGCAAAAAACTGGACTATTGCCTTGTGGCTTGTCATTTGTTAAAGCAAGATGAAAGGAGCTTAAGATACAAATTTTCATATACAGATTCTCCCTCCTTAGAAATTCCTTGTTGAAATGGACCTGCTTCTTAGGTATTTAAAATTTTTTTCTTTTGTATATTAGAGAAGATTTAACCTTCATTACTAGTTAAGTTACAAGTTTTACAAGCTATTCATTAGACCAAGTGAAATGTCCAAAGGTCATGATGACTGTGTTCAGAACCTTATTCACAACCAGATGATGAAATTTGATAAGGATTCTTAACTGGGGAGCGGAAAGGCTAGAGAAGTGTGCTATACAGGTTTCAGTACTCTGAGTGTGATTTCTTTTTAAGTACTACACTTTGGAGCTAATCTAAAACAGTCTCAGCGTAATCCCTAGTGTTTCCATTTATGAAAGGAACAGTTTACCTGTGGCTTCATCAAAGAGGCAGGAGGGTGGTTTCATCTCTGGAACATTCTAGGGTGGTTCTGTCCAATTCCTGAGAACATATTGTGGTGTGATTTGGGGAAAAAAGCAGGTGCCAAGCAATGTCCCTTAACCATGTCTAAATATCTGAAATTCTACTCTTAGAGTATATGGAGAGACAGTACTAGTACAGAGAAGACAGCACCGACTTTGGAAACAAAACTCAATTCCTCACCCAGAATCCACACTTACCAACAGTAGGGACTTTGAGCAACCTTAACCTCCCTGCAAATCGGAGATAATGAGATATGTGGAGCCACTATCCTGGGCCCGTCTTCCCTAAACTCATACTCTCTCATCTCCCTTGAGGATAGAAGTAGCTGGGTGACCAGTGGTGGCTAGTGAGGTGTAAGTAGAAACCTTTTAGGGGTTTGGGGGGGAATTTTTTGCTTTCTTTTTTAAAGATTTTTTATTTATTTATTCATAGAGACAGAGAGAGGCAGAGACACAGACAGAGGGAGAAGCAGGCATCATACAGAAAGCCTGACGTGGGACTCGATCCACGGTCTCCAGGATCACACCCCGGGCTGCAGGCAGCGCCAAACCGCTGCACCACCGGGGCTGCCCTTGCTTCCTTTTAAAGGGGATGGGCTCAAAGGAATTGCTCACTGTGTCCCCTCTTTTCCTTTTTCTCTCTGAAACCTGGGGCTTTAGTAGCATTTATGTGGAAACAAGATAAGGATGAAAAGGCAAGGGGACACCTGCGGTGCTCCGTCGGTTAAGCATCTGCCTTGGGTTCAGGTCATGAGACGGAGCCCCTGCCTGGAGCCCGGCATTGTTGGTTCCCTGCTCAACAGGGGGCCTCCTTCTGCTTCTCCCTCTGCCTCTGCTGCTTCCCTTGTGCGTGCTCTCTCTCTCAAATAAATAAATAAAATCTTTAAAAAAAAGATGAAAAGTCAAGATGCTAGATATGACAGAATGGAAAAATAGAATCATCTTCTAGATTTAATGCAACATGAAAAAATTAACTGCCTCTGTGGTTGAAGTTCCCATGTGTAAGATATTCTAATTCTTGCAGCTGGAAGCATTCCTGACTGTCCATCTCACAAGCATGTGATAAGGATTAAATGAGATGATAAAACCTTAGCACGTGACTTGGTTCACAGTAGGCAAAGAATAAGTATTAGTCTTTTTCTCCACCCAGTGCCCTCCGGATCTCATTAAATATAAAGGGTCAGTAATTCAGGAATTCTTTACCTGATTCATACTAAGTGATTAGTGTGTTTCCTGCTTTTCTCTTTAGGTGAGGATATGTAGTGCCTTATGGGCTATGTTGAGTTTGTGTAAGAAATGGGGAACACTGGGGGCACCTGGGTGGCTCAGTGATTGAGTGTCTGCCTTTGGCTCAGGTCATGATCCCAGGGTTCTGGGATTGAGTCTGTATCGGGCTCCCACTGGAAGCCTGCTTCTCCCTCTATGTCTCTGCCTCTCTCTCTGTATCTCTCATGAATAAATAAATAAAATCTTTAAAAAAAGAGAAAGAAATGGAGAACACTGAAGGGTATTTAAGTGAGGATACCGTATGGTGAGATTCATATTTTAGATAAATTAATCTTGAGTTTTTGTAGAGTATGTTTGGGGTGTGATGGGGCTGGTAACAGAAAGAAGAAAGTTGCACACCTTTGTAATAATCTGGTGTAGATGATGAGGGTTGAAACTGGGGCAGCAACAGCAGAGATGGAGAAGATGGGATGGAGGCAAACTATTTGAAAGATAAAATAATCGGGATTTGGTGTTTGGATATGGGCATGAGGAGTAGGGAGGGGTCGAGGATGAATCCTAACTTTGTAGCTTGAACAACTACACGGATAGTGGTACAAATAAATATAGTTATTGTGGTGAAAAAAATATGCTTATTGTTAATTCAAAGAAATGTTGACAAGGTCAAGCAGACTGAGCTGGTTATGTTCATGAGGCAAGTTAGATATCTGAGCCTGTAGCTTCTGGGAAATTTGGAAGCCATCGGTTTAAAAGTAGTAGCTTAAATCATGGGAGTACCTGAGATGAACCATAAAGGGAATATATAATTTTAATGAATCTGAAGATAAAAGATATGGGACAGTGATAAAACTGTTATCCTAAATTACCAAGAAAGTAATGAAAATGAGTCTGTTTGTAACAGAAGAAATGAGAGACTGCTAAAGAAGAATCTATAGCTGCAATAATCTGTTATTTAAGAAGATAAAACATTTGCGAAAAGGTAGTGCTTTTCTTAAGACATTAGAAAGCAAACCAAAAATGAATAAAGACAAAAGCTGAAATTACTTAATCAGAAAGCAAAATTATAGTAAAAGGAGAACTAAACTCAAGAGCTACCTTAATCAAGAAAATAAGTACGTGACTCACAAGTATGATTATAAAAAAGAGTGAAAATGTACAAATTTGGAATGAATAAAGAAACATAATCACAGATACAAAATAAGCAAATAAGATTATTATGTGCATGCAACTCTTTACAACATATTTGAGAACCTACAATAAACAAAGGATTTTCTTATAAATTTTGAGTTCCCAAAAGTGACCGAAGGAGTAGAAAACGTTAATACGTCAATTATCCCAGAAATGTTTGGATAGATGGTTAATAAATGACTTTTTTAAAAGTCATCAGGATCAGATCATTTCAAACCTGAGTTCTAGACAGATTTAAAGAATAGATAATTTCAATAAACTACTGTAATCCATAAAAATAAAGGTTAAAAACTTCCCAATTCTCAGTGCTCATCATGCTAAGTGTACTTATAATTCCTATCACCTTTTTCCCCTATTCCCCTCACCCACCTCCCCTCTGGTAACTGTCTGTTTCTGTAGTTAAGGGTCTGTTTCTTGGTTTGTCTCTCTTTTTTCTCTTTCCTCATTTTGTTTCTTAAATTCCATATATAAGTGAGATCATATGGTATTTGTCTTTATCTCACTGAATTTCACTTAGCATTATACTCTGTAGTGGCATCCCTGTCATTGGAAATGGCAAAATTGCATTCTTTTTTATGGCTGAATATTTCTTTGTGAGGATACACACACACACACACACACACACACAGAGTAAACTAGGAATAGAAGGAAACCACTCAGATTATGACAAAGATTATGCCTGGAAAATTAGCACCAAATATAAATCTAAATGGTGAAGGGCTATGGTAGACTGCACTCTTGTTCTTAATTATTTGTCACCTTTCATGCAAAAGGATTATTTTTCCCTGCCCCACTGACATTATGACATCATGGGGCCAGGGTTTAGCCATTTTATTTGCTTTGGTCGATGAATATGAGAGGAGTGAATAATGTCACTGTGGAGCTGTTGCATGGAGCATGATGATGGATGGATGATACAGAACCCCTGTATGAATTGACCATTGCTATTTTCCCTGTTACAAAAATAGCAAATGTCAGTGGAAACCTGGATCCTTAGCCTGAATCCTAGAATAAGAAGACAAAAGGACAGAGCCACAGCTCGCCCACAGCCTATCTGTTAGGAAGTAAACAAACAAACAAACAAACAAACAAACAAAAACTTTGCCGTTTGTTGTAAGCCACTGAGGTTTTGGGGTTATTATCACAACATAACATAGCAAAATCTAAATAATATGGAAGTTACCACCAGGAACAGAATGATGCCCAAAGCAGACAAACAAAACAAAAATAGCAATCAACAAAGAAAACCTAAAATATAGGGAATTGGCTTTCAGGGCCAGGCAGTTACAGTAAAAAAAAAATTGTCAGGAGGCTGGAAAGAGGGTCTGTGTGATGTAGTGGCCAAACATTGTCAGAATTATTGCCAATTGTGTCTCCCTAGGCAGAGAATGTACCGAATGAGCTTATGAATTAAATGAAAAGTTTGGGAATAAAATGCTACTAGTATGTACTGGTGGCTATTGTCTGGGTGTAACAAATGATTACAAGGAGGAGATAAACTCAGGAAAGAACTGGCTGACTTGCAAGCATGATTCGAAAATGGAACTGTTCATTATCTCCAACCGGTTTACAATCAAATTGAGAAGCACTCTGAGTAGCAAGGGCCAGGTGAGATAGCTGTGTGACAAGAACCAAATCAAGACGGGGCCATCAAGCCTTCGGTGAAAGCGTCTGAACCAGTGAAGGTAGCACACAGTTGGAAAGGATGGCTCAGTGGAGAATGACTATTCCCACAGAAGTCTATAAGCTCAAATTACTCCAAATAAAGTCACCAGAAAATTGGGCAACATTTTTGGGAAAGCTGGATTGCTAAAAGAGTTACAAACCTACCGTGGCTGGGATCTCCAAGCTTCTATGGGCAGAAAACAAAGTAAGAGAAAAAAGGGTGCTGAGCCCCAAAGGAGGACATAATCTCTGATATCCTTTAAGAATGATCAAGAGAAATAATGGAAATAGAAAGACCCCTGAGGGAACAGGGCCTCTCAAATGGAAAACGGTGACCAAAACAATGGAAAGCAGAGAGTAGGACTAATCAAGAAATTCTCCTTTTTATCCAGGATTTGACGTCCTCACAGTGTTTCCTTTGTGGAATTTCAGAATTGCCAGGCATTGGTGACTGCTGTGTACCTTCCATTCTTTCTCCCTCTGTTTTCTACTGTTGTGTGTTGGGAGTAGTAGAGGGTACATTCTTTTTTTATCTTTTTTATTTTTTTTTATTTTTGGTTTCAAGATCAAGAGGAGCCACATCCAAATATGATATAGGGACTATCATAAAATTTTGAATGGTCTCGTCACTCAGAACTGGCTAGGACATTTTAAGGGTTTCTCTTGGGGGAAAAACAGATATTTTTATCTTGTGAATGAAAGGAGAAAAAAATATTTTTGACCTGGGGGGCAGACCTCAGCAGATTGTATTACAGTTCCAGTTATTTGCTGGCCTCCCTCTACAACACTGACATTGGGCTCGGCCTTGTGACTGCCTTGGCCTATGAAAGTGAGTGGAAGCAATGTATGTCCCTCCTGGGCAGATGTATTAAGGATCATCTCATGGTATGGCCATTACTCTTTTTCTTCTTTCACAAAATAGCAGATCCCAGATGGATACTCTACCTTTAGTTTAGATCAGAAAGAAAGACTTCCTGGGACACCCGGGTGGCTCAGTGGTTGAGCGTCTGCCTTTGGCTCAGGTCATGATCCTGGGTCCTGGGATCGAGTCCCCCATCCGGCTCTTTGTAGGGTGCCTGCTTCTCCCTCTGCCTATGTCTCTGCCTCTCTCTGTGTGTTTCTCACAAATCAATCAATCAGTCTTTAAAAGGAAGGAAGGAAGGAAGGAAGGAAGGAAGGAAGGAAGGAAGGAAGGAAGGAAGGAAGGAAGGAAGGGGAAAGAAAGAAAGAAAGAAAGAAAGAAAGAAAGAAAGAAAGAAAGAAAGAAAGAAAGAAGAAGAAGAAGAAAGAAAGAAAGAAAGAAAGAAAGAGAAAGAAAGAAAGAAAGAAAGAAAGAAAGAAAGAAAGAAAGAAAGAAAAGAAAAGAAAAGAAAAGAAAAAGACTTCTTGAACAGGACTACAACCTTCAGCAGCCAGTAAGTAATGTGAGCTAAAAATAGACTTGTGTTGCTCAAGGCTCCAATATTTTTGAGTTGCTTTGCTGCAGCATAAGCTAACTAGTAAGATGTGACTAATAGATTTGTATTCATGTGATTAAAGCTGTTTCCATTAAAATCGAGAACAAGACAGGAATGCTCACTATCACCATTATTATTTAATATTGTCTGGAGAGTCTAGAGGATGCAATAAACATAAAATGCACTATATATTTATATTTCAATATTTATTGAAAAAGGTGAAATTTTTTGCTGATAATATTTCATACCTGTTGTCACCAAGAAAGTCTACTAAAACCACAAGTAGAATAAAAGAATTTGATAAACTAGTGGCTACAAAATAAAATATATTTAATTATTAGCTTTTACTATATGAGCAGCATGCATGTGAAAATGGAAATGAGGAAAACATTCCACTCATGGCACTGACAAATATGAGTTTAGAATGCATTATACGAGAAAGGAACAGGATTTGTGTTTTAAAAATCATACTAGAGGGCAAAAATATGATCTGAACAAATTGAAGTCTATACTATGTTCTTGAAAAGGAATACTCTTTATTATTAAAAAAAAAAATCTATTCTCCTGAAGATAGTATAGAAATTTAGTGCAACCCCAGTAGAATCCCAATGTTATTTTTAATTGTATAAAATGCTCTTAAGCTGATGAATAAAGAATGGCAGCATTAAAATGTTATATTAAAAGTACTCAAGAGCCACTATAATGAAAAAAAAAAAGTACAGTAGTGACTTAGTACTGTACCAAAAAATCAATTCAAATCAGAGAGCTCAGGGTGCCCAGGTGGCTCAGTTGGTTAAGTGTCTGCCTTCAGCTCAGGTCATGATCCCAGGGTTCTGGGATCGAGTCCCACATCATGCTCCCTGCTCAGGAGGGAGTCTGCTCCTCCCTCTCCCTCTGCTCCTTCCCCTGCTTGTGCACTGGTTCTCTTCTGTCTCTCTTATTTGTTTTAAATAAAATCTTTAAAAAAAAATGAGAGCTCAAAATTAGGTTTCAGTGTGTGTGTGTGTGTGTGTGTGTGTGTGTGCACGTGTAATGGTGTGTATTTTATTGTGAAGCAATTTAATTAATAGTCTCATCACAATTGGATATACTTCTAGAAGAAAATAAATTTGAGGACTCTCATTTACATTAATTCCAAAAATAAATTCCTGATGGATTAAAGAGTAGAAATTAAAAACGAAAAGTTAGAGTACTTTCAGTACACATATGAATTGGAGAAATATTGGATAAATCTTTTAAACTAAGATATGTGATATATATACATGACATATATGTATATGAAATATATATTACACATACAGAAAATATTAAGGTATTAAAAGTTTAAGGTGTTATTTATAGTGCAAGAGATACAAAATCAAAGTCACAAACAAGTTAGGGAAAATATTTTAAACTCAAATGGTAGCTTTGAATTTACTATCTGTACTAAATGAAATTGTGAAGGATCACAATTTATAAGATAAAGATAATCAACCTGGTAGCAAAATGGGTAGGAGGTATGAATAAGCAATCGACAGAAGAGCAAGTATGATAAAATGCTCAACCTTCCCTCAGTAGGCAGAGAAATGGAAATTAAAATTGCCATGATAATACCCGTCAGAGTAGCAAAAATAAAAGTGTAATAGCACCTATTATTAGCAGAGATGGGAGCAGGGCAAGGGCACTCTCAGCATGGGTGGAAATGGGGAAAGGCAATTCATGATCTCTATTAAAAATTTCAAATGCATATACAATTCAACCCAGCAATCTCACCCCTGGGATTCTATATTGTAGAAGTAAATGCTCTAGTACATAAGTGTATATATATTCAAGGATGATTATTGCAGCATTATTTCTAATAATAAAAAGCTGGTAGGTAATCAAAAGTCCATTAATAAAAGAATAGCTGAATGAATTATGATGATCCTTACAGGAGACTATTATGCGAGAATTAAAACTTAATGATCTATACATGCTACTTGACCTGCAGGAATTTCCATTACATGTACGGTTACGATACAGAGGATTATATATCACCAATCCCTTGAAAAATGCCTCCTTACACTGTGTGTACATGTGTGTATGTGCACAGATAGGTAAAATTATACCTATGTGTACATAACGCATAAAGAGCTACAGGACAGGATGTCACTCAAATGCTAATAGTCATTCTCTCCAAAAGGTGGATTTCAGGTGACTTCTAGTTTTTTCTTCAATGTATTGCTTGAAAAAAAAATTCTTTTTTTGTTTTTTGTTTTTGTTTTTGTTGGCAATGACTATCTTCAATTTCTTTTTTTTTTTTTTTTTTTTAATTTTTATTTATTTATGATAGTCACAGAGAGAGAGAGAGGCAGAGACACAGGCAGAGGGAGAAGCAGGCTCCATGCACCGGGAGCCCGATGTGGGATTCGATCCCGGGTCTCCAGGATCGCGCCCTGGACCAAAGGCAGGCGCCAAACCGCTGCGCCACCCAGGGATCCCCCTATCTTCAATTTCTATTAGGGGGAAAAAGCAATAGACTTTTCTTCATCGTGGGGAAGAAGAAATTGGACAAATGCTTAGAGCTATTTGACTAAGTAGGGATACCTTATATGTTATGCATAAACAGGAAAAACCAGTAAAGAAATGTAAAGATTTAGACCAAGATTAAGATTTGGTTTAAATAAATTATCATCCATTTGTGAAAAATCCTGCAAAGTAACAATCTAAAATTATGCTGATGTGTAAAATACGTTTTATTTAAGAGAAAGCAAAGCTATACCATCTGGGAGGAAAATACATTTTATGTGCATATATATGTACACATATCAATACACATTTATGCATACTGAGGATATGTAAACATTTTGAAGGAGATACACCAAAACATATTAATAGGCTTTATCTCTTGGTGCCAGGTTTTTATTTTTTCATCCCTGTTTTCTAATTCTTCCCTTTCGACATCATGGGTGACTTATGTCAACAGAGAAGGACTGAATTTTCCTTGTCTTCTTCCAATGCCCTTCCCCTGGTTTGGGTTAGTGATTTCTTCAATACTGGGGAGGAAGAAGCAGAGGAGGAGGGGGGGGGAGGGGGGGGAGAGGAGGGGGAGGAGGAGGAGGAGTCACCCACAGAATGGAACACCATTGGGAGAGCCTTCTGGCTCTCAGTTCTAGAATTTGGGGTTGTGCTGGAATTTGGCTTTCATCACAGGAAACAGAAATGCATGCCTTCCTTTCATTTTCCCCTTGTTGATAAACCTTAAAGTCAAATACACGAAAAGGTGATGTTAACCCTAGAAGCTCTACTCCTGGCTGCACGCCATTAAGATTAATATTTTCCTTAGTTATTCCCTCCCGCTCTCCCTGGACCATGTTCCATGGACCTTTCCTGAACTGCTGGCTCATTCCTACAGGGTCTGCTTATGAGCTAGAGGAGAAAGGCCGTCACTTCAAACCCATAGCTTGTTTTAACCCGCTTGACTCGATTCACCCTACCTGACTCCAATAGACTTCTGGCCATTTCAAGAAAAGTAAACACATCCTCAAAGGATAAAGGTTGTCACCTCCAAAGAAATCCCAGAGATTGTGCTACAGGCACCAAACGAGCTTACAAGTGGGGAATTCCAGAAACGGTGGTGAGGAGCATGGTGTCACCTCCCAGCTCAGCTCCTGGGGCCAACAGCCCAAGACTGGAAGCAACTCACTATCTAGAATCCAGGGATTTGGCCAACCTTTTCTCCAGCCTGCTGCCGACTCCAGTCTAGCTTTCTCACAAGACCTAAGAAGTAATACACTCATTTCTCAACATATTCAGTAATGAGATTCCTATCCACACAGGGACATTTTTAAATGCTTACATAAAAATCAATTTTTTCTTATAAATAAAAAAGCAAGGAATATTTTCTGGAAGTTAAGGTTTTTTTTTCCTGTTTCATATCAATAGAGGTATAAATAGTGAATGAGAGGAGGTTAATTATGTACTAGTGACCAAAAAGTAATCATCACACAATGGTTGAATTACAGACAACACAGGCTTAGAAACAGTGGCTACGTTTCAAAGGCCTTCACTATGGGAATTCTCGCACATGAGGCCTTTGTCATGCTCAGTGATGTCCACAGGTTTGTTACCTTCTTTAGTCTTAGGAGGATTTTAGTGACCCTATTCTGAATCTGCCAATGTCCATATTTTATTCACCTTTTGCAAGATGGGCCAATAACCTCTAATTTTATAGACTGATAAGCTTTCACTGCTTTTTCCTGTGGGGTCTCCTGATGCTGTTAACTGATAAATAAGAGTCATTATTTTACCTAAAAGATAAAACTAAGTTGGAGACACACAAGTTCACATGGCCTGAGTAGGACAGTGTCGCATGGCCTTAGAAGGAAAGGGGGATGGGGCACCTGGGTGGCTCAGAGGTAGAGCATCTGCCTTCGGCTCAGGGAGTGATCCCAGGACCTGGGATAGAGTCCCACATTGGGCTTCCCACAGGAAGCCTGCTTCTCCTTCTGCCTGTGTCTCTGCCTC
The DNA here is from genome assembly GCF_053574225.1 of Canis aureus. Taxonomy (NCBI): domain Eukaryota; kingdom Metazoa; phylum Chordata; class Mammalia; order Carnivora; family Canidae; genus Canis; species Canis aureus. The sequence goes on along the minus strand of NC_135623.1, from coordinate 40,777,675 downwards.
TCTATCATGAATAAATAAATAAAATCCTAAAAAAAAAAAAAATGCATTACACCCACCTATTTGTTCTTAACTGAAACCCAAGTTTCATAAAACAATGCTCATTATTACACCCAATCCTCTGATACTTGCCTTGCCTTGTGATCATCTCCCTTCCCCCTCTCATTTCCTTTTTTTAAATTTTTTATATATTTTTTCCCTCTTGCATTTCTAAAGGCGCTGGTTGTGACACCCCCCCGCCCCCCATTGATTTTATGACTTACTGGTGGATTGCCATCTGCAGAACCAAAGCACATTCTAGCACCTGTCAGGAACCCCACCACTAGTTCGTGCAGCCCAAGCACAGAGGCCATGCCCCCTTCTGTGAGCACACCCTCGGCCCCACTGTCCGTTCCCTGAGTCCCTTCTCTCTCATCTGTAATGACCACCCCCATCAGCTTATTCCCCCATTTCACTTGTATCTCATCCTTCAGTTTTAGGGGCAAGAAAAACACATTTTCCCAAAAATGGGAAACACATCTATCCTGGGGCCAAGCCAATTTTAGGGATATGCCAGGGAACGTATTCTTTTCCTGGTTCTGTCCTTTTTTCTGACCGCCTTCTCTTCATAGCAAGTGATGCTGGTTTCCTCTTTGTAATAATTAAAGCTAATAGCGAAACTTTATTGGACTCATCATACGTTAGGCTCTCTTAAGACCTTTACATGTATGAGCTTGTTTAAACCCCATTACCATCCTATGAAACAGTGACTATTATTATCACCATTTGACAGGTGAAAAAACTGAGGCCCAGAGAGGTTAAGAATTTGCCCAAGGCCACACAGCTAGTAAGGGGGGGAATCAGGAGATTGAGCTCATTACAAGAAAGTCCATGCTAAAACCTCTTGGATTAAAGCCCACTTTCTAGCTGTCTGATCTTAGGCAGTACTTAGCCCACCTGGGCCTCGGTTTCCTCACTGCATCTAACATATCACCAATCTACGTGCCACTAGGAAAGAATTAAAAGTATCAATCAGAAAAAAAAATATAATAAAAAAATAAAAGTATCAATCAGGTCCTGATTTATATGTTTTCTCATGGATTGCATTCTGAGAACAGAATGTTAGGATAGGAAAGAAAAAATTGCCGTCTTAGAATCAATGAAATCTACTAAAACTACTACCTCCTGGGGCTGCCAAGCAGAATAAATGAATCAAATATTTCTTCTAGGTTCCTGGCACCTAGGCCATCCTCCCTGAGTGTTAGCTGTTCGGGTTGTGGAACATTTAGCCGGCTTGCTAAATGAAAGAGCCGCAGAGGCCCAGAGACACTGAATTACTGTCTCCAGGTGGCCCAGGGAAGAAAATCTGCGGCGCTAGGGGGCAGTGGGGGCCTTCAAGTGTCTCAGGGCTCCGGCTGCCCCTCTCCCAGGTGAGGCCTGACACCAGATCTCTGCACTTTCCACTTCGCTCTTGGTGCTTTCATCAGGAGCTACTAGGACCCTTGGGCTTCAGGGTCTCCCAGAAGGACTTTGCCTCTCCTCTTGCAAGAGTGAAGGTCATCGCAGAGTACTATGTTCCCTCACCCTCCCAGGGGGGCGTCTAGACTCTACGACAGGTGAATCTCCAAATGCATGAAATGCCCACTCCACTTAGCCACTCTGACTTCCGCTTTTTTCAGATACTCACATGCGGCCAGAAATAGTCCAAACCCTACAATCTTTCATGGAGCTGAGATAAGTGGGTAGTGTTGCTCCATAATTCCTCTTCCAAGCACTTAACACTGACATATGTCCCTCCCCCTTTCGCTCGCAGAATAGATGTTAGAAAAAATGTCACTTGTCTGTGAGGGGAAAAAAAAAAATCCCTAAAATATGGATTTCCCCTCCCACCTCCATATGTAAGCTCTTGGCCGCCCTGTGGGCACTCCCTTGGATGGAGGCTTCTCTGGCAAACAACCCCCCCCTTGCCTACACACCAGCAGCATCAGTGCGGGCCCAGCCCTGAACACCCCCCACCTGCACCCTTCACACAGCTTAGCCACATGGATTCTCCAAGTTGCATTTTAAATATTTTTGCTCTAGAGTCTCAGATTTGAGGAAATCATTTTGCATTTGTTTGATGTGCCCCAGACCCGGCAATGGGTTCTTTGGGGGACAGGACAGAGAGGGCTAATTTGGTAATAGCAAGAAGACAGAGCCACAGGACCCCTGCTGAATTCTGGGGGGTCCTTGGCGGCTGCCTTAGAGGGAAAGCCCTCCTCGGTGTGGTGAGCACAGACTCCCATACCTACGGACAAATCTTTCTTGTAGACAGAGCACTAGGTCTTGGGTGATGTCTTAGCGCCGACATCCTCATAGTAGAACAAAGGTTAGAGCTGCCTCTATTAATTATAGCCTTTCCAGATAATTATTTTCTCTTTTACCCTGTTGGGATTGCTTATGTTCTCAGAGAAAAGCTTTCAGCAGCGAGCTCTTCTGTGTTGTCATCCTCTTTTGTCCTCAGGGAGAGCGCTGAGGTGAGATGGTGCAGGCCTGGCCTACGTGTACTTCTCCTGCCCTGTCAGCGGGACAGTGCATCTGGGGGCACTTTGAGAGCTGAGCATTCCATCTCTTGGAGGAGACGTCCAATGCCCTCTTGACAGCCCCCCCCCCCAAAAAAAAGAGGAATGATTTTTGTATTCAAGGAAAATCAATGTTTAGCTGCTTTAAGTATCCAAATCTAAAGGTGTCCCCACAAAGGTAGGTAAACCCAAAGGTCAGCTTTTGGTCTCTACCTACAAAAGTGTCAATTTAATAGAATGTTTTCCAACTTTGGGGCACCTGGGAGGCCCAGTCGGTTAAGGGTCTGCTTTTGGCTCAGGTCATGATCCCTTGGTCCTGGGACTGAGCCCCACATTGGGCTTAACCGACTGGGCCCCCCAGGCGTCCCAAATAAAATCTTAAAAAAAAAATGTTTTCCAACTTCAAAATTCCAAAGATCCTATCTACTCGAGGAAGCCTCATTTCATATATATTTTGCAGTGACTGAATACAAGTTTGTCAAAACTTGTATTTTTTTTTACTTGATATCTGATGTGTATATCTTCTTCTTATTTAATATTTTTCTGCTCTGTGATTTTTGTGGACTGTCTAGAGTTTCGTTGTGTGGTTTAACAGCCAGAATAGGCTGGGTTAAGCTGCGGTGGTAAACACTCCCCAGGCTCAGTGACTTAAAACCATAATGTTTTTATTTCTTGCTCACTCTGGGTGCCTGTTGTGGGTCAGCTAGGAGCTCTGTTCCGTACTGTGCTCACTCCGGGATTCGGACAGAAGGAAAAATGACCATAGAAAATTACCAATAGGTCCTTCAAGTTTCTGCTTGGAAGTGACATGGTCTTTGCTTTGACATTTCCTTGCTAAAGCTAGTCATGTGGCCTCACTAACATAATGCAGGCAAAGAGATGTAATCCTACCACGTGTTCAAAAGGAGAACTGAAAACATTTTGAGATAGCACTAATGATTACCATATATGGATATAACATAATAGCCCATAGCCTATGTTTAGAGACATGCTTTTTTCCAAATTTTGTGTAAGTTGAATAAGTTTGTAGATGCGTATTTCTTAAAGAGGTGCAAGGACTCCCAGAGAATTTCAGGTGGAAATGTTAGTGAACACAGTCATTTATACCGACTTGGTGCAAATCTTAAACAAATTACAAGCCCCAAGTAGTGACATGGGTTTACATCCTGGCCTCCAGCATTGCTCCAGATAACAATGGTTCAAAGTAAAGCAGGGAATAAAAGAGTCATAATATTCAAGTCTGCTTCCTAGATTGCCTAAGAATTGTTTCTCTCTTGTCTTTTTTTAAATTAATGATGGGTCTTCTACACCTTTGTATAGGAAAATCTCCAATGTCGTCAGATCCAGCTAAAACCTCACCAGTTTGCAAATAATCCATCAGCTCTTGCCCCTCTCCCTGAATCTATGAATGCTTTGGATTCCCAAGTGAGCATGTGTGGCCTCAGGTGCTATTTTGCTATTTTCTAATCTTTTCCAGATGATCCCACATAGAAACTTGCTCAGACATCCAGGTACATATTACCTCCAGCTATGGACAAGCCCATCCATGATCTAATCATGCTCTCCATACCCAGGGACATTAAACTTCCGTAACCGCTAACGGGCTAATATCCAGCATTAGCTTGAGGAGGTGGCTGCTGTCCAAGGTAAATCAAGATACTTGGGGAGGAAATAACACAAAACATCTTGGCAAAATGAAATTCAAGGACAGCTGTTGTCCAGAACCAGTTTTGCAACTGGTATCTGTGTAAATATTGGTTAGACAGACTCAGTTGGTGACTGTTCTGGCTAAGTTATCTTATCATAACTGCAAGGTGAGAGGCAACGTGGCACTACTTTCCACATGTTGTGAAAAGCACAGATCACAATAAAACTGTTGCTCTTCTCATTGAAATATCTGTCCTACCATTCTATATATATGTGTATCTTCAATTACCTTTTTTTTTTTTAATAATTTAAGGCCACTTTGCCCAAATGGCATTCCATGGGTACTTATGTATGCATGTGGGAAGCAGTGGGGGAAAGAAAGAAGATTTTTAAGTACATTTCAGAAGCACTGGATAAAACAAAAATAAATAGGCTTCTTTACTGTAAGACTCCGCAGTCTTCAATATGCTAATGTGATTGTAAATCTCCAAGAGGTACCTAATATTTACCACCCTAAGTGACCATAGTACATTTTAAAAAAAATAAAACCCCAAAATATCATTACCATAGAAGGAAATGTTCTCCATCTTTCCTTACCCGCATACTCTATGCAAACTTTTTTTTTCCATAAGATTTTATTTGTTCATGGGATCCCTGGGTGGCGCTGCGGTTTAGCGCCTGCCTTTGGCCCAGGGCGCAATCCTGGAGACCGGAATCGAGTCCCACGTCGAGCTCCCTGTGCATGGAGCCTGCTTCTCCCTCTGCCTGTGTCTCTGCCTCTCTCTCTCTCTCTCTCTCTCTCTCTCTCTGTGACTATCATAAATAAATAAAAATTAAAAAAAAAAAGATTTTATTTGTTCATGAGAGACCCAGAAAGAGGCAGAGACACAGGCAAAGGGAGAAGCAGGCTCCCTGTGGGGGACTCCTTGGACCCTGGGATCATGCCCTGAGCCGAAGGCAGATACTCAACTGCTGAGCCACCCAGGTGCCCCTATGCAAACTTCTTAAAGGCATCTCTCCTTTAACGTAGTATTTACCTCATGGTCCTTCCTATACAAACCCATCTGTTCAGAGGGTGGAAGACCCAGAGTACCTGAAGGAGATGATGGCAACAGATGGAGCTGGGTTTTCTGAAAATAAATTGTAAATAATTGAAAGAAAGGGAGAGAGGACAAAAAGAGGAGATCCTATAAAGGTAGAGGTGCCCAGAATAGTTTATGAGAGGGAGTTGAATGTAAGAAATGGGGAAAGAAGAGTCTTAGGGAACCTCGAGATGCATGATGATTTTGGGAGAAGAATGAGGAAAAGAAATATTTAAGAAATGATGTTGTGAATTATGAACCGGATCTTTTAGCATTTTTTGAGAAATGCAAGTAAGGGAAAGATAGTGATCACGCCTGATTATTGGATTGAGTTTCTTTGAATGTTCACCATGTTGAGACTGGCTTCCTAAGCCCTGGGATTTTCTTTTTCAGGTTATAACACAACATCTCCACACCAGTATTCCACAAAATAGCTTTAAAGAATTGCTGAGTAACATTGTTTTTCAATCGTACACAACCAGGGCTAGAGATAGGGAATTAAACAAAATATTTATTGCTTTTGGCCCAAGGGCCTTTTAAGATTCATAGCAAGGATTAGAAACAATGGCATATTTTCTTAATTACAGAGATTGAAATAAAACTAAGAATGAATTTTTGAGCATGAGACAAGGTTACATCCTAGACATTAATCTCATAAGAGAAAATTCAGAGCAGTATTTTCCCACCTAATTTTAATTGTTGCTTTGATTAAAACACAAATTTGTTGGCTCGAATAAAATCCTTAATAATTTCACTTTGAATTTACATTAAGCCTAAGCCATCTGTTCGGCTAACTATGGACATTAGTTGTGTTAATGCATCATACTATCTCATCAAACTATTAGGATTCAATGAATTAATGTATGTGAAACACTTAGAACAGAGGCCATCATGTAGTTAGAGCTCCATACATTTATTTGCCATTTTTATTACCAAAAGTCATCACTTTAGAAAACTTTTTCTTGCACTTTTTACAACATCTCTGACGTTAGGATGAGGTGCCATAAGTGATTGGTAGCATTTTTTCCCCTTCCTTAGTGGTACATAAGAGTGTTTCAGAATTGATAGTGACTTTGATTGAATAAAATATATGATTATTTTCCTTTCTCCACTGTTTTTGGGTGTTTTGCTATGTTTTTCTCTTCCACGAGGATTGCTTTTCTTTTTACTCCCTGATAGTCAAATACATACCTCATATATTCTAAGAAAACAAAATACCACCAGTCCCCCTTCCCTACCCTTACAAGAGCTGTCAGGGTGGAAGATATTATATTTGTGGATAAGCAAGGTTTCAGGTGATATATCGCTCATTTATTATACTTTGGGAAATATTTGATAAAGGATTTGAAATAAACAAGTTAATCGGAAGAGAAACTTCAAGACATGGCTGATACGAAGAGAAGATTTGGTGTAATGAGCCTTGTAAAATACATAGACATTTTCTTAACCAACATCCATGTCATCGGTTTGCTAGGTTTACTAATCATCTCCATTCCCTTTAATATCTGTAGTAGAAACTCTGGGTACATGAATTTTGTCAATTAGGGGTCTTTGGTTACGAGCAGCAGAAATCAGCTCTTGCCAACCTACACACAAAAAAATGGAGATTTGGGGAAGGATATGGAATAGTGGAAAGAAGAGACTCAGAGCACCAAATTCAGAATAGCTGGAGAACCAAGCCTGGCACCAGAGCAACCTTATAGATCTTGTGGTGTCAAGAACACCTGGCTTTCTTTCCTGGGAGCTACTGCCGGACAGATTTAATCTACTGATCTACTCTTTTTTTGAGCTATTTGTCATCCTGGCCAAAATCAAGAGTGTGGGCAAGGAGTCCATGAGTGGCATGGGTCATGTGCTTGTTCCTTAGTTGAGAAAGAGCAGGACACCTTGATTGTAGTCTTACCAAGCTGCCTCCAATGGAAAAGAATGAATCTTCAAGGAATCAGTACTATTACCAGGGGAATAATGCAATAGATGCTGGCCTGCCAAAACCCAACAAATGTCTACCACCAATTTTTTTTTAAGATGTAGTTTTTGAGAGAGAGAGAGAGAACAGGGGGTGGGGCAAACGGGGGGGCGGGGAGAGAATCCTCAAGCCGACTCCCTGCGGAGCATGGAGCCCAACTCGGGGTTCAATCCTGGGACCCTGTGATCATGAGCTGAGCCAAAATCAAGAGCTGACTGCTTAACTGACTGAGCCACCCAGACGCCCCCGTCCACTACCAATTTGGATGGCAACAACCAGCAGTCAGTCACTCTAGCGTGCTAAATTCCACATCGGTATGAAAATCCACTGCAAACTGGAAAGAACCACAGGCATATGTCATAGTCCTTGTGTTCCAGAGGATGTTGTAGCACTGCAAATAAAGGAGAACTTGAGGGCAGTGTGGTAGGGCAAGTACCATCCAGCTCAACCTACTGTCGATGTCCACGCCGCACGTGAAGCATCAGATGGGTGAGACTGCTGGCCACAAAGGAGAGCACTTCCCAAGGGCACCCTCAGATTCCTCCGTGTCTTCAACACACCCAGCTAGAAGTGCTGCGTGATCATACAGGTCAATCTCATTAGCTCATGTTCAAAATGCTCAAATTTGTCTTAATGTACAAGATTAATTATAGTTGGTGGCTTGACTTATACATCAGATGAGTCATCGTGTATATGCAAACAATCTTCACTATTCTCAGGGTTGCATGAGTCAACTTGCTCTCATTAACGTGAGTGAACGCTAGCTGGCCTTGTTTCCATCATCTGGCTTTTTGGTGTTTTCTTCGGCTCCCAGGTGCCACTTTTTCCTTCCTGACTCACCTTCCTCTCCTTGCCTTTGCTTTTGCCGTCCTATTGATTACACAAACAAACGCCTGCTCAGGGGGGGGCACTTGTTCCTGCCATGGAAAAACAAACCAAAGGAGAGCTGCTGAGCTTGTCACCTGCTTTCTTGGCAGGAGCAAGACATTAATTTTTGCAAAGGCAGCTGCAGCAAGAAGCCTGTCCCTCCACCTTGGCAGGAGCAGAGGGGCAACAAAGGCTTCCTGGGGATCTAATGTGCAAAAGTCCCTGGGGTGGAGTCTTTCTTGTTTCCATCTGGCACTTTTTTCAAGGTCTGCTTTATTTCTAGAGCATGTACCGAGAGATACCTTTTTCCATTCTGGCTTAAATACAATACTAAAGTCATCTAGGGAGATACCAATAATTTAAAAGTTGCCAATGTTTTTGTGTAAAACTGGGATAGGAGACTGAGAGAAACTATGGATATTTCTTGTTCAACATAGCATTTCAACAGAGGATCACACAGCATTATTTTGATTTATGTTTTTGTTTACTTATGTATTAGTGCATATTATATACATGGTTCTGTTAATGGCTGGTCCTGCACAGAGGCAGGTCTGATAATTCCCAGAGGCATTTCCACAATCTTACCTCTGAATCACTTGTCCCAATTTGCACTTTGCAACCTGACTTGCTTCCTATCCTCTGGCTTTTCCATTTGTGACCTTGCCTTGCTCCTTAGATCTCACACCTGGCACCAGTTTTTAAATTACAGCCTCCCGCTGCCTTTTTTTCCCCCCCTGCTACCTTTTTTGATGAGAGTTAGATTTTCCTTCTGGCCTCATTTCTATCATCCATCAGCTCAGCCTTCAGCACCTTTAACATCTCCTCTTTGACCTGAGAATGCCTACAAACGGTATCTGCCTCAACTCTGAGCAGAACCCAGACATTTAATGAAAAAACAAAAACAAAAACAGAATGAGGAACTTATGGACTATTTAAGGGAACAAGGTTTACATATATTGAACAGAAAAATTTGAGTGCACACAATAAATATTCAGAGATGAAGGACACTCAATGCCCAACCTTTGGAAATAATTTTGTAGGCTAGGGGTGATAAATAGGATTTATCTCACATGCAAGTTCCAATCAATTTGGTAGCACCAACTGTGGAAAAGGATTCTACAGCTTCATCTAGGTTGAGCAGAACACAGCATCTTGATTAGTGAGGTTGGCCTTGAACAAGGAAACACACATTTGCTATCCCTGCTATGATAAATGACCTACCACTTAAAAATTTTAAAGTAGAAGAGTTTTTTAAAAATGAAATCAGTGTTTTAAGGATTAACTTGGCTTTGCATAGAATGGATTAGAGGCAGACAGGGTGTTTTCAGAGAAACAAGCTAAAAGACTCTTGTAGTTTGGTCAAGAATTGACAAAATGGGAAAACATATCTTTCAAAAGGGGGTGAAATAAATTATATAAACTGGTGCACCACACTTCTCTGGGAGGGAGGGGGGCTGAGCCATGGTCATGGGGAATTAGCAGGATGTGGGCAGAAGGTCCCAGACGCGGAATCAGTGATTCCTTATCCCCTGCTGGGGAGGGACCAACAGGTCAGAAGATCTGTCCCAATAGGCAACTGTAAGGAGGGCAATAGAAAACTATGTTCAATGCCATTTGCCAATGGAGACAGTTTGACTATTACCTTTCCTGACAAGCAGTCAGCAGATGAAAGATGATCAGTTTGGACCTCTGGATGGGGCTGATGAGAATAAAACCAAGGACACATGAGAGGCTGTATTTGGATGGCAATAGAAAATAGGAAGAAACGGATAAAAATATTTTAAGACATAAAATAGAATTGATTAAAATATGAAAGAAGTGACATTTTGTGAGCAAATATAAAAGAAATGGAAAAAGAAGAAATGGCTCCCTAGTTTCAGATCTGAGAGAACAGAGGGGTCCTTCAGGGATACAGAAAGGAAGCCGTGTTGAAGTATGGCAGAGACTGTCCCTCAGTCCATCCGCTTCCCTCCGTCAGAACTAGAGCAGCGCGTCGTTAGCTGGGTTTGTTACAGCTCATGGGGAAACTACATTTGTGAGTCTCCTTTGCTGCTGGATGCCCAAGTCTACAAGCCCTTGCCAATGGAATATAAATAGAAATGACATCTGTAAGTTCAGGGTTGTATTTTTTAAAAGAAGGTTATGTGCCTTGCTCCTTTTTTCCTCCTTTCTGCCGCCTAGGTGGCATGTGAGTTGATGTGATAAGCCATCTGAACCAAGTGGGCAAGGGCAACTCTCGAGATGAAATAGTAGCATGATGGAAGGTTTGGAGTCCTTGATGCTGCCACAGGAGTCCAGGACTGCTAACACTTGGGCTGTGACAGAGGGTAACAGGCTCCCTGTTGGAGGACATCTATCTTTTCTAATTCACTGTGATTTGGGGTCTTTGTTATGACATCTGCACCAATCAACTGACTCCTAAAAGGAGTGACTTCCATAAGGAACATATTAAAAAGCACATGCACATCATCAGGCATTTCGCAATGAGATGACCAAACTGCTCGGCATAATCTTCCTGAAGATCAGAGAAATTGAGGAGATGACAGAAAACTTGAGACAACCAAAGGTAGGGAACCATTTTTTAAAAGAGGAAGCAGATGGGTCTTGCAATGAGAGCCTAGTGAGAATGGAGCTGATCCAGGCCAGATTCTAGAGCAGGAGGCTCCAGGAGCATTTGGAACAAGAGAATATGAACTGCAGAAACCAGCAAAAGCTCATGAAGAACAAATACTAATTCCTGTTCTTTTGGGATGCAGCCAATATGTGCTCCATGCCATATAGGAATCCTCTCAGTTGACCCTTATCAAGTCTTTCCTATTATTTTTTCTGCTTTACAGATGAGGAAACAGACCAGAAGATCTAAATTACTTGCCCAAGGTCACTAGCTGGGAGTAGCGAAGCCAGGAGCCGAATCCAGGCTATCTGATGCTAGGACCTGAGCTCTTAGGCCACCAGACAGATCCTTACAGTAGGCACAGACTTCTCCCTCTTGGCACACAGAGCCCAGGAGGAGAGACTCCTGGTCGGTCATCTGAATATAGCCAGACACCATAGGGGAAAGTACAAGTGCTATAGACACACAGCAAGGGCAGAGGAAGTCTGCTAAGAAGCAGTGATCCCCAGACAGAACACACAGCAGACACCCAGAAGCAAGCGATAGAGGGGAGATCCTGGCTTATTGTATAAATGGAAGTGTTCTAGTAGGACCGCAGGATAGAGGGCAGTCTGAGAAATGAGGCTGGGAAAGTAGATGAGCCATAGTATAAAGGGCCTTGTATGTCCAAACAAAAAATAGGAACTTTTGCATGAAAGTAGTGAGAGCCCCTGAAAGATTTTTTTTTTCTTTTTTTAGACAAGGAGAGAGGTGGTGGAGGGGCAGAAGAAGAGGGAGAGAGAGAATCTTAAGCTGGCTCTATACCCAGCATGGAGCTTGATGTGGGGCTCGATTTCACCACCCTGGGATCATGGCCTGAGCCGAAATTGAGTTAGATGCTCAACCACTGAGCCACCCAGGCACCCCAAGCCATTGAAGGATTCTAATCAGGAGATGATATTTATGCATTAGATGAGATTTATGCATTAGAAAGAACATGCCATTTGTTTTGTAGAAAAATAGAGGTAGTAGCCCCCTTCCTCCTTCCTAACAGAACTCCCAGCATGTTCTGAGTGGTCATGTATGCTAGAGGGTTCTCCTGGGGGAGTTTTAGAAAGGTTTCCTCATGCCTAACTGAAGCACAAGAGAAGAGATAGCCTTTTCTATCTCTGGACATTTTGAGGACTAGCCGAGATACCAGAAATGAATAGGGTTATCAGCCTTCAAGGCAGAGGATGAAGCTACCACATGGGGGAGTTTGAGGCTAAGAGATGCTGAGGGAAGTGGCACCAGAGCACTTTAATTTTGCCAGGTTGGGGCTCCCTTTTGCCATTTCTGCTACAGGGAAGCCCAGAGAGAAGGCTTGCTGCTGCCACACAGAAGCTCAGTATTGTTTGTGGGCTGGATGTCCTTCTCGCCTTGTCAGAGGGCTGGATGTCCCTCTCGCCTTTCTAGATCCACTCTCCATCTTCATCCTCCGGCTGCAGGATGCATGACACGGACATCAAGGGACTGCATCAACAGGCCCACGGTCCCTGCAGCTGTCAAGTTGGGACAATGGCAGCACCAGCAAGAGATCAGAGTGGGGGAGGACAGTGAAGCAGGAGTATCCCTTCCTTTAGCTCCCTGGGTTAGGGGCCTGCAGGAGGCTGCCTCCCTTGTACCACTTCCAGCTCTGAGAAGGTAGGCCTCTCTCCGCAGCCCCTTGTTCTCTGAAATCTAGTGACAGCTCCCCTTCTTCCTCCCTTGGGCCTAAGATGGGGAACAGTCCCTCATGGGCCCTGAGCAACTTTACATTCCCCTTATGGTTTCTCTAGACCCTTTGAAGCTAATTCCTGTATTAGAGTCTGTTCAGAGGATCCCAGTAGGAACGTGTCATCGCTTTCCTGACTGTGTACATTCCACACCATGTTCATTTAAGGCATTTGAGAAACGGATACCAAGACAAAACTCTTCTTGTGTGTAAGGAGCATGATGAAAATCTGACCCCGAGTGAAGAATGGGAAAGAGGTTTGGATGGAAGCGTGCTAGACTGCCATGCAATCTAAAGAAGGTTTGGCAAGGCTGTCGGGGAGTTCTCAGGCCACCATCAGCCATCAGAGGAGTCCCCCATCTCCCAGGAAGGGGCCTGCCTTCGTATTGCCACTGTGCTTAGTCACTGGCGGGGAGCAGCCCATGGGAACTGTGGCCTCTATGTAAATACCACATGGATTTGAGAGCAAAGCTACTCCCCTGTGGTTAGAGGTCTGCGAGGCACATTCTTGTGGTCAGCACACTCATCCCGTGAACATCTGCAGCACCACCTTAAGGCTTGTATGTTCCTCCCACCCTCCATGACCAAGACTCTATTTTTACCTTGCTGTACTATTTCCCCCTCAAAAAGGGTGTGTTAAAGTTCAAAATGTGTTTTCTTAGCCAAACAGCAATGCCAGGGTACCCCACCATGAAAAGGCTTGTCTGTCTGTCTGCCAAATGACCTGAGAGGGTGTCATGTATTATTTTACAAATTTATAATCAGCCACAGACAGATAATTAGTCTGGGAAGCTCAAAAGTTGATTTTGTCAGCATACCATACAGTACCATACAGTTCATCTTCCAGGGCAAGCTCATGCTAATGATGTTCAAGGGGCTGATATAAAAAATTAGAATGCCAGGTTATTTGCTTTTCATGATAAACTACCTTTTAGAAGGACCAAGGCTGAAGTCTCTAGGATCAATATATCACTTCCCTACAGAAGCTAGGTGATAATCAGGAGATTGCGCATTGACTGTGACATCACTTCAGAGGGAATTAGAGAAGCTAAAGTTTTATAGCAGCGGGGCAAGCTAACCTCGTGCACTCGCCTCACACAGGGGTAGTCTTACAGATAGGATGTGAAGACTCAAAGCACAACGATTAGATACATCTACCATTAGAAATGGTATCATATCCTCAAAATCATTGGCTAAGGCTCCTTCCTCTTGGTATAGGGTTTGAACACCACTAAAATTTATCTCTGTATTTGCTGCCTCTGTTTCCATGCTTGACCATCACCACCACCACTTCCCTTTGCACCACTCCACCTCCAGCTCCAAACCATCCCTATGGCCCTGGAAGCCATTATGTCTTTTTCCATTGACTTTTTACACGTAATTCAAAATATATTGGTGTTAGGGTTTAGCACTCAGAAGATAGTCCCATTTCCAAAGTTTGGGGGTCCTGTAGTCAAATACTGTTAACAAAGCTTCTTTCTTCTCTCAGGACCCTGAGCTAGAAAAAGGAGCCTCAGGGTATAGTCCTAGATCCACTTGGTTTTCATCTCTGGTGGAAGGTACCCTCTGACTATGTTTCCTTGTGCTGCTAATGGAGTCTCAGTGGTTCCTTTTTCCAGGGATGTGGCTGGGAAGAACCATTGGGAAACCCTAGCCCTCTCTCTGATTCCCACCTGTTTGAAGGGGAAATGTAGTTGACCAAGAAGATAGCCAAGTAATTTCTGCAAACTTCTGCCTTTTAGGAGCCTGCCAAGCCCTGGCAAGGAGAAATCCCTTCCTCCAATTTGGAAAATGGTCCTGGCCATGATATCATCCTCTCTGAGACATAAATCGGATTGTAGAAACACACTTTTTGCTTTTCCTCTGCTCAGACTGTCCTCCTCAGCTTTAGCCCACATTGCTCTTAATCTATTCCATTAGACTGCAATTAACAATGTGCATCTAATTCTCCCATTCCACTCTGTGAGAAGGCAGCAAAATGAGCCTTGCCCCCCATGTCCCACAATGATCTTTGTTACATCTGCCAGCTGGAGGGGCATTTCCCAGGCCCCCTTTCTCTGTTCCTTAGATTCAGAACTAGAAGACAAAGCCACAAGGCTCATTTGTTTTCTGTCAAATGTGGGTAGAGCAGGGATAAAGTTCTGAGAGTCAGGAAATCCAATTTTTAGGCTGGTTTTTTCAGTGGACTAACTCAGCAGACTTGGACAAAACACTTAATCCTCCTGGAATGCAGTTGCCTCCCCCTGTTCACATGAGTAATGGTGACATTTGGCTAACTCACCTCTAAGAGCTCCTCAGAGGTAAAATATGATAGTGGATGTAAAAATACAGTAGGAGATAGAAAAGATATAAAGAACTCTGTAGAGGCAAAAGACTGCATTTGACATAGGTGACTTTTTTTTTTTTTTAAGTCTGCAACTTTCAGGTGTGTTGTGTTTAATCCATGATGTGGTCTTCAGCAGATCTGAGTAAACTGTTCAAAACAGATATTCTCACTAATGAACTCCTGACCCCCCCAACCTCACATAGTGTACCAATATTTTAAGGGCTTTGTGACTTCATTAGTTTGGGTCATCCAAGCCCCTAACATCTCCTGAGAAGCATAGGTCTTGACTGAGGAACACTTTTAATCACAACACAAAAGGGGAGAAGTATATTAGTTAGGACTCTTATGATTTCCAGGGATAGAAACCTGTCTCTAAATACCCTGGTCAAGCTATGGGAACTTATTAGAAATAGATTCTCATAACAGTGGAAAGGTTGGAAGTGCGGCCTGACCTTGGGGACAACTAAATTGGAGAACTGAGCTCTGTTGGTAAACTTTTTCTCCATCTCTCATCTGCCACTCTATACACTTCATTCTTTTTTTTTTTTTTTTTACACTTCATTCTCTTAAAAGGACTTCTTTGAAGAGGTGTACAACATGGCCACTTTGAGGTGCCAGAGCTCATATCTTATACCTTTACCTCCAAAATGTAGCCAATGGTCTTCTCTTAGTTCCAGCTTGAAAAGTTCTGGGGGATGATCCTGATTGGTCTGGTTTGGCTTGGATGGCTACTCCTGGACCAATCAACCAAGATCAGAAGGACAAATGACCATGACTGGCTAAACTGAGTTAGGTCCTACCTTGAACCAGGGGCTGGAAGTCTATCTAATGGTATCTAATGGTTTGGAGTCAGGGTAAGTGGTCCAGAAATGGCCATGGGGGGACAACTCTGTGATTTAGGAGCATTCCCAGAAAGGGGGGCATCATTGGAAGTTATGCAGCCTATCTAATTGCAGGGCATGAAGGGGACCTGATGTAAATGCCTCTATGTTTGATCTTTTTATCTAAAAGAGAGTCGAGAGTTTTACCTATGCAAGAAACACAGAGATTGAATGCTGATTCTACTTGGTCATGCCATACTCAGAAGAGGTAAAAACTCTTGGGACCTTGTCTAGTTCTGCTAGACCAGCAGAGGCTCAACGGCTGAATACTTATGTGAAGGGGACAGAGAGAGGGGACAAAAATTTTCTCAGATATTTGTCAGTATTTCTCTAAGGATTTTGGCTTCACTGTGATAAAGATGTTGTCATCCTTTCTACTCCCCCTCTGAGCATCTCAAAGGATAGCTCAAACCACCAGCTTTGTATTAACTCATTTCCATGACAAGTTACTACTCTCTTTCTTTCTTTCTCTTCCTTTATCATGTACACTTGATATAGAAGGAGCAGCATATGTCAATATATTTTTACACCAAGAATAAGAATTTATGTGAAGAGGAAAATGTGCTTCATTAACTATGATCAAGTACTAGAAAAAAAGAAATATATACATGAAGAAGTTGATCTTTTGCCCCTAAGGAATACAAATTACATTTAATTCTTCCCAAAAAGCTGTAAAGCAAATATAATTCATTTAAAAATGTAACTAATTATAGGTCAAGTCCTTTGAAATTATAATTACTTTCTTTAACCATAGAATATCTCCTATCAAGACTTTGTGTTTCATGTCCAGAGACTGTACAGAGAATTTCACAGAAGACCTCGGTCAACCCAGAGTTAGGTAGAAATTTTCTATTTTAGTCAAAGGCAAAAAAAAAAAAAAAAAAAAAAAAAAATGACCTTTTTTATATGGAGAACTCCTAGAAACATCAACATAGTCTGTATGATTAATCTCAGCAAAAAAGAGTTACACCTAATGAAGTATCAATCCTGGGGCAGGGGGAAAAGAGGGTACTTTGTTTTTAACATAATTATTCTTTTTTTATTTTTTTATTTTTTTGCCTTATGACATTTGTGCAATTGCTCAGAGATACAAAGTGTTATGGTGGAAACAAATCTTTTCACTGAGTTCTGGATTTATATAAAACACTTGATCACTGAAAGAAGGTTATGTGTAAGATCAACCTCATCCCAAAACAGTAAAAAACAACTGAGTGTTGAACTCACTTGGTAACTAGAGTGACTTGAATGGTGGCCGCCCCATAAGATGTGTCCACATCTGAATTCCTGAAACCTGTGAAAGTGACCTTATCTGACAAAGGATTTTGAAGATGGGATTAATTTAAGGATCATGAGATGAGATCATCCTGGATAGTCCAGATGGGCACTAAGTCCAATGACAAGTGTCTTTTTAGGAAACACAGGGAACACACAGAACGGGAGGCGTCAATGTGACTGTGGAGGTGGAGGTCGGAGTGAAGTGGTCACATGTCACGGAATGCTGACTGCCACCAGAAGCTGGAAGAAACAAAGAACAGAGTTTCCCCCTAGAAACTGTGGAGAGACAGTGGCCCTGCCAATATCCTGATTTTAAACTTCTGACCTCCAGCACTGTGACAGAATAAATTTCTGTAGTTCTAGGCTACCAAGTTTGTGGTAATTTGTTATGGCTGCCCCAGGAAATGGATATAGTAACCCACCCAGATTATGAAGCCAGGAGACGTAAAGAATTTATTCAAAAGAACACATCCACTGAAAGTGGATGGTAAAATGGTTAGCATCTAAACTCCACACATCCGTACATAAAATGTAGATGTCAGTGTGGCCCACTTTCCACTTGAGGGTACACACTGAGGAGAAAGCGCTTAGTCAGCACATACCACTGTGTGCCAGTGCCTGGCCTCTACATTATCTGGGAGATTATATGACTAATCACCCATATTCACCGGCCCACATCTACCAACATTTCAGATAAAGGCTGCTCCACCAGCTGGAGCCTCGAAGTAAAGATGATAGGCATGGGGTAAGGATACAACAGGATTGCGGACAAAACCACAGAGTTTTAGAGACCATTTATCCTAAGAGCACAACCTAGCCTGTTCAGAGTGACAGAGAATCTTATCCAACTTTAATGACCTTATAGAGTAATTCCAATTCTCTTCATTTTAAGTTTTTTTTTTTTTTAATTTTTATTTATTTATGATAGTCACAGAGAGAGAGAGAGAGAGACAGAGAGAGAGAGAAAGAGGCAGAGACATAGGCAGAGGGAGAAGCAGGCTCCATGCACCAGGAGCTTGACGTGGGATTCGATCCCGGGTCTCCAGGATCGCACCCTGGGCCAAAGGCAGGCGCCAAACCGCTGCGCCACCCAGGGACCAATTCTCTTCATTTTAGAAGGAAACAGAAACTCAGAGAAATTCATTACCTTGTCCAGTGACACACCACCAGTGAAAGGGAGAATCAGAACCAACATCTCGAATGCCAGGAGAATCCATAAAACCTTTCGAGTTGAGGTGATATGTACAAAAATATGTTTTAGCAATATTAATCTTTGAAATGTGGAGTAATCTACAAGAAGGGACAACTGGGAAGGCCATGTGGGAAGTTAGGAAGCAGGGACAATTCACAACAGAACTAGGTACACTTCTCCAGGCTGGCTGTCACACAGAAACCTGAAAGGCTGTTCCGAGAGAGGGTGAGGCATTGACTCGGGCCAAGTTAGAGTACAAAACAGGAAGAGAAGAATAAAAACTGGGAACCCACTCAGGAAATTGCCAGAGAGTTCTGGAGTCAGACAGACCTGCTTTAGAATCTTTGCTAAGCCCCATATTCTCCCTTGTAAAGTGGGGTAATCACAGTACATTCCTCTTCAGGTTGCTGGCCGATTAAATGAAAGGAGGCAGGTAAAGTGCTTAGCACAGAGCCTGTACATGTAAGAGCTCATTAAGCACTAGTTGTGACTGTTGTTATTTCTAAATTTACTTCTGGTATGGTCTGTGCCTTGCTTCTTGAGAATGAATTAGGCATTCCAGATGGCAACTTTGTCTAGGAATCTCTCAGAGGTATAGGGAGGCCTGAACACTTTTGCAGAGCAATGCTCTTTGCAGATGATTTTAAAAGATCATTTAAAACCTCTTGCCTCTATATTTCAATGTCCTTTAAAGGAGAGAATTTCTTTAGGGAGATTAAATCTCTTCACAGTCAACGTCCATAAGTAGAGAAGAGAGGCAGGGAGAGAAAATGGTAGTCAAGAGAGTTCCATGTTTTTCTTAGCACCAGAAGGAAGGAAGAGAGGAAAGAAGAAAGGAAGGGAAGGAGGGAGGGAGAGAGGGACAATACACACTATATTAAATGCTTTTACATATCTCATTTATCCTTCACAAGAATATATTTAGTCCTCACAAAAATGTAGAAGGGTATCATGCTTCCCAATTAATAACCTCTTTATTAAATTATGTAAATGATGGTTCAAATAAACATTCATTTAACTATTATTTGTTAAGAACCTGCTACTGTTGGCCAGGAAGGCATGTGCTAAGTCCCAGACACACAGTGACAACAAAGTATAGTCTCTTCTCCCAAAGTTCTTTTAATCTGGTGGAGAAAGAAGGCTTATAAATGAGTAAGCAACATATAATTATAACTTGGGATGCATTCGCCAGTGGAAACAAATGGTGCCTTGATTGGAGAATAAGATGGTATAAATAGGATGCTTAAGGGAGGCCTGGAAGGTGAAATGGACCCAGTCATGCAAAGAACAGGGCAAGGATGTGTATTAGGGTGGTGGCAGGCACGAGGGAGAGCCTTCTGTCTGAGAGTGGGCACATCCAAAGGTCCTGAGGCATGAAAGACATGTAACATCGGAGAACTCTAGGCACTGCAGACTAGTATGGTTGCAACACAGTGAGCAAGAGGCAAGTAGAAAGAGATGGTACAGCAGAGGCAAACACCAGATCCCACAGAACCTTGGGGGCCCTGGTAGGGAGTTTGAATTTTATTCAAACTCAATTAAGTAGCAATGGAAGACTTTTTATGCAGGAGAGTGATCTTTATTTATATTGCGTATAACATATTATTTAAAATTTTTAAAGTATGCTCTGGAGGCAGTGGGGAAGACAGAATTGGAATGAAACAGGAGTGTAAGCAGGAGGAGACCTGTCAAAAGTGTTCCAGTGATGGTGGCCTGGACATGGAAGATGATGGTGGAGAGGGGGAGGACTGGATGAATTCCAAGTGCGCATGTGGAGTTGAGGTGGTTGGACTGGTGGAGAGGCTGGATGGAGGAGTTGAGAGTCAAGGATGTGAGATCTTAACTGCCAAGAGATACATGATGTTCATGTCTGCATCCCCCAAACTAGCTCAGTGGCCTGGGGATAGAAAAGTGTCCAATAAATGGTGACCTTAACTAAACTGGATATGTTGCTATGAATCCCAGAGATATTACTCAATCCCCACCCAAGAAGATGACAATCTTCTTTTGTTTTATTCATCCCACAAACAAGCACCTCAGGCACTGTTTCTGGATGTATTTAATGGCCCCACTGTTCTCTTTGCTGGACATACTATGCCTGGAGCATTAAATACCACACAGTCAGTGGGACTTTGATGAAACAGAGAGTGGCTGGAGAAAGGCCACTGAATGATGAAGAATTTGAGTGTCATGTTCCATGGTAACTAACTCCAAATGCTTAAAAGGCTTGTAGCAGCTTTAAATGTGAGCCTATCTCTGCCTCTGCTTCGGGCTTCAGGCACTGAAGTTCTGTAACTGCGATTCAGCCCTCCACCTTCCCTATGCCAGTCGGAGCCTAACCTGACTCCTAACTCTGGTCTAAATTCTACAACTGGGAGCTCCTCATAATTTAGGAGGGCTAAAAGAGAGATATCTCATTTTTTCCCCACATCCATTCGCTCTTTCCATTTTCAGGGAGCTAGACTGATGTCACTTGTCCCCTTTGTGGTGGCGCCATCTACTCCTCTTGAGAAGATAATAAAATCTTTATTTTCTTCTCTCACGCCAGATGCTTACATTGCTGAGTAGGGGGATGATTAGGAAGATTAAATTCCAAGTTCTCTCTCCCTTTCTCTGAAGGGGAGTATGGTAAACGTTCTAGCTCCCACATAAGCTTTGACATTCATAATTTCATCATTCTCCTGTGGTACGGATGCTCCCTCATGTGTGCGGGGTCCACTGCCTCTTACCTTGTCATCCCAAAGGGGAAATGGGAAAACAGGAACTGCCATTAAAATATTTTAGACTGAATCATCAGTCTCCCTCCACCCAGAAACCTCATTTTAACCATCAGATTAAAATAAATATAGATGTTAAAAACTATTAAAATAAATATAGATGTTAAAAACTCATCAATGACTTCAGAGATCAGGTCATTAAAGGACTGTAGCTTCCTTCACTGTCTTTGTCTCTCTGTTTGTCTAAGTCACTCTCTCAGAAGAGTCCAACTGCTATACTGGAGCTGCCAAATGGGGGGGGGGGAGGGTCCACACGGCAAAGAACTGTGGGCTCTTGCCATCAGCTATGTGAGGGAGCTTAGAAGTAGATTTCTCAGCCCCAGTCAAGCCTTCAGATGATTTAAGCCCAGCTAATACCTTGGCTACAACCCAAGAGAAACCTTGACCCAGAATCACTCATAAAGTTGCTTTGGAATTCCTCCTGACTTACAGAAACTGTGAGGTAATTAAAGTTTATTTTCTTAAGCCCCTCAGTTTGGGGATAATTTATCATGTAGTAAAAGAAAACTAATACAGTTAGCCAGAGTTGACTTCTGTCTAAAGAACCCTGATTATTACAGTGTTCAAAAGACTTGGTATAGAACCTTGCAAGGACTCACTACCCGATAGACAATGACTATTATACTTTTTTCCATATCACTCCAGAGAGCAGACCTAGAACTAACAGGAGGAAGTTGAGGAACACAGAGTTCAATTCAATAAGAGAGAAAACAATTCCAATAATTAGAAGGGAGTAATTTTATCTAGCTAACTAATGAATTTTCCCAGCTTAAAGGATTCAAGCAGAGGAGGGAATTATGGATGCTGTACTGTAGAATAACGTCTTACATTGGGAGGGAAGTTGAACTAACCAATCCTTCTAGCTTTAACATTCTGTCATTCTACAACTCAATATGGCCTAGGGATGCTTGCTTAGTGTCATCATATCCAACCTCTCCCATGTCCTGGGGCAACCAGCCCAAGTATGATATCAACTGAAGAAGTCATTGAGGGAAGGGGAAATAGAAGGATTTATAAGAAATATGCCAAAGCACCAAGCCAGAATCTGATTTCTACCTGAAATGTGATAGTCCTAAGATAGTGAGCTTCCAACTAGTAGGATATTTAAAAAAATAATAATAATCTTCAGATAAAGAGAAGCAATGAAACTGATCAAGTAACAGGTTAACATGAAACTTACAGAGAAACTGAAAAACAAAAATCCTTGAAATAAGACATAGCACCTTGGCAAGCCCATCCTTGCAGACAAATGGGAAGGGCAGCCAGGAGTCTCAGGATGGTACAGTCAGGGAACAAGTAAAGCATGAGCCAGAACTTTGGCAGCTACTACAGTCAAATATCAACGAATTGTGCAGAGGTCAAAGAAATGATGATGACAAGATTTCATGAATGCAGCAATTAAAACAGAGAACAGATCCACCTAAATCTGGGGAGTGGTATAAGAAAAGTTAACATCCTTCAGAAAATAGAAAGATGTCAATTGTCAGCATATCTCTATCAAAACCCAAAAGACTATACAAAAGCTGAGCCAACAGACTAGCTGTCGTCAGCAGAAGCCATTGGCCAGAATCAGGAGGGAATCATAATCCAATTCCACTCTTCAAATTACTGGGAGAGGAAATGTCTACTGTGCAATCCACAGAAAGATCAAAACAACTCTTGTGGAGATTTAAAAAAAAAATGGAACTCCTCAAATGCAAATGGAGTGAGCATAAAGGACTAAGGTTGATAACCAATCCATCCTGCATGAGATTGCCTTCCCTTAGCTCTGCTAGAAGGTACTCTGATCATTTTTTAAGAAGCCAAATTCCTTTTCTCCAAAACGTTTTGTTGTGATCATAGTATGCTTATATAGACAGAGCTGGAATTTTTAGGATTTACATAAAATTGGGAGTTCACTCAATGTTGAAGAAGACCCAGGACATTCTAAATAATGCCCTTGCAGCTGAGACCTCTGGAGCCTCAGGATCCATCTGGGGCTTTTCCAGGGCAATGACTGGAGGCTGTGTGTAGCAAGAGGCTGAGGGAACTTAAGATAATACCACCACAGGAGACCTGCCCGACAGAGACAAACATCTCCAAACTGGGACAAATGTTACGTTTTCATTCTTGAGGAGATCATTTCTATCCACAATGGCCTCAATGCTGACTTTGGAGTATAAATTAGGAGGATGTTAAGAAGGGGGCCAGATTGAGTAGAAAATTATGAAAAGACATCTAAATAGGCTCCACCTATAAAAAGTGCTATGAGAATTCACTCTGACTTGAGCTTGTGACATCACATGGCCTCCGAGTCTATGTCATAAGCCACATGTACTGCATATCACATGGTATGGGGCTGCCCTTATGGAGCTAAATAATTTTTTTAAAGATGTATTTATTTGAGAGAGAGAGTATGTGGTCAGGGGGTGGGGGAGAAAGAGAAGGAGAAAATCTCCAGTTGATTCCCCGCTGAGCCTGGAGCCTGACAAAGTGCTTGAACTCATGACCTTGAGGTCATGACCTGAACCGAAATTAAGAGTCAATTGTTTAACTGATTGATCCACCCAAGTGTCCCTGGAACTAATGAAGTCTTCTATGACTGCACTAGTCAGGCTGTATCCATCCTCTCTATCTTATGCCAAGAAGACCATGATTCCTTAGGGAAAGGTCCTCAGTAATGTTAATAAAAATATCTAGAACAAAAGAGATCAAAGACTCACAGCATCCTCAAGAAATGCAATTTTACTATGAGAAGAAATAGTTCTACATTTTGGAAAAGAACCATGAGTTCTGCAGGTTATGGAATCACACACATTTGGGTTGGAATCCTGTCTTCACTTTTTCTAGTGTGTGACCTGAGAAAGGGACGTAACTTTTTGAGTCTCAGTTTCTGATCCTATAAAACAAGGAAATATATCATTCCTAAGGGTGTAATGAGGATTAAAGGAGTTAAAAATACTTAACAGAGTATTTTGCAAGCAGTAGAGTCTCATTAAGCAATAGCTGTCACTGTTGTAGGTACACTATAATGGCACCTCCTTCAAGCTCAGTGGGGAAATGAAGACAACTCTCACTACCCATCTCCTATGACGGGAAGACTGACCCCACAGGTCCCACTGGTGACTGTACCTTTAGGTTTGAGATATAGATACCAGCAATTTCAAGACTGGTATCTGAGGAGCATTTTCTTCCACTCTCTATTTCCTTTGTTTGAGGCTTTCATAATATCTATACTCCTCAAATCCTGGCAGGGAAGAAAAAATTAGTAGAGTATTGTGGTTTATAATTGTGTATAGGGCAGTAATTTGCTACCTCAAGGGAAATTCAATGATTATTGCATCAAGTCAGCAACTTGTCATGGTAACCATTTTACAAAATGGTGAAGCCAACCAGCTTTGACTGGTTTCTGACCTTAATTAATTAGCTTGCCTATGTGCCACATGCTGTTCTAAATACCATTCTTGGTTCTATAAAGAAAAATAATTCAGAGGATGGAGGCAGACAGTAATAGCCAAAGGCAATGGAATGTGTTTTCTTTCTCTTTTTTTTTTTTTTTTCTTTTTTTTTTTTTTTTTTTGAGAGACAGAGAGAGAGCGAGCATGTGAGCAGGGAAGGGGCAGAAGGAAAGGGAAAGAGAGAGGATCTCAAGCAGGCTCCACATTGGGTGCAGGGCTCAGTCTCATGACCTTTGAGATCATGACCTGAGTTAAAATCAAGAGTCAGAAGCTCAAGTGACTGAGCCACTCAGGTGTCCCCTTGGAGTGTGCTATTTTAAATAAGGTATCCTTGGAGCTAAACAGAGAACTACAGAAGGTAAGAGGTAGTGAGGTATAAGTGGATCTGAGAAGAAGCATGTGCAAAGGCTTGGAGATGAATGTGCTGGCATGTGTGAGCAAAATGGCCAGAGTGAGTAAGCAATAGGGAGAATGGGAAGAGCAATGAGTGGCATGAGCAATGGGGAGAATGGGAAGAGAGAGAATGAGTGAGGTAGCAGGGAGATATTTTTATTCAATAGGATCTGACAAGTCATTAGAGGAGTTTACACTGGACTGCCAGCAGCTGACACATTTCACTTTCGTCATCTGCTGGAGTAAGGATAGATAGCAAAGGGGGGGAAATTGGGGGAACAATCCATTAAGCATCAGACTCTTGGTTTCTGCTCAGGCTGTGATCTCAGGGTCGGGCTCTGTACTCAGCAGGGAGTCTGCTTGAAGATCCTCTCCCTCTCCCTCTGTACCACCACCCCACATACTCTCTCTCTCTCTCTCTCAAATAAAGAAATCCCTTTTTTAAAAAGTATGGAAAAGGGGACACAGGGTAATAGTAGATGAGGGGCATTTATCGCTATCATCCAGACAATAGATAATAGTGGTATTGGATGAGGATGGCAGTGGTAGAGGTGATGAAATATGGTCAAATTCCAGTCATATTTTGAAGGTAGAGCCATTGGAATTTGCTAATTGATTTGATATAGGATATAAAAGAGAGAAGTCAGGGACAACTCCAAGTTCTTTTCTCTGGGAAACCATGATGATTAATTTTATGTGTTGACTTGACTGGCTACAGGGTGCCCAGACATTTGGTCCAACATTATTCTGGGTGTGTGTCTAAGGATGTTTCTGGAGGAGATTAACATTTGTAGACAGAAGAAAGCAGATTGTACTCCCTAATGTGGGTGGGCCTCATCCAATCGGTTGAAGGCCTGGATAGCAAAAAAAAAAAAAAAAAATTTTGATCCTGTCTTAAGGAAGAGGAAACTCTTCTTGCTAGGCTGTTTGAACTGAAACATTGCATTTTTTCTAGCAACTTCCTGCTGTTTCTAATCTCAGGGTTGTCTGTCTTCTATTGGCTTCTTAGTTCTCCCATCATGCATGTGGGTAAGCAATTCCCTGCATTATGTTTCCTGTTTCAAATCCTAAGTGGTTCAGTTTCTCCGGTAGGACAATGGCTAATAGAGGTTGGGAGAGCCTCAGCCAAGAGTTCCATAAAGAGTGAAAATTAAGCTACTGTTCCCTCCAGTGC
Source organism: Canis aureus (assembly GCF_053574225.1). Taxonomy (NCBI): domain Eukaryota; kingdom Metazoa; phylum Chordata; class Mammalia; order Carnivora; family Canidae; genus Canis; species Canis aureus. The sequence continues at coordinate 40,751,775 of NC_135623.1, read as the reverse complement.
CCCGGGTGGGTGACAACATCTAAAGTGGTGATTCTCAATCCTGGTTGCATATTAGAATCACCTTGGGAAGGTGTTTTGGTGTTTCTTTTTGCTTTAACAAAAAACAAAGCAAAACCAAAACCAAACCAAACCAAAAAGCAATGTCTAGTCCAATTGATTTGTCTCCAGGCTTGTGACCCAGACATTAGTGTTTTCTTAGAAATCACCTACAGATGGTATCAGAGAGATTTTTTTTTTCTGGTGTGATATTAAAACTTTTTACTTTCTTATGACCACATGGCCTTGGAAAATGAATGTAGACCAAAGATCTGAGGTAAATCCAGTAAAGATTTTCCTCCTGATTTATTGAGCTATAATTTGTATGCAATGGAATGGGCAGATCTTACTTAAATGTACAGTTTAATGAGTTTTGACAAGCGCATATACTCCCATAATCCATATTTTCACACTCCTATCCAGATAGAGAACACTTCATTTACCCTGGAAAATTTCCTCATGCCTTTACTCAGTTAATCCCAACACCCATGAGAAAACTACTGTTTTGTTTTCTGTCAACATAGTTTTGTTTATGACTTCATCTAAATGGGAGCATACAGTAATACAGTATGTACAATGTTGTGCCTTGTATATTCTACTATCACAGTGTTTTAGGACTCATCGATGTTCTTACATGTATCAGTAATTCATTCTTTTTTATTGCTCAGTGGTATTCCATTGTGTGAATAGACCACAATTTGTATCTCAATTATTTTGTTGGTGGACATTAGGGTAGTTTCCAAATTGAGGCTGTTATGTATAAGGATGCTATGAACATTCTAACAAACTTAATTCATATTCATGCTGGGGTTTTTGTGAAAGGGCTTTATCATATTTTCTTTCTATTCATAGTTTGCCTAGAATTTCTACGATGAATGGGTGTTGAAATTTCATCAAATGCTTTTTCTATATTAAGATTATTGTATTTTTTTCTTTATTCTGTTAAAACAGTAATTTTATTAATTAGTTTTTAAATGTTAAACTGACTTTGCATTCCTGGAAAAAAAACGCTTGGTCAGAATATATTCTTTTCTGTAGACTAGACTTTATTTGCTAATGTTTTTGTTAAGGATTTTTGCATCTATGTTTATGAAGAATATTGCTCTGTAATTTTCATTTCTTATAATGTCCTTATCAGGTTTTTGTGTCAGGGTTATGCTGGTCTCATAAAATGAGTTGTAAAGTATTTATTTTTTTTCTATTTTCTAGAAGAGTTTATCTAAGATAGATATTACTTCTTCCTTAAATGTTTGATGAATTTACCAGAGGAACTGGCCTAGGATTTCCTTATTGGGAAGGTTTCAACTATAAATTCAACTTCTTTAACAGATATGGAACTATATAGATTTTAATTACTATATTAATTATTGTTATTAATTATATTATATAAGACAAACTTACATACTATATTATATAAATTATAATTTTTAGTTAATAATCAAACTTTCTATTTTTGTGGATCAGTATTTTTGTCTTTTAAGAGATTTGTTCGCATCTAAATTTTCAAATTCATTAGAATAAATTTCTCATACAATTACTATATCATCCTTTACTGTCTGAAATAGCTGAGCTGGTATTCCCTCATTCATTCTTAGTATTAACAGTTTGTGTTTATTTTTTTTCCTGATCAGTCTTGCTAGGGATATATCAACATCATTAATCTTTTTAAAGAAACAATTTTTTATTTTCTCTATTGTTTGTCTTACCTATTTCATTACTTTCCGTTCTTTCTGGCTTCTGTTCTTACTTTCTCTCATCCGATTACTTTGGGTTTACTTTGTCCTTTTTCTTTTTTAGGCTTTTAAAGTAGAAGTTTAGGGCACTGATTTTAAAGTGGCATTTCTTCTTTTCTAATAAAGTATTTAAAATTATACATTTTCTTCTATCCCTGCTCTGCTGCATCCCACACATTTCCATATGTTCTATTATTTAGCTTGAAATATTTTTGATTTTTTCTTATGATTTCTTTTTGACTCATGAGTTATTTAGAAATGTGTTGGTTTCTAAGGATTTGGGAGATTTTCAGATATCTTATTACTAATTTGTAACTTAATTCTATATGATCAGAGAATTAAACTCTTAAATCCTTTGAAATTTAATGAAATGAAATGAAATGAAATGAATGTTTGATGGCCCAGCATATACTCTATTGTGGTGTTATCTGTCCCATGTGCATTTGCAAATAATGTGTATTCTGCAGTTTTTAAGCACAGTGTTCTATAAAAGTCAATTAAACAGTATTGTTCAGGTCTTCTGGAAACTTACTAATTTTTTTGTGTGTCAGTTTTCCATCAGGTACTTAGAGAAAGGTGTTCAAATTTCTTACCATGACTGGATTTATCTACATCTATCTACATCTACATTATTACATCTAAATTTATCTACATTTATCTACATCTTCAGTGTGTCAGTTTTTGCTTCACATATTTTGAAACACTTTATTAAGTATATGCACATTTAGAATTATTATTCTTGATAAATTGACCCCATTATGAAATGTCCCTGCTTATCTCTGGTAATATTCTTTGCTCTGAAATATACTTTGTCTGATATTAGTCTAGCCATTATAGCTTTCTTGTGAATGAATATTTGAATACATATTTGTATGGGACACCTTTTTTCGTAACTTCACGTCTACGCAATCTGTACCTTTATGCTTAACGTGTAGCTCTCTATACAACACAGTTGGATGCTGTTTTTACCTAGCTCGACAATCTCTACCTTTCTGTTGTAGTGTGTAGCCCATCTACAGGTAATGTAGACGATGTAATGTAGATGATACCATTGCATTTGGCTCTAATCATTTTGCTATTTGTGTTCTATTTGATGCATATGTCCTTTTTTGTTTATTCCTTCTTTGTTGCCTTCATTTGGGTTACACAAATACCTCTTAGTATCCCATTTTATCTCCTCTATTGGCTTTTAGCTCTATCTTTTTTTTTAGGAGGAACTACAATATGCATTGTTAATTTATTATAGTCTACTATGAATTAATATTACACTACCTCACATATATGTAGTATATTTATATATTTCCCTTAACTTCCTCTGCCTTTTCTGCTATTATGTTTTACTTATGCGTGTTATAAACTCCCTCGTTATTACTTCCACTTCAAATAGTCAATTGTCTTTTAAGTAAATTTACATATAAGTACGTTATATGTTTGTTTGTGTATTCACCACTTCTGGTGCTCTTCATTCCTCCATAGAGCCCCACCTTTCTGATTGTTACTATTTCATTTCAGGTTGATGGGTTTATGCTTACATTTCTTGTGCTGTGGTTTAATGTAATGAATTCTTTCAGCATTTGTTTGTATAGGCATGTCTTTATTTTTAACCTCATTTTTAAGGATATTTTTGCTGAATATAGACTCGTAGTTTGACAGGATATCCCTCCTCCTCTTGGACCTTTAATTGTTATTCTACAGTCTTCTGGTTTGCAGGGGTTTTGACAGGAAATTCTTAAGTTTACTATCATTCTCCTGTAGGTGATATTTCCCTCCTATAAGAATGTTGTCATTGTTCTCAGCAAGTGGACTATGATAGGACTAGATGCAGTTTTCTGGTGTTTATCATACTTGGAATTTATTGAGATTTTTAAGGCTTCTCAGGGACCACAATTATAAATATTAAACTTCCTGATATGGTCCTATGATCACTAAGGTTAAGATAATTTTTTAAATGCTTTAAAAATTTTTGGATAATTTCTTTTGATCTGTCTTCAAGTTTACTGACCTTTTCTTCTGCAATGTCAAATCTATTAAACCCATTCAGTGAATTTATTTCATATACTGTATTTTTCACTCTGACAATTGACATTTCTTTTCATGATTTCTATAACCTTGTTTTAGTTCCTCTTCTGTCCACACATAATGTCCATATTTTCTTTTAAAACCTTGAATATGTTTATAAAAGTTGTTTCAAAATCCTGGGCCATTAATTCTAACATCTCTGTCAACTCTGGATCTGTTTCAATGGACTATTTTTTCTCCTGAATATGTAACACATTTTCCCACTTCCTTGTATATCCAGTAATTTGTTACTGTGTGCTTGACTTAGGGATGTTATTTCATTGAGTATTTTCCTTTAACAAGTGATATTTTTATTCCTGCATGGCAGTTACTTCATTTGCAGCTTAGCCGGGTTTTGTCAAGGTTTGGTTTTAGATTTTGTTAGGGCAAGTGTAAAGTTGTTCTTACTCTAGGGCTAGAGTGGCATATTCCTAACATTTGATTATTCTGGAGTATCAACTAATTGCTGTGGGATTTTAGTGAAGTTCACTCTCTGGTTTATCACAGCTAAAATATCTCTGGAATTCCCAATTTACACTTCAAAAATAGTTGTTCTCTGTCAGGCCTCTTAAAGCCTCATCCTAAACATATATAGTTTAGTGCCCAGCCAAGACTCAAGGAGATCCCCATCATTTTGGGGCCTCTCTTCTCTCAGGTGTTCTACCCTGAAAATTCTAATAGCCTCTGCATCCCTAAATTCTGATCTACTTTTCTCTACCCAGAAAAACCATTGTTTTTCTGTTCAGACTCCATTTCTCTGTGCCTTGATTTACAACATAGCCCCAGGCAGATTTTTTTTTCACACACTGTATTTTTCATAGGGATGAATGGGAAGTTCATCTTATGCATTTTTCTTCTCTTAAAGATTATACCACTTTATTGCCTATCATCTAATGTCCACCACTGCTCCATACATTTTGTCCAACATTATAATTGTTTAAAGTAAAAAGGAAATCTGATACCTATTTTTCTGTTATGGCTGGAACTATGAGCTGTATCCAGTAAGTTTTTGTTCCTAAGTTTTCCTATAAGACCCTAGGAGTTTTTTAAGTCCCTAGGGGAGAAAGGGCTAGGAAGACTAAGGGAGGAAGAAATCCCTAATATTTAGACTCCAAAATGTCAACACTGGAAGAGCTTAAGAGCAAGCCAGATTCCAAGGAAGGAGCCTGAATTTTCAGATGAATACCACTTTTGCATGAAACATCAAGAAAATATCTATCATCTCTTTCAAAGAATGGGAGGACGGCTTGTTGATGGATAATATGGAGGAGGTAAAGCTTCCTTAGCCTACTTTGAGACATGACTTCTAAACACCCATTTTTCAATAGTATGGTAGGCTAGAGAGTAAAGTGAAATTTCAATTGATTAAAGAAAATAAAGCAATGTGGTCTTTCTTATACACACTGTTTGGAGAGTAAGTTTCAAAGCCTCTAAATAAACACTTGCAAAGACAATTAGTTAAGTGAGTCTCTGCTGTGGCCATCTACCATCATGAAATATTTAGTTCTGATCATTAGAAAATTTAATAAGCAATAGAAACCTAACCAAAGTGTTCCTATAAACTCTTGAAAATCACACTAGCAATGATTAAGAGGGTCTTTCTCTCAGTGTAAAACTGTAAACCATAAACACTGAAAGAATTACATTTATCCAGCGTACTTAATGAAGAAAAAGTGAGACATCCCTTTATGACATGTATTTTTCCATCTGCAGTAATTATCCTGCTGATAACTGTAACAAAATACATTTTGTAAACTATTAGCTAAGCATACTATTTATAATTCATAAAAGACTTTTTTTCATCTTTAAAAGGAGAAAAATGTCTATTTGAAGGCATTCAATCCTGATCATAAGTTTTTAAACTCCTCGACAACAAAGAAATCCACTCTGGCTCATTTCAGCAGTAAAAGGATTTTATTGTAAAGAGAATTAAACAGATAAATTTCCTAAAGGAGGCCCAAAGATGAAGCATTGGAAGATGCCAGCAACAACACCACTACCTGGGCTGCAGAGCTTCCTCAATGATACCTTCAGAGGCTCCCTAACTGCAGCTGCCATCACAGCCCACCACTAGACATTACCACCAGCTCCTCTGAGTCTGCAGCTTCAACAAAGTGGCCTTTGTCCTTGCCAGATGGATTCTGCACAGAGCCGGCCTCTTGCCACCACCAGCTTTCAAACAAAGTCAACACAGATAGGTCTGATTGGTGGACCCACATTCCATGGTGGCACTCTTGGTACATAAGAGGGTGAGAAACCAGATTTTGGCTTCTATACGTAAGATGGGAGATCACCACAAACACAGGGACAAATTGCATCCATTGCTGCTAGGCATAAGCCAACAAAAAAAAATATGGATAAATAAATAAGAAAAACAAGGGGGAGACATAAGTTATTTGGATCAGCTCCCTTATTTTAAGAATTTGAGTAAACCAAGGCACATGGATTGGAAGTGACTTACCACAAATCTACTCCTTCTCACCCTAGATTCACTTTTCAACTCTCAAGGGTGACAAGTACCTTCTGTACTCCTTTCTTCCACTTCTGCAGAAGAGACCTTAAACTGACTATGGTACTCATTCTTGTTGAGCCCAGATTTGGCTTTACAGCTGTTCTCAACATAATCTGAGCAGCCACAACCACAATTGGCACAAGAAGTGAAAACTATCTGCCATCCTTGTACTGCACGAGGCTGACATTCACTCAACAAATTCTTAGTATTATTTAGTATAATTAACACCATTGGAGTCCACAAAAGATATTTTAGGTTATTGGTTAGATGATCTCTTTTGAGACTTAATGTTTATTATGCCCAGTTGTCTCTATTTTGGTTACTGGCACAAATTCATAATTTGTTTATAACTGTTAAAAAACACCAGGCTGTAACTCATTGTCTTGCCAACAATAGCACCAATCTGCCCATTCATTCAGATGAGTTTTCTCTCTTTGCTATTGTGAAGCATCCAAGTAGGTGAGACTATGGCTTGGGAGCTTTCTTTCTAGTAGGAGAGGCAATAACCATCAAGATGCTACTACACTCCTGTCATTCCCCTTTGGAAGTGTGCTGATGGCTAACCAACTCTTTAGCTTTTATCACTACTAAAATCCAGTGTGGGTTTCACTATGCTGTATTAGTGTACATCTAAACCAGACATGAAAGAGGACTTTTTCTACTTAGGTATCAGTAAATATAATATTTGTATAATGTAGTCACAGAGTTTTTTTTTAAATAAGTTATGCTATTGGATGCCAGTGGCAGAAATTTCAACTTAAACGGTCTTAACAAGAAAAAAAAAGGAATTTTACTGTCTCCTTGACAAAAACATCAATGAACAGATCTGTTTCCAGTGACTCAAATGAGGTTACCTCTGGACTTTGCCTTCTTTAGTGTTAGACCTTGTCCTCAGGCTTCATAAAATAGCTACAGGAAGCTCCAAATTCCTACTTTCCCAGACTCAAATCCAGGGGAATAGACAGCACTTTCTGGTAGTTTCTACATAAGTATCATTATTCCCTCCAACTGTAACAACTTGGTTCATGTGAACATTCTGGAACTGATTACTGTGGCTTGGGTGATTTGGTGCTCCGATTGGCCATGTGTAGATTACATGTAGCATCCTGGATCTGAGGTTGTAACCAATACTGTTATATCTAAAAACAGTCTATGTCCCCTCTAAGGGCATACTCAGACACTGTTCTGTGGGGAAAAGATAGCACACTTGAAGGGAACATTGAAGAGCATTTAATGAAGGGACCACACATGAGGTATGGACAATGGTAAGGAATACAGGGGATGGAGAAGTGCCCAGAACTAAGAACAGTGGGAAACCACTACCACCCCTTGGGCTGAAGGGCCAAGGAAGGGAGCTGTTACTGGGATTGGGTAAAAGGCATAGCCCTGGGTTTGAACAACTAGTCAGAGCTATGCCAACATGTAAAGGAACACAGCCATTACCAAAGCATAGCCCAGAAGGGAGGGAGTAGAGAAACTACATTCCTCCAACCTCTCTCCCAACCCCGATATGCTTCTAGGGCCTCCCATTGTCAATCCTAACCAAAAGCCAGAGGGCAAGGAGCTGGGGTGACAGTCCACAGAAGCAAGCATCTTGGCATAGAGAACAGAATGAAAAAAAAAAGGTATAGAGTGGATTTGGAGAGACAAAAAGAGTAACTAGCGATCTATTTTCTCTAAGCCAAGGGTTAGTAAGATTAATGGATCATGGATCAAATCTGGCCCACCCCTTGTTTCTACAGATCACGTTTTATTGGAATACATGGAATAAGCAAACATTTATTTATTTATTTATTTATTGTCTATGGCCGTTTATGTGCTATAATGGCAGAGAAGAGTACTGTGAGAGAAATTAAGAAACATACCGATCCATGTGTGTGTGTGAACACACACTTGATGTGAACACCAAACAATCCTCTGACACCAACTGGGTGCCCTATCATTCAGTTCAGTTCCTCACTACCTGAAGAAAACATCAGATCCCCCAGTTAAAGGCCCAGTCCAACAAGACAACTCCCACTTCAGATGCCACTCACAAGTCCAGGTTGTCACCTGTGCTGCTCACTGACCAGCTTTAGATTAGAGGTTCCAAAGCCTCCTTGTGTTAATTTGCTGGAGACACAGAACTCAGAGAAACATTACTGGATTACCAGTTTACTATAAAAAGTTATAACTCGGTAATAGCCAGATAGAAGAGAGACACAGGGCAAGGTATATAGGAAGGGGCATAGAACGTGCCCTCTGGACATGCCACTTTCCTCAAATCCCCACGTGTTCACCAACCCAGAAGCTCTCCAAACTCCATCCTTTTAGGTTTTTATGGAGGCTTCATTATATTTATATAGGAATTATTGATAAAATCATGGCCATTGGTGACTGAACTGAAACTCCAGTCCTTCTGAAGGTTAGAGATTGGAACAGAAAGTTCCAACCTTTTAATCACACGGCTGGCTTCACTGGCAATGAGCTTCCATCCTTAGGTGAGGTATAAAAGTCACTTCACTGATATAACAAAATACTTGTTGCTTTCATCATAGAAAATTCCAGGGGTTGTAGGAGCTCTGTGCCAGGAAGGGGGACGAAGACCAAAAATATATTTAATATAAATCACAATATCACAGAAACCATATGGCCCACAAAGGCTAAAATATTTACTTTCTGGCCCTTTACAGGAAAGACTCCTGGCCTAGGCCAACTCATTTACTGTGCACACATAAAATATATGCAAACAAATTTCTATTGAATGAAAAAATAAATAAATGACTGAAAGCATTGCCAAGAGTCACAATGTGAGTGACCCTGAGCCTCAGTGCCATGAGATAATTGAGATTATAAGCACCCCAAGCCTCTTCCCTTTATTCTGGAGCTCCCTAGTAAGACTTACTCCCTTCTTCTGTGGCTACTGCTATAGTCCAACTGCCACTGCTCCTCTTGGTTTCTGCTGTTGCCTTGTCCCCATGGTTCAGTCGATACTGTCATTTTCCTTGCCTGCTACATTACTGCTGTCTCTTCTAGGAATTTGCAATGCATTTGTTTTTGTTTGTAACCTCTGACTATGGAAAACCACAGTAGCCTCTGCAAATGCTTTAAAGACGAGAGAGAGGAAGAGGCTTACTCTGTATGGCAGAAAAAGAACTACCATTGCTGCAATTGCTGGTTTTTTACCCAACCTTAACAAGGATTAACAGGAGAGAGAAGGGCAAGTAGGAGTGGGGAAGGGAGGGATGCTCTAAATCATCATTGAAGACTCCTGTTAACAGGTAGAGCTGGGAGGCCTGCCGGGGCAAGGTGCCTGGAGAGATGAGGGGAAGTGGAAAAGAAGACGGATGAGAGAGAGGCAGGATAAGACTGGAGGCTGGAGGTCCCACCCACCAACGTTGCCCACATTGCCCCTGGGCTGGTGAACTCTCCAGAACCAGAGGAGAAGAAAAGGAGGAGTGAAAGGAAGGGACAAGTCTTGTCCGAAAGGATTTCTCAGGAGGGCAGCAGCCAATCGCAGTGCTCTACAGGTCGTTTTGGCAAAACACCTGCACGGGCATGGTTTAGTAATATGCCCACTGCTACTAACAGTGTATCACAATCTCATAAACAGGTGCTCAGCCCCTAATCGGTAGCAGGAAGCCTGTGATGGCTCATCTTATCCAAGAGCCCTGGTTCGATACCCCAGCTGAAAGCAATCAAGTTGGAGGAGGACTAATGAAAAGAGAAAGCAGCCTTGACCTTCCACCTGGTAAGGATACAGGGCAGAATCTGAGACCCAGAAAAGAGGCCCCACCCAATCACCTAGCACCCTGATCTTAGATTTCCAACCTCTAGAACATTTTGAAGCTCAGCAGCAAAGAAGGGAAATCCATTGAGAACAGTCTGTAAAGCAGCCCCATTGGGATCCAGGTCTTCTTCTTCTCCTTGCACAGATAGGAAATGCAACCATACGAAAAAGTACTTTTATGGCTTCCACGTGATCATCTGGTGCTTTCCATGGGGCTGGAACTCAGCTGCCTGACTCCTCCTACTTCTAATGCTCAAAGAAAACTCGAGAAATAGGCGAATTTGGATAATGGTAACTTCACAAGCATCCTAATTACAAATCCAACCATTATACAACAAAAAGAGAAATTCTCATGCTACCTAGAGGAAAGATGACAGGACACACTGTAAACTGATGGCCTACGGGCCCCGCCCAGCTGTATATACATTTTGTCTGGTCTGCAGTGTTCAAAAAAAAATATGTAGCTGTCAACATTTTAAAGTTGAAGTACCTCAAAAAGATTTATCAGTTTCTGCTGCTCCCTGGGAATTGTGGCAGCATCTGGCCCTCTTCCCTACATGGCAGTATTTTCTTGGACAACAGCTGCTGCCTCGCTGAGTCTCCTGGGCTCAGTGCGTACCACTTCCATTGTGCCCTTGTCTCCAGGGGAGGGAGTGCACCGGCCGCTTTGTCTTAGCTGATTCCCTCTTTTATACTACCTGCCGGTTCGGGTTGCTTTTGCTTGTGACCTCCAATTATGGAAAACTGTAACAGCCTTCTGCAAATGTTTTAAAGACTGAGAGGAAGAGGCTTGCTCTGTACTGCAAGAAAAGAACGAGCACCCACATAGGGCAAGTGGGTTGGGGAGTGGAAGGAGCAGCTTTCTAGGAACATGGACTTTAGCTCAGTGTCAGATTGAATTTTAGATGCTTGAAGTCTCAGTCCTGAAAGTGTTTGGACACTGATGCCCAGCTATCAGGGAAAATGCAGAAGTGCTTCCATTCATCTGACCTTGGGAACTGGACTCCATCCCCTTTAAAGCATGCTTTTGGAATAACCAGATTTAATACAATTCTTTTGAATTGGACAACACGGCCACAGAAAGTGTCAAAAGGTGCAAGCAAACTGTCCCTCTTGCCTCCATTCCCTTCTGGGAGGCAACCATTGTGCCTTGCTTTTTGTCTTTCCAGAGATGTTCCGTGCACATGCACACTTACATATTTTCCTTATACGAGTAATAACTTGCTGTAAAGAGAGAGAACAGGCTCACAGAGAGATTTTCAGATTTACCCACACACACACTTTCACCAGTCCCCTCCTGGGACTCTTCAAACACACAAATCTAATCACGTGAGTCTCCTACCTAAAATACCCCCAATGGTTTCCCATGGTTCTTAGAGTATAGGACAGATTCAGCCCTGGCTCCCAAGGCCCTGTGTCACCTGGATGCTGCTTCCCCTGGGTCATCTCTTCCTGGCAATGTCATCTTACATTCTTTGTTCCAGCCAGACTAAACTCCCATGCACTTCCTACCAGGAACCATACTCTCCCCGTGTCCTTTCTAGGGTACCTGCTGCTCCACGGTAGGATCTTCCCATTCACTCCTGATTGTCCTCCAGCTGTTCATTCACTGAGGCCTTATGGGGTTTCCAGGCCGGGTGAGCGTCCCTCCACCCTGCTCTCTATCTGCCTGCCAGGTTGTAAGATGCCCTATGGTTCAGGGTAATCATTCACACGAATGCAGGCCCTAGGAGGGCAGGGACTCACTCATCTCCACTCATCTCTGTGTTGCCAGCATTCAGCACATGCCTGGCACAGAGAACACACTAGAACACAGTCACTGGGGCAGTAAATAAGGATCACTACAGGGCACAAGGAAGATCCCAGGCTTTGCCATTCGCACCCCACTCCATTGCTTGGCATATTGGTGGCTGGACAGCTTGTTTTCTCAGAGGTAGGAGAGTACTTTTATGCTAACACAAATTCCAAATGTCCATTTTCTGACATTTAAAGATAAGTCATACCAAATGAGACGTGAAATAAGGATTTCCTTTGATCTATCTGCTGCTTAGCCCCAAAAAGCTCTGATCTTCTGACAAATGACTCTGAATCTGCATTAAACAGCCACTACACGGATCGTAATTTTTTGTTCCCAAAACAATAAACCAATAGATGTTTGGAAAGGGCATCTGAGGAGATGAAAAATGATTTATAAGAATACAAAGGAGCCAATAATTTAGGGCCTCTGAAACAATCATATGTAAGAACCGCCAAAAACAAGACAATAGGCCCAAACTGGAGATGTTGATGCTAAGGCCCACATCACCAAACCAAGACTTCAGCACAAAGAATCAATCCCAGGAATGCAAACCGAAACCACCAGGGCTCACCCAAACGGTGTTATTTAAGTAACCTGCCTGATAGACCCCTGCCATCCCCTAAAGCCAAAAGACTTTGCAATAAGCCACTTGGTTTTCTGCCTGGTGTAACTTCCCTGCTCCTGCTCCTGCTCCCATCTGCCTGCTTTCCGTTTGTACAGCAGCTTGAAGCTCCTTTCTCTCTGCTGGATTGGATGCTGCCCGATTCTGATGGAATTTTCGCTCGGATAAACTCGTCGCATTTGTAGTGTGCCTCGGTTTATCTTGAACAGCTCTGGTGTCAGAGGATGGAATGGAGACGCCAGGCAACATGTAGGAGGAAGCAAACGTGGGTACCTGCTGAGCCCCTGCAGCCCGCTGTCACTGCTGTGGCTGCTGTGGCTGCTGTCACTGCTGTCGCTGCTGCCTCAGGACGGGGCAGGGAAGTCCCTCTAGGATCCTCCGCAGCTCTCACGTCAGGAGCTTCCAGACTCATTTGAGCGTTCCTTTCTCTGGACCGGGTCCGACTTGGAAACCAGACCTGGTAGACTTCCGCTGGGCTGGCGGGGGGCGGAGGCAGCATGAGCTTTAGGTGAGTCCAATTTTGTTTTAAGGCTGAACAAGCAGATTAAGCTTACCAAAGAGCATCTTTAATCACAGCAGCCACAGCTGAGGACTTCCCACCCAGATACACTCATCCTTTTACAAGGTGCCCTGCACATAAAGGGATCTCAGCCAACCATTCCCAGCAAAGGGTAAAGGGAAATTTATTTTTCTTTCTCTACAGTTTCTGACCACCAGGATGGGGCCCACTGGCACACACCACTCCCTCCAGAGCCCAAAGACAGGGTCCTGGGAAAACCAGCAGAAGGATGAGAATTCTTACCCACGTGGCTCTCCTGTTTTTCCACGTGTGGTGCCTGGTGGACAGAAGCTCAGACTTTGGGGCAAAGCTAAACATCTAGAGAGATGTTCCTGAGAAGAGTCATCAATATTTCATTTTCTGCCTTGGCACGATCTCAAGGCTGTGGCTTCTGCTTCAAGGCTGGAGCATTACCAAGCCCTGATCACGGTCCCCTTCTGGGGCAGAAGATAAGATTCTCCAGCCTATGTTTCCGAGTCAGGGAAATAAATGGGAACCTGGCTGCAGGGGTTACATGAATCCTATTTCCATGGCAGTTAGAAAGTACATTTCCCACCAGGAGATTATAGCCCTTCAAGGATATCCTCTTTCTCTGCACCCCCTGCCACCTCTGGCCACACAGTGGGTGGGAGGTGAGATAAGAAAACTCAGTGCTTCATGATGGATACTTTTGTTCTGTGCTCAAGGGTCAAGGCCCAGGACCTGGAAGCCCCTTTGTGTTTGCCTCCAACGGGGTAAGACCATGAACCACAGGACATGGATAGAAAGCACAGCTAAGGGGCACTCCACACGCACCCATGCCTCCTCTTAGAAAGCTCCTGTCCCATAGGAGCCACCTCCCAGGCTGTTGGGAAAGATCAGGACCTTGGGTCCCCTAAGCATGAGTAGTGTGACCCGACTCTAAAACTGTGGCTGGCATTCTTTCACCTTCCTGATATTTCACCCCGAGGCCCCTCCACCCTTCAAGTGAGGCTGTTTTGACTTTTTGCCTGTGCAGCGGGAATTGAACAGCAGGAGAAAGAAAATGGGACCCATGGGACCCTCGCCTGACTTTTTCTTTCAAAAGTTAATAACTTTTGAATAACAAGGAATAACAAGACGACAAAAACCAGAGCATGCACAACAGATTTGGAAGATCCCTTGAGAAGGAGGAAAACTTCTAAATGTTCTTCAGATGCTGGGGAGAGGGAGGGATAAACTAAGCAGGGAAATCAAGAGTACATGAACGTTTGTAGGACTCTCTGGCAAAGAGGAGCCTGCATTTTCTTCCCGGGCACAGGGTGGGGAGGTGGCACAGCAGGGAATAGAAATGGCCCAGGGATATGTGCGTGTGGGAGGAGGCTTGTGTAACCAGGGGACACGTCCTGGGCCCTGCTGAATTGACCCATATGTCTGAGAGTAGCAGGCAATCAACTGGGCCCCTCAGACAGGCTCCCTGAATTTCTGGCAGCTGAGCAGGACCCAAGAGAGGCACAGCCACAGCTGAAATGAAGGGAGCCCTGGGCAATCGGGAGTGAGAACAAGGTGGGCTCAGCCGCACCCTGTGTGTACCAACAACTGAGCACCTCGGGGTGGAGAATCAGAGGCAGGGACATGGCTATGCGGTCAGTGAGCACTGGCCGAGGGATGCCGGATGCCCCAGCCCTGCATCTGGCCACAGGAGTGAAGCCAGCAAGGAGACAGAGCTGAGACATTCTGTCCCCACCCCCAGCCCCCAAGAAAATGGAGGCTTAGGATATAAATTAAATTAGCTCTGGGGGTTGGCTGATATTCTTCTAACCTATTGAGTAGAATTCCATTCTTGGGGGAAAAAATTAAGGATATGTGGATCCACTAAAAAACCCTGAAAAGATGTATACCCAGCATTCATAGAGGTTACTTCTGGGGGGTACAACTCCTGAGTCAGTCTCTTTCTCCCTCCGTCTCTCTTTTCTTCTCTCCTTCTTTCCTTTTTTCCCCCCTAAGTATATCTTCTTTTCTAGTTTTTCATAATGAACAATTTTCTTATTTTCTACAATGGGCTTATTTTGTTAGGAAAAAACAGCAGAATAAAATAAGAAAACTGAAGAAGAATCAGCATTCAGAGTTTATTCCATTTCATTCTGAGCATGAAGGAGATTCCACTGACGTGTGTTTGGTTTTCGTGCAGAGTCTGGGCAAGCTAAGGATCTCTTGTGTCCTCTGGACTATCTTTCATCCTTCCTCCTCTTTTGTAAATATCTGGGATTCTGATCTTTCTAGAAAACCTCCCAGAACCTTCTTTGCAGAGGACCTGCCATTTATATCTGCTAACCTGGCTTTTGTCCTTCACAATTTGGGACTTTGCAGTTCAAAGAGATTACATTTAAGGTACTTTCCCTCCTTCATCCAAGCAGGACACTAGCTATCTTATTTATCTGAGCTTGAGAGGTTGAAATAACTGACAGTATTTGATTCTGAGGGTAAAAATCTAAATGTTATTAAGGGCATTTATCAAGAGGAAGCAATCGCATTAAATTCCAAACTCCTTAAAATGTAGAGAAATGGCTAAATTAGTGGCATTTAGTTTCAATCAGAACCTACCAGCCTCACTCAGTTTCATATGAACATCTGATAAGAAATTAAATTAACCATACTAGGTGAATCATATACTATGTACATTTCTAATTACGGTCTGTAATCCCCATGGCACCCAGCAAGCTGCTGGGATAACCTAGCCCCTGAATCACTTTGTGAGAACTCAGAAAATGAAAATTCATTTAAATCTTGGCCTATGGCTGGGGAAGTACATTAATTACCCCCCCCCCCCATCATATTTTGTTCTGGTTTAAAAGTTCTAGGCTGAAAGCATTTTGCCTTTTCCATGCCATTAACTACTCCCCGCCTCAGCCTCCATGTATGGAGTAATTAGAAGATGCAGGGCGAGTCTTTGATGGCTTTCAATATCTAGAAGCTATAAGAAGGTTATTTCTTTTTTTTTTTTAATTTTTATTTATTTATGATAGTCAGAGAGAGAGAGAGGCAGAGACACAGGCAGAGGCTGTGCTCCATGCACTGGGAGCTCAACATGGGATTTGATCCCAGGTCTACAGGATCGCGCCCTGGGCCAAAGGCAGGCAATAAACCGCTGCGCCACCCAGGGATCCCAAGAAGGTTATTTCTAATAACTACCTGATAATGCGATAGGTCAGAAGCCTGATTCCTTCCCTCCAACATCCATGTCCTATCGCTTCTGCCTCCTGCATGTTTCTTGAATGAAAACAACTTCTCTCCATCTTCACAGACACTTCCCCAGGCCAGGCGTGGAGACTGCCATCTTAGCTTCCCATCTGGCCTTCAGGAAGTGCCATCCTTCTAAAAATACAAGTGCAATCCTGCCCTTATCTCTTCCAAAGCTCTGCAATAGCTCCCCAATGCTCTGGGGGTAAAACATAAACTCTTCCTCCTGGCTTTTAAGGCTTTTCATTAGAGGTTGCAAACCAGAAGCCTGTAGGATGATAGGTCTCGTTTGGCTCACACATGAAATTTTGTGAATTTCAAGGAAAGCCAATGTTTATAATTTTAAAAATCTCGTGTACAAATCAAAATGTAAGGCTTCCCTCGGAAAATCAGTGCCTCTGCTAACACTGGGCACACGCCCTCCCATGGCAAGAACCGTCAGGAGCTGAGTAGGGCTCTCCCACGTGGATGGAGGCTCTCAGCCTGCAGCACCCTGTTGTGTGACCTTCCTACGGTTCCTTGAGGTTACCTGTCTGACGCTGTGGATGGGTAGGCTCCGTGTGACGGACCCCCGGACTCTCTCCCATTTAATCTCACACTGCCCTTTCTTCACGCATGCCCAGTCCAGGTGGGTTAACTTCTCCCAGTCTCCCTCTGTACCCCCCACCCTCCCATATACACAACCTGGGCTCTAGACTCACCCTAGTGTGCCCACGCCATTCCCTCTGCACACTCCACTCAAACTCACCTGGGGGATGTTTAATTCCAACTCATTCTTCGGGTCTCAGTTTAAATGTTCCTTTCTGGGATCCCCAGGAGGCTCAGAGGTTCAGCACCTGCCTTTGGCCCGGGGCGTGATCCTGGAGTCTGGGATGGACTCCCGGGTCTGGCTCCTGGCATGGAGCCTGCTTTTCTCTCTGCTTCTCTCTCTTTCTCTCTCTCTGTCTATCATGAATAAATAAATAAAATCTTTAAAAAAATAAAAATAAATGTTCCTTTCTCAGGAATGCCTGTCCCTGACCTCACCTACCCCAAGCCCTGTTTTAATCGTCCCACCTCAGAGTGTCCTCTTGTGTAGGGCCCGAGTTGGATGCTCATCAGTACATGCTGCCCCGGCATCTGGTGCAATGGAGAGGGCCTCGGATGGCCCACCTGCCAGCTCCCCCCCCCACCCCTACTCTGCCCCTGCAGCCAAGCGAGCCTCCGTATTCCATGGCCCAGGTGCAGTTCCTGCTCTTCTCTGACCAGTGGGCTTCAGTTCCCTGCCACCTCATGGAATTATTCAGACAAGCCAGTCACATCCTCTTGCAGGAACCAAGGGTACCCCACCTTCTTGATACTGCAAAGCTTGACTCTCACAGCCCAGACGATTTGCTCCATCTTGCAGTGCAACACCTCACGGGCATGAGGTGTCCTCTTCCCCCGGGCTGTGAGTATACGTGACAACCTCCCCTGTCCAGTGTTGTGTGGCATGTGTTCAGTTATCCCTCCCACCCCAGGTTGGGAATAACCTCCTTCAACAACAGGGGGCAACTAAAACAGCCCACATGTAACTATAGCTACTTGCTCACTCACCTTCCCCCCTGCCTCAGACCATAGACTCCACGGGGCCAGGGGCCAGGGGAACAGAGCTTGGCACGCAGCAGGTGCTCCATAAACGCTGGCTGGAACTGTGTCAGTGGGATGGTGAGTATCTTTTCAGTGGACTATTCAGCCAGAAGATGAGCATCTTTCAGAGATTGTAGAAGAGGTTTGGCTTGGATGACACTGCACTTCTCGACTTGTCAGAGTCTGTGATTTCAGTAGTCTGTCACTTTGTTTCAGATTCTTGCAACTGCCTGTTTTGCCAAATAAGACAGAGGAGAAAATCAGCCATTTTTCACCAGGAAGCTAAAGCTCTCAGTTTTCAAGATGCACTCACTACTGCTAAAAAGCCTTCAGTTTCAAGAACTAGGAACCCATTTCAATGAGCAGGACACTGCTATGCTAAATATGAAGGAGGTGCAGAATTGAATGACACTTGTTCCGAAGACCACTATTGAGGCCCCTGGGTGATTACCGGGGGCGGGAGGCTAAATCATCTGCAGATGGTTTAGCAACACGTTTGTATCATTTGCATGTGTTAGTAAAGCAGTTCTAGAAATGAATCTAATTAAGGGGCTGTTTTAGCAGTAAGGATGTTCTCACTTAAATCCAGAAAACCATTTCCGTCATTTCCAGATTTTTAAAGATCAAAATCCAGCTGAGTTTCTGTAATATGCCATTTGAACATCTTGGAAATAAATGTATGTCTTAAAAATAGTAGCAACACCAATGGGTTATCACGGAGCACTGTAAAACATCATCTTGTAACATTATGGTACTTCAGAGAGGATATATATTCGCAATTAAAATTTTAAGAATGCTCTACGGCATTTTCTTTCATTATATTGAGTTAAAATCCAAACTATTTTAGAGGCATAAATTCTGCATATTTTAGAGTTATAAATTTTACAATTTATGCAAAATTTATGCTAGTCAGACCAATCAGAGGAGGAGCTGGCAATGTTTCGTTTTAGGTTATGCCTATGCATGAAACTAATTGGACTAAGTTCAATTCATAATTTCTTCAAACCTTCGGCTTAAGAAAATCTTAGTTTTGTTCAAACTCTATCCCAGGAGTGAGGAAGAATGTCAAATAGAGACAGATTATTAGAACAAAACCCCCTACTCTCCAAGAGAGACAATGGAGTAAAGTGGTTTCTGAGCTCAGGCTGTCACTTTCACTGTCCTGGGTTCTAATCTTGGCTCTGGCACTTATTAACTGACCTGGTTTGAACAAGCTATTTAACCACCCCCAACCTCATCATCTTAAAATGGCAACAATACAAAGACTTATGTCATGGTGATGTTGTAGAGATTATGGGTAAGAATGCATATAAATACTTATCATAGCTACTGGCACATAAAAAGCATTCTTTAAATGTTAACTACTACTATTATTATTATAGACCAGTTTCACAAAATGTCCTAGCAATGAAATCTTTGAAAATTTGATTCTGCAACTGGCTATTGGAATCTCGAATTTGCCTCTTGGATTGCCATTGCCATTGGCTCTCCACCAGTTCCCATAATTTAATGAACATGGGACTGTGCCAGTTCCCAGAAGGGAAAAAGTCCAGGAAAAGCAAGGATGGAATTTGGTATTATAGACAATAATATAAAATCAGGAAGGAACGTTATCTTTCATGTCATTAATGAATCCAAAACGTAGCCAACGCATCAAGCCTTCCAGGTAAAGAGATCATTATTACACAGAAAGTGGCTGGCAGCGGATTTCCTTGGATCTCAGAGCATGAGCCCCAATTATCATGTGTTGTCCTTGGGAACCTGTCATGCCATGACTGGGCTTGGCCATTTGGAGTCCAAGACACAAAGCCTGCAATGGTAATGGGCATCTCGAATATTTATTCATGAGACACAGAGAGAGAGGCAGAAACATAAGCAGAGGGAAAAGCAGCCTCCCTGGGAAAGCCCAATGTGGAACAGAACCCCGGGATCACGCCCTAAGCCTAAGGCAGATGCTCAACCACTGAGCCACCCAGGCTTCCCTCTAGCTCTGATTTTCTGCAGCACCAACACACATAACTTGGGATGTGGGTCAAGTAAGATAGACAAGACTATTCAATTTATTCAGAAAAGGGTCATCATTTTCACCTGGATAGAACCAACTATGCCCAGCGTTCTAAGGATTATCTCACCAGTACTTACTCGTAAGAAAGCAGGTAAGAAAGAATATTCCCCTTCACCTCCCAAGAGGCGAGTACTTAATGTAAAAGGGACACACAATTTGCTTATTGTCACCTTCATATCTAAATTGCACAATTTGAAAATATATAAACATCCCATGGGCAAGAATCATGATTATCTTCTTTAAAAAAAAAGGATTTTATTTATTTATTCATGAGAGACAGAGAGAGAGAGAGAGAGAGAGAGCGGCAGAGACACAGGCAGAGGGAGAAGCAGGCTCCATGCAGGGAGCCTGACGTGGGACTTGATCCCAAGTCTCCAGGATCACCCTGGGCTGCAGGCAGCGCTAAACCACTGCACCACCGGGGCTGCCCTCATGATTATCTTCTTACTCACTGTTGGATGCCTAGCATCTAGCCCAGGACCTAGAACATAATGTGTATTCATGAATATTTAATAAATGAATAAATGATAAATGAATATGTATGAGCTCTCTCACTTTTGTGCCTCAGTCTGAAATCTTTTTCTACCTCTGTCCATTCAGTAAACTTCTACTCATCCTAAAAGTCTCTCCTCAGTTACCATTCATCCTACAAAATCGTTTTTCATTTTAGGTAGGGGAAGTCCTCTTTGTCTCTCCTGCCATGGTATCCAGCACACACCACACAGACGTCAAGGGTTCTATATGCAAACAACAAAACCCACTCTGGCTGGTTCCAGCAGAAAGAGATTTGTTACAGGATATTGAGGAGCTCACAAAATTTTGAAGCAGGATCAAGAACCAGGTCTCAAAGCTACCTAGCTAGAAATAATAGCGAGGGAAGAGCCCGATCCCATAGCTGCTTGAGGAAGAAGAATGGCAGCAACTGCTGCTGATCCTTTGGGCTCTGATGGCCCAAAGGAGACCTGAGGAGACAGGCACCGTGACAGCCACCTCACAACTAGACACCTCTACAGCTCTTCTCATCAGAAGACTAAACCTTGTGGTGTCTGGCTGCTACCTCATGTGCCTGGGCACCAGCACCAAGTGGTCTACAAAACAAAGTTTTACCCTTCCAGTCTGTGTAGCAGAGGAAGACAAGCTGGAAGGTGCTGAGTGAGCCATCCAACCATATGCACCATGCTTCACAGCACCACTGTCTCCTTCACTTGGTAGGAGTTCCTTAAAATCTGAGAGAGAGAAAAAAAATCACCCTGAAGAATCAGTGCAGAAAATCCAAGATCCGATCATTAAGAGCTTAAAAAGAGAGAGAGAGAGAGAGAGAGAGAGAGAGAGAAAATGGAGAAAAAGGAGAGAAAGAGATAATACCAATTTATTTCCCAAGACAAAGGAAAAGAATTTCTACACCGAAAGGTCTGAATTTTAAAACACCCCCCCCCAACACATCTCCAAGACATGTCAGAGCACCAAAGATAAAGACCCTAAAAACTTTAGAAAGAGAAAAAAAGTGTCTACAAAGGATCGAGAAAGAAACAGTCTGGCACACCACCACCGGGGTACTGAAAGAAAATGGAACAGCACCTTCAAAGTGAAGAAAAAATGGTCTTTGACCTGAATTCTATCCCAAATAAAATGTTGTTAAATAATAATGGCAAAATAGATTTTTTTTTTTTATATGCAAGACTCAGGAAGTTTGCCTATGCATTGTTCACATGAGAGTTACTAGAGAAGATGTGCTCCAGTAAAATGAGGAAGTAAATTGAGAAAGAGGAAGTCCTAAGATCCAGGGAATGGTGTGTCCAATTTAGAGAACGGAAGGTAAGGAAAACACCAGCTAATCATCGGTCTCAGAAGGCAATCAGTCTCAATTACAGGAGGCAAATGGAGAGTGCCCAGCGGAGGTCTCTAGAGGGAATAGGATGTCTATAAACTAGATACTGTGCTAGAGACATTTTAGGAACATAAGCCGATGATAAAGGTAGAAAATACAAAAATTGCGGCAATTAGAAATTCCAGGAAAAAAAAAAGAGATGAACGTTATCATGGCGCATTACTCTTCCTCCAGAAAAATAATACGGTAAAGACTGTTTAATGATTTTCAGTTTTTAAAACCAGCAAAAGACAAAGCCTGTACAACAAAGACTGTAGATATTATGACTCTTGTTACTGTAAAGCCACAAATTCAGATGAGAAACTTAGGAAGTGGAGCGGGGGAGGTTACAGCAAGGAAAGGATGACTACATACTAAATAGTATCTTACAAAGCAAGGAGTATGGCACTCAGCATCCTTACCCCCATCTTCTAGCAATAGCATCTCAATTTTTTCTTTGGGTCATTTCTCCTCCCAACACATGGAGTCTTAGTGAGATTGTCAATCCACACGTCCTACACTCTTTAGCCAATGGGTAAGCATGTGGTCCAGTATAAGCCATTCAGACTTTGTCTTCCTGGTAAATTGAGAATCTCCGTCAATTCACATTGGGTAGTGCCCTAAAGAGACCATGCATTAATTCTCAGAACAACCTTAGATTCCCAGAACACTCCCTATTTGTGGCTTTTCTGAAGCCTGACTCTTCAGCTTCTTTGATTCTATGGGTATCTGTCCTCCCCACTAACACCCAATTCAATTTGTGCATAACTTAGCAAGAATTGGTTTCAACTGGTAAGACATAATAAGATAAATAGAAATTCAATGACAGTGTTTTAAATTACAAAAGCTGGAACTGAAAATAGTGATGTGAATATGTAAAGGGAGGGGGGATTAGAGGAGGGACCTAGTGAGCAGAACTTTCACCTCTTAACAAGAAGTCAGTGTAAAAAGTGTAAAGCTGACAAATCATGAAAGAACGATATAGCAAATTAGCAATAAGAACCATAATAAAACTAAATAAATGAGTAAAGCTTTAAAATTTAAAAAGAGAAATGGTCTCTGGACAAAGGGGACCAGGTAAGGAGAAGTAGGACAAGAGACTATTTCTTTTTGTTATAAACTTATCTTAATTTTTCCCTGTGTGTCTACATTAATTGATAACATTCTTAATGTTAAAGAGGTGAGTAACAAAGATTGTTGGTCTATCTATAATAAAGATGGTTCAGAATTTCAAAGCCTTCTTCTCAAAATAGAAGTCAGCCCCTGGAAGCTGTTCTGGAAAATGTCACATTATAGAACAGCTCTGTCTCAGATTCTGAAGGAGGGAGCAACACTGCCTCCATTGGTGGATCTCCATGGGACTCCTGGACTAGGCAGGGAGGAGCTGTTGCCACCTCAAATGCCCTCACGGGATCCCCACCTGTTGCCCACCTCAAGCATATCTGCCTTTTCTTGATATGCCCTTGCCAAGCTTAGAGTTGGTGATGTGAGAAACAAGGCCGAAGAAAAATTACTAAATTTCCTGACTACCTACAGCCCATTGATAAGTCCTTGAAACAGGCAGAGTGACCTTCCTTTAGACTCAACTGCCTCGATGTTCATACTTTGCTAAAGGCAAAAGGCAATCTTAGCCTGACCACCAGGATCCTGTAAGTCTACTTTAACATATAAAAATTCCTTTAGAAACTTCTTTATCTTTAAATCCCCCAAGATACGTATTGGCAATCATCCCCCAAGCACATGTCCCACCGATATACATCTGAAGGGTCTCATGACTCAAGTTTTATTAGATGGTAATAAATGACCTTTTCTCAACAATAACTAGCCCCCCTCAAGGTCCTAGAAACCTTGCTTCCAAAATTCCTTAGAGACTTATGCTATCCCTAACCCTCTCCCAACTTGAAAGTATATAATGGGCCCCTCCTCATGACCCTGGTGCAGCTTTCTGCCCACAGGTCTTGTCTCTGTGCTTTAACAAAATCACCTTTTTGCACCAAAGACATCTCAAGAATTCTTTCTTGGCCGTTGGCTTCGAACCCTAATGTCTTTCCTACATCAGGATTTGGCACAGAACTTGGATGCTTTGACTTGTTCTTTGCCAATCTCCTTACCCAATTTCACCCTGCTTTCCTAGAAAATCAGAACTAGTCTTATCTCCTCTACTCTCAGGTGATAATAAAAAATGACATCTCCATATCTCTGAGACCACATGATTTATTTTGAATGTGAGGCATAGCTTTCACTGTTCTTATGTCGCATTTTACTGATAATACAAGGTCAGACCCTGATAGTGACGGTGTGGAGATGGCACTTTTCCCAGCATTGAATCAGGGGAAATCAGAAACTTCAAGGTGTCTTTGTTTTTCTTTAGTAAATGAAACTCTGGAGGTGATTTAAGACACGCATGGAGATTGTTAGGCAGGATAGACTCAGTGGAAGTAGATGAGAGAGAGAGAGAGAATCCCACAAGTGCTCAGGCTAACCTCCCCAAAGAGGAGATTAGTGTTGTAATGCTAGCATTCAGCTTGATTGTCAACAATGACCTGAGTTATCACAGGAGGCAAAAAGTGGCCACATGCATCTTTTCCCATCTTCACATTCCCATACCTTTGGATGAGAGGGACCATCTTCCCTTTTCCACATCCCTCTGCAATGCCTGATCCTCGGTTCTGAAAGTGAGTGTTCAGAGGAGAGCAATGAAGAAATCTGAGGCTGGAAGATCTGAGGGAAGGAACGAGATCAGTTGGAAGTTTTCAGGCTGCAGACAGAGTGGAGTCAGGTGAAGAATTACATCTTAAAGGCAAGCTGCTCTGTACCTTCAGCACATCACTGAGTCATATCTGGGAATTCCCAGAGGTGTGTCTCATATATGTGCTCATGACCACTTCCCTCATCATCTATTTGGTTCTCTTGTTAAGATGTTTGCTTCTGTGGCTCAACTAGCAATTGTAAAATGGAAGCGATGATTCTGTTCCCTAAGAAAAATGGATGCAATCACTGCATGTCAGAGGGAATATGTTCTGTAAAACCGAAATACTATGGTCATTATCACTGCGTAGTGCCTTGGACAGTCCTAGGAAGTGCTGATATCAATAAATTGGCCTTATAAACTTTATCCAGCATATCATTTGGACAATCACTGGGAGAGTCCAATCCTAATCTTATAGACCAATAATGATCTATTGGCATAGTTACGTGTCGGTACTACTATTTTAATAAATTACAGTGAACTGTTACAGTGAATTTTTTAAAAAAGATTTTATTTATCCATTCATGAGAGACAGAGAGATTGAGAGAGACAGAGACAGAGACATAGGCAGAGGAAGAAGCAGGCTCCATGCAGGGAGCCGGATATGGGACTCGATCCTCACCCTGGGCCAATGGCGGGCGCTAAACCACTGAGCCACCCAGGCATCCCTGTTATAGTCAATTTAAACTCAGTTGAAATCCCAAACGACTACTGTTCAAATTCTAGCTCCAGTATTTAGCATCTCTGTGACCCTATAGGGACAGATCTAGATTTTATAGGGCTTAAAGACTATATAATCTGGGGAGCTCTTGAAGAAAAAGAATTACAAAAGCATGAATTCGAAATTAATACCAGGTCTTGTAAGAGGCTCATGTAAGTGAGAGGTCTGAGCTTAAACTTTATTAGCTTCATGGTTAGACCTGCCTCTAGGTAGACCTCGCCTCCAGGAAAAGTTACATGATCATTCTGAATCACCATATCATCACTTATAAAGTGAGGGTAATGATCATTACTTTGTAGAATCTCTCTCTATATATATGTATTTATGGTTCAAGGTAACTTGTATTGAGACTGAGCATTCTAGAACTCAAAAATTGGTCACTTGTTATGAATATTCAAATGTAGAGAGGCCATATATACTATAATGATTAGATTGAAACTTTTTCTTTTCCTGAATTCTGATTAATTGTGCATGTATGTTGACCAACCCAATAGACATAGGGACTATGTGATCGTCAGTCAATTAACCTAAACTCTCAGAAAGAACACCAAAGAATTGCAATGCAGCAGCAGTCATCAGATGAGATTTTGGCATGGACAGGAAAGTAGTCTGAGACATGAAGGCAGGTAGTATGAAATGCAGGTTTGAATGTTGACAAAGACTTCACCCCACATACCACATCACCCTTCTGGAAAAGTGTTTTAACATACAACCTCTGGGCACCTGGGTGGCTCAGTCAGTTAAGCATCTGCCTTTGGCTCAAGTCATGATCCCAGGGTCCTGGGATGGAGCCCTGCATGGAGCCTGCATTGGGCTCCTGCTCAGCAGGAAGGCTGCTTCTCTCTCTCCTGCTCTGACAAATAAATAAATAAAATCTTAAAAAATAATAATAATAAAACCCACACAACTTCATTTTAGCCTCATGGCAGCTCTGGAGAGCAGAGTAACAGTAATAAGCACCCTTCAAAGGGCCTCTTTTGGCCAGCTTAGACCACAGCCCACTTTACATAGCTGCCAGGAGTCAAGCTTACACCGTCATCATCACTCATTGAGTGTCTCCCAAGTGTCAGATGTTGTGCTAAGTACCTACATGTGTTTTCTCACGTAATCCTCTGTGTACCATTATGTTCACTTGACAATGAACCATCAGAGCTGATGTTTGGTATCTTGCCAAGAACTTGCAACTATTAAGTTATGATAGTTTTGAGCATTTTTATAAGTATGTAAATAGATTTGGACCCCATTTTGGAACCCATAGAAGGTTTGGAACCCATGGAGAAGTTACCTAAGGGCCCTGGGCTACATCTGGAACTGACTCTGTATCCTCTATTAGAGACTATAGAGGATTAACATGCATAACAGCATCAAGACTGCAGGTAGAGTCTATCGTCTCTGGGCTGTGTCCTATTTATCTCTGTCTTACTAATGTCTAGTGCAGTTGCTACCTAAATGCTGGAAGATGAAGACATGAATGAATATTTTTGTTGTGTGTGGCAAACAAGGGGCAGGGCCAGGAAACCTAGGTCTCTGGACTCCTAGCCAGAATCCTATTACTATTAACAGGCTGCTCCCTCTCTAAGCAGGTTTGGCTGCTGTAACAAAGAGACCCAAAATACAATGGCTTACACAACCTAGAAGTTTATATCCTTCTGATGTAAAAGTCCATGTAGTCATTTCAAGAGAGAAAGAGGTGAGGGAAAGCAAGCTACTTCCTTGTACCACCCAATCTGGAAGCTTCATATCACTTCCAGGCACATTTTACTTGCCAAACTAGTCATGTGGCCATATCTAGCCACATGGGATGCTGAGAAATGGAGTCCTTGTGCCCATCTAAAATTTTTACTACTCTCAAAAGCACGGGAATGATAGTCTTGGCCAGAGGGGCAAGCCACTATGTGCAGTGGGAAAAGCCCTAAGGTGTAGCGAGGTTTCCTTACCTGCAAAATCCAATAAGAATTACAATTACTCTGAGGCTCAGGGTTTTCAACTCTAAAGAAAACAGCAATGCTAATTCATTTAGTGAGCATGATCCGTGCTCTGGGAGCTACATCATATACTTTATATATGTGATTTAATTCAAACTTCCAAACAACCCTCTAAGGCCAGCATTCTTTTAGAGAGAAAGAAACGGAGCCTCAGAGAAGCTAGTAACTCACTCAAGGTGTCACAGTGAATGTGTGAATGATGCAATCAGAGCGAGGCTCCCCAACTTGGAAGTCCACGCACGGACCCCACCCCCGGCCTGCCCAACCCTAGAGCGGAGGTTGTCCCAGGGCAGTATCTGCCCTGCATGTTGTCACCAGCATGAAAGGTGACACGACAGAAGGAGCATGGAGCATGTGGTTGGTCCCCTCCTCTCCTCAAGGAGGCCAGTGTGCTGCACTGGGGCTTCAGGCTTCCTCGCCTGAGTTGAGTAAAGTAACCAGCTCCAGAATGGGGACTGTCCAGAAACAGTTCATAGTTGCTGGAGACAAGCTGCAGCCGAGAGGAGGAGGAATCCAGGTTTGAGGAAGAGAAGGGAAAAAGCAATAAACTGAAAAATCACAGCTCCACAGGCAATGGAATCTATTACTCAGAGATTAAAATGTCACAAGGAGTACACGTCAGCTCCAGACCTTGGAAAATGTTTTTTCCATCATAATTACTTCTCGCCACCAACACAGGACTATTTCCTTTCCTGGGGAGGAGATTGCCCAACTTGATGTCTTTCTAGCTTTCTGCAGACCTCAAAAGTTGCTGCTTATGTTTCTTCATAGTATTAGCAATGATCAACACCAACAGCCCCTTATTGTGCATCAGCTACCGACAGCTTAGGAAGACCTCAATGACCCTGTGAGATGGATACTATTCATTTCTCCTCCACCTTACAGATGAGGAAACTCAGGCTCAGAGATAGAGGTTAATGTGCCTAACCTCACACAGCTGGTCAGAGGAGAGTCAGCACTTGAGCCCAACTTGTCTGTTGAGATGTGTCATCTTAAACACTCTCGGAAACTTCCTCCTGACAGCCCTATTCTATTTGTGGGAAAGCAGGAAACAACACAAATCCGCCCAGAAAGAACCTGGCAAGTGATCCCTTTTTTCCCCCCCTTTCACATTCAGGCAAAATACAAGCCAAAAATCCAAGGCATGGAGAGTGGAGGAAGAAATGTCAAATCCAACCTCAGCAGGGATTAGTAAACGAAATTAAGATTCACATTCAATGGTAAATTTACTAGTTAACCTTTAAAAATGATGTTGTAGAAGGATATTCTTAAGTTGGTAAGGT
Organism: Canis aureus; assembly: GCF_053574225.1. Lineage (NCBI taxonomy): Eukaryota > Metazoa > Chordata > Mammalia > Carnivora > Canidae > Canis > Canis aureus. The sequence goes on along the minus strand of NC_135623.1, from coordinate 40,723,212 downwards.
CATAAATAGTTTGGACTGTGTGTTTTGCACTAAAAGAAGTTTCTGATCCTACACACACACACACACCCCACTAAAGTTCACACATGAAATCATCACAGGTCTTGGCCATAGATTATGTATAAACTTGTTCATCTGATATCCTTCCATCCGACTGCCACCAATGTCCCTATAGGAGTTCTCAAAGAGGTGATTCAAGATCAAGCTTTTTTGAACTCGAAGTTCTCAGGCTTGTGCTTAAAACCACCTGAAAAACAGGCTCAGTGACCATGGCCTCCCTCCCAACCAAACACGATACTGTTTCCTTTCTTTTTTCTTTTGAGGCAAACATACACTCATAGAAGAGCTGGAGAACAGTACAAAGAATGATCTTTTCCCTGAAGATTTGGTAGAAAACTGCCAATCTGAAGGCACATCGCCCCCAAAAACGTCAGCACGTGGTTCCTTCCATCAAGGACATTGTTCCACAGAACCTCAGTTCAACCATGCAAGTCAGGCAGTGAATGCTGCTGTTCCACCACAGTCTAATCCTCCGCCCCCATTCAAATAGTCCCAGTTGTCCCAATCATGTCCTTTATGGTGAAACCATTCAGCCCAGAACTGAGTTACAGTTGGTTGTGTCTTGTCTCCCCAGTCTGGAACCGCTTTAGTCCTTCCTTGGTTTTTCTTTCACGAGGCTTGCAATCTTCTGAAGATTTCAAGGCCGGTCATGTTGGAGGACGTCCCTCAGTCTGGGTCTGGCCTCATGCTCTGACTTTGTTAAATTAGCATTTGTTAAATGGAGCAGAGGATGGCAGATGGCAAGCCACAGGAGACATTGAAGTAGAGGTTCTTTATTCACGGGTCCCGGAGGAAGAACATGGCACACCTGGAGGTCAAGGCAGGGTGCAGACCCAGGGAGACAGAGCCTGCATCGCAGCCTCTGGGGTGAGGAGCTATGGGGCTCCCCAGCGAGGTCCCGATTGTTCAACCCAAATCAAGCTGGCGTGCAGATCCCAAGGGCCCAAACTCCTCAGGTCTTAGGTTTGGCGGGAAACCCACGCCATCAGGAAAGGCTGTTGGGATTTGTTGTTGCTTTGGGCAAATGTACTTTGACCACCACTGAGGATGTGTTTTCTTCCTGTGCATGCTAAAGAGTAGGCCCGGGAGATGTTGGGAAACGAGAAGAAAAAGGCATTAAAAGGGGGGAAAAAAACCCAACCACCTCAGGGCATTGACCCTCACACTTAGAAATCATGATCTCCTCTATCATCAGGGTGAGGATCCCGGGTGTGCATTATGATTCTGGCGTGGGAGAGCCGTGGGGCATGCAGCTTTCCTCTGGGGACGCTGGCACATTTCTGACAGGGCTGAAAAAGTTAGCCCCCCCCCTCCTCCTCCTCCAGCTCCCTTCATTCATCTCTCCAATTGCAATTAGCCAAGATCCCAGTGAGACCCAACTTTTGGAAGACTAGGAGCCCCCTGAGCTTTTTTTTTTTTTTTTTAAGATTTTATTTATTTATTCATGAGAGACACAGAGAGAGGCAGAGACACAGGCAGAGAGAGAAGCACGCTCCATGCAGGGAGCCCGATGTGGGACTCGATCCCAGGACTCCAGGATCACGCCCTGGGCCGAAGGCAGGCACTAAACCGCTGCGCCACCCAGGGATCCCAAGCTTTTTTTTTTAATGATGTTTTTATTGTGTAAAATATTCATGTGGTAAAATTTACCGTTCTAGCCATTTTTCAAGTGAATAGTTCAGTGGCGTGAAGTACGTTTGCACTGTTGGCAACGATCACCACTCCCAATCTCCAGAACTCTTTTCATCTTGCAAAACTGAAACTCTATACTCATTAAACAATAACTCCCCATTCTTCCTGCCCTGCCCCTGGCAGAACCATTTTTCTTCTGTCTCTATGAATTTGATTGCTCTAGATACCACATCTGAGTGGAGTCACAGAGTATTTGTCCTTTTATGACTGGCTTATTCCACTTAGCGCCATGTCCTCAAGGTTCATCTGTGTTGTAGGATATCTCAGAATGTCCTTCCTTCTTAAGGCTGAGTGTCTCCTAAGCTCTTAAAAGTTATGTAACTGTATTTGTCTGCTGGGGCTGCCGTAGTAAAATACCACAGACCGGGTGGCTTCAACAACAGATACTATTTTCTCTCAGTTCTGGCAGCTGGAATCCAAGATCAAGGTGTCGGCTGGTTTCCTCTGAGGCCTCTCTCCTCAGTTGGGACAGGGCCACTTTCTTGCTGTGTCCTCACATGGCCTTTCCCTGTGTGCATGCATCCCTGACCCAGATCTCCTCTTATCAGTCCACTCCTCAGATTGGATTAGAGTCCAACCCTAATTTTAATTGAAGCACCTCTCTGAAGGGCCTACCTACAAATGCAGTCACATTCTGAGGTTTGGGGGGTTAGGGCTTTAACATAGGAATTCTGGGGACACCTCAGCCTCGAGCAGTAACTTTCCTGAGATGCACATTCCTCAACTGAATGAAAGTCATCCCAGCCACCTTCTGGGCGCTGGTTCAGCCTATGCCCAGGAAGCCCTCGGCATAGCGCTGGAGCGCTGCGACTTCTCAGTGGGACCAGCTGGCATCATTGCTATGTTTTCCCAAGTCTTAGTATGGGTCCTTCCAGCACGCACTGGGTACTTACTTAATAACATGTGTTACTCCTTTCATCTTGGGTTAGATCGGGAATGGGGGGTAGACTCAGGATCATAGCACTGTGGGAAAGAGAAAAAATGGGGAGGTTGGCACAGACTTCACCTGCTAAGCAGCCCTGCTCCCGCTAACCTGGGGTTACAAAGCTGTCTTATGTTAATGATGAGTAGTCATAGCAGTTACAACTGGATTGAGTGGGTGCCAGGCATCGAACCAGGCACTCCATAGGTGTCTCTTAATCCTCAGGTAGCTACTATTATCATCCCCACTGCTCAGACAAGAAAACTGAGGCCCAGAGAGTTCAAGTAGCTTGCCTAGATTGCAAGTGCTAGAGGCAGCATTCAGGCTCAAAGGTTCTGCTGGGTGAATCCAAGAGCTTCCATTGAGAATGACCTCAAAATTACATATGTCTGTGAATAAGGATGATAAAAACACTTATAGAATAAGGGGGTTTGTTGAGAGGATAGGGTACTGGCTATTTTTCTTTCATTTAAAGGTTTTCCACTTCTTAAACTGTGTTGTGACATTTATTATTTTTAATTTGTCTTCAGAAAAGACTCTTCATGTTGGGGTGCTTCTCTCTCAAGGATTAAAAGAAAACCACACAGACTTCCTCCCCAGTGTTGTTGAATAAAGAATTGTCCTGTTTGTCCTCACCTGGGATTTTTAAGAGCAAGCAGCCACCTGGCTCCTCACAGTTGCATCTGTTTCTAGCAACATAGATTTTCAAAACATTGTTTTCTTTTAATTTTTTGTCTTCTCTTTCTCTTTCTTCTTCCTTTTTTTCTTCCTCTCTTTGTTTTTAAAGCAACTGGTATAAATAAGTTTGGATCAGCTTATCCTTGGGATATGTGTGTTGCAAGCTCTGGGTCCCTCAGGTTCCAACATGAAGATGGATATCTTGGATTTAAAGAGTTCTGGGAAGAATCACAGAGGGTTGGGTTGTTTCATTAGTTTTGTTTCTTATTGCTCTCAGGGCAGTAAGAAAACCTGAACCCCACCACACTCACCCTTCCAAACCAATTTCTAAGTTGTTCCTCTAAGAAACCAGTCAAGTCCCTATAAAGAATGGTAAGAAAATCCCTCCCTCCAAATATGTCTAATTTCCTGGGTTCCATTAAAACAACTATCTTTTTCATAAATAATTTCTGATGTCTTTGCCCTAAACCTTGGACAGATTTTGATCTGGAATAATCAAATTCATATGAGACATAGACTATTAGGAGCCATTAAGTATACTCAATGCTCTCCCCCACAACCCGATCTTACCCTTCAGCTTCACCCAGATCTCAGGGGCATCTCCAACTCACGCATCACATCAACACCAGACTGGCCATGAAACCGGTAACATAGCGCCTTCTGAGAAAGGTGGGTCTTCACGTTTTGCATTGGGTGACCACCGTGCCAGCCACAACCACGATGCTGGTCAAGGACATCTGATACGGGCTGGACCTCAAGAGACTGTGAGGTGACCTGGGCGGAGCACGCAGCCCCGCTGGAACAAGTTGAATGCAACACTCAGAGAGCATAAGCACAGACATAGGTGGGAAGAAGAAAACTGGAAGAGAGGGTAGCAGAAACAGAAGGTGCCTTGAGCAGGGAAGAATTGCTAAGTACAGAACAATGGCTTCTCCTCTTTGGAGGAGACCATACTCCAATAACCAGAGTTGCTAGGGTTTCCCCGAACGGTTTTCCAGTCCTTCATGAGGCCTGAATGTGTCACTGCTGAGATGGTTTTCTTGGCTAACTCACCACATATAAATGTGTCTCTATCAAAAAGCCCCATCTCCTGAGGTATCCTCAAGTGTATCACTGGTTTGTGGTTCTTTTGTTTTGGGTTTTTTGCAAGTGGTAAGAGCCCAACACTGTTGTTCAAAAATGAGTCCATAATCTTGTCTCCCAGATCTGTTCTTTCTCATGTATTGTCTCTGCCTACTTTTGATGTCACTGTTCCAGTTCTTAGGTTTCTCTCAATACCTTACAAGAGTCTGTTGGTCCCCTTGCCAGAGCCCAACAAATCTATCTCCACAAAGAGATAAATGTAGCTCTCCTACAGCTCCAAAATCTCAGGGTTAGCAAATAATCATCTCCCATAGCACTACTCTCCCTGCTTCACTCTTAGCAGACATCACTAATTGATCACCACACTCTTTCCTACTTACCTAAGCTAGGCTAAAAGCAATAGTAGCCCTATTCTTTGAAGGTTTGTTATACATACCAGCTCCTGGCCTAAACATTTTGCACACCAATTTAATTCTCATTAAAACAACAACAACAGGGCAGCCCAGGTAGCTCAGTGGTTTAGTGCAGCCTTCAGCCCAGAGCCTGATCCTGGAGTCCTGGGATTGAGTCCCATGTCGGGCTCCCTGCATGGAGCCTGCTTCTCCCTCTGCCTGTGTCTCTGCCTCTCTCTCTCTCTCTTTCTCTCTCTGTGTCTCACGAATAACTAAATAAAATCTTTAAAAACAACAACAACAACCCCTGTGAAAACATATGGTTGTTTTTACCATGTACAAGTAGAAAAGAGGCTGAGAGAGAAGGCAGAAATAGCCTGTCTTTTCCTTTCCCCCAGCCCGCCCGTCTTTATGGCCTCCCACTCACTGCCACTAGCTGCAGCCAGTTGGCAGAATGGCCAGAGAAATGTAGCTCGCGGGAGCGAGCTCCTTGTGCTACAGAGCAAAGTGCAGGACAGGGATTGGATCTGAGACCATACAGAATGACTGGCAAGAAGCCTCTCCTGATTCCACAGCAAAAGGGAATGTGTCCTGATTCTGAAAGCCCAAAGCATTGATACAGAAGTTTCCTTCTATACTTAACTTTTTTTTTTTATCATACAGTTACATATTTGCATTTGTGTAGAACACATGTTTGTTACTTTTTTCTCCTTTGGCAGGTAGGCTCTACAGGTCTACCAGGAAGACCTAAGTATGAATTAGTGTCATTCTTGTCATATTGCCTAGCCCTGTGCTCTTGCTCAATAAATATTTATTAAATGATGAATGATATTCAGGGCCTGTGCTTCTTCAGATTGAGATGTGTAGCAAGATGTCCAGGGGACCTCACACTTTGCTGGAGAGTCCATTTCACTGTATGGTAAGTAATTTTAAACATAATTTTTATATAAAAACAAAAAAAAATGAAGTCAAACAAAATTTTCATAATTTTTTAAAGATAAACTAAATTTATTAAAACATACTATGCTCTTCACATATTCATTTTGTTTGGTTCTTTGTTCTTTTTTTAACTGAGTTTTCTATATCCCAGGCACTGTTCTAGACAGACATGATTCCTGCTTTCAGGAATTTTACAGTATGGTGCAGGCATCAACAACATTCTATAGAGAACAGATTACAAATTTTTTAGGCTTTGTGGGCCAAACATTCCTTGTTGCATTACTCAGTGCTGGCCTGGTAATAGAAAAGTAGCCATAGGCAGTAGGGGCACAAATGAGTGCCCTGGTGTTGTGGCAAAACTAGATCATGAATGCAGGCAGCAGGCTGGATTTGGGCAGTGGGTAATGATTTGCTGACCCTGATCTGGGGAAAACAGACATTAAATAATATAAGATGTACACGGTAAGAGAATACTACAGTACAATGTGGTCTGTGGGCAAAGCTAGCATAAGTCTCTTGGTCTAAGAGTAGGCCAAGCTTCACGGGTGTACAACCTGTCCAGTGACACAGGACCTACTCAGAAGGGATGCTATGCTGGGTTTAAGGCTCTGTTGTCACAGTCTTGAAATTCCTGATAATTTTTATTTTTGAACTCATGAAGTTAGAAGGGCCCATGGAGCAAGTGTATACAAAGAGGCTCTGTGCCAGGAGCTAGTGTACACAGGGGCAGACTCAAGCCTACATAGGTGGCAGGGGGCAGTGCAAGTGGCTGGCCTGGCTGTCTGATGAGAGTGTGCACTCTGAGGGGCTGTCCAGAGCCCCGAGGGGTTCTGAGGGGTGGCCCTGCTGGGGACCTGGGCCCAGACTGGTTCATGGCAACAGCAACAGTAGCAGATGCGGTGGCAGCCGAAGGGTTGCCCTGAGGGGCCACACTGGGAGCCACCCCGGAAGACTGGCTTGCCTGTCTGTCCTCAGAGCCTGTCCCTGGAGCCCCTGCAAATATTAACTCTACTCTGACTACCAGGACAGGAACTGCTGGCAAATTATTACAGAGTAAATGTTTGCACAGACATTGCAATAAGGGACATTAGGGAGCTGGTCAAATTCTTCCAAGAATTTAGAATTTCTAGTTTTGAAAACTGTTGTGACATTGCAAACCAAATATCCCTGGGCTTAGATATGGAAATCAATTTTAAAGATTGTCCCAGTCAACAGAACAGACTTTTACCTTCATATAAAGTTTCAGATAAACCAACAATAACAAGGAAGACAATTTTAAAATTAATTTTCCTCGTATTTGAAGATACAGTGATAGAATGCATAAGGGGGCATTCTGAATTGTATAAAAATCATGAAGCTGCTGTTTGGTTTCTTGTATGACCTCCACAAGCTGCAGGTATTGTCAGAGGAAATAAAATATAAATTTGTATAGAAAAAATCATATCATTAACATGAGTTCAATAATATAAATACTCTGCAAAGAGTATTTATTATTTATAAATAATATAAATTTATATATTAAATTAGAACATAAAAATGATTTGCAGGAAGAGTTAATTCTTTTTAGAAAAACAGTTCCACAGGCATCATCACCTCCAGTTGTACTAAAACTTGTATTTCAAAATAATTTATGGAAAATGTATCCCAGTATTATCGTGGCCTATAAAATATGCTGCCCCTGTCACAGTCGCATCTGTAGATTTGATTTCAACTGCTGAAACTAAATTTATCAAAACATTTTTGTGACCTTGCATTTACCACTGGCCACTGACATTACTTCCCCTTGCGTGAGTTGAAAATGAAGTTGCTGAAAGTAACAATGTTTATGACCTAGTGAATGAATATGTAGGAAAGCAAACCAGAAAAAAAATCTGGATATCATATTAATCCATATTATTTATCATATTATAAAAAATTATGACATTAAAATAGGTTTTGGCCATTAAAAAATGTATATTGTTACTATCTATCATGGCTACCCTTGCTATATTTTATAAGTAACATAATATTTTAAAGGAAAAGCTTTATATTTTACTTCTCACCGTCCTTTCTTTCCTACTTTTCGAACGGGGAGCCTGTATTCATTCTGTGTTGGGCCTCACAAATTATGTGGTCGGCACTGTCCAGGCACCCACAAGAGCAAGAGGGAGCTTGTTGGACCAGACCAGAGTGTGGCCTTGTGCGGGCAGCAGCACTGTCACCTGGGATCCTGTTAGACATGCAGGTAGGCTCTTGAGCCCCAGCACTGAGACTCTGAGGACAGACCACAGCAATCCAGCTTTAATCCCCCTTGGTATCCTGACGCTCCCCTCCCCCCTCCCAGTTTGAGACCAACTGCTGTAGGGGACTGAGAGGAGTAAGGCAGGTGTGCTGGGAGGTGTGGGAGGAGGCAGAACCAAGTCCTGAAGGCAAGAAGAAGGCAATGAAGGTTTTAAAGCAGGAGGAAAAGTCAAGTCCTTACACAGGTCACAAGGCCCTCAGAGCTCTGGAGGGCCCACCCGTGTCCCCTTCCAGATCTTGTCTGCTACTGCTCCCTACCTCAGCCACACTGACATCCTCTGATGTGCCAGGCACTCTCCTGCCTCAAGGCCTTTGCACCAGTTACTTCCTCTTCCCAGAATACTTTTACTCCAGAGCTCTCTTGCATTCTTTAGATATCTGCTCAAATGTCACCTTCTCAGGAAGGCCCTCCCCAGACTTCCTGTTTGAAAGTACCCCCTCAATGTGCCAACACACCACACTCATACCCTGATACCTCTTCCCTGTTTTCTCTTTCCCCATTGCACAAACGGATGCCTATTACCTTGCTTTCTTATTTTTGGGGTTAATAATCCATCTTCCTCCATTTCCTACTGGACTGGTAGTTCTGAGAAGATGGTGGTTTTGTTCTGCTTCATTTACTGACATAACTGACATGCTTCCCAAGCCTAAAAGTGTTTGGCTTTTAGGAACACTAAAGAAATAAGAAAGGGAACACTCAATAAATATTTATTGAATGACAAAATAAAGAAATTTCAAAACATACAACTGTCATGAATGAGAAAAGTGTGCTCATGACCTGGCAAATAAAATTGCTAGCAGTTGTCCTTAACTTGGGGTCACGAGCTGGGTTTGGTCACTGAGGTAGAGGTAGCCGGGGCCCGTTACTCCTTTCCTTGTGGTGCCTGGGCCCGTGTGACTTCTCTGCCCAGTGGACTGGGAATACCAGAGACACGTGTCAAGCCAGACAGAGGCAGTTAATAGGAGTGCTTCCTCGGCTTCCTCCTGCTTATTTGGCTGTGACCAGGAAAGCCTCATGTGGCACCACAAAGCCAACACATGCAAGAAAGTATCCTTGGGCTTTCTGTAAGGGAGAAAGAAACCTCTGTTGTGGTAAAGCCCTTGAGGGCCTTACTTGTTACTGCAGCCTCGCCTTGCCTGCCTCGTCTTACCATGAGTCATTACCAACATACAGTTGATCGAGAGCAAACTCAGAAAAGAAAAAAAAAAAAAAAAAAAGACATCTTCTGAGTAATTGGATTATGAAGGTTCAGTATTTGGTGGCTGTAAGGTAGATCCCATGCCTCACTCATGAGTGTAAGTATGTGAAAACTTTGCTGGCGCCACATCCCAACCATAAGACACAGAAGCTGTGCAAAGAATCCATAACGGCCTACAGACAGGAGGTGGAATCTAGAAGTTTGGGCTACGCATTCTTCTGTCTGGGATTAGGTCTCAGCTCTCCCACGTTCCTTGACCAAGTTAATGAGCCCCTCTGGGCCTCAGTTTCCTCATAGGTAAATAAGGATAATAGCATTGGCTGCCTCACAGGATTGTTCAAGGGTTGGATGCAGTCAGGGATGTCAAGTACTGGTTTTAAGTGCTTGACACATACCAATGCCTTCAACCTTGACAGCAGCTCCGTAAGGTAGGTACCATTTTATCCCCATTTTAGAGACAATGAAACAGATGCACAGAGAGATTAATAACTTGTCCCAGGCCACACAGCTAGTAAGTAATGGAGCTGGGATGTGAACCCTCGCTCCGACGGTAGGGACAGTGATGAACCGTGAGCTGGAAGTCAGGCAGGCTTGAGGCAAACCTCAGCCCCAACACTCCCTAATCGACTGAATTTGAGACAACACCTGAACTTTTTGCAGTCATGATGTCTCTTAAATTAGGAACATAGTGATATATATAAAACCTACAATGGGGTGGGTCATTTGGGATAATGTATATAAAGCACCCCCCACTCCCACCCACCTGGCCCAGAGTACATACTCAGTAAATTTTACCTGTTGTTGAAAGGACAATGTCCCACAAGGACACAGCCTGAGCCTGTGTCTGGAATGAGTCATAGGAAGGTAGAACATTTGGTCAGTCTCACCTGCTCCCTCCCCATTGGAATTTATGGGAAGATCTATTCTCTTGTTCTGATGTCACACATCTAATAGTGCAGCCCAGGTAACCAGGGGCAGCCCCTTGTCAATTCCCCGGGGTTACATATGTGATGGGGAGCCCTGAGGGAGGGTCCACCTCCTTACCACCACCACCCCACCACAGCTTCTCCTGTGAAGCCTGGATCCCTCGTCCCCCTAGAAGCCTACCAAGGCTTCTTTTCTCTTCGGGTTAAGCCAACCTGACCTCCCATCTGTAGGTCAGAGAACGAGGGTATTAATGATTCAAAAAAGTCTGTTGTCCACATGTGTGCCCTGCTTCTCACCACTTGGACCCTGAGGCAAGAGAAGCTACTTACTGAAGGGTTTTATGAATCATCATCAAATGTCTCAAAATTATGGCAACTGGTTCCATTTTATTATTTCAATCACAATTATTTCCAAATCTACACCCCACTAAGGACAGCAATGTGGGTGCTGGTGTTGAGGTCTTGGGGTAGGCTACTTACTGCCTTAGGTTTGGTTTCAACCTGACCCCAGGGTAACACCGGCCCAGCTGCTGCCGCCCTCGCTTAGGGGGCCAGCATTCGCTTCTCTCTAGCGGCCGCCATTGGTTTTACTTGATAGAGCAAAGCAGCAAAATATCCAGAACAGTGGTTAGCCAAAGGAGCAACATTTCCCAGGGAAATGACGTAGTGTGGAACAATTGCAATCTATCAACCATTTCAGGCCCTTCAGAAACATTCCCGGTTTTCTCTCTCAACACTTCCTATTTCTGTTTCACTTAGATCTTTTTCTCCCTCCCACTGTATATCTCCCTTTTCCCCCTGACCTTTCTCTCTCCTTCCTTCTTCTTTACTACCCTCCTCCTTCCCTTCCTGGTCTCTCAACCAGTATGGTTTTTCACACATGCCGAATGTTCCCTGTTATTAACCTAAGTATGTCAATGTATCCCCCAAACAGAATGGTCACGTTTAATAAATAAAAATACATGATGCCCAGGTAAATCTGAATTTCAGATAAACAGCAAATAATATTTGGGGCATATTTACACCAAAAAAAAAAAAATTGTTGTCTTCCTGTAAGTTAAATTTAACTAGGCATCTGATATCCTGTCTGGCAGCCCTATCCCCAACTAGCTGAAGCCCGGTGTGATCCTAAAATAACATGTGTCCTGTGAGCCAGTGGTTCTTGGAAATAGAAAGATGTTCCCTACCTGCTCCATGATAAGCTTTTTAAGTCTCTTGTAATTGAAAGAAAAAAAAAAGTGAGTAACCAGTACTGTCTGGACACCCCAGGCAGCAGAGAGGTTCTGTCTGGTGCTCACATCTCGGAGCTGCTTTCCTCGCAGGGCAGCTGCCCTTCCTGGGCCACCCAAGGGTTGGGGAAGGCTGGAGCGCAGAGGGCAGGGGAGGGGGCGGACTTCAGCAGGAAGGTCTGGTCTCTGCAAGGGAAAAGGTCAGGTCTGCGGTGGGGGAGGAGGAGGAGGAGGCTGAGTTGCCAGGTTTTCCTTCCCATCTCCTAGATCTCCTATTGCCGCATCTTGAGGATGGCCGGGGCGCAGCGCCCGCTTCCCGCCGCTCCTTTGGCTCGGCGCGGGGTGAGGCTGCGCCCCCTCGCGGCCGCCTCCCCCGTCCCGGCCGCCTCCCGCCCGCGGCCGGCCGCCGTCCGGGCAGCAGGGCGGGCGTGCGAGGGCGTGCGAGGGCGTGCGAGGGCGTGCGAAGGGCGTGCAAAGGCCGCGGGGTCCCGCGGGCGGGCGACAGCGTGACCTCGGCCCCGGCTGCGCGCGCGGGCGGCCCGGGGCCCAGGGGCGGCGTCGGCCCCGCTGCGGGCCGGTCCCCGGCGCTCCGGGCCGGGCTTTCCGCGCCGCCGGCTGGAGGCCCGCCATCCTCCCCGAGTGAATTTCCAAGAAAGCAGTTGACGGGCTTGGCAGCGCCGTTCCTGGAAATGTTCAATCGGCCGTCCTCGGCGGGGCGGCCGGGTCGCGGGGCGCGCTCCGCGGCGTCTCCGGGCCGCGAGCCCCAGGCCCCGGGAGGGCGGGCGGGCGGGCGGGGGGGCCTCCGCGGAGCTGGGCCGGGGCTCCGGGCCGGGGCGCCGCCCGCGGGCTCGCTGCTCACTGGAGACCGACGCCGGTGACTCGAAGTCAGAAACCCCATCAGCCCGGCGGGCGCCCCGCGGGCCCGAGCAGCCGGCGGGGACACTCGCAGCCGCGGCGCCCCCAGGCCGCCGGCAGGGCCCGCGCTCGGCCGCGATGCCCGGCCCGGCTTCACCGGAGCCTTGTGTTCTAGCCCCTTTGGCAACATGCTTGGCCTCCATCCACCGGACGCCAGTAGCGCCTGACCCGTGGCCGCCTCCCCCCAGTTGTGACAACCCAAACTACCTGCGACCGGGTCACCCTGTGCGCACAGGAAAGGATATGCGGGCGCTCTGGGGTGATGCCAGTGAAGACAGAGACAGTCTCAGAATCTGGCCTCCAGCTGAGCTGTGTGATGCCTGGCCAGTCACAGAACCCTTGGGCCTCAGTTTCCTTGCCTCTAAAACGGGAAGAAAGAGAAGAGCAAATGCAGGGAGTGTGGAGAGGAGTCGAGTAATGCACCATCCCGCAGTCCGAGAGGTAGAAGGTGCCACGGAAAACAGCGTAGCAGCAGGATAGCTAATGCTTGAGCCCTTCCCTACCGCAAAGGGACTGGCTCCCTTCAAAAGGAGAAAAGAGTTGAATATTTATAAAATCCCCAAGACTCTTAAATTAAAACCAAGTGCTTTAGAAAGCTTTCCTCTTTATTTTTTTTTCCTTCTGAATTCAAATAAGATTAAGAATGCTATGGCTGCCTGAGGTTAATGAACGTAGATTTCTTTTTTTTTTTTAAAGATTTTATTTATTTATTCATGATAGTCACACAGAGAGAGAGAGACAGAGAGGCAGAGACACAGGCAGAGGGAGAAGCAGGCTCCATGCAGGGAGCCCGACGTGGGACTCGATCCCGGGTCTCCAGGATCGTGCCCTGGGCCAAAGGCAGGCGCCAAACCGCTGCGCCACCCAGGGATCCCGAACGTAGATTTCCTTTTGCCTTCTTTGAAGGAAGATTTCTACTGTTTGTTTTAATCAACACCCTAGCATTTACATCCTCCTGTGACAGAGTAGAGTAAGGAAGTGGGAGTGTGTGATGGGGTCCCCTTCTATTTTTTTTTTCACAAAATTAGTACCTTTCTCTTAGTAACTAGTGAAAAATTTGAGAAATGAGATGCTACAGCCCTATAGAAAGACACTGTTGCTTTAAATGAGCTTTACTGTTATATAATTCTCTGGCTGACTTCATCCCACCAGCTTTCAAGGAACTATAAAGAAATCTTTAAAAGCTAATATTTCTCCTGTTCGCACTGGCAGAAAAACACGAAGGAAAAGGGTAACCTGACCTTCCTCAAAGAGCCAAGTCCTTGAGGACAGGGCCACACATGTACCCCCCTACCCTCCCTCCCCGGCTCCCCCAGTCTTGGGGTCCTTGTCAAACTCCAGGGAGCCACAGCCCTTCCTTTGTGGCTGTGTACATTGGAAGACCCAAGGCCACATTTGCTTTCAGAGACAAGACAATGAGATTAATCAAAGAAAACAGAAACAGCTCCGTTTTCCATAATGGGGCCATCAAAAGGCTTTTCTAGGAAAAACCCTGATGAGGCTGTTCCTTCTATTTCCCTAAAAGCTAACAGTTGCAAGTAGGAGTAGCAGGCACAGGAGGAGGTACCCATGGAAGTTTATTCCCAAATAGTCCCTACCCAGAAAAAGACTTCATTATTCCATCTAGCTCAAAGCACTGGGTAACCACTGACATCAAGGGCCCTGTGCACGAAAGCAGGCCTTCTCTTTCTGGGGCCTTGCTGTCCCTGCAGCAAGGATGAAGGTACCCACTGGCTTCTACGGAATCACTCTGATCAGCCAGGATTCCCAGAAGGGAACTTGGGGAAGTGAGACTCTGAACCAAACTAATGGAGAAGGGTCAGAAAAGGTGGTCAGGTGGCACTGTTATAAAACCAACTGGCACATGCTGACCTCATTAAAACCAGACACAGTGCAGTTTGGGAACGAGGTAAAGACAGGGCTGGGGTGGGGGGGGGTGCGCAGAGGGAGGTATCACCTCTGGTGGAAAATTTAAGCGCAACGAACAACCCCAGCCATCACATAAATAATATAAATATCTTGATGCCCTATTTCAAAAAACTCAAAATTAATGCCCCCCCCCGCAAATCCATGATGAACAAAATATCAGAATTTAAGGACAGGGTTTGGTTTCAGAAATATAGTGTGTCTCCAGTAACCAGCACTTGACTTCAAGTGGTCTTGTGGCTTTAGAGGGTCTCAGCGCAGCAGGGTAACCAAAGGGACCCAGACTCAGAGTCAGGGACAGAACAGCAGCCACAGCTACATGGCCTTGAGCATGGCCCCAGCCTCTGAGGTCTGGTTCTGGCTTATAAAGTGGTCTTCATATTGGTCACACCTTCCTCACAGGGGTGGGCGTGGGGGTTAGGACTAAGTAAAACCTTGTTCACAAGCACATTTGATAGACCCTAACCTAAGGTGTTCTTGAAATGACAACAGAAAGTAGAGCAATGATACTGGTGATTGCAGTGGTGGGCAATGGGGAACATTTTGGGTGAGGAAAGGAGAGAAAATGATGGATTCACCATAAAGTAATCTGTACTTGTACACACACACACACACACACACACACACACACACACATATCCCTGCATTCTCACACCCCTACCCCAGGCTTCTCTCATTAAGAGAAAAGGAAAGGAAAGGAGAGAAATGGGAGAGGCAGGAAGACTATAACTCAAGATTGGAGGAGGCAAGAGAAGAGAATTGAGGGGGGTGGTAGAATATAGGAAAGGAAGGAGAAAGAAAAGGAAGAGAAGAAAGTGGGGACACTCAGGTCCTGTCCTGAGCTGAGAGCTCTCAGGGCAAGTCAGTTCCAGTTTCCCAGGAAACAACCATGGTAAGAATCAAGGGCAACAATGTATTTAAGATTTGTCTGTGGTGACACACATAGCTCTGATTCATTTGATTTACCTGCTGTGCACTATTCTAGAACATGCCTGTACATCCATTCTATCGAGGGTAGACATTTAAATTGTTTAAGGGGACTTTGATTCATATCGGTAATGTCTGATTTCTCAAGTTGGGTGGAAGGTACAAAGTTCAATCTCTTGGTCTCTTTTTCTCTGTTTCTGAAACAGTTGAACTCATCTAGAACTCCTACTGATTCCATCAAACTTCCAGGCCTTGTCCTTCAGGTAGGTCAAAGTCAGGTGGGATTTCCGAGAGTGGATGGAGGGTCCCTGCAGCTCCCCCGCCCCCCACAGAGGGGACAGTGTCCCTAGTGGCTCTGCCTGCCCCGAGCAAGCAGAGGTCCAGTTGCACTACCACATGGTTCACGGGCCTGTGGCTTCCCAGACTGACCCGGCTCCCTGAGATATTGTTCTGACCTAGAAGCCCCAAGGGCTGGGCTCCACAGGCAGTTCCAGACTCAGGGCTGGGATTTCATGGAAGCCTCAGAGGAGAGATGCTTCAGGGGAAATAGTTTTCTCCTTGAACAGCTGAACTCCTCTGAATGGAATCTCTGTACCTTTCATAATGGAACAAAGGGGAGGGCTGTTTGCAAGCTTGGGGAGGTGCAAGTCACAGTTGATCCCCTGGAAATCAGTCCATGAGTTTCCTTACTAAAGAATGGGAGAAAGAAGAAATGCCAAGAATCCAAAAGAATAAATCTTCTGGAAATAGTTCCTGTTTGCCTGTGGAATGTGTTGCTCCTCCCCTCCTCTTCTCCGGTAGCTTTGTTTCTTAGAGACTGTTTGCTTTGGCTACAATCAGAACCAGTCTGCATTCCCGAGAGTCCACCTGCTCCAAGCACTTGCCTCGGACAGACAGCCTGACACGGACAAACCCCTACACCACAGCTGGGCTGGGATTTAGGGTGGGGACTTAGGGTGAGGAGAGTGAGGTGCTAGCCTTGGGCACAAAGTTTGAGGGGACACCCAAAATCTCAGTAACTGGCATAAGTATATTTTAATGTAATAACTTTAAAAATTTAAAGTTAATGCAAAAAAAAATCCATGATAAACAAAACATCAATATTTCAAGTTAAGGTTGGGTCCGCATAAAAACTCCTCTGTGTGCAGTGCAACCAGGAAGAGCTGGGATCAGCCTTTCTTTTGTGAATCTTTGTACCACCATGGCAGGCCAGGGGAGAGAATGTTCCCGCCATACCCAGAAACATCCATCCACCCCACAGCCAGAGGACAGGGGCTAATCTGTACTAGCCGCCACAACCTACAACCCCCTGCCCACGGATCCACGCACAGCTATGGGCCTCTCTCGCCCCCCAGGCCACTCAGCCTCAGCCTCCTGCTGGAGGACAATAAGGCCTCATCTATCTGAGGCCTCGTACACACCTAATCACACATAGAACCCACCATGTACAGCGGCGTATTGACTAGTCACTCCAGTGGCCCCAAACTGACTGCTGGACAGCATCTTATTTAGCTCAGACCAATTTTTAAAAAATCAATTACTTGCCAACATTAAAAAAAGTTGGGAGAGTCTCACAAAAAAGCCCCACAAATTGCTAGCCTGTCTTTAAAAATCTAATTTCGTGGCACCTGGGTGGCCCAGTCGGTTAAGCTTTTGCCTTCAGCTCAGGGTTCCAGGATGGAGCCCCACCACAGGCTCCCTGCTCAGCAGGGAGACTGCTTCTGCATCTCTCTCTGTTCCCTCTCCCCCTGCTTGTGCTCTCACTCACTCTCTCTCAAATAAACGAATTAAAAATATTTTTTAAAAAATCCAAATTTCCAGCTCGTCTTGAAAAATCCAAATGTTTGACAACTAACAATAACAATAATACCTGTTTGTTGAGAATATGCTAAATGCTGAGCACAGTACTCAGGGCTTGAGATGTTTTTTCTGTTTCAACCCTCACAGCCATTCTATACTTACTATCCCCCATTTTACAGATGATGAACAGGAGGCTTGGAAAATTGAAATAACTTATCCCAAATCACACAACTAATAGGCAGCGTGGCCAGACTCAGACCAGGGTAGTTTGACTAGAAAACCCAGGCTCTCATTCTTCTGTATCTTCCAGCATCCTGAGGGCGTGGACTGAATGACTTTTTCAAAAGTGTTCCAAGAAGCCTCAGAGCCACTGGGCAAAGGGCCTGGCTGAGTGCGTGTGGGGTGAGATGGCTGGCTTAGCCCCCAGGGTTCCTGCTTCTATTAGAGCAGCTCCTTTTTTTTTTTTTTTTTTTCTTTAAACCATTTTATAAATTGGGCTCCCATTCAAACATTCTTTGGGAAAAAGAATTCCACTGTTGAGAAACAAAAACAAAGCAAAGCCCCAAGCCCAAATGATTTCTTTTTTATCTCTTCTCCACTTACCATGTTCTCCTAGACCAGCAGGAAAGCTTTCTCTTCCCACCTTTGAGCGTGTGGGTGCTGGTCGGGCTGCCTCTTATAACCAGTGAATGGTCGGCCATGTGTCTAGAAACCAGGAGCCACGGAGCCAAGACCTGCTGAGGGTAGAGAGGGGCAGTCTGAAACTGCTGAAGCCAAACACAGGATAGGGAGTGCTACAGTGAGGATAAGGGGGGTGGGGTAAGGACACAGGAGCCTGGGAGAGGCTGTCCCCGTGTTTCTCTTAGGGGAAGCCCTTCATGGGTTGTCATGAATTTCAGGCCATCATGGCTGTCTGGGAATTGAGTGTATTCTTTAGAGAGTTTCGGGAAGGGTGACCTGAAAGCAGTTGGGTGTAGTGGGAAGAGCACAGAGAGGAACCAGAGCTGAGCTCTGCCACAGTTTGGAGCTTCAGGACCTTGGACACATATAAAGTGTGCGTTGCATCTCTCTACATAACTTACCCAGTAGTCCTAGGGACACAGGGAGACTACTGTAAACACATAAAGTGACTTGAGAATGGACGTCTGTCTGAATTGCATGTATATGCTCTGATAAGGGCAAACCAAGAGAAGGTGGGAGTTTCTCAACCTTCTCTGAAGACAGGACTGCTGAAGCTGGACTTAACAATGTGATTGTAGCCTTGGCTTCGACTACCATTCATTTGCCAATGACTCAAAGAAATCCAGAAACTGTTCAGATTTCTCTCCTGAGATTCCAACCCATAGTTCTTACTCTATATAGAACAGCTCCACTTAGGCATCCCATACAGGCTTCCGGCAACTCCCCAAAGGAAGCTCCTCCACATCTCTCTGAAACCTGCTCCTTCAGCAGCATTCTAGCTCAGGAGCTGGCATCCCCATCCATACTTCCCAGAAATTTGGGAACCATCCTTGACTGCTTCCTACCTCATTCCTCATGGTCAATCAATGTAAGGAGCTCTTCAATCTACTTCTCTCTAGCTCTAATGGTGTGACCCTGAACTAGACCCTCCCATCTCTGACCTGGATGACTACAATTACCACCTATTGGTTACCCTGCTTCTGGTCTTGTCCCCCATCCTGTGTCTCATATTCCAAATCACCAAATAGATCTTTCCAAAATACATGCACACAGAATGATGATTATCCTAGAACATAGTATGATCATCTTATGTCATGCTTAAATCCCTTTGATGGTTTCCCATTTTTCTTAGGATAAAGTGCTAACTCTTGACCATGGTATGCAAGGTTAGCACCCGCTCATATCTCCAGCCACCTCTGGTCTCAGCACTACAGCCAAACTACATCTCTTTCAGTTCCCCAAATACAATCCACACTCCACCTCCACCCCTTTGCACATAGTTCCTCCATCTGCTAAATATACACCCCCCGTGATGGTCAATTTTATGTGTCACCTTTAAACATCCCTCCCGGCTGAGGGATGCCCAGATAACTGGTAAAACAGTACTTCTGGGTATACTTGTGAGAGTGTTTCTGGAAGAAATGATCTATTGAATCAGCAGAGTGAGTAAAGATCTCCCTTCTCCAATTCATTGAGTGTCCGAATAGAACAAAAAAGTGAAGGAAGGATGAATTTGCTGTCTGCTTGAGTTGGGACTATACCTTTGGCTCCCCTGGTTCTCAAGCCTTTGGACTCAGAATGAATTATACCACCAGCTTTCCTGGTTCTCCATAACTTTATTCTTGGCCTCCATAATTATGTGAGCCAATTCTTATTTTATATATAAATTATATATTAAAAAAATATATAATTCTTATAACAAATATACATATATTCTGTTTCTCTTGTGAGCCCTGACTAATCTACTCCCACTAACTCTTATTCATCCTTTGGACCTCAGCTTAGATGGCACTTTATCCAGGAAGGTTTCACTGACTTTCCAAGACTGAGTTAGATACCTCCCTATTCTCCCTATTGCATTTCCACAGCACCTTGTCCTACTTTCATATTAACTGCTATTCTAATGCACATGTTACAGTTCCTTGTTGTTGACTTAGCTGCTTTTCCCATCAGGCTGCAAACTTCATGAAAGTTAGCATGTATTCTATTCTGTTTACATTTTTATCCCTTGAACCTAGATCATAACCAGCCAGGCACACGGTATGTGCTCAATAAATTCTTATTTTTCTGATTGAAGTGAACAGACTACCAAAAGCATGAGTCACCTTTTAGCACAAACACTAAGAATACTACCACGAAAGACTATGCTTGCTAAGGAAAATATTTCAGTCAGACATACAAGTCAGACTGTGCTCTCACAGTACCAAGAACTGACTATTAATGCCTTGGCAATTTGCTAACTTCCCTGCTTCCTAGAAGTCCACATAATTTGGATTTTTTTTTTTTTTAAAAAGCTGTGAACCAAAATAAATCCCTGTATTTGAGAACTTCCTGAGTGGCTTCAAACCCTTGTTTTAAGTCCTCTGTGTTTTGTTGTTTCCATACCCTCCACTCATCAATGGCCCTAAAGTTGAAATCTCCCCCTGGTGACAATGTCAGAAAAAGAGCTGTCATTAGAAGTGTATCTGTGTTTGGTGTCAAGGGGCAGGAGAAGCGTGAAGCTTTTATTTTTAATTTTTAATCAGTGTTTTGACCTCCCTTTTACCTGACATTTCCAAACTCTGGGCAATTGGTTAAGCTATCTCAGTTATTGTGTTCCTCCACTCATATCTTATTTCAAACATAGGTAAATAATAGATTCAAAATGCTTTGCATCCTCCCTGGTGTGAGACTATAGGAAGTGCAAAGACCTGGATTCAAGTCTTAACTCCACATTTATAAGCTTGTGACCTTGGACCAACTATCTAACCTCTCTGAACTTTATCTTTCTCCTCTGGAAAACAAGAATGATGCCAGTCTCGCTCCTTACTCTCTGCCTTGAGTGTGGGAAGCACTGCATAAACACTAATGTCCTTCCCAAACAGTTCTGCTATTAATTATAACCATGACCATACACTGGTCCCTATGGAATCTCTGTGGACTGAAATAATTTTCTATGATAATAAATCTCTACTGTTAGCAGGAGCACTTGCCAGTCTGTCTCAATATCCATACTCACCCAAGAAGCTAAAGCTTTTAAGCCCCCTATTAAGTGATAAGATTTTTTGCTTTTTTCCTTCCGAAGTAGTACTCACATGCTCTACTCCTTCTTGTGGTTGTGGAGAGGGGAAAACCTCATCCCACATAGCAAACCGAATCACTGACTTCTCTCAGTATTTAAACACTGGGTCCAGAATTCAGCTGGACCACCATCAGTGGAGACAAAATCATGCAAGAAAGAGCGGATGCAACGCCTCAGGATGGAGAGTCAAAAAAAATTCTAGGGGCAGTGAAATGTAAGAAGCCTGGGGCATGGCCATTTTAGCTTAGCAGTTGGACACCTTATAGATTTAGATTCCCAAATACTGATTCCTAACCTTTGCCTAGCATCTATACGCTACAGAGATCTCTCATAAATCATATCTCCTTTCATCCCTACAACCATCCTAACAGGTTGGCAAATATTGCTCTACCCGTTTTTCAGAAGAAGAAACTAAGGAGAGTGTGCTTAGATCATGCATACTTAAAATGCAGCTGGTACTTAACCTGAGGATTCTGATTCCAAGATCAGAACTCTTTCTACCATACTCTGCTCCCCTCTTGCACAGCTGGAGATGAGGGACCAGTCTCAGAGGAAGCATATATTCAGGAACCTCTTCATAGTGCCATAGAGGAAAAGGCACCAGACTGGGAATGAAAAAGACCTAAGCCCCATTCCCAACTATTAACTCTTGAGATGTCAATTTCCTTCCTTCTACAAAAAACAGGTAGCAATAAATGACATTCCAGGTTCCCTCCTATGTTTCTATTTCTTGAATGTGTATCTTTGGTTACTTTAAGGTATAACCCAAATACCTATGATACAGAAGAAATGCTTTTTAAAAAAATGGAGTACATCACAAGTTCAATATGGTTTCTTGGACCCGATATGACCACTATGGCTGAATTTAAAAGTTGGGATCTTCTTTCACAACTTCTTGGAAATAGGCTGCATGAAATTTCAGTTAATCTTTCCACATTTCAATTTCCGCATATGAATGAGAGAACAACATTACCTTCAGTATAGGAAAAGGGAATTTTCAATTCCTTCCTTCTTGTCATCTTACCTCTTCTTAGCCTCCTGACCCCAACCCAAGGGAAGAGGACTTGCTAATTTGAGTGGTTGGAGTCTGGAACCAGGGCAGGGTTGTTCTCTTTCTTTGTTATTTTATGCAGCTGGGTAGGCATGTGGACTCAGCCCTCTTTCTTCCTCTTTGCCTCCTCTCTGTAAATGCCCAGAGAGATTAGTCAAATTACTAGTCATATTATTTTTCTCTGTCATTTTGTATCTTTACCCCAGACATCCTTCTAGAGGGTACTAAGATCCCAAAATTTAGATTCAGGAAGGAGTAAGAGGTTCTGTTTAGGCTTCAAGGTCTAAGCCATGTGCTTCTATTCATTTTAAATCAATACCTGTAATGGGCATTATTGGTTGATGGCTTGATTAATAAAAAGCAGTACTTTCTTATTTGATTCATGTTCTCTGCCTATCTCTTTCTAGAGAACTGTGGTAGCCAGTCTCCATGACAGTCCTCAGTGAGCTCCTACTTCTTTTATAGTTTCCTCTCACCTTGTACCAAGGTTGATCTATGTGACCAATAGAATATGGCATAAGTGATGGTATGTAACTTTTGAACTAGTTATAAAGAACCCCCTGGCTTCTGTCTTGGTTGCTCTCTCTCTCTCTCTCGGATCATTTGCTCTGTGGAAAGCCGCTACCATGTCTTGAGAAGCCCTATGAAGAGGCCTCTGTGATTCCTTCCTAGGACTTACTCCTCTTCTTTTTCTGCCCCCATGACCCATGGCAAGTAGCATCCATTATATTTCATTAGCTTTATTTGAATGCTTATCTGAATTTCCCTGGCTCCTTGAAGCCAGGGATGGACATTTCTTTCTTGTATCTGAATCCTTAGTGCCTAACACAGTACCGGGCAGATGGTAGGCTCTCAATAAATGTTTTTTGAATAAAGAATGGAAGGAAATTTAGTTTATAGCAATACCTAATATTTTATTTATTTTTCCTTTTGTTCAAGTGTCCATTTTTTTAAAAAGATTTATTTATTTTCTTTAGAGAGAGAGGGAGAGAGCATGAGCAGGGGGTGGAGCAGAGGGAGAGGGAGAGAATCTCAAGCAGAATCCCCACTGAGTGCAGACCCTGACCCAGAGTCCTTGATTCCAGGACCGCAAGATCATGACCTGAGCTGAAACCAAGAGTCAGACACTAAACCAACTGAACCATCTAGAATGCCCCAAGTATCAATTTTTTTAACAATTTTATTGAAATATAATTTCTATATAAAGAAGTGCACATATTTAAGGTGTGCATTTTGGTGAGTTTGGACCTATGTAAACACACATGATACCATCATCACAGTCAAGGTCCTAGACACATCCAACACACCTCCCAAAGCCTTCTTCTGTCCCTTTGTGGTTGTTGTTGTTTTGTTTGTTTTTATGATAAGAACACTTATCATGATATCTACCCTCCTAACAGATTTTGAAGTGCATAATGCCATAAATACAGTAGATCCCTAGAATTGATTCATCTAGTATAACTGAGACTTTATACCCATTGAAAAACAACTCATTTCCCCCTCCCTCTGGCCCCTGCAAACCACTATTATATTCTCTGCTTCTATGAATTTGACTACTTTAGAGACCTTATATAAGTGGAATCACACAGTATTTGTCCTTCTGTGATTGGCTTATTTTGCTTAGCATCAGGTCCTCCAGGTCCAACCATGTTGTCACAAAGGCCAGAATTTCCTTCTCCATTAGGCTGAATAACATTTTTATTTATCTCATCATATCACATTTTATTTTATTATTATTGTTTTTTGAGAGGGGAGGGCAGAGGTATCGGGAGAGTGAGAATCTCAAACAGGCTCCATGCTCAGCACAGAGCCCAACACGGGGCTCGATCTCACAACCCTGAGATCATAACCTGAACCAAAATCAAGAGTCAGACATTTAACCAACTAAGCCACCCAGATTCCCCTAACATTCATATTTTAATTCAAAAGTGTAAAGTTTGAATGTTTTTCAGTAAAAGTCAAATGTAACAATCCATACTGGATTTTGTAGACATTAAAGATCGCTGAAGAAGTCTGTGGGTGGAAGTAAAAGACAAGAAATCTCCTGAACTTAAATAAGGGTTTCACTCTGTCTCCAAATTTGGCCTCATGCTTTTAGTTCTAGTCTGTATCCTAGAGTTAATCCCTTCTTCACAATAGAGAACTTTATTGTTTCCCTTCTTTATCCATAAGCCTAATTAAATTATATCCAATGT
Organism: Canis aureus; assembly: GCF_053574225.1. Lineage (NCBI taxonomy): Eukaryota > Metazoa > Chordata > Mammalia > Carnivora > Canidae > Canis > Canis aureus. The sequence continues at coordinate 40,699,259 of NC_135623.1, read as the reverse complement.
TAATCAAATTATACTTACTAAGCTAAATATTTTGGCTGCCAAGATGTATTAATTCCAAGTCCCTTGCTGTTGCCACTTGGGTCTGTTTTTACTTAATTATATAGTCTCCTGAGATTGACAGATGTTAATTCTAAAGACTGAGTAGACCTCTAAGAAGTGAGAAGATGGAGGGGAAACCACAGGGGCCAGTCCAACATTTTGTTTGTCTCCTAAATCTAGATTCTCAGAATTGAGCTAACATTGAGCCAAAGGCCCAAGAAATCTCCTCCTATATTTCTGTGTACTCCTTCCCCTTCCCCCAAAGACAAAGCAGTCTTCTCAAGTCAATCAGTTGATTTACATGTGGATACCATAAAGTTAAAAATCTTTAATTCAGAAAAGTGCCAAATTTATTTTAGAGATGGATTAAGAATAAAAACAGGAAGGAAGAGATATAAATAAACATTATATTCATGATGAATCTAAGAAAATTCTGAAAACAGTGAAACCTCTATATGAAAATTTAGTTATGTATGTGTACATATAATATACTATTTCTTTGGTATATGGTAAAGTGTTCTCTTATCTTCCTGGGAGATCTCCTAGAGAGCCATTTTGTCAGAGCATTTCCAGAGCACAGTTCCATTTATCCAGTTTTTGAGGATTAGTGTCAGGGGTAACTTTATGTAATACATATTGGCTACAATACAAGGCTTCTCTACATAAGTCAAATATCTAAATTATGATCCAGTAAGACAAATAGTACCTTCTGTTCCTTACATGCCAGCATCTGTATATGTGGAGTGCCATATTACTTTAGTAATGAGAGATTCAATCCTTTTCAAAGTCTTCACCTTCTTCCTCTTCCTAGATGATTCTGGGATTTAGATGTGCAACAAACAAAAAGAGGAGAAGAAAAACACTCTTTTTTGGGAGCCACAAAAGACCAGCATCCCTTTTTTTGAGCACTGCAGAACACACATAAGATGGGACACTGTCTCTAAAGAGCTCTGACATATTTATCAGCCATGATGTTTTCTCTGTTAAAAGAGAACAGCCACAGAGCCATTGTTGCTGCCAAAAAAGTGCTGTTTGAATCCTTTTTCACTTCCTCTTTGCAAGGATGACTTGGGCTTCCTTAAATCATCACCAGAAGACAAGATCTCTGTTGCTTTGGGGCAGACAGGCCAATGGATTGACTTTGTCACCTCCATGTGGTAAAAGGTATCTGATGTTGACCATGCAGCAATTGGTTAAAATGATAATCATCTAAGATAAAGTGCATGAATAATGTTTACACTTTCTTGGAACTGGGAGTTAGCTTCCTTGGGCCCTTTCCCCCTCCCCCCAGCTTCAAAACAGAAATTGCTAAATATTCAATTTGGTGTTTGCCTAAGAGTGGCTAAACAAATCACCTAGTAAGGTTCTTGTCCTTATTTCCGGGAAAGTAGCCTATTATTCAGTTTGGTTCTAACAAAAACAAATCTACTGAAACCAGTAAGAGAGAAGGGACTTATCAACAGAGGTCAACTAGAATCAATACTGACTCTGAAAATAGAGTTTTCTATAAAAGCTACAGAGTAATTGAAAGGCATAAAGAGATCTGGGTCCCAAAGGAGACCTAAAGACTCCACATGCCTGGCTGGTCTCCAGATATCAGAGAATAAAACAAAATTTGTAGAGTATTGGGAAAAGCTTCTTCTTTCGAAGCATAGCTTGGGAGAAAGGTGGTCAGGGATATATAAGGGATCTTAGGGGGATCAGATGCTTTTCTGTTCTTGTGCTCTAAAAGTGGTGCATTCTCAACCATATTTTTAAAGTCACAGTTGTTAAGGTGATCATGAAGGATGTTAGACATCAAGTTGCACAGTTTCACCCCTAGGCTTGCTTCCTAACATTAGAATCTGATGAGAACTCTGTAACTTCTTCCTCCAATCTCCAGAGGCCCCAATGCCAGAGCCAGACACAGTGAAAAAATAACTCTATTCAAAGCCTTTCTATGGAACGTGGAAACTATCTACTTTGCTCCTTGGTTACAGAGTATCTCAACTCTACTAGCCATCCCTCCTCCACTTGTAGAAAGGTGACTAGTTTAGGATGGTGGACTGAGCCAAAATGACTACTTCTCCTTCCTCCCAAATCCCAGCAAACTAAGACACATAAAATAAGACTAAGTCCTAGGCATTCCCTAGAAAATGCTGGCTGAGTAGAAATGGAAGAGTTTCTGGGTGGTAGCAGACTAACAAAAATACCAGATTGCTCAGAAACATAACTGAAGAAGAGGGCTGCTGGATGAGAAATAGCCTATAAGCTTCCTCAGGACAAATGATCATCAACCTTAGTCATGACTGTGTTGTCTCTCCTTTGTATAGCTCCTGGCACAGAGCAGGTATTCAACAGTGACTGTTAAATACGACTATATGGTTTTAAGATAATAGTAAGTTCAAAGTCAGCAGGCGAGGATAGAAGTCTATTGTGGGATGCTTAGCTGGAACTTGCCCCCCACCCCAAGGTGCACAGAGAAGAGCTAGTTATGGTGCATGCCCCAGGCCCTTGAGTAAAGGACCAGCCATAGGGACTCATAAATGAGGATCAGGGCCAGAGAGAACAGAAGGGCATGATATAAAAGTTACTGAACTTTAGTTAAGGAAAGGCAACTTGGACCAGATGTGAAATCTCCTGATGTGTTCCAAGTGAGGTGGGGGGGTAACTTTCCCTACTTGCTTATTTGAGAAGTGCCATCAACGTGCTGGCCTATCCCCCCTTCCCATTAACCTTAGAGCACAGCACATTGGCCACCATCAGTCGTCACATTTGGAGGGCAGGCCTAGCAAGGGATATTGGAAGGTAACCTCGACAATTGCCCAGAAAATGAAACTAGTTATCAATACTGATCAATTTGTATATGAAAATGAAAAACCCAGAATCACCAGATTTTTGGACCAAACCTGAGGCCTAAAAACTGAATCAGTGACAAACTAACCTCTGAGGAAAGAGCAAATGCAGGAAGCCTAAGACAACTGTGAAAATATTTTATTAAGTATCTGAGATACAATGGATACTGCAACATAAAATAAGAGTAAGCTACCATAGGAAAAGTAGCCATCAGAGAAAAATAGAGACATCTAAACAATTAAAAATTTGATTAATAAATCATAAAACTGAATGCCAGGGATTAATTACAGAATGGTTACTGAAAAGAGAACTCATGATTTGGAAGATCAAATCAAGATATTTCCCCCAGAATATAAAGCAAAAAGTCAGAGAAAGAAATTATGAGGAAAACAAAATACAGAAAATCCCAAAGGGGGGGAAAATAAAACCTGTTTAATAGGAATTTAAGACATCATAGACAGGATGATAGGAAGCCATTAATAGAAAAATATTCACCCAGGCTAAATAAATACTCAAGTTCTTAAGGTTAAATTAAAAAAAAAAAAAAAAACACAACAACAACAATTCTGGTCCTGCTGTGTCAGCAAGAATACTGAAAGGAGAGGCACACAGCTATACTCCACCAATATTTCTGAATGCAAACATAAAAGAGAAAATCCTTAGCATTCAATGGTGGGATAGGGTGGAAATACTTTCCTATAAGGACACAGGGTTAGATTGGTAATAAACATTCCATTTTTACTATTGAATACTGGACAACAATGGAATGCCTACACACTTTAAAGAAATAGGATTTTGAATCTACCAGCTATGTTGGCTTTTAAGTGAGTAGGCAAAGTAAAGACATTTCACATGTGCAAGGATTCAGAATACATACCAGAATGGAAGTAAAAAGCTTTCTGGAGCTTTTCAGTTACAACTAAATTAAAGTCATTTCTCCAGTTGAAACACCATTAGCTGCTAGATATATAGAATTACTTTCCCTCCACTCAGAAGGCTTTACAGTATATACATGATTGAAAGAACAAGAAAGACTATAAGTGGTGTGATTTAAACTTAAATGAACTTTAACGGGCATATATTTCATGAACAAAAATGACTTCTAGATAGATAGATAGATGGATAAATGAATAAATAACTATTTCATATAAGAAGGCTTAAAAATAAATAGGAAGATTTGTATCAAGTTTGCTTGTATATAATAGGAAAACTCAAAGCAACAGTGGCTTGAACAAAAGGAGTTGTTTCTTACATAAAATAAGCCTAATAGATAGTTCAGGACTGGTATAAGAGGAACAGTGTTCTTCTGTTCTCTTGTCTCCTAACTTTCTGTTCTGTCATCTTGAGGCCTGAATGACCTTCTTCAAGTCATCAGATAGTGCAAAAGAGCTGCTAGAATTCCACCCATCATTTCCATATTCCAGAGAGTAGCAAGGGCAAGTGGACACTCACAACTGAGGTAACATCTTTTAAGGAGAACCCTCAGATCCCATTCAATACTTCACTTACATCTCATTAGCCAGATCTTTGTCCCATGCTCATACTTAGAGCAAGAGAAGCTGGAAATTTAGCCTTTTATTCTTTATGGCAATGTAGGTTGAGCTGAAAATCAGAGTTCTGTTTCAAAGGAGGAAGGAGAGAGAGGATGGATAATGGGAGGCCACTAGCAATACCTGCGTAGAATACCACTTTCTTGGCTAGGAAGATTCAGTACTGTAAAATGTAAATATCTTCAGGTAAATCAACAAATTCAGTGCGATACTAATGACTTTTTTTCCCTTCTAATTTAAAAAACTGATACAGCAATGCACAGATTTTAATTGTTACAGTTCAATGAATTCTGACAAATGCCTATGACAGTAAAAACAACAGGCCTGGGCTACTGGGTGGCTCAGTCGGTTGAGCACTATCAGTGGGGGTCTAGATGGAGGAAGCAAGACTTGGTTTTCTCTGCCATGCCTGTCTGGAATAGAACTCTAGCAACATGGGGCTGAGGAGGATTTTTGAAAAGCTGGCAGTCTGCCGCCTTCCAAGGGTGAAGCCAGAGCCCCAGACTGGAAGCTCACGGAAGGGGGCCTCCCATCTTAGCGGCACATGTCCACCGTAAAGCTTCCATGAGCAGGTCTGGGGAGAGATGGGGTAATGAAGCTGTGGTGGCTCAAGTGCCACAGACTCTTGCTGTTCTTGCCAAGATTTAGTAGATTTTCTTGAATAAATATTTCTCTATTTGCTGTATGCTTTTTGCCCTTGGGACAATTCCCAGAGACTTGGAATGATGTATTTAAAAAGGTATTTTCTTAAGTTAAATTGTTTTCCTGGAGAGAAGGTCTAGGAATTCCTGCCTCCACCCCCACCCCATTCATCATTGCTGGTGAACAACCTTCGGTTATTCTTTCTACAGTCTCATACACATGATGGCTCTTTTGAAGATATTTTGCTTTATCCTCAGTTTTTAGCCATTTAACAATAATGTGCCTTGATAATGGATTTCTTTCTGTTTTTTTTCTGCTTGGGGTTTACTGGGCTTCTTAGAAAAATTTCAGCCAAAATTTCCTTAAATATTCTTTGCCCCATTAATTCTCTCCTCTCTTTCTAAGGTTAGCGGGGTTTTTTATTCAATTTTTTCTCCTTCTGTTTGGTGATTTTTGTTGACTTTTCTCCAAGTTCCCTGATCTTTTCTTCTGTGATATTCACACTATTAATCCCATCCAATAATTTTTCAGTATTGTATTTTATTATTTCAGATATTGTACTTTTCAGTTTTATGATTTCCATATGGTTCCTCCCTTTTTAGCATTTCATATCTTTCTTAAATCTCCATGTGTTCACAAATTATATCCATTTTTTTTCCTGTAAATTCTTTAACATATTTATAATAGTAACTTTAAAATCCTTTTATGCTAATTCCAACAATTCTGTTGTTTGTGGGTCTCCTTTTGTTTTCTGGGGGTTTTGGAAATCTTTTTATTATGGGGCATATTTTTCTGCTTCTTTGTATGTCTGGTAGTTTTTATTGTATACTGGACATTGTAAATGATACATTGTGGGAACTCTAAATTCTGTTATCTTCCTCTGGTGAATATTGGGTTTTGTTCCAGGAAGCAGCTAAATGTCCTGTGGGTAATCTTAATCCTTTGCAGGTTTGTTTCTAGGTTTTATTAAATGAATTATACTTTATTTTTTGCCCTTAGTCCTAGGATATAGCTCATAGTTCTAGGATGCGGTCTCGAAGCATGATGCTTCTGGCATATTCTAGGAATGCAAGAGACATTTCTCTAGCCCCTCTAATTTGGTAGGCTTTAACTTCAAACTTAGTCTCCCCAGCACCAGGCAGCTGATGATATCTCTGCTCAGTTCTTTCAACAGTCCAGCTCTTCTTTTCTACTATGCTCCTCGGAGTCTTGCCCTGAGGATTTGCAGTTGAAGAGTCAGCCAAGGTTCTGAGAAGATTTTGTACATAGATCCGGGGGCTCCCCCACTATTATTCCTAACCTTCTGGGGTTTCCCTTCCCCCTTTAATTTACTGTTGCTCTGGCATCCTTGTACTCAGTCCTCTAACTCTTTAGTCCAGTAAGTCTGTGTCCTACAGACTGCTCCATGTCTGTGGGGCAGGGAGGGGGGGAAGCCAGTTAAATGTGGACTGTATCTCCTCTACTTTATGTCTGTTTGCAGTCCTTCTCTAGTGCCTTGAAGTAGATTGATAAGCAGAGTTTATAATTATTATCAGTGAGAGGTTTGGTCTGATCCAAACCACTGTGCCAATACTTGAAACTGGAAACCTTTATAATCTTTCAAACATAAAATAGATCATGCCATATATTCTATAAGACTTTTAAAATAGAATAACATATTTTAGATATTGTTAGGTGCCAATATATATTAACTGACCTTATTTTGCGTGACATATGGTGCTCTAAGTATTCAACTATAAGGCCATATAACAAGAATAAACTTAAATGAAACTATGAGTTATGAGTTAGACCTCTTTCAATGTTCTTTGAAAGACACTAAATTACTTTCTTTTGAATGCTACTCTTTATGAAGAATGAACCACAAGAGCTCAATGCAGGTCTTCAACATTATGAATTTAAACAATCCTCTACTGATGTGCATTTTGGTCATTTTCTAGCTTTCTCTATTACAAGCAATGATGTAATAAACATCTTTATACATTAATTTTTTGGTCTTTCCTACAGAGTCACTATCTTAGGAGTGGAATTGATAAATCAAAGTAAATTCACATTTAAAATTTTAACATATAATTACCAATTGTTCTCTAATAAAGGCTATATCAATATACTCTCCAACAGTATATGAGAATGCTTGTTTCTTTATGACTTTTTAAAAACATTGGACATTATTAATCTTTTAAATCTCTCCCATAATATTAACTACGCATATGGCACTTCACAAAAGGGGAAGTATCTAGCCCTCTTTTTCTGTTCTCAATCTTGATTCTGAGCTATTGCCTCATCCAATTTTCCAACATCAGTTCTCAGTCTTGCCTTTCCTTTGAATAGGACAATCAGTGCTAGCTTCTGGGCTACCCTCAAAAACAAATTGGATCTTCCAGACGTGCTTCCTCTGAATGCCTGTAAAACATCATTCCCAGTCCAACCTGGTCCAGAGCTTTATTCCCCAATGCTGCTCCACCATGAATATTCACAATTGACCTCATTCCCTTCACAGTCCCTCACTTACTTTCACAATTTACTTCATGCCTCAAAATTTAAAATAGCTTTGTCTTTGTGAACTAAGGTCACTGCGATTTCATTTTAACCCGCAACAGTTTTGCCAACTTTGTCAGTAAGAAATGCTTTAATATGCCTTCAAAATTACTGCTGTAGCTTCCTTGTCCTCCTTACCTTTAAAAATTAATCATTAAGAGAGCAAATTACATACTGGGGCATTTTCTCAGTAAAATACATGTAAAGGAAGAGTACAAAGCCCTTTAAAATTAGAAAACTAAACAATCACATTTTCCTGTACTTTCTCTGGATTCCCACTAACTGACATAAAGGTACATCTTAAAAAGATATAAACCCAAGAGAAACAGAGAATTGGAGGGGAAATGATAGCTAGAAAACATAAGTTAAAAAAACAGGAGGAAAGATAACCTACCTAACAGACCCAGGAAAGCTAATTCCTAAGTAAGCAAGCTAAATAGTAGCCCATTTTCCTATATAGAAGCCAAAAGTATCAAGAATTACAAGCAATAGGAGTTTGTAATTTGCGGATAAAGGGGAGGACAGAAATTTAAGGGCTAGACACACCCCTCTCCCAAGCAAAAATTCTTTTCATTACTTTGTGCAGCCAGGTGACTCCCTCTCTTTCTACCTCAGCAAAAAATGGGGTTTATACCCTGGAGAGAGTAAAATAGGTCTCTGAGATGGGGGACACATGGCACAGTTGAGGAATGTAACAATTTTGAAAATAGAAGTGTTAAAAATACTAAATATTAAGACCCTCCCCTATAGCTCCTAGCCCTCTTCCATCACTTGGTTCCCATAATACTGTGCAGGATATAAGACAGTTCTCCAAAAAGCCATCTGACAAGCCAAAGGAAAGATCTAAAGATACTGACACTAGGGTTATCCATTTAAGCAGCCCAGTCTGATCTCTCAACATGTGATCTGTGGTCCGCTCACAATGTCATTAAGCTTTTTAGTGCCCCAATTTTAAATGTAAATGAATACCCAAGGATCACCACACATTTGAAGGAAGCCTCAAATGTGAAAAACAAAGATTTAAAACAAAAATACCAAATAAATTTGAAGAAAACAAATTAAATAATAAGATGGAAACTTATCAGAGAACTAAAAAGATATATTTAAAATATGAAGTAGTAGAATGATGTTTTAAAAGGTACACTCATAAAACAAAAGAAGTCTTAGAAATGTAAAAATATAGCATAAACTAAAAATCCAATTAAAAAGTTGTAAAAAAAATTTGAGTACCTGTGGCTCAGTTGGTTGAGCATCAGACTCTCGATTTCGGGTTTAGGTCATGATCTCAGGGCTGCAAGATAGAGTCCTGCCTCGAGATATTCCCCCTCTTCTTTTACCCTCTCCCCAGCACTCTTTCACTCTCTCTCTAAAAAGTAAAAAAAAAAAAAATTTAATTTAAAAAATAAAATAAAAATTTTGGAAGAAAAATTTGACAAAAATTTCTAAAGGATAACAAAATGACAGAAAATAGGAGGGAAGAGATCAGAACATTTAAGAACAAAATCAGGAAGTTCAATATCCAAATAATGTACATCATAGAAAGAGGAAAAAATAGTAAGAAAATGGAGGAAATCAAATCACTAAAGAAATAGTTCAAGAAAAATTCTTAGAACTGAATGCTACTGTCAAATAAAAAGAGCCCATCAAGTGTCCAGCAAAATGAATAAGGTTTATTAGTCAAAATACATCATTTCCTTAAATTGAAGAATACTGGGTCAAAGAGAAAATTCTAAAAGCTTTTAGAGAGTAAAATACTGGTTAGATTCTGACAAAATAATCAGAATGGCTTTGATCATTCAATAGCAAACATGGAAACTAGAAAAGTTCTGCAGAAAAAAGTGAATGTTATAGGATTTTGTATCAATTGAAAGTAGCAAAAATTAAAATAAAAAAAATAGCAATAATTAAATAATATAAGGCCTTTTCAGATAGGCAAGTTCTGAAACAATATACTCACTATGTAATGTTCTCAGGATGCAACTGGAGGACCTATTCCACAAAAATAGGGGAGTGAAACAAGAAAGAAAACGATAAACAATCTATGACAAAAGGAACCTAACACAAGAGAGACATGAAAGAAATCCCCTACATATTATTAAAGGGAAATGTCAGGATAACAGCCATGCTACAGGTCTAAAGAACAACTAATCTAGATTAGAGCAAGTCAGAAGACTCAGAGAAAGCTGGGATGATGAAATTGATAGAATGCCTAATGCATATGAATATCTGAGAAGAGCTGAAGCTCCTGAGGGTGAGTTTAAGGATGAATTGGTGATAAATACATAGAAAATAAGACAAATAACTCCAGGTAAAACCAAAAGTTCCCTAAGGAAAATGAAACATATTTTAACATTTATATTATCATGTTAATACTAATCCAATCAAAATTATGCTATAAACATTGGGAGACTGAAAGATAGGAAGTGTGTATATGGGAGAGAGGTAGTATTGGAAGGTAAGATGTCTTCACAGTGACTCCACAGTGAGAAGCCAGTAGATAATGCCCAAAGCTTGAAAAATCAGTGGCTGGCAATTCCACTCTTAGGTATGAACCTAACAGAAATAAAAACATGTCCACACAAAAACCTGTATACAGATGTTTGTAACAGCTTTTTTCACAATTGCCAAAAAATAGAAATAACCCAAACATCCATCAAATATTGAATGGATAAATAAAAAATGATATATCCTTACAATGGAATATCACTCAACTACAAAAAGGAATAAATATGCTACAACATGAATGACCTCTGAAAACATTACTCTAAGTGAAAGAAGCCAGACACAAAGACCACATATTGCATGATTCCATTATATGAAATGTGCACAATAGGCAAATCCATAGAGAAATGGATTAGTGGTTCTTGAGACTAGGGGCAGAGGGAATAGGGAGTGACTGTTAATGTGTTCAGTGTTTCTTTTCAGGTATTAAAAATGTTCTAAAATTACATAGTGATGATGGTGGCATAACTCTGTGAATATACTAAAAAATCAATGAATTGCATAATTATTTAAAAGGGTGAATTTCATGGTACATGAATTATATCTCAATATAATTGTCATAAAAAAAATCAAGGGGTAGCAGCTATTAGGAGATATGGTAAATCTATAATGAAATGCTAAATAAATTGAAGTAGTTATCCTGGTGGACTTTTAAATGAGGGAAGTGGATGGTCAAGAGATGTTCTTTGTACTCAGTTGCATAAGATTATTTGACTATTTATAGAATCACATTACTTCAATGAAAGTAAAAATGAAATAACAAGTGACTGAAAAGCAGGTGGAAAGTTCTGGAGTTCCTGCCAACACCCTATGCTGGCAGCATTGATTGTGGCTTTTGTAAAGTCTGGGCCATTGAATTGGCCTCAATATGACACCCCTTCAGTGTAGCAGCTCCTCCACTGATGTCCTGATATGTTCATTTAATTTGGTGACAATGGTGATGAGCTGCATTGAACAAGGTGCTATTCATGTCTTGTCACCATAACCCCCTCCAATGCACTTGCATAGCACCTGACACATTGGCTTAAATATTTATTTTGAATTAGTGAAAAAATAAAACAACACTCTTAGGCTAAGTCCTATATAAACTAAAGGCAAATGGAATAATATTATATGATATCACCTCTTAGAATATTGGGGACCTGGATGTAGAGCCTGGCACAGTATATCCTACCTGAGTATGGTGAAGGGCCAGGGCAGAGGAAATGGCCCCTCATTACCAGTGCTGTAGAACTAGCACTTTGAATTTATAGTAATGTTTCCAGGCCACAAGCTGTTGTGTCTCATGTCAACTTCTTTCTCCTCATTTCCATAGTCACTGACCAGCATTTGTAAAAAAATCTTTGATAGCCTTTACCCTGTCATCTTTGGCTATTGTTCATAGAATAAAGGGGCATTACTAGAGGTGGCATCTTGAAGAGAAAAACTTGAAAGCAAAATAAATGGTCCAACTGAGCCATCAAAATGGAAGGCTAACTTATGAGGGAACTCCAGGACCAGGCCTGAGGTAGTGAGGCAGAGAGTAGGCAATCAGAGCATCCTCACAGGAACCTTCTGCCCTCCAGGTGAGAGTGGGCCTCCTTCCAGTATGCTCCCATAGCTCACTGATCTTTTCCTTCTTATCATTTGTTGTAACTTTTCACTAGATTGTAAGCTCCATGAGGAGAGGATGTATGTTTGTTTAGTTCACTATCCTATCCCTCCCCAGTGCTTGGCATGTCATAGGTACTACAAAACAGAGCTTGTTGAATGAATGAATGAGTGAATGAATGAAAGAACCAAGTAAGAGCAGGAAAGTTTGAGGTGGCATGTGAGATGTAGAGCCTGAAGAAGAGGAAACTGTGGTGCCTTGATGTGGGACGCCAACAGCCTGGACATGGGAGGGAAGAGGTTCTTAGAGATGCCAACACTGCCTGGAGACTGGAGAGGTAAAGACGCATACACATGGGTTTGTGCCTGAAGCACTCACCATGAGTCTTGAATACTGGGGCCATTACTGCCTGAGCAAGCCCTGCACTGCAAGGGAGGCCACCGTGCTTGGAGATCTGTTTAGTTCATGGTGAATGGGACCAGGAAGGGAATGCCTCAGATGGTTACATGGAGCCCAAACTTTAGATTGACCAATATCAAACTTCACATAATCTTTGCTGGAATTAACAAATTTAGATGATAGGTCATTTCTCAATCCTGTGGGGATTCAAGCAAATAAGCTGTTTGGAAGGCCCGATGCAGTCACAGCTATAAGGGTCAAGAGGATTAGTCCTCAGAAGGTAGAGTAGATGAATGACATTTCACTTTGGATGGAGTTTTGGAGTCTACCTCCTAGAGGCAGAAGGAAGTCTTTGGGGTGAGAACAGAGAGCAAAGAGGTTCTTCAGTGAAGTCAAGGAGGAACTCAGATTTCATTCAGCTAGATCAAGTCAGAATACTCCCCAGTACACTCAGTTACTAAGACAACTCCTTAGTACTGTCCCCATAATTGTGGGAGAAAGAAAATTTAAACCATTTATCTAAAAGCAGGGTCGCCAGGAATGTAATGTGGAATCCCCATGCTCAGAGAACGGGAACAGGCCCCTTCTTGCTGAGAAGCTGGCTTTTCCTACATTTTTTCATGCAAAAGGCTATCAGGAGAAGGTTATGAATAGAGTACTTTTCCTTCAGCCAATGACACAAATGCTCTATTCACACTCGAGCCGTGCCCTGCCTGCAGACTGTCTCAGCTAGGATTATCTTGGCTTTTGATGAAATCCCACGAGTGGTAACTGCAACCTCACTTTGCTGCTACATCACGTGATTTGATGGCTGGCGCTCGGGAGCTGTTAAAGCACACCTATTTCATGAACATTGCTCACTTAATCTCTGTAATAAGGAGGGGAGAAGGGTGCTGACACTAAAGATTCAGCAGGTGGGCTGGAAACATTTTAGTATGAGGCTGACCTGGCCATTCTGAAGCCTCAGCTGTACCCCAGGGGTTTATTAAAAAAAATAACTCAGATGGGCCTGAGTTCAAAGTTTTGGTACTGCTATCTATTTTAGTGAATGACCTTGGCCGGGTTAGGTAATTGCTTGGAGCACCAGGTTTCTGACCTGTAAAATAAGGGAAGTAAGGCTAAAATCCTGGCTCTCAAGGTTGTCAGAGGATGAAGTGACACACAACACTTGGGACCACCTTCCCTGTGTCTAGTTCATCATAGAAGCTCTGTCAGCACACTGCTTCCTCTTCGTCTCCCCTTCCACACTCTGGGCTCAATGTATGTGAATGTGGTGTTCCTGCAGAATGTGTCCATTGAGCCAGAGCAAGAATTTAGTTAATTGGATATGTTCTAGCATTGCCTTAAGCAAAGACCAGGACACAGCTTCTGTGCAACCTGTAATGAGGTAGGGATAAGGGGCACATCACCCTGGTCACCTGTTCCAGAGAGTTCTTTCTGTGCTCAGGACTGCAGCAGGACCCCTCACCAGGGCCTGGGATGCTCTGCTTCAGTAGCTGTACTGCCCTTGGGAACTGCTCAGCATCCAGGATGTGAAGTGTAGAAACGTTGTGACCCCGCATTTGTTGATTTTATTTTTTAAGATTATTTATTCATGAGAGAGAGAGAGAGAGAGAGAGGCACAGGCACAGGCAGAGGGAGAAGCAGGCTCCATGCAGGGAGCCTGACATGGGACTCGATCCCGGATCGTCAGGATCACGCCCTGGGCTGAAGACGGCGCTAAACCACTGAGCCACCCGGGCCACCCTGATTCTTTATTTCCACAAATACTGGAAACCTAAGTAAGTACAAGATAGATACCATTCGTTGGCCATCGAATATTTCTATAACATTTATTCTATGCCTGACACTGCTCTAAGCACTTCACAAATCCGTTCTCAGTGACTCCTCATGTCAGTGCTGTGAGGTTGGTACTATATTATCCCTATTTCAGGGGTGATGAAACTAAAGCAGAGAAATCACAGAACTTGCCCAAGAAACATGTGCACGGGACTTTTTTTACTCAGTGACGGTAACATTTTCAGTGCCTCATTGTTTGTCTAGTGGTGACAGGTAAGCATACATTCATTTGTTCACATTTTCATTCATTCACTAAGACTCATGAATCATGAAGTTTGTGCCAGACTTTGCATTAGGATAGGTGGAGTCACAAGATGCAGGTCTGCCCTCAGGGAGCTGACAATCCAAGGAGGTAAATGCCAAGTAAGCCTCACTTTTATCCTAGGACTTTGCATCCAGCAAAGAGATAGCAGACGTAGGTCAAGAATGCTTGGGTTTATCTTGCCAGTGGAACAGACTTCTTCCTTATATAAAAGAAATGATCTTTATGGAATGCTAAGCATGGGATGTGGCCCTTGCCCTTATAAGGTCCATACTAAGGAGTCCATCACTTGCACTTGTTTAAACCTTCATAGTTCAGAGGAGAGTAGGGCGTCCGGATAATGCTCCCGTCAAAAACCCAACAGGTGTAAAAAGGACCCAGTATTTCCCAAACTTCATATGCGTATCACCGACGAAGAATCTTTTGTATGAGGTGTTGGGTATTTATTTCTATGTGTACTGTAAAACATATAAACATCGACCCATTATTTCAAACATACTATTGCTGAAAGATTTTTTTTTTAAGTAAGTTAAGTCAAAGAAAAAATATTAAACCAATAATGGCGGGATGCCTGGGTGGCTCAGCCATTGAGCATCTGTCTTCGACCCAGGGTGAGATCCTGGAGTCCCGGGATCAAGTCTCACATCTGGCTCCCTGCATGGAGCCTGCTTCTCCCTCTGTCTATGTCTCTGCCTCTCTATCTGGGTCTCTCGTGAATAAATAAATTAAATATTTTAAAAATAAAAAAATAAACTAATAATGGCACAGGTGGTAATTTGATACTAAAAATTATCAAAGTGGCCTCAAATGACCACAGTTTGGGAAACATACAGGGATTCTCATTGGGGACATCACTGGCAATTGGGGCAAGGCAGCTGTTCATTGTGTAGGGTGACCTCCCACACTGCTGAATGCTTACTATGTGCAGCCCCCACTCACAAAAAGGCAAGAGTACCCCCCAAACATGGGACGAGCCCCTCAAAATGCCCCCAAACACTTCCAAATGCCACATGGTAAAGGGCTGGTGTGTGTGTGTGTGTGTGTGTGTGTGTGTGTGGTACCACCCCCCAGTGGGAACTACTTCTAAAGACTTGCTGGAGGCTCCATTAGAAACAAAACAAGAGAGGGAAAAAAACAGCTATTTTCAGATATTTCTAAAATATAAGAGGAGGAGAAGAAAAAGTCAAGTTCAATTTCCAAGTGGCTTACAGTGACAGGCACCAGAGTAAGCAAATGAGAACCTGAACGGGAAGACAGCAAACACATGGGAAGCCCTGGCAAGAGTGGGGACAGACAATGAAGGCCTGGGGCTGTCGACAGAGCCTTCTGGCTTGGGGCTGCTGTTATGGGGCAAGGGCAGTTCCTTCCTGCTTGTCTGACAGGTACCACCTGGCATCTGACAATGACCAGAGAAAGTGCCCACTGCCTGCTGGAGAATAGGCGGTACAACCTATCGAGGAGGCAGCAAGCCAGGAAGGCATCTTGCAAGAACACTGGGATCATCCGATTACAAAATGTGACAGGCTTATCAATCAGCAAGGCAGGAAAAGAAGGTCCCAGAGAACCACAAATCTCTTTCCAAGTGACCATAAAGTGCTGTGAACAGTGAGGATGAATAGTAAGAGGGTGAGAATAAATTATTGTTGTTTGTACACCACCCAAGATACTGTCCCTGCCCTTTACAAATCTTGGTTATTTTTACTCTTGGCAGCTTTGAGCCAACGGTTTTCTCAGCACACTCCATGTTTGGGTGTTGTCTGCCTCAATGTACCTGGAGAATAAATCTTCCCAAAGATGGTAACAGGTGGTATTGTGGAAAAAAAGCTTCCAATGTCAAATAAGTTTGGGAAATACTGCCCATTTCCATCTTGGAGATTCACAATGTGTGTTGGCACCTTAACAGACGTTTTAAGAAAATTTCTTCCATTCCCTTGGTGACCAAAAAGGAGAAATCCAAACTCTTTGCCTGGTTTTAATAGTTCGCTGACTTGCCCCGCTTTACCCAATTGATGAAATCTTCCTGGGAGGCAGCCTTATCACAACTGCTCCTAGTCTCTGTCTTATCTAGCCTCACCTCTGGGCCTTCTCTCACATTCCTCCTTCCTCTAGAAAAACCCCTCCCTAGCCTTTCCAGCTCCTTCAGACTCTGTCAAGCCCTAGTTCAAGATTCATGTTCCATCTACTGTGCCCTACAGAAGACTTTCTTTTTACTAGAATTGTCCGAGAGTTGTATCTGTACAAGGTGGTGTCATGTCATTGTGATTACTACCATGTTGCTTTGGGATTATTGTCTGGGTGTGTGATATATACAGTGTGTAAGCAGTTTTACTTCTTTCCAACTTCTCATGGGAAGCCTGTTACTGTTTTATGAATTATAAGGGCCTTATAGGAAAAAAAAAAAACAAGTCTTGATACATATCCTGGTGGATGTGCCAATAGCTGGCTTTGTTCCCTTCTAAAACTACTTAGACTTTCTCTGTCTCCATGAATTAGCAACCATTGTGTAATGGTTGAAAATATGTATTCACACTTTCTATATTTAATTGCTCTCACATTCCCCAAATTAAATGAAATGTCTACTACAGTAGAGGCTATCTAAAACTGTCTAATGTTGGGAGTATTCAAAGTCAGAGTTAAGAATGTCCTCCTGGAAATGGAATTTGACCGTTTACCTACATGAATCTTTTTATTTATTTATATTTCTATTATATTCCCTACCTTCCTCACCAGCCCCCCAAGCCCCTGTCTTTCCCATGGTCTTTCTCATATCAGTTAATAGTGATTATCACATATCTCATATCAGTTAATAGTGATTCCATCCTATTTTTTTTCTTTTAACATCACATCCAGTCCATCAGCAAATCCACTTGGCTCTACCTTCAAAATATACTCAGAACCTGACCACCACTACCCTTCTGCATGTCACAGGTTGTGTCCCTCTGGAGGCTGATTCTGAGATGGAGCTAAGTGGGCCGGAAGGTTACTAGGGAGTGTCCCTGGGATCAACAATGCCTGACGAAGGGAAGCAAACAGGCTTGGGTGGAAGGAAAAGTTAGGCTGTGACCTGGTCACAGCGAAGGCCTTCACTGATTCCACATGGAGTTCTGAGCTGGAACAACCCTTGGGGATTGTCTTGAACTGAGGTGAGGGGCCAGGCATTTCTACCCCTTACTGACAGGCCACTGGATGCAGGCTGCCCTGGGAAGGGGGAATGCCATTGGGCACCATGGCTGTCTTCAGAGCAGGCAATTCTAAGAGGGCTGACAGCCATAGGCCATGAGCTGGAGACCTCCCAGCTGCTGGAGGAATAGATCTTTCATTCCTGAAGGGGAGCCCAGCAGCATATCACACATTCACTACACTTCACCATGACCATCTTGATCTGAGCTCCCATCTTCTCAAGAATGCAGTTGTCTCTTTACTGTAACCCTCAGCCCTCTTAAAATGTTACCTAGAGTGATCCTTTGAAAAATAGACAATATTATGCCTCTACCAAAAGCCAACCGGTGGCTTCCCATGTCAACCTACGTGAAAGCCAATGTGATTACAATGGCCTATCAGACTGTCTATTCTCGGCTTCCCACGACTCTCTGGCCTCCGCCCCTACTATATGCCCTCTTGCCCACTGCACTCAAGCCACTCTGACCTCCTTGCTATTTCTTGAAAACATCTGGCAAGTGCCCATCTCAGGCCTTCACATTATGCTTTTCTCTCCACCTAAAAGGTTCCCTCAGGCCTCAGCATGGCTCCCTCCCTCACTTCCTCAGGCTTTTACTCCTGCCATCTCCTTATGGAAACCTTCTCTGACCAACCTTTTTAAAAACCGCACTGCTCCTTCCTCTGGCTCTCACTGTACCTTTGTGCATTCTTTTTCTCCATAGTAAGGAGTTCCATGAGGGGGAAGTTTTGGACTGGTACATTAACTGCTGTATGCTCAGCATCTCTATACATGCCTGGCATATAGCAGGTGCTAAAAAAATATATGTTGAATGAATTTTTGTTAAGTCACAGAGTTGCCATGATTGGTGCAATTGAAAATTGCTCCATGGGTTCTGTGTGTCTCTAGCAAAATCATAATAGCTTTGTTTCCTTTTTTTTTTTTTTTTTGTTAAAGATTTTTTTTTGCTTTGGTCATGTAGGCCATTCATTTTCCTTTACCCAAATTAAATAAGGAGATAGCTTAAGTGTCTTTTATAGAACAGGCAGTCAAGATGCCAGAATTTTGATTTTACCTCATCCCCAAACCTTACAAAAACAATTTTTTCTTCCAAATTTGCTTTAGGCTCTTAAAAAGATATGACTTCTGACAACTTTGAACTTTGTCTGAACTTTGTGCTCTCTGAAAGCAGTGATGGTTGAGAAATCCCCCCACCCTTTTGGGTTCCAAAAAATAGCTAACCACCACAAAGGACAACTCAGCCTTCCCAAATTCTGAGATAAGATCCACCTCTACCCTTCCTCATGATTCCCATAAGACTTGTGGATGACCCCCTATTTACTTGCCTCTATAAAACTCAGGCCTCCTTCTTTTTCTTTGAGATATTTCTCCTTAATAAATGTTCACTCTATTGCAATAGCCAGAATAAAATTATACCCACAACTGACCGTCCTATTTTGCTTTCACACTATCATAAAGAGAGGACTTGTGTTGGGAGGGTTTATTTTTAGCTTCAAAGATAGTGTTTGTTGGAAAATCAGCAGCTGACAATAGTAAGTGACAAAAGAACTCTTGACAATAGAAAACAGACAACCAAAGGGTCCACTCCCTCAGCAGAAAGCCAGCATGGAGTTCAGTTTCAGAGCAGGGATAATTACTTCTTCCAGAGGCTGGCAGAAACTTGATTCAAGCAGATGGCTGGACAAAAAGATACTGTCGGAAATAATTTCCCAGTATATAAAGTAGATGAGACTCTATATAATTTCACGCTGATATCAATTATTCCCAATATACTGGACACAAAAGTCTCAGTCCTCTTCTGTCTAGGATCCCTGGTTCTAAAGAGATGGGGTGGAGACAGAAAGCTCTTAGAACCTAGAGATTGTCATACATTGCATGTCTGCAAGCTCTCACCTTCCCAAGAGGTGGGTCCATGATAACCACCTGCCTGCCTTCCCATAGGGCAGAAGATCTGTGACCTGCTATATAAAGATCAGGGTTTAG
Organism: Canis aureus; assembly: GCF_053574225.1. Lineage (NCBI taxonomy): Eukaryota > Metazoa > Chordata > Mammalia > Carnivora > Canidae > Canis > Canis aureus. The sequence goes on along the minus strand of NC_135623.1, from coordinate 40,679,904 downwards.
ACAAATTGTTTCACCTTTCTTCCAATAACATGGTTAGCCCTTCATACCAGGAATTACATGTTAGTGAAATCCACAGAAACATTTAGCTTCATTCTGTTAAACACAAGTCTTCTAAATACTCTACAAAACCAAAATGTGACTAATTAGGCCTAGATGCTGATGAAGTCTGATGCCAGGGACCCTACAGACTTCAGGTTCTTGGGGTGAGTGAACTCGATTCAGATGTAGTGGGACTCTCCTAAAAATTAAATGCCAAGTGTTGTGTGCGTGGGTGTACACATGTGCATTTTTTAAAAGAATGATGCCACAAAGAAGCCTTCATTCTTCCTGCAGATTCCACAGCCTTCTCACATTCTTAAAGGGATCTATACCCCCTAAATGAGTAAGAACCACCACCTATCACAGATACTCTGAGCCTTCAAAGAACTATTCCCTAGACAGCTGCCCCTCATTCTTGGCCATGACAGCCAGAGGCACTAAGTTCACAATGAGTCTATGAATGGACTTGCTTACTTCATTTGTAGGCACTCAGTCTTTTCCTGGGATCAGCAATGAGCTGGTAAGTCATGCCAAAGACTGTGGTATCAGCAAAGTCCTGATGAAATAATCTCCTAGAAACTGACAAGGAGTCGGTCATGTGGCACCAAAAGAAAGAATAATTATTTGATCTAATCCATTTGATATTGTCTCAGTTTGTGCTGCTATAACAAAAAAGCACAGACTGGGTAGCTTATAAACAACAAAACCTTACTGCTCACAATTCTGGAAGCTGGGAAGTTCAAGAGCAAGGCACCAAGGCATGGTCATGTTCTAGAATCTCTTCTGATTCAAAGTTGGGGTATCCTCGCTTAGAGGAAAGAGCTGGGAATCTCTGTGGGGTCTCTTCATGAAGGCTCCACCTCGGTGACCCAAGCACCTCCGAAAGCTCCACCTCCTGAGACAATCAACTTTGGGTGTTAAAATTTCAATGTACAAATGGGGGCAAATATTTTCCACAAATATTCTCCATTAGGAATGTAACCTGACACTAAAAACAGCACTGGCCAGAGACAGAATGTGAAAATGAAATGAAGACATATAAATATTATCAAGACGTTGGGTCTATTTTTTTCTTCTTAAGTGCTCAAACCTGGATTTCATGGCCTATGTTTTGAATTAATACTAGCTTTCAGAATTATTGCCATTATTTTGCATAATTTTAACAAACAAGGCTACTGGCTCAATGAACTGTGTCTTTGTGATACTTTAATTTTCCTACAAAAACAGTAAATGCCAACAAGATAGACATCCCTGTTCTTCTAAGCTCTGTTTATGATTCTTAGAAGTAAACAGGCAGTTATTATATTAAAAACATTCCCTGTATGCCAGCAACATCTAATTTTAATCTGTGGGCCTTTCAGAGGAAGAACTAAGGGGTAGGAATAGTACAAAGAACCCCCAAATACACCTTCAGATCTCTAAAATCTGAAGCCCGATCCAATTCCACTGTGGATAAACCATATTTCTCAATGTCTTGTTGTCTCAATGTACAGAATTGGTTAATACTGGCCACTTAGTCTATAAATAAGATTCCCTTTGCTTCTAAATTGCTTTGAGACAGCACCATGGAAGCATCTTGTAGACTCATGGCAAGAAGTGCTATTTGTCAAACTGGATATCAAATAAAGTGGAATTCTGGTGTCCATAAGCATTAGTGTCCCACAAAGGGACCAACTTACTAAAACTTGGGAAGAAAAAATAAATAAATAAAAGTTGGGCAGAATGCACAAAAGCCCAGTTGAAGTGCCACCTCCTCTGTGGCCAACTTAATTGCTCCCTCTTCTGTGCTGGCCAAATGGTGTCATAATTGCTGGCTGTGATGTTGGTCTCCCCAACAGGCTGAGATCCTACAGGACATGATTTGGGTCTCATTTATCTTTAAAGCTCTGGTTAGCTTACACAAATTGGTAGCTCAATGTATGCAGGGATTCATTTAATGACAGTCATATGTTAGATCAGAATCCCATCCCAATTCTGAATATCCTCTGAAGTGTGCCTACCAGTTCATAATCCTAATTTTTAGAGTCCTGGTAAAAGTACTGAAGGACTGTGCACTTTCTAATTCTATACTGTAAATCACAGCAGGAAAAGGTGATTTTGACCCTCACACTTCTTAGGGCCCTGGAAGGGTGAGGAGTATAAGAAAAACCCTGGTAGCTAAAATAATTCAGCTCAATTATTTAGCAAAATGTTTTTCCATACCTGACACTGTTAGAAGCTTTTATCTCATGGGATCCTTGCTGTAACTGTAGGTGGGTATGGTTATCTTACCTATTTTATATATGAGGAAAATGGCACAGAAATGTGTCCAAGTGAGGGAGCCTCATGCAAATATTCCCCATACCTCCCACCTCTGAATCAAGGCAGAATGAATTCTTTCTCCTCTGTGTTCCCATAGACTGGGCACATAGGCACTCTGGCACGGACCTTATCATGTCTTATTGTTATTGGAGATCCAATCCACGTTAGTCTCATCGGCCAAACAGTAAGTTCCTGGAGAACTGTGTATTTATCAGTCATCTTTTTGCAGTGACTGGCTTATAGTAGCTTCTCAATAAGTGTCTGCTGAAGAGCTGAATGAGAGGAGTCTGTTTCCAAAACTACCACTTCTGGGGAATTCTCCAGAGAAAGGGATGAAGAGAGACTCTTTTTACTGCCTCAGTTGTTTGTGTGTGTGCGGTGGTGGTGTGTGTGTTCATGTGTATGTGCGTGTGCCCCAGCAAGAACTTCCTCAGGGACCACTGAAGTTTGGGGGAATTAACTGGCATTTAAAACCAACCCATTAAAAAATAAATAAATAAAACCAACCCATTGTGTTTTGCTCAAGAAAAAATTGTTTTCAAAATTTTTTAAAGTTTTAGAAAGTCATTGTAGTTTTTCAAAATATGCACAACTTTAAACTGGACAATACCTCTAGGAGCGTATCTTAAGAATCTTCCTTGCTATATCCCTAGAGGCCATAAATATAAGTATCTGTGGGGGCTGAGTAGGTAAAGCAACAGGGAGAGGAGCTGGATGAGAAGGTAAGGATGGTGGACTCTGCAATGTGTCTGCCCATTATTGCCATGTGACAAGGGGGATCGAGAATAGCCAAACTTTGTTTTTCAATAGGACCCAGAAATCTCAATTTTAAAATATTGGCTGTAGTAGATGGCAAAAAAATGTACCTAAATTATTCCACTTCCTCTCCAATGCCCTTTGGTAGTGCCCTCCCACATTGACTCTGGGTGGGCTGGCTTTAGGACTCGCTTCAGCCAACCAAATATCAAGAAAAGGGATGCAAACAGAGGCCTGAAAAGTGCTTGCACACTGAGGTTTGCTCTTGCTGCCCATGGGACCGTGGCCACCACTGTCAAGTGAAGAAGGCAAGGCAAACTTTATGAGTAGAGATGTATAACTGAGACACCTCTGTTGCTGCAGGCAGCAACACGCCACTTACCAGGCATGTAGTGAGGCTCTCCTGATCATCTGGCCTCAGCCAGCCCACTAGCTGACCCCAGATGCATGGATGTCCAGCAGAGATTAGCTGAGTTGACCCAGATCGGGACAGTCCAGCTGGCTCCCAGAATTGTGAAGTAGGTTTTAAGCCAACACATGTTGGGGTGGTTTGTTATTTAATAAAACTAATTGATAATAAAATTTAAATATGTCTGGAGCTAAACAAAAGAGGGATCCATCTCATTGTAACTTCTGGTGAATGTAAATATTTAACAAGGAACTCCCCTGATCACATCACTGTTTGTAAAAGTGACAAAGCAATAAACCACTTAAAGATCCATCTCATGTAATAGGAAAGTGGTTAACAAATGATGTCACGTGCGTACACTGGCACAGAATGCCACTGCTAAACATGATGGTGTAGGGCAATAGCCACACACACCAATTCCAGAGCAGCACAATATTGCTGCCCACCAGAACACACACGCTGGTAGAACTGGAACACTGAGCTGAGTGGGTCACACAGAACAGTGGAGGGCTTCCGGCTGTGAGGAATAAATATAAAGCTCAGATTAAGCCCAGAATGTTTATGGGAAAGTGCTCAACTTTGCTTTTTCGGGATATGAGTGTACAGTAGCAGGAGCAGCAAACAGCTCTACTCAAGCAATGACATGGTTCTAAAGGGGGGGAGGCGTCAAGCAAATAGCAGGATAACGGCCAATGTTTTGACAGCAAAAGACATTCTTACAAATTCAGTAGCTAGAGTCTCTTAATTTCTTTAAACATGCTGCTGAAAATTACAGGACTTGAAAGTGTGCTCCAAACACAAAGGACAATGAAAATCACTGGTATGGAAAAAGCTTTAATGATATGGAAAGACAGCTATATGTTAAATAAAAGAAGCAAACTGTAAAACAGCACATATAATACAATCCCATATTTTTATTGAAGTATAATTGACATACAATATCCTATTAGTTTCAGGTGCACATCATAGTGATTTGATATTTTTACACATTATGAACTCATCCCTATGATAAATCTAGTTTACATATGTCATCATACAAAGTTTTTACAATATTATTATGTTCCCTATGCTGTACATTGCATCCTCATGAGTTATGTATTTTATAACTAGAAATTGGCACTTCTTAATCCCTCTCATCTATTTCACTGGCCCTTCCATCCCATCCTGTCCCCACACTCCATAACCAACATTTTCTTTTCTGTATGTATCAGTCTGTTATTATTTTATTTTGTTTATTGTCTTATTTTTTAGATTCCACATATAAGTGAAATCATATGGTGCTTGTCTTTTTCTGTCGGATTTCTTTCACTTGGCATAATACCCTCAAATTTCATCTATGTTGTCACAAATGGCAAGATTTCATTCTTTTTTAATAGCTGAGGAATATTCCATTGAATACGTATGCCACATCTTCTTTATCCATTCATCTATCGATGGACACTTAGGTTGCTTCCATATCTTGGCTACTGTAAATAATGCTGCAATAAACAGAGGGGTGCAGATAGCTTTTCAAATTAGGGTTTTCATTTTCTCTGGGTAAATTTCTGGAAGTGGAATTACTAGATTGTATGATACTTTTTTTTTTTTTTTTTTAGGAATCTCCATACTGTTTTCCACAGTGGCTGCACCAATTTTCATTCCCACCAACAGTGTACAAGGGTTTCCTTTTCTCCACAATCTCACCAGTACTTGTTATTTCTGGTCTTTTTTATACTAGCTAGTCTGACAGGTGTGAGGTGATAGCTCATTGTGGTTTGGATTTGCATTTCCCTGATGATGAGTGATGTTGAGCATCTTTTCATGTGTCTGTTGGCCATCTGGATGTCTTCTTTGGAAAAATGTCTGTTAAGGTCTTCTGTCCACTTTTAAATTGGATTATTTTTCTGGTGTTGAGTTATATGAGTTCTTTATATATTTAGGATATTAACCTCTTAGCAGATATATCTTTTGCAAATATTTTCTCCCATTCAGTACGTTGCCTTTTTGTCTTGTTAATGGCTTCTTTTGCTGTGCAGAAGCTTTTTAGTTTGGTGTAGTCTCAATAGTTTATTTTTGCTTGTGCTTCCCTTGCCTGAGGAAACATATCCATAAATACATTGCTAAGATTAATGTCTAAGATATTACTGCCTGTGTCTTTTAGGAGTTTTATGGTTTTAGGTCTCATATTTAGGCCTTTAATCCATTTTGAGATTATTTTTGTGAATGGTGTGAGAGAATGTTCCATTTTAATTCTTTTGTATGTAACTATCCAGTTTTTCCCAGGATCATTTGTTGAAGAGACTGTCTTTTCCCCATTACATATTCTTGCCTCCTCTATTGCGGCTTGATTGACCATGTATGTTTAGGTTTGTTTCTGGGCTCTTGATTCTGTTCCATTGACCCATGTGTCTGTTTTTGTGTCAGAACCATACTTTTGATTAGTACAGCTTTACAGTATGTTTTGTAAACTAGGATTGTGATACCTACATCTGTTGTGTATCCTTTAACTCTTATTATAGTTATAGTTGATTTGATACAATCCTATTTTCATCATAAAAAGAATATGTAGCCCTAGGAAAGTAACTAAGGGTAAAGATTAAAAGTGGGATGTCACAGTGGTTATCTTTGGAAAACAGAAGTAGGAGTAATTTTTAATTTTTTATTCTTGCTCATTAGTATTTTTTAAACTGCTATAATGAGCATGCACTATTTTTGTACTAAAAATCTCATAAAAGTTATAGTTTTTAAAAAGAGGGCATACTCATGAATGCATGTGCATGTGCATCTCAAACCAAAGTGGATTTTATATTTTCTTGGTCAGTGCTGGCAAGTGCTCTGCCACTGCACTGTACTCATCCAGAATTCTGTTGGGGGTAGGGAGCCTCTGGAACTGTAGAATCTTCTCCCATGCAAAAACACATAGACTCCTTCCTTGTAGGCACATCACCTACCTGATTCTCCTGGGAGGTGGGCAGATGCCATTCAGCATCACTTTCCACACCCAGAGGCAGAAACAAGGTAGTGACTAAGATGCTCTGTTCTTGCATTCTGCAAGTTTTCTGCCAGAATGTGAGCAGGCCCAGCAGGTGCAGCTGCCGTTTGATGGTGGAGACACGCTGCTCATTAAGGGCAGCAAGTCAGAGCTCTCTAATGACCCTGGCAGCCCCGGATGGGCCAGTCCATCACAAATTGTCCTTCGCTGCTCACAAAGCACTGAAGTGTCTTTGTACATGATAGATTCTGATTCCAAGCAAATGGTGGGAAATTGAACTAGCTAATCATCAGATCCACTTCTAAAATGCCATTTAGTCAGATGCAGCAAAGCCCAGCCTTACTCACGTGGCTATAAAAGTGGTGAGAACAAAAGTCCAAGCAACTCTCTATTAGCAAACTCAGGGGGGCAAATAGCAATGTACAAGTCCAAGGTTCAGAATGACAGGCAATTGGCTGAAGATGCCAGAGAAGTACAGGCTATCACTAGCTCAGTGATGGGGCCAGAAGTCTATACATTTTACAAGACAATGAATTAATGGCTGGGCTACAAAATGGAAAATTAGAACTTATGAGGCCAGAAGACCATCATTTTGAACTGTTTGTTGAACTGTAAAAAGTAATTGATCTTTTTTCAGTAAAGGGAATATGGTTGCCAGACATCTGAGAGAATGCAATCGACATGCCACTGTCACCTTTTTGAGCACCCACTTCATATTCAACTCTACCATTCTATATGCTTGTCCTGGAATAGAGAGAGGTAAAAAGTATAGTTTTTTTCCCTTTGAAAAAAGACCTGAGTTTGGTTAGGATTAGGAAATAGACTCCCCAGTTATTCAGAAGAACAGATCACAGAGTGGGAATGTTTATCTCTCCCTCTCTGTTGATTGGACCCATGGGAGAGTCAGTAAATTATATCACATGTTAAAGCTTAGCAGGAAACATGGTAACAGCACTTCCTCCTGCAGTCTCTTCAGCTTTAGCCACTATTCAGCTTTGCCTCTGAACTTTAGCCACATGCAGCCACAGCAGCAAATTAGCAGCTACCATTTCCTGGGAGCTAAAGACCAGGCACTAGATGAACCCTTGGCAGACATTCTTTTAATTATCACAAAAACCTTGGAGGAGGGGACGTTCATGTCCTCATTTGTAGAGGGTTAGAGAAGAGGAGCAACTTGTCCAAGGCAATGCTGCTAGCAGGAGGAGAGCAGGACTCAAGCTTCTTCAAGGAGCATGTGAGACAGAGGAGGAGAATCAGCATGGAGCAGTTGGAAAGGAGAAGTGCTCCAAAGACATTGGACATTCTAGACAATTCACCCCCAGAAAAATCACTTGATCTCACTACAGAAGGAGGCTCACCTCTCTTGCTCAACCACTTCACAGGAATTTTGTGAGGCTCAAATGAGACCACATATATGAAAAGCCTTGAAAACAGTAAAGCATTTGACAAATAGCAAGTGTCATTAATAAAAAGACAGAAGACTAAATCATACTCCTTAGGAACATAACACTTCAATCATGACTACCCCAATGGAAAGACCACATCCTCCTTTGTTCCCCAAATAAATTCTTTAAATAAACGGCACAGGATTTTCTTAAGCAATCTTTTAAAGATGAAGGGCTCAGGTATGCATGCTGGTACTTGAACTGGTCTTGCAGGGAGCCTCACTGTCTTGAATTTAATGTAGACACCCTGCCTGAGCAATTTATCTTAACTAGAGAAAATAACCATTTTGTTATTACTAGTAATTCTGTTTCAAAAAAATAACTACGTTATTTGACACTACCATTTTGTTATTACTAGTAATTCTGTTTCAAAAAAATAACTACGTTATTTGACACTCTTAATCTATGCACTACAGGAATGAGAAAAAACAAACAATCCTATGTGACGAAAGGGCCATATTATATGTAGCAAATTAACTTTTTATGATCATCCCCATTAATAGCAAAATCCATAGGTCAGTTCCCAAGCAATATAGAAGTGCATGCTTTATATACAGGACACCTACATGTAATGTGATAACACAGTAATTTTTTTTGAGCCATTATGATTTACCAGTTTATTAAAAGGCACCCACACAATTAAAAACCTGCACAATTAAAACAATGCAATCTTTAAGCAGTTAAAAACAATGAATTGTCAAGTCAATGTGGGAGAGCTACTGAGTAATCTGACCTTTCAAGTAATGTATACCAGAAATCCTATTTTCTCCTTTCATCTAAAGTTCATTAAAAAGAAAAGACCCCCAAAACCCCCCCAAACCACCTGCCCTTGGAGAAAGTTAAGATTCTGCACACACAACTTGGGGACACACTCCCCCAACCACAGGATGACGTGGAGCATGCAGGGGTCATTCCAACATGTCCTGGAGCACCGAGGGGTCTACCTCCACAGCCTGGAGGCCTCTGTATAAGCTCCAGAAGGTGGCCTGCTTCCCATAGCGCTGCCTCCAGCGGATGAAGGCCTCCACCATCTGCGACTGCACGTTGTGGGGGTGGTTGGCCTTACAGCGGTAGATATCTGTCTGGGACAGTCCCAGAGCCAGCACCACGGGCTCCCACTCGGGGCCCAGCCTCTGGGCCAGCTGGTTAATCTGCCGGTCTGATGGTGAGCTGTTGAGGATGTGCGGGGGGAAACCAGTCATCCAGTCATCTGGGAAAAAGAAAGATACGAGGGTGAAAAGAGCAAACAAACACATCAGATGGGGGCAGAAATGGAAATTGTGGGGAGAAGAGCACAAAGCTTCATATGGTAGGGCCAACTTTTCCTAGTCTTCTTGGGGGCTGCTCAGTAAAAGGTCACATACAGGAGCTTACAAAATACCATTTAGCATCTTTGGAAATGTTTATTACAGAAAATGTGAAAACAAGAAAATAAAAATAACTGGGAACCCCACAAGAGAAACTTAGTGATAACAATTTGATTTTGTCTTTTATGTATAAAACATATGTTTGGCATTATATGGCACAGCTTTATAACATGCTTTTCTCACTATCATCTCTTTCAACAGAGAGGCCAGGCAGGGGGTTCCAAGAGAATGAAGAATGACAGCCTGGGCCCCAGTTCCCTCTGGCACTGGGGTGGCGCTCTCTCCTGCAGGAATGGCTAGTGCTGGAAGATAATGGGCTAACCAGGACAGCTACTCTCTGCTGATAAACTCGAACATTACCAAGAAACGCTGCAGTCTCTAACAGAAGCAGAACCAAAGAGGCCTGATGAGAAAAAAATGAAACTCAGAGGCCATGAGGTAGCAGGATGAGAGTTACCACCCTGGGCCCAGCAAAGGGAGAGACAGCACATGCTGTAGAAGGGCAATGAGGGAACCTGACCTTGCACTTTCTAGATCCCAGTCTCCCCGAGGCCAGTCTGCTGAGGAACCATGACACTGAGTGACTGCCTACAGATGTGCCAGGCATATCCAGTAAGAAGTACCATCAGTTACAATGCAGACAGCCTTCTAGAGGAAGGAGGTTAAAGCTAAACCCTGAATGTGAGAAAGAATCCAATGAATGGAAAGGTAAGGAAGCATGCCCTCAGCAAAGGAAATTGCCTGTGCAAAGGCCTGGAAGCAGAAGATCACAGCAAATTCAAGAAAAGAAAGAAGTTCAGGGATCCCTGGGTGGCTCTGCAGTTTAGCGCCTGCCTTCAGCCCAGGGCGTGATCCTGGAGTCCCCGGATCGAGATCCACATCGGGCTCCCTGCACGGAGCCTGCTTCTCCCTCTGCCTGTGTCTCCGCCTCTCTCTCTCTGTCTGTCTGTCTGTCTCTCTCTTTCTCTCTCTCTCGTGAATAAATAAAATCTTTTTTTTTTTTTTTTAAGAAGTTCAGTGTAGCAAAAGTGCAGAGATTGAGAAGGACGCTAAACATTCAAAATTCTGCTGCTGCTTATTGGTTAGGCCAGAACTAGAAATGAGGTTTTCATACTCCTGGTACAGTCATGTGTACAACAGCACTACACTTGTGCTACATTCTCTGTCACCAGCATCATGGGAATCCGAGTCAATCCCACTTCACACTCAGCAGCTCATTGTTTAGACTTATGAATTCAATAAGAAGGCAAAAAGCACCCGATCGGAATAGCTGTTTTCACTGTACGTGCCTTTTATCCCAAAGCAGTTGCAAATATCTTAGGCACAAGTTTAAAAAATACTGACAAGGGTTCTTTCTGGTGTTTGTCAAGACTGTAATTTTTAAAAAATGATTAGGAAACAACTGAAATAATGATGCTACTACTGACCAATATTTTATATTAACAGTAATGATTTTATGGCTTGTATAAAAATATGGGCACTTTTATGCAGGTTCATTAAAAAATTCAAGCAACATAAAAAAGTACAAAAGAAAAAACAAGTTATCCAATATGTACTTAGAGTTGGTGAATATCATTCTGGACATCTCTTCATGCACGTATTCTGTATTAATTGCTTTTTTCTCATAAGGGTTATTTAATTTTGTTTGAATATAACAGGAAAAAAAAAAGAAACAGATGGGGTACTAAATGGCTTTCTGACCTATAGTTAAATATTCAAACACCACCACCAAAACACACGCACACACACACACGATTTAATGCCAATAAAAAATATATGAAAATTTAAGACATAAACCATGTATTTTCACATTAACACTCTATAATTAACACTTGACATTTCCTCTTCCTTTCCTCGTATCTCATGATTTTTCTTGCCTATATCATTTTTGTTTGTCTGTTTTTTTAGCAAGAAGAGAATGCATGCATGCGAGCAGGGGGCAAGAGGCAGAGAAGGGGAGAGAGAAAGCTTTAGATCAGGATAGGTCTTGGTCATTCTCTATCTGTTTTCAAGATGATCTTCTGACCAAAGACTTAGCTCTTCCTCTCTTTCAGAAAAATTTTCCTGGGTTGTATTTCTGCATTCTTTTTCTGTTCCAGATGCTGGATGCCTTTCCCCATCACCATGACTATCATTTTCTGCTTTATTACTTTACTCCTTTCCTGTGATCATCTCATGCCTTTTTCTATTCATTTGATGGTTATGCTTATGCTGGTTTTTTTTTTTTTCCTGGTAAAATCTCATATTATAAGGGTTTTGTTTCCCTCAAATTCTTTTCTTGGCTCTTCAATCTTTTTTTTTAAGATTTATTCATTTATTTTTTTAGAGAGAGCAGGAGGGGCAGCGGGAGACGGAGAGAATCCCAAGCTGACTCCCTCTGAGCACAGAGCCCAATGTGGCTTGATCTCACAACCTTGAGATCATGACCTGAACCAAAATCAATAGTCAGATGCTTACCAACTGGGCCACGCTGGCACCCCTCTTCAGTCTATCTTTTAAAACTCCCATTCCAACTCAGATCTATTAGGATGGCTACTGTCAAAAAACTCCAGAAAATAACAAGTGTTGGTGAGGATATAAAATGGCATGGCTGCTACAGAAGAGTATGGTGACTCCTCAAACAACTAAAAATGGAATTATCATATGACCTAGCAATTCTACTTCTGGGCCATATACCCAAAAGGATTGAAGCAGTGATTCAAAGAGATATTTCTATACCCATCTTCATAGCAGCACTATTTCCAGTAGCCAAAAAGTGGAAGCAACCCAGGTGTCTATCAAGGGATGGAAGAGAAACAAAATGTGGTATACTATACATTAGAATATTATTCAGTCTTATACAAACCTGTGATCATAAAGACAGTATGGTACTGGCACAAAAAGAGACACATAGATCAATGGAACAGAATAGAGAACCCAGAAACGGACCCTCAACTCTATGGTCAACTAATATTCAACAAAGCAGGAAAGAATATCCTACTGGAAAAAGGACAGTCTTTTCAATAAATGGTGTTGGGAAAATTGGACAGCCACGTGCAGAAGAATGAAACTGGACCATCCTCTTACACCACACACAAAGATAAACTCAAAAATGGTCAAAAGATCTAAGTGTGAGACAAGAATCCATCAAAACCCTAGAGGAGAACACAGGCAACAACCTTTTTGAATTTGGCCACAGCAACTTCTTGCAAGATACATCTATGAAGGCAAGTGAAACAAAAGCAAAAATGAACTACTGGGACTTTACCAAGATAAATAGCTTCCACTCTTCAAAGTACACTGGCACAAAACTAAAAGGCAACCTAGAGGATGGGAGAAGATATTTACAAATGACATGTCAGATAAAGGGCTAGTATCCAAAATCTATAAAGAACTTATCAAACTCAACACCCAAGAAACAAACAATTCAGTTATGAAATAGGCAGAAGACATGAACAAACATTTCTCCAAAGAAGACATACACATGGCAATAAGCACATGAGAAAAATGCTCCACATCACTTGCCATCAGGAAAATGCAAATCAAAACCACAATGAGATACCACCTCACAATGAGTGAGTGTGTATGGCTCACACCAGTGAGTATGGCTAAAAATTAACAAGACAGGAAACAACAAATGTTGGAGAGGATGTGGAGAAGGGGGAACCTTCGTGCACTGTTGGTGGGAATGCAAACTGGTACAACCACTCTGGAAAACTGTGTGGAGGTTCTTCAAGAAGTTAAAAATAGAGCTACTCTATGGCCCAGCAATTGCACTACTGGGTATTTACCCCAAAGATACTGTAGTGGAATGCCACTACAAGCAGTGTTCATAGCAGCAATGTCCACAATAATCAAACTGTCGAAAGAGTCATGATGTCCCTGGACAGATGAATGGATAAAGAAGATATGGCCTAAACGTACAATGGAATATTACTCAGCCATCAGAAAGGACGAATACCCACCACTTGCTTCGAAGTGGATGGAACTGGAGGGTATTATGCTGAGTGAAATAAGTCAATTGGAGAAGGACAATCATCATATGGTTTCACTCATATGTGGAATATAAGAAATAGTGAAAGGTAAAGGAAGGGATCTGAGTGGGGAAAATTAGAGAGGGAGACAAATCATTTGAGACTCCTAACTCTGGGAAACAGACAAAAGGTTGCAGAAGGGGAGATGGGTGGGGGGATTGTGTGACTGGGTGACAGGCACTGAGGAGGGCACTTGATGGGATGAGCACTGGGTGTTATACTATATGTTGGTAAACTGAATTTAAATAAATAAGTTTAAAAACAGAATATTATTCAGTCTTAAAAAGGAAAACATTCTGACTCATGCTACAACACAGGTGAGACTTGAAGACATTATGCTAAGTGAAATAAGCCAGTTACAAAAAGACAAGACTTCTATGATCCTGCTCTTAAGAGGCACCTGTAGTAGTCAAATTCATTGAGATGGAAAGAATGGTGGTTACCAGGAGAGAGGATGGAGGGAATGGGGAATTGTTTTAATGGGTAGTCAGTTTTGCAAGATGAAAAGAGTTCTGGAGGTTGGCTGCGCAATGTGAATGTACTTAATACTCCTGAACTGTATACCTAAAAATGGAAAAGATGGTAAATTCTATATGTATTTTACCACAATTAAAAATAAAAAATAATTTAAAAAATTTAAAAAATTAAAATTAAAAGTCTCACTGTTGTTTTATCATAAACTACATTGAGTTTTTATTTCCACTGAATTGATCCTGAGGTCTCCTATAGCACGAAATACTTGTGAGGCTGAGTTTTCTTGCACTGGGTTTCTGTTCAGGCCCAATAGGTTGCATGTTTACTTTTTGCAAGCTATGTTCATTTTTTCTGCTATAGCATTTTCGCATAGTTGTCATGACACATCCTCATATTGCGCACATTTAACATGAGCATCTCTATTCAGGACTGTTTGCTGTCTTATAGTAAGCCAATGTATACTTGACACTTTCTTCCTCTGAGCTACAATTTGTGGTTGGTTGATGCTTGCTATGCGTTTTGCCACAGAAGAGAGCTAGAACACACCAGGCCTGCCCTTGCTGGGGGTCCAGGGTACAGCTCTCTTTTGGAAGCCAATGAAATGTCTTATACCAGAGCCTCCTCTCCCTAGCCAGGACACACTCACTCCTGTGGTCTAGTTTTTGTAGCTCAGCACAAAATGGCCTGCCCTGAGTTGCCTTTCTGCCTCTACTGAGGATGTCTCCTGACATTTACTGAGGCCATCTACTCATCTCCTCCACCAGCTTCTTTTCATACTGATTTGAATTAGCAGGGGTCCTTAGGATTTTGTATCCTTCTCTTCTTTTCCCAGGATTGCTTCTGCAGGGTCAGGGTGGGGTGTTTCCTTTTTTTGAAAAGTGCCTGCCACTTTTCAAAGCACATTGGCATAAAAGTTGTGACTGGCTTTGTTTTGTTTTGTTTTGTTTGGTTGCAGCTGGCATATGTTTTTGTTTTTAACTGCTTTTTGGTTCAGTTCATTGGGTGTTGGGGAGGGAGCCTCCGTGATTCTGCTACTCCGTCATCTTTCTGATTCCTGGCCAACTATTAATTCAACATAGGCTTTGGGCCAATTATTTGGGAGTGAGGGCAGTATTTGCTCTCATTGCTCCACACTTTCAGGGTCATATATCCCTTGGGAATACTGCCACATAACTGGGAGATGGCCAGCAGTCTGTGGACACAGGCTGGAGCAAAGATAACTGGCACAGAAGTGCTATTCAGCCAAGAGCACATCAAGCCCTTCCATGGAGACATTACACACATGAAGAGATAATAACAGCTGTTTGTGCTGTCTGACCTCTAGCAGGAAAAGTATCCTCATGAGGCCCTTCCAACTCATGAATTCTACTGAATATGACGTTACTTAAAAAATGAGAGTCCTAAGGCTTTAGTGTCAACATCTAAGGATATATACCACATAACATCAGGTCAGGCTATAAATTAATCCACTGTGACCATCTGGCCACTATTTCTCAGAGCTTGATGTGTATACCACTAGCAGTGTACAATATGAAATCAGGTGATATATGGGTGAACATTCTGTATTAGAATAGTCATGTATCTATTTTAATACAATTAAAAAGCATAAATAACATTTCAAACTTACGACTCCGAGAATTAAGATAAGTAAATAAATGTTAAAAGCAGATATAGAATGACAAAGTAATAAAAAAGTAAATTTTTAAATAAAAAGTAAAGTTAAATAAGAGCAATAAATTAGCAGTACAGGTGGTACAAAGATATAGCAAAAGCTATACAAATAGAACCCAAATGAAGTGTGGGAAGTCTGGTATTTCTCAACAAGGGCATCACAGGCATTTAGGGCAGAGCTGTCCAGTGTATGGCAGGGTCTTTAGCATCTGTGGCCTGCACTTCCTACGTGCTAGTAACACCCCAGCCTGAGCACGCAAGTCCACATACCCTGGGGTGAGGCACAATTGTGCCTGCTTAAGAACCACCAGATACTACGACATAAGTATCCACTAGTTTTAAATAGCTCCCTCTATACTTACAGAATTTCTCTCTTATACAGATCCTAAATTTTTTATGCAACTCTTTAATCCCATTCTAAGTTAAAACTCCCATGTTTCAAACAAAACAGCATTCTCTAACAAATCCATCTACCATAATGAAGCCATTCATTTGAAGGAATAAATGCCCCACTCCCCATTTCCCTTTGTACCCTCCCATCTCTGTGGTCATTACATCTCTAACCATCTCCTCCTCTCTCATTCATACTTAATTAATCTCCTTTTCCAATTCCTATTGCATATACGGTCAGGTTTAAGATTCATACTTAACTTTTTGTTTCTTGAAGGATGTTTCTGTCTCCCAAGCTCCTTATGAACAGAGATCATGTCTTCTACTTCTTGCCCTCTTTCTCCAATCTTTACCCCCTTGGTGAGCACAATATGGAACTCAATGTACATTAACAATCATATCTTTCTTTAAATTTTTATTTTATTTAAATTCAATTGTCATATAGTATATTATTAGTTTTAGAGGTAGAGTTCAGTGATTATCAGTTGCATATAACACCCAGTGCTCATTACATCACATGCCCTCCTTCATGCCCATCACTCAGTTACTCCTGCCCTCCAGCAACCCTCAGTTTGTTTCCTAGATTTAAGAAAAGACAATTATCATATGATTTCACTCATATGTGGAATTTAAAAAACAAAACAGAGGATCATGGGGGAAGGGTGGGGAAAAAAACAGAATCATATTCTTAACACAAGAAGTTCCTCCAAGTCAAGTTTCCAGTTCACAATCTCCACTAGCTATATGCTTCTGACTTTATTTGTTCTAGAAAAAGAAGTCATTTCTTCCAACAAATCTTCATGCAGACAGCACTCTCTGGTCTATTTTGGCTGAGTGTACAATCTCCAAGTGAAGGAAGGTCCGCAAGTCCAGCTTCCTGTCTGGTCGACCGCCCCCTTTTGATCTATATTCTATAATATGTGGGAACCTTAATACTGACCTAAAAAAGAGAAACTATACAGGATTCAAAAGCACAATTCATAGACTGAAGATTATGGAGTAAAGGAAAGGCACAGCTGACCCATAAGCAGTTGCTAGGAGATTCAACTAAATCTATGCTCAGGAATCTACAATAACAGAAAGGATTTTAATTATAAAATTCTTTTAAAAAATATTTTACTTACTTACTTGAGAGAGAGAGAGAGAGAGAGAGAGAACATGAGCGAGAATACAAGTGGGGGAGAGGGGCAAAGGGAGAAGCAGGCTCCCCACTGAGCAGAGAGTCCTGCACAGGGATCAATCCCAGGACCCCAGGATCATGACCTGAGCTGAAGGCAGATGTTTAACCAACTGAGCCACCCAGTTACTGAGATGTAAGTACATATGTAAGTATAAGTACATATGTTACATATGTAAGTAACAGTGACTTGGTTGGACATGGGGTTGCACTTTTAAAAACTATATATGTTCCTTTGCAGAATTTGGTAATATAGCACCTTTCCCAACTCTCTACTGCTATTAACCACTATCACTGATAGAAGTATCATATGCTTTAGGTCTGCTGGACCAGAAAAAACTTGAGCTAAGAGACTGTCCCTTTCTAGTGTAGCCATGTTTTAGGAGCAAAAGGCTAACAACCCCTGCCTCAAGGACATGTAAGGCCTCTTACATGTAAGGCCTCTGCAGGTTGAGTTTTGGCCAAGCCCAAAACCAATAGGACAGGGTATTAAATCTTCTCACAGGGCCGCAGGAGTGAAAATTTGCTGAACAATAATCTATAAACACTCACAAGTATACTAATACATTTTAAAAATCTAGATGAATTGACACTGGGAGATAGATAGATATATCTATCTATCTCCGGAAGAAATCCGCAAATGTGGAATGAAAAACTTCCGTAACATCCAGGTTGATGAAGCTAATTTATTGACTTGGCAAGGGCTTATTGTTCCTGACAACCCTCCATATGATAAGGGGGCCTTCAGAATCAAAATCAACTTTCCAGCAAAGTACCCACTCAAACCACCGAAGATCACATTTAAAACAAAGATCTATCACCTAAACATCGATGAAAAGGGGCAGGTCTGTCTGCCAGCAATTAGTGCTGAAAACTGGAAGCCAACAACCAAAACCAACCAAGTAATCCCTCATAGCACTGGTGAAGGACCCTCAGCCCAAGCACCCACTTCGGGCTGACCTAGCTGAAAAATACTCTAAGGACCGTAAAAAATTCTGTAAGAACGCTGAAGAGTTTACAAAGAAATATGGGGAGAAGTGACCTGTGGACTAAACTCTGCCACCACCGATTCCAGCGAGCATGAGCGGAGACCCCGAGCAGCGTATTCAGACACCCCGCAAAGCAGGAAAATTGACACGTGCCACCGCCTGGTGTTTGCCTGTGGTAGCTACTAACTTTCTACACGGTTTTCTTAATCAAAAGTGGTCTAGGTAACCAGTAAAGAAAGGATTAAAAATTTAAGATGTTTAAAAATATATATATATATATAAAAAATGCCAAAATTAGTGCAGGAAAAAATAGAAAACTAAAATAGACCTAAGTATTAAATACATTAAAATGGCAATCAAAGCCTTCCCCTGCTAAAGAGCCCTAAGCCCAGACAGTTTTATAGGTGAGCTCTATCAAATGTTTATGAAACATTTAATTTCCTATCTTCTATAAACTGTTCTAGGAAATAGAAAAATAACAAAAGCTCTATAGCCTATTTTATTAGGCTGCTTTATTTTTTGTTCCAAACGGGATAAGGAGAATACAAGAAAAGAAAAATTACAGGTTCTTTTCAATTATTATTTTAGATGTAAAAATCCTAAATATTAACTGAGTAAAAAAAAATCTATTTAAAATAGATATTGTGAATGAGTAGAATTTATCCCAGGATTAAATAATTTTAATATCACAAGATCAATTTATTCAACATATCAATAGTCCAAAAGAGGTAAGTCACTATCATCTTAATAGATGCAAAAAAGTAGTTCATAAAATTTGACATGTATTCATGATTTCTTAAAAAGATTTCTTTAAAAATTAGGAATATGGGGAACCCACTTAACATGGTAAAGATTGTAAAAGCCTTCAATAGCATATGATTTAATAGGTAGCTTGTAAACATTTTCCTTTTAAGGACAGAAACAAAACAAGGATGCCCAATGTCACCATTACATTTAACCAGAGCTATAAAGAAAAAAAAGAAGTTAGGTATAAGCATTTGAAGGGAAGAGACAGAACTATCACTATTTTCAGATTATTCAATCTAATATGTAAAGAAAAGTCCAGGATCAATAGATCATCCATTAGAGGGGGCACCTGGGTAGTATATTTGGTTAAGCATCCAACTAGGTTTTGGCCTGAGTCATGGTCTCAGGGTTGTGAGATGGAGCCCCATGGTGGACTCCACACTGAGTAAGGAGTCTACTTGAGACTCTCTCTTGTTCTCCTTCTGCCCCTGCCCTCCCCTCCTCAAATAAACAGATAAATCTTTTTCAAAAAAGGTTAATCCATTAGAACAGTTAAGAGGGTTGAGTAAAATTGCCAGATAACTTAAAACAAAAACCAACCAAACACAAAATATGATAAAAAATAAAAGAAACAATAAAAACTATAAAGTATCTAGAAATTAAATTAGCAAAGATCACACAAGACCTCAGTGGGAAAAATTTTAAGCATTAATTAAAAGACACAGCAAGATCTGTATAAATGGAGAGTCATTTGTGCTCTGGGTAGGATAACATTATTATAATACAAACATGACAATTCTTGTAATAACAATTAAAATTTTATAATAGGGAAAGGAGAGGCTTTTTCCAAACTGGGGAAAACTAGCTATACAAAGAAAAGTAAAACTGTACTTTTACATCATACCATAAAATGTGATGGAGTCTGTGTGGATAAAGGTACAAACATAAAAGGTAAAACTACGAAGTAAATAAAAATAGTGAAGAGTACCTTCATGACCTGTAGTGGGAAGTGTCTTTTTAAACGAATCCCCAAAAGATGAAATTTTTTTACCTCAAAATCAAAGATTTCTGCTCAGTGAAGGAGATCATCATTCAAGATGACAGAGCAGAATGGACAAAGATACTTGTTAATATATAAGACCAGGAGGCAAGACTATCTGGACTTATATGGTACTCCTGAAACCAAGAGGAGAAAGATAACCTCCTCCACAGAAAAAATGGATGAAGGTATGACAAGGTAACTCAAATTAGAGGAAACTAAAAGAGAGAGAGAGAGAGAGAGAGAGAGAGAGATGCTCAAACACAGAAATTTAAGAAATAACAATGGAAATAATAATAATAATAAATCCCTTTATGTACCTAGAAATCTAGACCATACCGTTTTGGCAGAGTTGTGGAGATGTAGGAACTATGTTCAGGGCTGGTGGGAATGAAGACTGGCCAGCCATTCTATAAGCCAGTGGGCATGTGGGTCCATTGGAATGTGGTGTATGTATAATCTTGCTCCTATGTCCATGTATCTAAGAAAAACTCTGAAAAAAGTCCCATAAGGGACATGTAGAGGGTTGTTTATACAAAGTTGCATTATTTGTGCTAGGAAGTATACATATGCTTTATAACCCAGTTCTCCTGTTTGGGGGTTTCTAGATCCCAGAAAAATCCTCACACAGATTCGTGAACTGGAATCTCTAGGCTGTCTACATCAGGTAATGCTGTGGGAAGAAAGGAGCTAGAAGCAGTCTTGGAGCTCATTACTAGGGGAAGAGACAAACAAGAAGGAGTACAGAGGAAATGCTGGACAGTTAGGATAAAGCAAAAACATAAGAAAAAGGAGACTTATACCAATGCAAAATTAAAAATATGTATTTCAAGACAACACCAGGAGTGAAAACACCACAAATGATAGAATGTATCTGAGAGAGAAAGAACGGTTTGTTATGGGAGGGACAGGAATGGGAGGGGTTGGGGATGCTGCAGACAGAAAGCCAACCTGACCGGCCACCTCCCAGGGACCCTAGTCCCGGAGTGCAGCGGCTCAGAAGAGAAATCCCTTTGGCTGAGGGACTGGCTGCCTGGAAATGAAAGAAAAGCACCTTGAAAAGAAAACTAATAAGAACTACTTGTTGTGAGTAGAACAATGTGGTCCTCACAGAAAGGTGGAGAAATAAGTCTTTCTAAAACCTGATTCCAGGATGATGAAGTGATTACCCACTCCAAATAACAAGGCTGTGTTGCAAAATACAAGTAAATCATACTTATTGTAATGGAAAACTTGATTTGACTATCAAGTCCATGGAAGGTCAACAACAAAACTATTAGCAATAATTGAGTTTTCACTGAAATAAAAGGCAGGATGTAGGGTGGCCACAGCTCTGGGCTAAGAATTAGCAGGCGTGGTTCTTATCTAAATTTGAATCTGCCATCAACTAGCCATATAACTTGGGGTAAGGCATTTAAATTTCCTCAGATCGTTTTCTCATTTGTAAAAAGTAAAACCAGATGATTGCCAAAGCCTCATTTAGATATAACATGTTATCATGTTATATTATCTTTTTTTTTTTTTTAACAAAGCAATTGTATTTTCTACAGATCTTTTTTGACTTCTCATTAGGGAACAATTATTCATTTATTGTTGCATTGCTTTTCCCTATATGTCTTCTAGACAGAACAAAGACTTCTGAGGTTTTAATCATAGTTTTTGCTAATCTGTTCTGCTAAAAAACGATCACTGATGGAAACTTATCCTCCCTACAGTAAACAAAAACAAAAACATCAAAACCTCAGTGAATATTGGTAAAATCAATTTTTTTCAAAATAGTACAAAAACTTCAAAAGTTTGTTACAATTTTCTGTACCATTAATTTTTCTCACATACTTGCACAGATCTGAGTCAACTCCATCCACCTGTCATTCATCCTGCTCCTTGAAACCACCAGCCAGCTTGGAACCTTAGGGTCTTGCACTAGCCGGTCCCTCAGTGGAACATTCTTCCACTGTCTTTCTCCATCAAATATGACTCCTATCAAACAGAGCCCCCCAATTGACCACCCTGTTCTTAATCACAACACCCATTCCACTCTGTGATCTCCCTTATTTACGTACTACTTTCTGATACATATATTTCACAGATGCACTGTATTTTTTGTTGCCATCCTCCTCACCCTACACACTCATCCCATCTCTTCTAGAATGTAAGCTTCTCACAGGCAGGAAAGCTTTGTTGCTTTTGTTCAATGATGTATCCCAGGCACCTAAAATTATACCTACCAGATAGTAAGCAGTCACTACATATAAATGAATGTTGTTGGACAAATAAAGCAATTAAAATCAATGATCCATTACAATTACGATATATTCACTTAGCTCTGCTTCCTACTCTATGGCTAGGGTGTTACCAAATGCTCCCACCTTTAGGTTCTTAGCACTCAAACCAAAGAAATTACGCTGCATAATCTGGGACTGAATAGAAAATGAAAAAGGAGTATGACTCCCTAATAGTAAAATATTGTCAAGGTTAAGTGTAGGCAGCTACCCACTCTCCATACTGAACTGGACCACACCCATGTTTAATTTGAAGAGAGTTAGAAAGATTCCAAGATGTTTTCTGGATAAATACAGCAAACTGAGGCTGATTCCAGTCTTCATCCTCTCTAATACTTAAGGAAATGAACAAAAAAAAAATAATAAAAAATAGGTCAACAAAAAAAAAGATGGCAGAACCACACTCTAATTCCTGATTCCCTGAGTCTGTACAGATTATCCAACAAACTTAACTGAGAGGTTCACTCTAATATTCCCAAATCTGGAGGGGAATGAATTAAGTGTTATTTTTTTCTCTTCTGACTTCAGTAGACTGAGGATGGTAACTCAGAAATGTGAACAAGACCTGGCTACCCTGAACAGAAGTCACAAGGCATTTCATGAGGGCCCACGAAGGACCGCTGGACACAGGTGTTAAACATTGCAACAAACAACTCAGCTGTGCTCACCCCTGCCCTGAGTCTTTTGCCCACATGTGTCCTTAAGTTCAAGGGAAGGAAACAGCCAGTCCACAAGGGGTCACAGAGGAGAAATCACCCCAGTAATATCAGAGCACCAAAGGCAGAACCCAGCTGCTCCATAATGAGCAAGATGGAATGATATGATGGCAAATGGGTAACACACTAGAGTGACAAGAGATTTACAAAGGGAACATTATGTAAAAAACAAAAACAAAAAACCTGACATAAAAACCCAAAAATCCATAGTTCCCCAAAGTAAGAGAAAGTCTTCTGTCATAAAACAACTTAATAAGAGTATAATAGGAACATGAATACAGTAAAACAATAATAATAATAATAATCAGATAGTCCAATAACAAAATAAGATTTTAAAAGAAGCTTCTCGGGGATCCCTGGGTGGCTCAGTGGTTTCGTGTGTGCCTTTGGCCCAGGACGTGATCATGGGGTCCTGAGATCAAGTCCCACATTGGGCTTCGTGCATGGAGCCTGCTTCTCCCTCTGCCTGTGTCTCTGCCTCTCTCTCTCTCTGTGTCTCTCATGAGTAAATAAATAAAATATTTTTAAAAGTAATAAAAGCAGCTTGTCACTCATGGGTGGAATTTAAGAGACAAAACAGAGGATCACAGGGGAAGAGAAGAAAAAATAAGACAAAATCAGAGAGGGAGACAAACCATAAGAGACTCTTAATCCTAGGAAACCAACTGAAGGTCCCTGACAAAAGGGGAAGGCAAGGCGAGGCTGAGAGATAGGGAGGAGGCCACAGAATCAGGCTCACAAAAATCCCCAAAGTCCTGAGATATAAGGACACCAGAGATTTCCTTAAACCAAAGCGAGGTGCAGTATAATACGGCAGTGAGAAGCTTCCGTGCTCAGGGCCCTGCCGTCCCCATGCTGGGCACAGACTGACCCGAGCACTGCCATGACACTCTGCAGGGCGCTAGCCCTTGGCCACCCCCCTCCTGCACTTGGAAGGGCCCGAGCCTGGCTTAGTGCTCTGCTGCCGTCACCTTGCAATTCTTCATCCTGCTCCAACAGGCTCTGCACCTGCATTTTGTGCAGGGCCCCACAAATGATGTAGCTAGTCCTGCTTAGAGGAACTGGAGGGGTTGTGCCAAAAACATGTTCTGTCCCCAGAGCCTAACACGTCGTGTGCTCATAAATATTTTCGAAATGAATGAACTTCACTTCCACAGTCATGTGGGTGACAAATGCTCATACTTCTGCTTTTACCTAAACTTCTACACTTGAAACTTACAGAGTTAGGATGTGCCTTAGACTTTGAATTTTTGAAATAGGACATATACAATTTTCTACAAAATCTCCACACAGAAGAAGCAAAGAAAGAAGCCAGCAGCTAGGCGACTTTTCTACCTCAGTTTCTAATACCTTGGCTCCATCTATACACTTGGTTATGACCTCGATCCCCTCACACTCACTCATTCACACACACACGCGTGCACATATACACCTTTTCCTGAGGAGGTTTGGGACTTATTGGCACTCTGAAGAAAACAAATTTATAGCACATACGAAAAAAGCAATTCAAGGGTGTCTGGGTGGCTAGGTCAGTTAGCATCTGCCTTTGGCTCAGGTCACGATCCGGGGGTCCTGGGATCGAGTCCCGTGTCAGGCTCCCTCCTCGACAGGGAGCCTGCTTCTCCCTCTCTCTCTGGTGTTCCCCCCACTTGTGCTCTCTGCCTGTCAAATAAATACATAAAGTCATTTTTTTAAATAAAAAAAAGCAATTCGAGTGCAATTCCTGAAATCTGTTGGAGTAACAGTAGACAAGTAAGAGACACATTTGAAAAAACATTCTGACATACATTTTTTTGTTGTGGTAAAATATACATAGTATAAACTTTACCATCTTAGCCACTTTAGACCTACAGCCTAGTAGCATGAGGTACATGCACGCTGTTATGCTGAACACATCATCCGTCTCCAGGCCTTGTCATCACCCCCGACTCAATACCCAACAATCGGCTCCCAGTCCCTGCTGACCCCCAGCCCCTGGTAACCACTGTCTACTCTCTGCTTCTATGAACTTGACCATTCTGAGCACCTCACATAAGGAGAATTATCAAATATGTTTTCTTTTGTATTGGTTTTGTTTTGCCTCATGTAATGTCTTCAAAGTTCACCCCTGTCATAGCCTGTGTCAAAACTTCGTTCTTCTAAGAGGCCAAGTAACATTTCACTAGGAGTACAAGCCACATCGTGTTTATCTATTACCTGTCAATGGCCATTTCGGTTATTTCAGATATATTTTTAAAACAAATATATAGGGTGTCTGGGTGGCTCAGTTGGTTAAGCGTCTGCCTCTGCTCAGGTGATGATCCCTGGGATCCTGGGATCGAGTCCCACACTGGGATCCCTCCCCCACAGGGAGCCTGCTCTTCCCTCTCCCTCTGCCTACTGCTGCTCCCTGCTTGTGCTGTCAAGTAAATACATAAAATCCTTTTAAAAAGTAAATTACACATATATATATGTATATATATACATTATATATATATACACACACATAATTTTTTATACTTCCTTGAAAGCTTTTCCATTTTACAACATGCAGCCGAAACCTTGATGATGATGGGGCTGATTTCTCTCAGCACTCGTGAGCTAGCCAGCACTTCCTGCTCATATAGCCTAGGAGATCTTCTGTGATCGTGAAGAGAAAGGCACAAGAAAGAAGAAAGGTAACCTCTCTGGAGGTAAGCCTTTGGTCACACCTGGGTTTATCAGCAGTGTATCAGAAATGTCCACTGCACACCCACACAGCCAGCAGGAACGTGAACCTTAAAAAAGGTTGCATGGATGCACAGATGCATTCATCAAGAGTTTTACAGTCCCGGAGAAAACCCAAATCACAGTATTATTTTGCCTTGAAGCTGACTCAGGCAAGTGAGATACGGAGCCTCTCTCAAGGAAAGTTATTTTTTCACTCCCAGAGCTTGTGGTGTATGCGGGATGAGGTGTGGGGTGAAAGAGTTGATGTGAATGCTCGCATCTGTGGCCTATCTATTATGGAACATGCCAACCTTGTTACCATATTATATTTACTCAAGTCGGTAAAGGCCTCAATAAACCAAACAACAATCCAAATATTGAACAACAGTGTCTGGTGGGGTCTGGTGATAGTTTTCCTTCCTTCCTATTTCTGTTCATCTATCACATATTTGTAGAGCACCTACTACACATGTGGCAGCCATCCTTTTAGTCACGACAAAAGTGAGCAAGCCTGGGAAGGAGGCCATACACTTGCAAACAATAAACAGGCACATAAACAAGATGACTTCAGAGCGTGCCGGTCCTACCAGGGACATAATGGAGGAGATATGAGGGTGAAGGTGCACCACTTCCTTGTTTGGACTTCCTCCTCCCTATCTCACGTGTTTAGTAGTAGCTAGATATTCACATCCAACGCTCTGAAGAGAAATCTAATCTGGAAATAGAGATTTAGAACTCTGGGTGGCACGTGAAGTCATAAAGGGGGATGAAGAATCTTGGGGAATTATGTGTTATAACAAGACCAAACACTGATCTCTAGAGACATCAACATTCCAGGGTGAGCACGGTAGGAAGAAACAGAAAGGGAGAGCCAGGCATGTCCAAGGAGAGGGAGAGTCTTTGGAGAAAGGGTGTGGCCAACAGGGCCAACCAGAGATCCACTACCAGAAGTCCCACTGCAGATGTGGCTGGTGATTCAACCACTGGCTGGCACTGGTTGTTACCCAGGCAACGGCATCCTGTTCTTTGAATAGGTCTGGTTTTGCTGTGTGGAGGTAAGGGGAGGGAGGGGGAACGAGGAGATGGCAGGGGTGTAGGACACAGAATCGGCAAAGGTTTCCCGATGAAGATTAGCCTCAGCAAAATTCTACAGAAGTTGGCCAGTTGCCAAGATTGGAGGAGAAAATATTCTAGACAGAGGAGTAGCAAGGGAACATCCTGGCAACTGCCTGCCCTCTACTGTGCCCGGACTGTGGGGGAAAGTCATGAGCACACAGAAGACTCCAGTGTGACAGACTTTCCGTCTTATTCCAGAGTTGATGTTTTCTTTCAAGGCAATAGGGATCCACCAGGACATTTCAAGCAGAGGGCTGATCTGCTTAAATTTGCATCTTGGGCTGATCACCCTGGCAACAGAGAGAGGCTGTTGCATTAATTCAAGGTGAGAAATTACTAAAGCCTGTGGCAGTGAGGGGGGATTTGTGATATACCGAGGAAAAACTTTCAGGGCGTTTTACATTTACCGGCAAAATTAGATGTTGACGCCCGAAGTCAGGCTCTACGGCCAGGACTGCTAGTAACAGAATTTCCGGTCATTAGCTGGGCACATGGCTCCCCAACATAAGAGCTGCGTGTCCCACCTTCCTTGCAAGGGCCACTAAGTTGTGTCCGATCACTTGGAGGTGCATGAGTCACAATCTGGGAGCCTTCTTTGTAAATCACCTACTCCCTACCCTTTGCCCCTCTTCGTTACCTTTTCCTCCTTCCTCATGGAACTAGGGCAACCATCTTGGACCCTGAGAGGACCATGACCTTAAGAATAGAGGTCAAACATAGCAGAGAAACAAGACAGAAGGAGTTTGGGTCCCTGAAGGCTTCTTGGAGCAGAGCATCTGTGTTGAGTAAGGGACAGGCAGGGCTGGGGAGGGAGGGTTAGGTAGGGGGCCATGGAATCAAGCTCACAAAAAATCGCAAAAATGTGGAGATGAAAGGAAATCAGAGGTAAACAAACCAGACCATCTTGTCCCAGGTGTCAGAGGTGGGGTCTGGTTATAACAGCTACTCTACTCAGGACCAACAGAGAAATACTAGACCCTAAAAGGGAAATGGGCCATTAAAGATGTTATCTCTAGTTCTTACTCAATGGTGCTATCAATAAAGATGATAAAAGGATTTAGGTTCCTTGGTTAGCTTTCAATAAAAGATCCACCCTACAAGCCCCCAGTGGCAGCCCTGTGGGGACCCCTCTCACTCCTGAGAGCTTTCTCTGTTTCCTAGCTTAATAAAACTCTACAGCTTTACTCACTCCTTTGTCCATGAGATTCATTCTTTGACTTCATGAGACAAGAACCTGGCTCTCCTGCTTCAGCTGGAGAGGATGAGGGTGGGGGGATGAGGTAACTGGGTGATGGACATGAAGGAGGGCACATGACATAATGGGTGTTATATTAGTCTGCTGAATCACTGACCTCTACCTAGGAAATAAAAAATACATTGTATATTAATTGAATTTAAGTAAAATTTTTTTAAAATAAGCTTATATAAAAATGATAAACTGAGGACCAAAACAGCATCATCATGAAATTCATAAATAAATTGGAAACACCAAAGCATAGAATTAACATGATTTAAATTTATCTATATTCAGGAAAGACTTAAGGTAAACAGAGATAAAAGGCAGAATTTAAAGTATTTGGAGAGAAATGAGGACTATGAAGGACCTCATCTATCACAGTAGAGAGGAAATCAACACTTCTCTAAAATGGAGATGGCAGCAGTCAGGACAGACTGTTCTCTATGGTAGGAAAGAAGCCCTAAATCGCAGTGACTTAAGAGAACAAGATTTCATTTCTCTCTCACACGCCCACCACTGTAGGCCCGCCTAGCTCTTCAGGACAGTACATCCAGGAGCTGGTTCTGCATTCTCTGCTGCATTGATACCATACTTCTCCCATTCACTTGGGCATCCATGCTCAATAAGATGCAAAGAAAAGAGATAAGAGATCGGGCAATCAAACACAGCAATCCACAAGTGACCTTCTGCTCACTTCCATTCCCATTTTGTGACTAAAGCAAGTCAGTCATAAGGTCCTACCTAACTTGAAGAGAGTGAGGAAATAGGATTCTCTTCCATCTCAGGATGCGGAGAGACCTGGGTGAAGAGCACTAATGTCTACCAAGAAACATTAATGGGGGAAAAGAAAAACAAAACAAGTTCTTTATCATCTCTTAACCACAGAAGAAAAAAACATTTCTAACCATGAAAAAAATCTCTTTATTCAATTTACAGTAATTTATTTGTATTCACTTACTTTCTTTTACTTTAGTTAAATTTAAATAAAATTAAATGTAAAAATCAGCATGTATCATATATTCCTACTTTTCTAAAAGCATTTTTTTCTTTTCTTTCTTCCTTTCTTCCTTTCATCCACCTATCCATACATTTTCCCATCCATGCTTAAAGAGATGTCCAACAGGATGCACACTTTTTTTTGAGGCTTATTTCTAAGTGATAGGATTTGTGATCTTTATACTTTTCTGCACTCCTTGGATTCTTTATAATGAACATGTATCATTTTTATAAACATAGCAGAATCATTATTAGAATATGAATGAATGATAAATAACACTTTACCTTCTATTGTTAAGTCTTAAAATCACTAGACAGTAAAAAAAGAGATAAACGAAGCTTTACATTGCTATAGGAAAGGAAGGGGAATTAAAGGAATAGAAAATGTGGTATTTCATGATCATTATATCCTGTTTGAAATTATAAAATGGGTAAATGCTGATAGCTTCAGGCCATGTAGCTGGTTTGATCGGTTAACATGTAAAGGACATACATTTCTGTCTTGCCAATTTCTTTAAAAGTCTTCTGTATCTCATTCAGGATAGCTGTTGATAAATGTCAGGGCTGATACAGGTCATTCCCACCAAATATACAGCTGTTTGTTGAGTTTAAAAGAGATGCTCTACAGAAATGAAGTTTTTTTTTTCCTATTTAAAAATATGGACACTAAACACAAAAAAGAACAATTAATAAACTGAAAAGGAAAAATGATAACTTCTAAT
Source organism: Canis aureus (assembly GCF_053574225.1). NCBI lineage: Eukaryota > Metazoa > Chordata > Mammalia > Carnivora > Canidae > Canis > Canis aureus. The sequence continues at coordinate 40,650,359 of NC_135623.1, read as the reverse complement.
CATCAGAGCCCATTTATCCATTAGGCACAGTGGGGACAGGGATGAGAGAGCCCATGAGAGCCCACAATACTTTTTGAAGCCCATGAAAATGTTTTATTTTAAAATGAGAAGAAAACATGAGCTTTAGGTCAAAGACAATGTTTGAATACATAATAATATATTCATCTTTATAGCAACAGTCATAAAACATCATTTTTAATATTTTCTTATGGAGGAAGGGGTCACAAAGGCAAGAGTGCCTCCAGCCCATGCAAGTCATAATGCAGCCCTGTTTCTAGTATTTCTAAGTTACAAATTTACTGGCAGGTGGCAAAAATTACTTGGCTTATCGAAACATGCTTAAAAACTACCTTTTGAAATTAAAAAGAGTGTTGTTGTTGAGAGACAAAATTCCAAAGTGCCTTGTAGAGTATCCAGAGTGCGTAAGTCACGAAGGCAAAGTCTCAACATTAATGACAGCGCTGCTTTTTCACAGGCGATAAGCAAATGACTTTAAAGATTCCTTTATATGAACGTTCCATTATACAGATATGAATTCTGAGTTTTCCCCTTTTCTAAATAGCCAAAATGCACCCATTAATCACATTATTTCCCACATATGACTGTTCTTAAAAATTTTCAAAATTGTTTAGAAATATCTGTAACTCAATTTTAGTCTTCAAGATCAAAACATCAACATTTAAACTGATACCCAACAAGCTGCCCCTAGGGTCCCTTGATATTATCTTTGCGGCTAGTGCCTGGCAGTAAAGAGTAAAGAGAGTTAATTTAAGAAGCTTTGATTGTAATATTATAAATTATAAAATAACACCTCTGATAGATATGCTTTCCTTATCAGCACTAAACCTGCCTAGAAGAAGGATAAGATCACTAATGAGTGCTTACAGACAGCTGGCTCCAGACATCAAAAGTACATTTATTTGATGGAGTTCCACTGGGTTGAACCGCTTAGTGATAAGACCAAAGAAATAAAAGGAGGTGAAGATCATGTCAATTTGCCAAGCAAAATCTTTCAAAGCTATGACACAACAATAATCTTAAAAGTGAAACTTTCAGTCCTCTTACCAGCAACGGAGGCAGAGGGAGAGAAGGTAGGTTTTTTAAACTGCTGTCTTCCCACAGTCGGAAGAGACTATGAATGTGGTGATTAACATAATCAAGAAATAAAATAGTTTGGATTGATGGAATGATACTAACAAGATTTCTTTTGTGTTGGGATAAATGTGACATCCCCTCAAGCTCAGAAAATCAAGTATAAAGGTACAGAATGTTTTCAGCTTGTCTTAAAATGCAGTTCAGGAGGAGAGATTCAGATGTCTTAATTGCCTGCAAATGCAGTAGGAACCTAGCACACGCACACACACACACATACAAACAAACCAAAAAAATCACGTGAGTTTAGAGTCAGAAACAAGAAAGATGACAGTCTCACAGAACTAGCATTAGACCACTTCCCAATGAATGATCTAAGCACATTATATGGACAGAGATGCGGACCTCTGAGTCTCAGACATTATAGGGACCCTGATGCAGGGTCTACCCGAAGACATTCACGTGCAAGCACACATGACATCAGTGGAGGGCATCTGGCATCTGCCACAGTGAACTATGAGTTTTACTAAGACAGAAACTGTGTGTGTGTCTTATTCACTGTGAGGACCTAGTATGTGTCTCGTACTAACAGCTCCTAAGAAATATCCTTTAAGACCTTAGCTTTTAAAAATGTATGGAGGAGTTGCACATTATACAGGGGACACATTCCAAACAGCTTGCATAATGCCAGACTACCCTGGCAAAGCACAGGAGCACTGCCATGTACCAAGAGCTATGCACAAAGATCATTCCGCTTGGCTTCAGAACTTTGTGGTTTTTGACAAAATTCTAATTTTCTAGGAATTGCATGACTTCAAAGTTTGTGCCTAAAGTGAAACTTACTGTGAAATTTTTATCGATTAACTCAAAGATGCCTAACTTCACATAAAATGGAATGGTAGTCTGAAAACAGATATGTTGATTCAGCAAATATTAATTGAGGCCTACTATGCTGGTGGGTGCTTTTTAGTGCCTAATGATACAGCAGGGTGCAAATTTAGCTATTTATGCAAATTGTTTGCAGTATGCCAAAAGCACTTCCATGAAACTTTGGGCATGAAAACTACCCATCTAGACTATTTCATTTATTTCACCAGGAAAATAACTCAGGAAATAAAATCAGAGGAATTCAGGTCACTTGCTCATTCTCACAATTCCCTGGTGAAGAAGCACCAAAGAGTGATCTTTAGATGCCTATCCTAGTAGGTATTCAGTGTCTACTTATACTTGGAAGTCAGCAGCTGAAGTTAACAATTTATGAAAAGATCTCAGAAATAACATGGGGTCATCATTAAAGATTCTTTTAATCTCCTTGTTACTCTCAAAAACTGGAAAATCTTCCAGACTACATTTCTGTTTTTTAACCAAAAATTTATTTTACAAAAAATACATGTATCAGAAGCAGGTATGTGTGTGCAATACTGAATGAAAAGTTTAACAAAACAAAAAATACTTACCTTTAGTATATGATATCCTATTTTATTTTAATCCTGATTCAACCATTAAATTGATCTCACGTTCCACAAATAGGTAGCAAACAGAAATCTGATGAACATTGTTCTAGTGTACATTCAGCTGGCTAATTTCTAGTCTCTATTCAATAATTAACTCATATGTCACCTCCTCAGAGAAGCCTTTCAGAACTCTTCCAAGTATCATCAACCATGCCCTTCCAGGAAGCCTGAAATGAGGGACAGTGAGAATACAGCAGAGGAGCAGATGCAGGAGAGAATGGGAGGTGGCACTAGAATGTCTATGCTGCATCTAAGCCCCACACTAGATAGAGCAGGAGCCCCTTGACCACAGGGGCAGAAAGGATCCTTCCCACCACCAATCAATTTCCTGGGCACTGAGCACTTCCTAGCACAACATGAGTACTCAATAAGCAATTGTTGAAATAAATCCTTTAGGGACCTGATGATAGAGGTGACCCTGAAAGCAAATAAAAATGTCCATCCATCAGAAGCTGCGCACTGGTAGCCAATGGACTTAATTTGGCCCACAGATGTGTTCCATTTGGCCTACACTGTTCAAAAAACTACACAGACAGCATTTGAAAATTGGGAGCTTTCACAAAATTCCAGATTTGTGGCTTTGCTTGTCAGTTGAGCAGAGTCATCCTCATGCTGGTTACCCCCCAACATAAACTCTCTCCCACAATGCATGTGAAAACCCAGTGGCTAGGCTGCTCTCCTTTGTCTGGGATGGCTCAGGCCCTACAGGTGTTTGATTTGTGACTCCAGTACCAAGCAACAGGCTACAATTGGTGAATGAGCCTGTAGCCATTGGGGGAAAGAAGAGAGCATAGCAAAAGGGAGCTTTCTCTCTCCAGAAAGCACAGATCCTCCCAATTATCTGTGATCTTTTCCCAGGGGTGAAAAACTGCCTGAGATAATTGTCTTATTCTCTGCCTCTGGGAGGAGATTTTTTTTTAAAGGGTAAATTTATAGGAAATAAAGACCAGAATTAGAACATTTTCTTTTTCTTTGTATCCTTTGGCACTGAATAACACCATTTTGCACAGGTGGGTTTTCAATAAACTTGGAAGTGAGACTGTGGAAAATTTTTTAAATTCTGTACTGGTCTCAACATTCAAGTTGTTCAGATATAAAAGTGATGTTTGAATACCTTCCTTCCATGGACACAGCCCCATGAGAGCCCAACAACTCTCAATCGAAATCACTTTCAATCAAAATCCCAGCATATTTTTAAATAGGAATTGACAAGCTAATTCTAAAACTTATACAGAGATGTGAAGGAACTACAATAGCTAAAATAATTTCGAAAAAGAACAAAGTTGGAGAATTACACTAGATTTCAAGACTCACTCTTAAAGAAATGAAGAAAGTGTGAAATTTGTGAAAAGACAGAGAAATAGATCAATGTGATGGCCTAAAGTCCAGAAACAGATCTACACCTATATGAACGATAAATTTTCAACACAGGTGCATAGGTAATCCAGCAGAGAAAGGAGAGTCTTTTCCACAAATGATGGGGAAACAATCAGCTATATAGATGCACAAGTGAAAAGGAAAAGAACTTCAATCTACACTTCGTGCCATATACTAATTTTAACTCAAAATGGGTCAGAGTCCCCAATGAAAAACCTGTAACTATATTAACTTCCTGAAGAAAACATTAGCTGGAGAACATGTGCAACTTTAGCTTAGGTAAAGATTTCTTAGAAATGACACCAAAAGCAAGACCCATAAGAAAACAAGATGTCATCAAAATGTAAAACTTCTGTTCTTTGGAAGGTACTACTAAGAAAATGAAATGACAAACTACAGATCGGAAGAAAACATTTGCAAGTTATACATCTTACAAAGGACTTACATACAGTACAAAGAATTCTCTAAACTTAATAAGAAAACAACCCAATTTAAAAATGCCGAAGATCTGAGCAGACACTTTAGCTAAAAAGATATAGAGATGGCAAATAAATACATGAAAAGTGCCCGACATCGTTAGTCAATGACATGCAAATGAAAACCACAGTGAGATACCACTATATGCCTATTAAAATGCTGAAAATTAAGACATATACAATGTTGGAAAGGATGTGAAAGAATTCAAACTTTCAGGCCCTGCTGGTGGGAACATATAATGGGATAACCACTCCGGAAACCAGTATGGCAGTCTCTTAAAAAGTTAAATATACCTACCACAAAACCCAGCAATTCCACTCCTAGGTGTTTATCAAAGAGAAAGCAAAGCCTGTGTCCGTACAAAGACTTGTACGTGAATGTTCACAGCAGACTTATTTGTAAGAGCTAACAATACAAGTGTCTATCAACAGTGGAAAAACACCAACAAGTGAAAAAACAAACTCTGGTATATCTGCACAATGAAATACTATTCTGTAACAAAAAGAGAGGAAATATTGATATACACTCAACATGAACGAATCTAAAAATAACTGTGCTGAGTGAAAGAAGCCAGGCAAGAAAGAGTATTGTATATGTTCATTTTTAGAACATTCTATAAAATGAAACTAATAACAGAGAGCGTGTTTGCCTGGGGATGGGGCAGAGGAAAATGAGGATATTTTGGGGGGTGATATGTTATTTGGTTGTAGTGATGATTTCGTGGGTATATATATGTGTCAGAACTCATCAAATTATACACTAAGAATATGTGCAGTTTACTGTACGCCAATTATACCTCAATAAAATGATTTGTCTAAAAAAACAAAACAAAACCGAAACAATGGAACAACACTCAGATATGCTGTCTCCTTCTTGTCCCCTAACCCCACATCACTGTATTAGGTCCTCTTTCCTAGACTTTCCCATAGCACTGCCCACTGACCCCACTGCAGCCTTTGTCACTGTGTATAGTTATCATCTAGCCATTAAGTTGAGCCATGTGAAACTGCCAATGTTCTACCATTTCTGACCTAAAAATGGCAATCTCACATGGCTCAACCTAAATGCTTTCTTATCAACCATACCTGATGGCGAATTCTCTGAGGTTCAAGGACAGTCTGGCCCAAGGATGTTTCCTAAGTGAATGTGCTGCCACTCTGGAAATCCTTTTCTCTCCAGCTAGCCCCTCTCTCTATTGGGTCATCACAAGTAGCCAAGAAAAAAGGCTCTGGGGACCCTACCTTTACATACTCATCCCTTTTATCCACTTAAAATCACTCAAACACTCTGTACTGTAAAACCTCCTTTTTGCATAATTTGAAAACTTCCCATTTGAAAATGATCTTTCAAAGCAACAGAAATATACCCCTAGGTGCTGGAAGCAGAGGATGTAGCTTTGAAAATGTAAAAAGTGTTAAACATTTAAAGCAACCATAAATCAAAGGAAAACTCTGATTCCAGACATCTCTCTGAGGAAAAATTCCAGAGGCTGCAGCACTTTAAAATAATATCATGTGCTCTGGCCCCAGCCTTGGCTGCTTCTCCCTTGGAACAACAAAGAGAACGGTGCCAGCTATTACAGGCGGTCTTGTTATATAATGCAGTTAATCGCACATCCTCTTCCCTATGGGGTTTAACCCAAGTTTCACAGTGGTCCATTTTATTTAGCATTGATAGTTTTATTCGTTTCATATTAAAGAGATCTTTCCACAAAATTGGCTGCTCTCTCAGCCTTGGCTTGAGAAGGAAAAATAGATCTGAATTAAAAATCTGTGCAACAGATGGACCTCAGTTACAAAAAATATCTCTGGCTTCAGAAGTTCCTCACAGAGGCAGGTGTGAAGCCTGTTAGTAAGTTCTTGGCTTTCAGATTTTCCTGAAGACAATGAACCCTTCCATTTATGCATTTAAGGCAGAACAGAACATAAAAACACAGAGCTCCATAAATACGTGTCAGATGCTGGGGATGCATTCGCCTCACTAATTTGGTCATTTCAAAGGAACTCTGCTTTTATCAATGGGAAAAACAATACCACGGGGCAGGATGGAGGAGGAGGGAGGCCACGGCTGGCTGCTGTCCTATGTGGCTGGGGCCCTGGGCAGGGAAGGGTCTGAGAGGTGGGGAGAAATGTACCTGACAACGTGCTTACTCTTCCTTGCTGTAACGGCTCTCTCTCTTCCAGGAAGGGGCTGAGAAAAAGCTGCACCAAAGAGGTTCTCCTGGCCTCCCTATTTCCCCTCCTAGCTACTGGGTGGATAACAGAGAAGCAAGATAAGTCATTTCACTTTCCACTATGACTACTGTGACAAATGCCCCACTCCAAGCTTATCAGTGGTTTCAAATACAGCCCTGGGTGGTTTCAGAAAGTTCTCATGTCAGTGCATTCCCTCCCTGGATCACTTTAAAACAGAAGAGGAAAGGTAATGAAAATACTATTAAAGCCATCATCATGGGACAGGTGTTATCATGGTTTTCTTTCTATAAAGAAGGTTAATATTAGGAGAAGCTGAATGACTTTCTCCTAATCACCCAGCCTAAGAAGCGACAGCCTAGTTTCAAACCCTGGTCTGTCTGGCTCTGGGATCTGCTCTCCCAATGAGTCTCTGTGCTCTGCTGTCTCATCTGATGAGAAGATGAGTGTCGACAAATCCTTTGAGAAAGAAAGACTGCTGGGCAGTAATTTTGTACTGGTTCAAATATAGTTCCCAAACTGTCCAGATACCCAGAGACACCTATTAAATGGTTGAGCCCAGAGCCAATGTGGAGATTGTTAGCAGAGAAGAAATTACTCATTTTATGGCCTTAGTGTCAGGGGAAGGTGTATTTTAATAAATAATATAGGGGATCCCTGGGTGGCACAGCGGTTTGGCGCCTGCCTTTGGCCCAGGGCGCGATCCTGGAGACCCGGGATCGAATCCCACATCGGGCTCCCGGTGCATGGAGCCTGCTTCTCCCTCTGCCTGTGTCTCTGACTCTCTCTCTCTCTCTCTGTGACTATCATGAATAAATAAAATCTTAAAAATAAAAAAATAAAAATAAATAAATAAATAAATAAATAATATAATGTAAATAATAAATATTTATTTAATATATAATACATGGTTGATGTAAAACAAGCCCCTGGTAATGTTTATCTGACTGAAAAGACAATGTGAGCATTTACGTGACAACAAGATGAGTGGGTCCAAAGGAACACTTCCTGTCAAGTGTCCCCACCAACATGTTCTATTTGTCTTAGTGGCAGCTGTCACCTCCTGCCAGTAAGTCACATTTCTTAGACAGAACGGCCTCCCCTCACCAACGCAGGAGATACAGACACCACAACCAGCATCTAAAATTTTGGCAAAGGAATACCGAGACTTCCCAAAGTGAGCACCTTCAGTAGAAGGCGAGGTTTTAACCTCAACTATGATATGACATTCTAAAGTATTCTTCAGTGTTGACACAATAGTTCCATAAGTAATCTGAGCTCTGGCAAACACACTCCAAGTAATTTTTTTGAATTTCTTTCTCCAGCAGCAAGGGAAAGGAAAGGAAAAGGAAAAGGAAAAGGAAAAGGAAAAGGAAAAGGAAAAGGAAAAGGAAAAGGAAAAGGAAAAGGAAAAGGAAAGAAAGAAAGAAAGAAAAAGAAAGAAAGAAAGAAAGAAAGAAAGAGAAAGAAGAAAGAAAGAAAGAAGAAAGAAAGAAAGAAAGAAAGAAAGAAAGAAAGAAAGAAAGAAAGAAAGAAGAAAGAAAGAGAGAAAAGAAAAAACTCAAACAACAACAGAAAACCACATGTAATATTCTTTTAGCTTACTTACTGGCAGCATTTTGTGTGTGTGTGTTCCAAAGAGCATAGAAACAGCTTTTATGGTTAGAAAATTGAAGTGCTATCAAACCTAGGAGATTATAGGGATGAAAAACAAAACAGCTTATCTACATATGTCCCATCTGCTTTTGGTTTTGTGTTTTGCACAATCAATTACTGGAAGCATTGGAAAGTATGCTGAGACACTGAAAATGAGACCCAGGGTGTGTCACAACAGTGACCTGGAGGTAGGGTGATGCTGCCTGAGAACCTGCACCAGAAGTCAGAGACTCACATGAGAGTTTCCAGGAACCATCAGTGCAGGATAGCACAAACAAAAACACAACACTCACCCAACTGGAGCCAGTGTTTTGGAACATGGTAAAAAGCAAATTGCCAACCACTGGGGAATCGCCATCCATTTCATTATTTTTGTCAGTGTGGGTCACTGTGTTCTCCGCAACTCAGTATTTATACTGCACAAAGCAGTTGCTCCAAAGCTGCTTGGACAGCAGGCTCTCTGCTATTTGATAATTTCCCAGACTTGTGCAGCTGGGGTTTTGTGATGGCAGCCCTTTATAGCAGGGTCTCTTCCGGCCACTCCTTTCCAACAGCCCTGCTTCTTTCTCCTGGGGCAATCCACCCTTCCCAACCGCTCTCTCTCTCATTACCTACTTCTACGCCCCGCGCCCCCCCCCCCCCCCCCCGCAGTCGCACTTTTTTTTTTTTTTTTTTTACTGAATTTTGCCAAACATTTTATTTTTTTTTCCCATTTTTTTTTTTAATTGGTGTTCAATTTACTAACATACAGAATAACACCCAGTGCCCGTCACCCATTCACTCCCACCCCCCGCCCTCCTCCCCTTCCACCACCCCTAGTTCGTTTCCCAGAGTTAGGAGTCTTTACGTTCTGTCTCCCTTTCTGATATTTCCCACACATTTCTTCCCCCTTCCCTTATATTCCCTTTCACTATTATTTATATTCCCCAAATGAATGAGAACATATAATGTTTGTCCTTCTCCGACTGACTTACTTCACTCAGCATAATGCAATCCTTCACCACCACTCCTGCCAGAAACCCCATGCAAAGAAAAAGGCCTCACTTCTAAAGAGACAAGTTAAGACAGAGGAGAATAGCAACAGATTCACACTTCAAATGAATAAAGCAAATGCCTGAACTGAGGAGGTATTGTAAAGAAGGAACATTCTTAAGCCGAAAAGAACTTGGTGGCAGAGGAATTCTTCATAGAAAAAGAAATGTATTTTTACTCTTGTTGATCCAACCAATGGAAATACGTCATTAGTGGAAGTAATTTAGACTGAATTTTGAAAACTACTTTTGCCTAAGAGAAGGGAGGGGACGGAGATGGTATTAGTTATTTTTTATTTTAATTCCAGCATAGTTTACAGTGATATATTAGTTTCAGGTGTACAATATAGTGATTTAGCAATTCTACGCATCACCCAGTCCTCATCAGGATACATACGTGTACTCTTAATATCTATCACTTTAATATCTATTCACTCGTCTTCCCCACCTACCTCACCTGGTGTTAGTTATTGATCCATTACTCACTTTTTTAGTATAGTGTTTATGGAAACAGATAAAAGCCCCAGGGATTCCAGAAATGAAATCAACAATGTGAGCCTAGTCTTCAATGAGCACATTTCATTTGCATCAAAAGGAGATGACTATGAAATCATAAATCTGATTTCCTCGTTGAGCAATGGCTCAGAGATTTGAAAGAGAGGATTTGATTTCTACATCTATGTCTAGAGGAAAATATTTCTCGTACTGATAAAATATTCTAATTGCCTTGGCTTAATCATAAGAGAGTGTTAATGTATGCAAAAATTCCCAGATACACTTGAATAAAGATAAAAGTATAATTAAGTACCATTAAACATTTTTAGACTTCAATGGGAAACAAAAAAGAGAATAATACAAGCGAGACAAAGCCCAGAAGGTGAAAGCATGTTACACCAACACTCCCCCACCAGCCCCTCTGTCCCAGCTTGCCTTTGGAGATACGTCCTGTCATTCCATTTACCTCCTTGTGCACAGCCTGCCTCTTTGTAGCTTAGGAAAAAGCAGCCCAGAGTTGCCATGAGGATGATGTGTTATGTCACTCGGGACTCAGAATAGCTTCATGGCAGCTTTATGGCAATAATTCACTGTGGGACAAAGAGTATCCAGCAGGATCTGCTGGCTGTCATGGCTAATTTCCCTATGTATGATGTGATCTCTTTCCCTAAAGAACACAAGAAGACTTTATCGGACTCAAGGCTCTGAGGCTAGGTTTCATCCAAGTTCCTCTTGATTGGCCAAAGCCATCATTTGCCAAGGTAAACTGCCAATTTCCCTTTTTGCAGCAATTGATCTGTCCGTGGTAATTTTCAGGGTGTGACAGCATGGTATGGGACACGGAGCCCAAAGATTTGCTCTCTGGTCCTTTTCCTGCCACTGACTGACTCATTGCTGTCTACATCTCGATTTCCACATTCTGGGAAAGGTGGCAACCCAGCTGGCTTTTTGCAACCCCACAAGGAAGAGGCTGTTCCCTTCTCAAAAACTCTCCAGATTTTATTTTCCCTGTTCTTTCCAATCCTCCCTATTTCTCTACTTTGCTTATTTGGGCTACAGTCTCATGCAGCGTAGGTGATATTCATAGAACACCATCCTGGTCCTCCAGACTGTCTGTGCTAATTTTCATGTTACTACAGATATAAAAGCAAAACAACTAAAGGACACATTGGCTAGCAATCACAGCAGAAAGAATAATTAACCAAGTGGCATAGTATGTTTCTTTTCAGTCTTCAACTGAGAGACAGTTGTGATTTAGTAGCGACAGCAGAAGCCACAAGATGGTTCAAGATCCAGTATAAGACTTGGGAGACTGGCACACGACCCTTCTAGCCTCAGCTTCCTTCCTGTCAAATGCAGGCACTGAATGAATTTAGGGGCTGTAAAGGCAAGTATCTGCCAGGGCCTCTAGGGGTCACAAATCAGTACAAAATATGGAGCAGTGGGAGCTACGTGTGGAGGCCGAGAAAATTAAGGCCATTCCACCTTAAGTTCAGTGTTAGCACAAGTACAGCCATCTCAGGCCCCTGTGAATAAGCGCTGAACTTTACCTTACTTCAGTTACAGGAAAAAAACAGCTTAACGCCCTAGAAAGCCCCATATTAGAATGAAAACAGAGCTCAAGCCCCATGGCAGAAAGTCCCCTATCAGAATGAGAACAGAGCTCAATGCCCTTGAAAGCCCCATATCAGAATGTAAACAGAACTTGAGAAATTCCTCCACTCCTTCTGGAGGTCCCCTAGACCAGCCCATAAAACTAAGCTGGAACCCACCTCAGCGTCCAAGTCCCTGCTCCGCTGTATCGGGTATACTTGGACCCAAGCTCGAGCTTGCTAATAAACCCTCGTGCGTTTGTATGTTTGCGTGTCGGCTCCTTGGTGGTTTCTTGGATTCGCAATCTTGGGCACAACACTAGGGTGCTCAGCATCATCTATCACCCTGGGACGGGGAGGACCCAATGTCTCCACATCTTCTAAACTTTAAGGAGAAGCCAAGAATCCCTATTTCAGATGAAATCTCAATTTTCAATTAGGGTCAACTAAATATTGTTTTTAAACAGCCTGTCTACAGGCTGGCTCCAGCCCTTACATGTTCAGTCTATGGCCTCTGTAGTAGGCAGAGGGCCTCTCATTTCTCTCTTAGAGCTAATAGTCCCTGATCTACCCCAGAGCTAGTTTTCACAGTAAAATCTCTTATCTGGTTAATGGCTATTAATACCAATTAAATATATTCAAATGATGGACATTACTATATCATTGCAGATGGAACCCAGATTTGATTTAGGGCAACACAAAGCCATGAAAGACTGGGGGTAGGGGTGATATTGGAAAGAAGTGTGGTGTGATCCAATTTACATTTTAAAAAATCACTCTGTTTGGAAGAAGGAACTGGAAAGAAGAGCCAGTGCACATGGTTGAGCAGGTGTTGAGGCACAAGGGCACCAGCCCAGGGAGCAAATGAGGGGTGAAATCCAGCCTCGGTCTGCTTATAAAGGCCTGGCCCCAGCTGCATCATGTTAGGTGGACAGTATGCTTTTTTCTACACCAAGCTGCTCTGTGGGCTCTCTGGCCTGGGGACAGAGGTAAAATCAGTAGGCCAGTGGGAGTGTTACTGCAGGGGAGAGAGAATGAATTGTTGAAGTAGAAACCAGTCACTAGGCAGTGACTATGGAGAAAAGTAGAGGGACTCTATTTTTTCTCCAAAGAGGTGGAATGGACATCTGTTGTTGACTGATTAAACATAAGGACCAAGACAGAGGCATCAAGGATAAGTGACTGTCCAGTTTCTATGTGGAAAGGCTGGGTAGCTGGTATTTGCCACAGCTGGTACTGAAATGGAGAAGAGCTGAAGGAGAAGCAGGTAAAAGCAGGATCCAGAGATGAAGTCTGAACATGTTAAAAAGAAGATGCCTGGGAGATATCTCAGTGGAAATGTGAAGCAGGTAACTAGACAGATACACAGACCTCAAATGAGCTTGGGTTAGAGAATAAACCCATTCAAACGCTAGAGTTTTCTTTGTTATTTCCCAAGGTCCCATGTGGGGTAACTCTAATTTAAAAGAAGGTAATGGGGGATCCCTGGGTGGCTCAGCGGTTTGGTGCCTGCCTTCGGCCCAGGGCATGATCCTGGAGACCCGGGATCGAGTCCCACGTCGGGCTCCCAGCATGGGGCCTGCTTCTCCCTCTGCCTGTGTCTTTGCCTCTCTCTCTCTCTCTCTCTCTCTGTGTGTGTGTGTGTGTGTCTCTTATGAATAAATAGATAAAATCTTTAAAAAAAAATAAAAGAAGGTAATGTATATATTCAGGCCGATTTTCCACCACTGATTCTGCTTTGGTTACCTGGTGCAATGCACCATCTGTTCCCTGCCTTCTTAGATGCAGCCTCAAACCCTTACAGACTGCTAACTATATAGCAACCTGCTCAGTTCTTGAATCAGCCAGATGAGGTAGGTACCATGACGTCCCCTCTTTCTTAAATGGAGAAAGAGAAGCACAGAGACGTGAAAACTTGCCCAAAGTCATGCAGGTGGTAAGTGCCTTCGTCAGAATTTGAGATTCAGGCAATTTGGCTTTCACCTACCACATGTTAAGTCTTACTGCCTCTCAAACCTCTGAGATAGTGTCCATGGCTTCTTTTATTCCACACTAAATACTCCTGGTTCCTCACTTGAACTGGTGCCTGGATCCCTTATTCACTTTATTTTTGTCACATGAACTGGTTTCTAGACACCCCCCATTAGTTTTATTTTCCTGCTCTTGAACCACTGAAGTTTGCTGGCATGGACCATGTATATGAATGAGTCTTCTCTTCTAGACGAAGGGCAGGAAGCAGGCCCTGTGTTTATTCTTTCCGAGTCCTTTTACAAAGCTGCCAAGTGTGCGCACACAAGGTAAGCCCTCAAATAAGGACAGGGCCAGACCGAGTCAGGATAATAGGTCTGCCCCTGTGGATAAGAAGAGTTGGCTGGGAATATATTTCTATCTGTCACAGCCCTAATTAAGGGGAAAGACCTTATTGTGTGGCTAGAGATGTCAACATCATGAATTGGCTAATTGTTCCCTCTTGCTGCAGACCTTCTCCAGTGTTGTCTCCAGGTCAGGGCATGGAAGCTGGAGGGCACCTTGGCTGCACCACGGGACATGACTATGTGTACCGCACAGCTGCTCTGGGGCCGGACCACCTCTCACAAGGTGTTTGGTCCTGCCCTGTCCTCGTGGGGTGTTTTCCTGGGACAGGGTTGCTGCCCCCTTCAAGACAGTGGGGCAGAGCCCCCCCCCTTCGCCTCTCTCACTCTATGGTTTCCTTTTCTGCCCTGTTCCCCAGACATGCGGACAGCGAGAGAATACCCACCGTCTGTCTGCTCCCTGCCAGGGGCCTGGGAATGCTCCTTTGTGCTGTCGCTAGGCAGCTCCTGGCTCACCCTTGCCCCCCAACCCCATCCCCCCTGAGAGTGCAGGTCTTGCTACTCAGCAAACCCTGTGTGTCCCTCCCCCCAAGGGGCCTCTAACATTTCTACTGCTTCTCACCTCCCACGCTCTGATAGGTCAAGAAAAAATTGATCCAGGAAGGGAGACTACCCAGAAGACAACACAGTGGCCCAGTGTCTATATCCAGACCCAGTGGCTTTGGTTATAGAAGTGAAGTGGACCAAATACGGGTCCTTACTGAACCCAAAGGCTAAAATTGTAAACGTAACTGCAAGTCTCATTTCATCCCCCTTTCCTGAGACTGACTCAGGAAATGAGAGGACGGTTCTTATTTCCACTGCGGTTACTTTTGTGGATGTGTCTGCACCTGCGAAGGCAGGCTTCAGAGCTCTGCCAACCATCAATGCCAGGCTGCCATTTAATTTCTTCTTTCCATTTGTTTGACAATGCTCACATGAAAGGATGCACTGGTTCCTCATACATGCGAAATGTGGGAAGTACGTCTGATGAGATTTAATTTTATATACAACTAGAAAAAAAAATGCCCGGCCTGTGCATCAGGCATATCCCTATTTGGGAAATACAGGCCTCAGATGATCTAACCTATGAAAGAAACTGGGAATATGTGCTGCCTCTGAGGAAGTGGCTGAGGACAAGGGGCCAGGCCTAGGAAGAGAGGCTGACCTTTTTCACTAAATGCCATTTTGCATCACCTCCTCTTTAATAATAAATACTGAAACTTTTCAACAATAATCTAACTCTCCTAGTTCTGATTCCAAGTGTGTGAAACAACCTTCTGATAAAACCCTGGCTGCTCACACAAGGCTTTCTGTGGAAATAAAAATATGCTGACCTGCAAACATAAATATGAGTCCTTTTAGGAGAAATTTTTCTTCCAGCACACTAATGAACAGGTACTTTGATTTACACATTAGTCTCTCCTAAGACCGGGTGTTATGAGTCAGTTTCTCCCACACCCTCTCCTAGCCTGTTCCATTCCAACAAGGGTCCCACCCTTGATTTGCAAAGCTGAAGAACAGATCTGAAGAGGGGGGGATCCTGGCAAAGCTTTGCCATCTACAAGGCCCTACCTGAGTGGCCAGACAGCCCTCTCTTGGCCTTGGGGAGCAGCTTTTCTTCCTATAAACCCCTCAGGCTTTATAGTAACCGCAGCAGCTGTTCCTTGGTCTGGATTCCCAGGAGATGACAGGCAAATAGGCTGAACAATGTCCTGACAAAAGTTCAATGTCACACATTCCCAGCTTGAGCTTCTTAAAAAAGGAACCTGAGCCATCAAATGGAAAACCAGTTTAGAAGTCTGAGGGTCACATATGGTGAATTAGAAGCCCCTAACTTGTTTTATGAGGGGCTCCTCGCCTGAAGCACGTTTGGGGATAGCGGAGGGAATATGTCACGGAAAAGAAAGATGAGTAGGAAGGGGCAGGCAGCTTAATGCCAAGAAAAAAATTCTGGGGAGACAGAACATAAAGACTCCTAACTCTGGGAAACAAACTAGGGGTGGTGGAAGAGGAGGAGGGCGGGGGGTGGGGGTGAATAGGTGACGGGCACTGAGGGGAGCACTTGACGGGATGAGCACTGGGTGTTATTCTGTATGTTGGTAAATTGAACACCAATAAAAAATAAATTTATTATAAAAAAAAGAAAAAGAAAAAAAAAGAAAAAATTCTGCCTGGCAGCTTAAAAAATGTAATGAGGACAGTTCCTGCGTCCTGGGGCAAGTTAGTTAACCTCTTTTGCCCATACTTCCTTTTGTGAAAAATGAGGATAACTATAGCATGTACCTCAAACCGCTGTCCTACTGATTCAGTAGGCCAACATAAGTAAAGCACTTTGCCCAGCCAGGCTCCACATTCTCTGCCCCCCATACCTTCCACACCACCCTCTACACATACATCCCTGAACACAGCTCTTAGGCATTATGGAAACACATTTCAAATACCAGAGGGCCAGGAAGACCTGGTTGGGAGTTGGCAGTCCTTGGAGGGACCAGGTCAGAAGCTCTGGTGGACCCCCTTCCAAATTAGGGGGCAGTACCATGGACAGGGAAGGGCCTCAGAAAATCACCTGGTCCGATTCCCTTTGTATGTGCATTCTATAAGTGAGCCGAATGAGCAGATGAAGATGAAAAGAAAAGAAGAAATTACTCAAAAAATAGTAAATCTGTGAAATTCTGTAGTAAAGTTCTATAGTTCTGAGCCCTTCAGTTCTTGCCACTCAACCACTTCTCTAAATCCAGACCTCTGCTTCCAGATCATTAGTCCTCCCTTCTGGGGCTGGTACCCTAGCACACTGAACAGTGTGAGCAAGACTCGGAGAAACCGTCCGTACATTCAGGGCCTTTGGCTCTAGCATAGAACGGGTGGAGGCTGGTAAATGCTGCGGCAGTGCCCCTGTGCCCCACCAAGGTCACGTCACAGGAGGGCATGGTCTAGGCGGAAATCATGGCATGGAATAATGCGAAGTCATGGATGGGAACACCTGGAAAGCTGAACTGCACAGAGGCTGGAAGAGCACTGAAAGCCATGTCACTAGACCTGCCTTGTCCAACACAGAAGCCACTAGCCATGTGTGGAAGGAGCCTCAAACAAACTGAAGTGTGCTATGTGAAGTACACATTGGATCTGGAAGTCCTAGTATGAAATAAAGAGTAAAATATGTCATTAGTAATTGCTTCTGGGCACCTGGGTGGCTCAGTGGTCATGCCTGCCTTTGACTCAGGTCATGATCCCAGGGTCCTGGGATCAAGTTCCACATTGGGCTCCCCATGGGGAGCCTGCTTCTCCCCCTACTTATGTCTCTGCCTCTGTTTCTCATGAATAAATGAAATCTTAAAAAAAAATTGTTTGCTATTCCTTTCACATTGAAATGATAATACTTTGGGCATATTTGGTAAACAAAGTATTGGACTATTTATACGTTCTCTTTACTTTTTTAAATGTAGCTATTAGAAAATCTAGAATTACATTTGTGGCTTACATTGTGGCTCGTAGTGCTGTATTTATCAATCTGATATAAAATAACCCACCAATACACATGTTTTTAAAAATAATATAGTTTGTAAATTATAATACAAAGGAGCAATGAAAAGGAAATAACTTCTATAAATAATAAGTATTTCAATATATAAATACCTTGCATGACTGCTCTAAAAAAGCAGTGAAGCCTCAGATACATCCACCTGTTAGAGTCACCATAATGTGACCTTTACAATACAGACTATTCCATTACACGCAATACAGTATGCTGTTCTGGTACTCAAAGATCATTAGTGTCTGTTACTGGTGACCTGATTTTTCTGAAACAAGTGATTCTTGGTTAAGTTTTGAAGACAACAAAGTACAATCTTACTTCTATTTATACATATTCCTAGAAAATTCAGTGTATATTTTCAAACATGAAAAATATTATATATCTGTGTGTAAAACAAAGTTACGTTCTCTTATTATCTGGCAGAATAGATGAGAGCCTTGCAGGTTGTGGGATCATTCTTGACTTTGCAGGACTGTCCAGAGTATAATAATAATTCAATGGCTCTGTTGCTGCCCATCAAATATCACAAGCACCTCACCCCCAATCACTGTGACCTCTAAGAGACAGACTGCTAAAAGCACCCAAGGGGGTGGTGATTCTAGTCTCTGTAGAGAAACACTGAGAGGCCAAACTTTTTAATCACTGGCATAATTTGAATAAAATGTGGTGGGGGGAGGCACAGAGAGTAGATGCAGTAATGGGAAATTCATTTTCTATCTTGAAGAAACTGTTGCACCAACACACTATCACAGAATGAACAGAACCACGAACTTAGGTTTCACAATTCATGCGGCTAAGTTCATGAATCCCTGTTGGTTGTGTCAGGCTACAAGACAGAAAAATGACTTGTCCCCTGAGATGCTTTGCCCCGTGTCCTCATTTGACAGAAGAGACCCAGAGGTTCAGACTAAGTTGGAGAGCCCAGGCCTCCTGGCTGCCAGTTCCATGGTTTTAGGCTTATTTCCTCTGGCATACTCAAAAGTTTCTAGGACGTCACAGCAGTTGTACTAGTTGCAACATTTCTGACTCCAGTTGCAGTGTTTGCTTTCGGAGCCTTGGTCATTAGCACTTACACATGACTCTAGGATTCAGGATGAGGGTAGGTTAAATATTTAGATCCATTAGACAAGTCAAGTGACAGTCAGACTAGATTTCTACTGGGTAAACCCACTTGAACTTTGTTTACTGTGGGAGAAGTGTGGGCTCAACTCACTTCATCCAAAACCTGCATAAACAGAAGGTGAAGTCAGCCCCTCTCCATCTCCTTCCTTATCTCAGAGTGAGAAATCCTTTTGGTTCCTCCGAGGATTTGCCTTGCCTTGCTCACAGCAGAGTGTGTGTACTCAGTGGGAACAATTTGCTCATGCCAGGAAACTAGATCCTGTTTGAATGACAGGAGTTAGGAGGAAACAGTATGTGTACAGCCAGCACCAAAGTATGGCTTGTACTGTGTGGCTGGCACTGACTCAGCAGAGAGTCAGCAGGCAGCTGAGAAACCAACAAGCCACCTGACTATTGCCCTTGCTTCACCTACCTTTCCCACCCTCGACCTGCACATTTGGTCTGCAGGCCGTATTCTCTGGCTCCAAGCCCACTCCTTTTCTGTGACACCCTCAGGTGGGGTAGAGGGTGCTGCTAGTCTGCCCTGAACTACAATCTGCTCTCACAGTCCCCAGAAATACCTTTTGTTCAAGCATATATTCTTTCTCTTTCATGGGTAGTTCTGAACTTATCCTGCTTCCCGCCCTGGTTCAGCTCTATACCCTTCCATAGGCCAGTGGATCCCCAATATCCACATATCCCAAAGCAAGCCCAAATCATGCCAGCAAGTACCCTTGTTGCTGACACTTGGACCACCGAAGTCCCTTTGACTTTGGGATAATCTGTCATACAGACTCCAGTACATGAGCCAGAGACCTCACCTAAAATAAGTACAGAGGTAGGACAAAAGAAACCAACTAGACTGGTCATTAAGATATTTCCAACAGGCATGGATAATGTATATGTGAGAGAAGGTATAAAGGCACACATGTGTAAAGGAGAAAGAAAAGGAAAGAAAAGAGACAAAGTGTCTGTCCCATCTTCCCCTGATTGCTTGCAATTCCATGTCTCTGAAATGAGCCAAGAAAAGCTGCCAAGAAAGAAAGAGGTAGAGGATAAGGACATAAATGTAACATTTAGTTTTAGCACTTTGTAAAAGCCCAAAGACTATTTATTGCATGTTCTTGACGACTTCTCTGCACTGTTGTGTTGGATTTAAGTTCTGTGATATTTGGCTACTTCAGACATTTTTTGCATGGCTAGATTCTTAGCATCTAACGAAAAAAGGAAAGAGACTCTGACACACTCGAGTTCCAGTTACAGAACAGGCATTAGTTCTTATTTAATTATACAATCCCTTCTATTCTATCAGATGTTGGCAAAATTAAAATTAAAATTTTAATGCTTTGTCATATAGTTCTTTTATGATTAACATGTGTCACTTAAATTTATATTTCCTGTCTATTCTTCCCACACTAATTTGAACCATACAAAAAAAACTTATAAAGAGGAGAAACTTCATGCAAGACAAATAAGGATATTGTATCAGGGCAGTTCTTGATTAACGTTAGTATTTTACATAACAACACAGGATATGGTAAAATCAACTCAAGGCTCCTTCTACTGCAATTGCATTATAACTAAGTAAATCCAGACTCAAATTTTACACCAACTGTAATTCATGGACTGAAATAAAACTCAATGAAACTCATGCCTGAGCCACAGTTTGCTTTCCTTGGATTCGGCAACAAATCATTAACTTTGCATAGGATGAGTGACAGGGGAGAAAACATGACATTTCTTTGAACCAATTCATAATTATAAAACACAACTAATTCTCGTTTGGTAACCACCTAGATTTTTAAATATCACTTTTAGCTAAAATTGATACATCTAACCCAAACAGAAACTATGACTCAATGACATTATTAGAATTTAAAATAAGAATAAAAATAGCATCTACCATTAGAGCCTAGCATGTACTAGTTAGTAGTTGACATATATCCTCTTGTTTGATCTTTTTAGAGAAACTTAATTTGCTTATCGAAGTCCACAATTTATATTAGGGTTCAGTCTTTGCATTGTGCATTCTATGAGTTTTGATAAGAGCATAATGCCATTGATCCACCATTACAGTATCATACAAAATAGTTTTACTGCCCTAAAAATCCCCTGTCCTTCATCTACTCATCCCTCAGCCCTTTACCTCAAACCCTTACCACTGATCTTTTTATGCTGTCTCTATAGTTTTGCCTTTTCCAGTATGCCATACAGTTCGAATCATACACAGTATGTAGCCTTTTCAGACTGGCTTCCTTCACTCAGCTGCATGCATATATTTCTACCATGTCTTCTCATGACTTGATAGCTCATTTGTTTTTTATTGCTGAAAAATATTCCATCACATGCATATACCACAGTTTATCCATTCAATTATTGAAAGGCATCTTGGTCGCTTCCAGTTTTTTTTTTTTTTAAGATTTTATTTATTTATTCATGAGAGATACAGAGAGAGAGAGAGAGAGAGAGGCAGAGACACAGGCAGAGGGAGAAGCAGGCTCCATGCAGGGAGCCTGATGTGGGACTCCATCCCAGGTCTCCAGGATCATGCCCTGGACTGAAGGCGGTGCTAAACCGTTGAGCCACCGGGGCTGCCTCGCTTCCAGTTCTTTGGTAAATTACAAATAAAGCTGCTATAAACACTAGTGTGCAAGGTTTTTGTGTGGACTTAAGTTTTCAACTCACTTGGGTAGATATCTAGGAGCAGGGCTTCTAGATCATGTGGTAAGACTATGTTTAGCTGCTTAGGAAACTGCCAAACTGTCTCCCAAAGTAGCTATAACTATTTTGTTTTCTTATTATTTAATCTTTTAGCAGTCCTTCAATGTATGTATTTTATGCTTGTTACTCAGAAGGGAAAACTGAGATTCCAAGAGGTTAAATAATTTGCCCAAAGTCAAACAGCAGAGTAAGGGCTAATGTTGGGGTTCAAATTTGAGTGGTTTGGCTTTAAAGCTGGTGATCTTTCTACTATACCATGCTACATCTCTGAGCAAACCAAACATTCAGCCAAAGCAGGGGTCCTTCAATGGTACATGTATGAGTATGTAGCCAGTTCCTACTACAAGTATTCATATCCCTGTGCTGAGTCGAAAGCCAAACATCAAGGAAATGTCTGATGACGCAAGTCTAATTTGCCTCCTCACAGCTCTAGGGATGGGCTTCAAGGCCTGTGAGCAGGGAGGAGGGCAGGGGGTCAGCGGCACCATACCTCAGTACACCTCCAGCTGTAGATAGAGTTTGCCATCATTAACCTTTGCATTATCACTCCATAAAAGCACTTTCAGTAATGCAAATACTAACCAAAAGCCCCAGCATCCAGTTTCTGAATTTAAAGTATTTTTCAAAGATCTAGAACACCAGCAGCTGGCTATTCTAGGATGCAAGATGGGGAGAAAATGTCACTGGCTGCCATTTGTAAGTTGTTTTGACAGAAAAAAACTTAAGACCCATAAGCTAAGGGATTTAGTAACTGTATTTTTAGCTCAAGACAAGGGAGTTTTACATTGCTTTTTTTTTTTTTTTTTGGAAAGAGAGAGAGAAAGAATCCCAAGCAGATTCCATGCTCAGCATGGAGCCCAACACAGTGCTCAATCCCAAGACCCTGAATCATGACCTGAGCTGAGATCAAAATGCCATCCAGGTGTCCCTTACATTGCATGTTTGAACTGTGATATGAGATATTCCTAATTCTCAAGCAGAAATCCAGATACACCTGTATATTAGCTAATTGATCACCACAATATACAGTGTAGGTGTTAGGGAAGAGTGACAGGCAGGGATGGTTGGGCATAGCAGGGGCTATGGCCAGCCTTAGGTTTGAGGCCTAGCTCTGTCACTTATTTAGTATGACTTTGAGGCAGAGCCCATGCCACTACATATAAGGTGGGGGATAATATTTCCACATTATCACCCATACTGTATTCTGCAAAGAGCCTAACGAAATTCCCTATTCTTAAAGCATTTCAGTTCCTTCTCTTTTTCTTTTTAGGAATTCCGGCTACATTAGTCACACCAGCTCTCAAATGGGCACAGTATGTCCCACTTTAAAAGGAAGCACAATTTGGTACAGCCTAGAGAAACAGCTAAGAAGCTTAAGAAGAAGAGTGAAGCTTGTTCTCATGGATAATATGATCTGGTTAATTTAGAGAGTGTGCTTTACACAGCAATTTGGACAATCCTAGAAGCACTGCCCTTTGCTGGCAATCATTTCTTTAAAAAGTTTATATAACTTTTGGACTTTTGGTAGAGGTTACAGGAGAATATTTCTTTGGCTGACAGTTAGATAGAAGTTAGACTTCTGTCAGGGAGGATACAGGTTGAAGGGAAGGGATGAAACTTGAATATGAAAGCAGACTAAATTCATGAAAACTTTATGCTCATTTTAGTTGTCAAGGGAGGGCTATGGACTTAATTCATATTTCCAACCAGGTAGGAAAGGGAAAGATGAATGTATAAACTAACTATCCCAAGATGCCCACTCATTCGTTAAGCATTTGAGAATCAAAAGCCTTTCTTTTTTTTAAAGATTTATTTATTTATGATAGACATAGAGAGAGAGAGAGAGAGAGAGAGGCAGAGACAGGCTCCATGCCAGGAGCCCGATGTGGGACTCGATCCCGGGACTCCAGGATTGCGCCCCGGGCCAAAGGCAGGCGCCAAACCGCTGAGCCACCCAGGGACCCCCGAGAATCAAAAGTCTTTACTGTAGTCAGGAAGTAGTAAAGAGGAGAGGGGCAGCAAGTTACACAAACTGGATCTCATGGTTGATGATGTGTAACCGCTTAGGTCCTATGGGGATGGGTCTGTCATTCCAGATTCTTTGTTGTTACCGAATGACAGGAGGAAGGAACTTTGATTACACAATCTGATGGCTTACCTCTCCTTGTTAATATAGAGGAAAATGGAAACCCATAGCTTTAAATGATTTTCCCAAGGTCACACAGCTATTTTATGGGAAACACAGGGCTGCCCAAATACTTCCATCCCCAACCCAATGTTCTTTCAAGTACATCCAGTTCCTCAAACTGAGGCAGAACCACCCCCTAGAGTAAAACTAAAACCAGTGTGCAAGCAACAAGATAAATATGGTGCATTTTACTGGAGGATTGATTTTATTAAATGATAAACATTTTTATGTTAAAACAAATATGAATATATTTTGGAATAGAAGTGGGAAAAAAAGTATACTAAAAAAAGCACAGAGATTCTGTGCTTGAGATAAGCTACTACAGTCTACCTTCCCAGATCTTCCTGGGAACATGGTTAGTCTGAGGTAGGAGTTCTTCAGAGAAAACTTCGGAGAAGCATTAAGTATGGATTCATGGTGTTCAGCTCTTTAATAACATTAGTTCACTTACAGATGAGGGACTGGGAATGTATTAACTAAAGTCACAAAGAGCTGAACTGAAAGGATACAATGAAGAGCAATCCAAAACACTGTCACTTGCCAGTACCTCCTAGTCTCACTGCCCTCCTTGAGAAACTGGGTAGGAACAGTGTTGGAAAGAAGGGGAGGTGAATAATTTCAAGATACAATAAAATCAAACAAATCTACAATGGCATATCATTTCCCCAAGGAACTGAATACTTAATTAAGGGCCAGGCAAAATGCCTTCCCCCTTCCCTTTGTGACTAAACTTCTTGAATCATTTGTCTAAATCAGCTAGTCCCACCTTAACCATGGTTTTGCTTTCCATGGTTTCAGTTACCTATGGTTAACTGTGGTCTGGAAGCAGACGATCCTTCTCACATACTGTCAATAGTAGCCTAACACTAGGTCACAATGTCTGTGTCATTTATCTCCCTGCATCCCTCCTGTAGGCATTCCATCCTCTCACATCATCTCAAGAAGAAGGGTAGGGGTGCCTGGGTGGCTCACTCAGTTAAGTGTCTGCCTTTGGCTCAGGCCATGACCTTGGGGTCCTGGGATCAAGCCCCACATCAAGCTCCATATCGGGCTCCCTGCTCAGCAGAGAGCCTGCTTCTCCCTCTGCCCCTCCCCCTGCTCATGCTCTGTCTCTCTCAAATAAATAAATATAATCTTAAAAAAAAAAAGGAACTGAAATAAGGAATTTTGAGAGACAGACTACATTCACATAATTTTTATTACAGTATGTTGTTCTGTTCTATTAGTTGTTCTTAATCTCTGACTGTGCCAAATTTATAAATTTAACTTTATAGTATGTATAGGAAAAAACAGCATAGACAGGGTTCAAGACTCTCTGTAGCCTCAGGCATCCGTTGGGGCCTGGGAATATATTCTCCATGGATAAGGAGGGACTGCTGTATTTCCTAGTTTTCCCACTCCTCCCCCAAAAACTTGTCACAGGAATGAATGAATGATTGATAAAAAATAGCAACTTTAATTAATAAATGTATAAATAAAATAACTTGTATTAGCTATAATATTAGATATATTCTTTTCTGAGTTTGGTGATCTACTTCCACGATGGAACTTGGAAACGAGCCAACTGTCATTGTTAACACTGAGCTTTTAAAAGTTTTTTAAAAACTTAGTTGCCAAATTATGGGGCTATGACATATTTAGAACTTAGATAATGAAGAGATGACATGTTCAGCCCTAGAGACTGTGCACTGCATTGTATCAAATTCAGAAAACATTTTTAGATAGCAAATATATACTTTCTTATTTCATCTTCATTTTCTTGAAAGACCACACGAGACTACAAAAGTTTCTGGGTCCTATTCTGTTATTAAAACTGATATTATCTAGGGGGACTGTTCTATTTACATAGAACAGAAGTAAACAGTTATATGTCTTAATTCTTCAGTTTTTACACAGCATACCTGTACTATTAAGCCCAGATAACTAACTCACACATCTGTGCCTGGAAATCACTAAAAGCAAAGGTCAGTCCGATTTTCACAGTCCTTTCTTTCCTTGGATCTGGATTTGTCTATTCCCATTCCAGTTTTATCCAGGTCCATGCTCTGTGTTTCTGCTTTCTATGCTTTTAAATGATCCCCATCTTGATGCCTGTGCCATCTAAAAGACTATGGCTGTGTTCAACCTGTGCCCTGTGGCTCTCTGGGCTGCTTTGGGTGGGTTATCTAAGACCCAGCCAACTCTACTTGTATTCTAGCTTCTCTCAAAGTAGAATACAGGCCTCAGAAATCATATTTCTTCTATACCGACACAAATCAAAGAGCCTCATTAAATAATCTTATTGTCTTAATCAACAGCTAGCAATTATATTCTTTAAGATGATAGGAAGCATCAAGTTAATACCAAAAGGTCTAACAGTAAAAATCGAACAGTAAAAACCAAAGTTGTAAAGCCCAACTTTAATGACCCCAACACAAATATTTCAGAGAAACATTAAAGTTTCCAAAATTCTAAACATTTAAGTCACTAAAATAAGTGGGCAAACAATGCTACTGTATTTAATTACTGGCTTCCTGGAATATATCAAACTTGCGTGGGAAAAACAAGTTTGACCACTATAAGTTAGTTTAAATACCTACTTTCCCAAAAGCAAAAAACTTTTTCTAGGTCAGCCCACTTGTTATACCATGCCTTAATCTCACAGTTTCCTGTGTTTGTCAGGATTCTTTAGTATAGCTTGAGATTCAATTTTATTCTTGCTGACAGAGCTAAGAAAACAGAATTTTGCTGTATTTAATCTAATCTGGGAAATAAAGAGATACATCTCTTACCACTTCTTTCTGAGTTCTATAAACAAAATTACTATAAAATCTGAATCAAATTCTAAAATAGTATTTCTGCCACCTGCCTTTATATTTGGTCACTACAATGCAGTCTCCACACTTTACAAATGTATTGCTAAATAGCCTTGAAAGCAAACAAAAACCCTAAAAGATTTAATGTTCAGTATACCTGGTATCTCTCAGTTAAAACAAATATATAATATCAAAGAGACTCAAGAATATATCAGATTCATAAAAAAAAAAGATGAACTGACTATAAAACTTGAGAATAAAAAAATGTTTATTGAAATAAAACCAAGAGCAGAATAGACATAGTGGAAGCAAAAAATTTGAGAGCTGAAAGACTGACAAACGAGTCTTCTTCCACTCTGGAAGAATGTAGCTCAAAATGACAAAGATGGATGGTATGAAAGAAAAGTTGAGAGATATGGAGAAAAGATTTAGAAGTTCTAATATCCACCTAACAGAAGTTAGAAGAGGACAGCTAGAATGGAGGACAGGAAATAGCCAAAAGAATACTATTTTTAAAATTCTTGACTTGGAAGAAAGTTACAAATCTTCAGACTAAAGAGTCCCACCAAGTTCTGAGCCTTCTATTCCTGAATGTCTCAACACTTAGGGGATAAACAGGATGCCTTGAGATCTTTAATCATCACGAACCCCAGCCCCTACCCCCTTCTTCCCAAGAGCAAGACCAGCAGTATCAAGTTATCAAATTGCCAGGATTCCCAGTGCTGCAATACTTCCATCAGCATAGGAGATCTACTTCTCCAAAATTTTTATTCTTAAGTACTCCACAAATGGTAGCAGCCATCATCACCATCATTACCATCATCATCATCATCCATGCCCGTGGATGGATGGATGGACTCATTCATTTGCTAATGACTCTTAGATATAAACCTCTGGTGAAGATCTCTTATCTAAGTTTCAGACATGTATTTAAGTATTTGATGTGACTGGGATGTCAAATAGGAATCTTAAATTTAACATGACCAAATCAGATTTCTCTCTCTCTCTACACCAAATCAAGTTCTTAACACAAACTCCCCTGCCCAGCCTTCCTCATGTCAGTAAATGGTATTACCCCCTACCCATTTCTCAGACTGACTTCTTTGACTCATTGCATTCAGTTTTTACATACCATATTTTGTCATTTCTTTCTTTTTCCTTCCTGACTTTTAGTGAAATAATTTATCACTTTTCTCACCCCTTTTCTTAAAAGTATATATTCTATTTTTATCCTGATAAATTTTAAAAACACATTTAACTTAGAACTTTTAATACATAGCTAAGAGTATATTTATTTATTAAAGATTTATTTATTTATTTGAGAGGGAGAGAGAGAGTGCATGTGTGTGCATGTGCAGGAAGGAGGGACAGATGGAGAGGGAAGGAGGGAGAGAGAGAACCTCAAACAGACTCCCTGCTGAGCATGGAGCTCAATGCAGGGCTTTATCTCATGACCCTGGTATCATAACCTGAATTGAAATCAAGAGTTGGATGCTCAACTGTTTCAGGCACCTCGTTAGAGTATATTTATATACTAACCTAAGCAAAACAGTATCTGTATAATGCCTTTTCTCCCTTCTATTTCCTTTGCCTCTCTACCCCCATTTTTGCCACTTCTCCATTTTTAAAATCATAAACTACTTAAGCCCCAGATGAATTTTTCGATGTATAAAATTCAGGAACACTTTTTAACATATAAATAACAGAATAAAAAAATTTCCTTGTGCCTCTATGCTTACCCCTAATCTTCAATTCAAAACCTGCTCCACAACAGCCTTCCTATCTCCACTGATATGATTCCATTTTCCACTTACTGATGCCAAAACCTTGGAATTATACTTGTGTCTTCTCTTTATCCCACATCCTAGTCTAATGTGATGGGAGATCATACTGCCTCTACCTTCAATATACATCCAGAATCCAATCACATCTACCATTTCCACTCCAACATGCCTGCTCCAAACCATCTTTACCTCCCACCTGGATTATTTGGCTTGCTAAATTTGGTCCTCTTCACTCTTAATCCTAAATATCTGTTCTTCACACAGCAGCCACAGTAACCCTGCTGAAATCAAAGTTGGCTCAAAATCCTGAAATGGATCTCCAATTTGCTCAGAGTGAAAACACAGACTCCTCCCAGGGACCTATAAGGCTTAGATGGCCTGCCTCTGGTGACATCTCTGATCCCCTAATACTAAGCCCCCCTTATTCACTCTGCTATAGCCATACTCTTGTTTTTCACACATGTCAGCCATGATTGCGACCTAGGGCCTTTGCTCTAGCTCTCCTCTATATAGTCCCTTATATACAGCTAATTTCTTCACCTCTTTCAGGTCTGCACTCACAGGTAACTGCTCAGTGATGCCTATCCCAAGCACTCAAATTACCCTTACATTCTGTTCCCATGTTACCTGTTTTCCCTAGACTGTTTTATATCTTTTGTTTGTGTATCTCACCACCTTCTGATATACCATATAATGTACTTATTTATAATACTTGTTATTTATTGTGTGTCCCCCTCCTACCTAGGGTAGAATATAAGATACCCAGGCAAAGATCTTTGCCTGTTTTTCAGTATAAACTGAGCACCTAATAAGGGTGTGGCATATACCAAGCACCCAATAAATATTTCTTGATTTTGGATGTACTGATTTTGATCTTTTTGTGGATGACTTTGGTTTTCTTTAAAGATTTTATTTATTTATTCATGAGAGACACACAGAGAGAGGCAGAAACATAGGCAGAGGGAGAAGCAGGCTCCTCACAGGGAGCCTGATGTGGGACTTGATCCCGGACCCTGGGATCACACCCTGAGCCAAAGTCAGATGCTCAACCACAGAGCCACCCAGGTGCCCCTGTGGATGACTTCAGGTCTTAACTTAAACACCATTTCCTCTGAGAAGCTATTTTGGACCAACCAAGCTAAAGTCACTATTCCAGTCATATCACACAGGTGATTATTTTCATGGCATTATCTCTATCTCACACATTCTCATAGATGTATTTCTCGGTCTCTACATCTCACTCTCCTCACCTTCACAAATGTATAAAACATTATCTGCTTTCATCACCAGAGTATCTCTGGTACCTAAGACAATGCTTGGCATGCAGTAGACATGCAATAAATGCCTCAGATCATAAGCTGGAGGACTATTTACATCTAGCAGACTGAACAAACTTACAGGGCTGAGTCTGCTACCTTGGGGACTCTCCTCCATGTCTTCTGTCACCTTGTGTTGGAGGTAACTGCCTGCACCCAAAATGAGTTTAGCACACCTTCAAACAGACCTGACCCACAGCATCAAAACTGATCTAAAGGGAGCATCCCTATTCTTCCCCTCAGTCTGCCTTACTGCCCCTTCCATATCCCTCTTAGCACACATGGACTACATCAGGTACATGATGAATTCCAGCAGCCTCTATGCCAGTACTCTTCAAATGGACTTTCCAAAGGGATAGTTTTATGGAAATGAGTTCTTATATCATCTGCTTCCATATGTACTCTTTTCTAAAATTGTCTGACAGCTTCTCAGCACTGACAATATTTTTTTCTCCCACTCGACAAAAGAAAGTAATACTATTCATGGATCTCAAATCTCACTATGGTGAACCACCCTCTATGATTCCAAATATTGGTTTGGGGGAACTTTAGGTTTTTCTGTTTCACTCTGTCCTCTAAACAGGTCTGCAGGGGTGAACTTGGTCAGTGTTGGGAAGTTCTGAATCCAGAATAAAGTAATCACAGTAGTGATGTGGATTATTTTAAAGTAATTGAAATGTTTAAAAAAAAATCTGGAACCACCAGATGTGCTGGGTATAGTCTACATATCTTTTTTACTGATTCCTTTCAGATTTAATATATTATTCAGTGAGGACATTAAAACCTATTTTATCAGATCATGTCATGAAATAATTTATTCCATGCATGGTCAATCTTCACCTTTGTCCAACTTAAACCACGTAATTGTTTTCTACCTTCTATTTTTAAAAAATGATGAATACGTTTAGATGTCAAGCTAAAAACTCAAAGTACACCTTATAAAAATCCTTAAAGGGGCTATCCAGCAAAGAAGTTACAAGATCAGTGACTTCTCTCAAGGCAATGCTTCTGTTTTGTGAAGTTGAGCTGGAAATGAATTCTCAGGAACCAGCTGCCCTACATCTATCAGAAACTCCTTCATGTTTCTGACATATGGACAGCATCCTTCTCGAACTTCCAGCACTCAACAAAATATTTCTTATTTTACATATCATTTAGGATAGGAAGGAGTCTCAGATGACTATCTTCAGGCACTAACCACTATTTAAAAATAATCTGGCCTGTATGGTGAAACTGTCAGCAATCCAAAAGTCTGACCTTGATCTTTTATAAACATTTATGTCATACCCCGGGATAAAGCAACTACTGTGCTTTGCATTCACAGCATTTCTCAGCAAAAACATGCAAGGGGTGGAGTGGGGGAGCAGAAGAGAAGCAGAAGTGCTCACCTAATGGATAGAAGGCACTTCGTTAGTGTTCAAACCACCAGAGGACAAAGAATGACAGTGTGTCAGTCCGCAGCTTTTGTTTCTTAAAATGGTCAGCTACACCTGTCTGATGGTAACTGACATTTTTGGCAGCTGAAAGAAAACAGAGGTGGACCTGGAAAATTTCCCAAGGCAAGAAAATATGTTGAAATAGCTAATCAGTTCATTACCAGGCATGCTGCCATTGCCAATGTCTAAGAAGACAGCAACTCACACACACAGTGTTCTTTCCTCTATCAGGCCAGAGAAACCACAGCATCCTTCAGGGGCTTACTGTACTTTGTCCGGCCAAGCAATTCTGGGTAATTTCAGAAGGAACTGAGTACTTCGCAGTGTTAATATGATCCATGTTCTCCTCTTTCCCTCTGGCAGACATATTATCATAAAGGCACTTGCTATACACTGTTCCTTGGCCAAGCAGCAGCCTGCTGCCCGGGGTACAAGGTATGGGCAGTGTGCAGGTAGATATGGTTTTAATGTCCCAATTTCACATAACAAATTAATACAGATTTCTAGGAGTCTTGCTAATATATCTTTCTTCAGGGAATTTGTGAGGCATCTTCCTACATTATTTAGCTTATATATATATATGACATATATATCATACACTGTGTTGTTCCTCTCCACTGAATAACTCAATGTATTGGAGAGGAGAAGAGTGTGTTCTGCAAACAGGATCTGAAGACTAGCTCAAAAAAGCAAAAGGGGAAACGGACTATAAAGTAATGTAAAATCTTTTTAATAAATATAATTTATTAAAATTTTTATTTTATTATTATTATTATTTATTTATTTATTTATTTATGATAATCACACACAGAGAGAGAAAGAGAGAGGCAGAGACATAGGCAGAGGGAGAAGCAGGCTCCATGCACCGGGAGCCCGATGTGGGATTCGATCCCCGGTCTCCAGGATCGCACCCTGGGCCAAAGGCAGGCGCTAAACCGCTGCGCCACCCAGGGATCCCTATTAACATTTTTAATAAAAATAAAACAATGATTTAGAATATATATATATATGTATATATATATATATACATATACATATATATGCCCCTTTCAAAGCAATTTCTTTAGGGCAGCCCAGGTGGCTCAGCGGTTTAGTGCCACCTTCAGCCCAGGGCATGATCCTGGAGACCCCAGATCGAGTCCCACATCGGGCTCCCTACATGGAGCCTGCTTCTCCCTCTACCTGCGTCTCTGCCTCTCTCTCTTTCTCTCTCATGAGTAAATAAATAAAATCTTTTTTTAAAAAAAAGTAATTTCTTTAATAATTTCCCATTTCTTGTTACTTCAGTTACATCTCATATTTGTTAAGAAAAAAAATGACTTAGATCTTTTGGACCTCAAGTAACTTCAGTGTAAGGCTGATACCCATATCACAGGATTCCATGTAGGGTAAGGGAGACAAACCTCAAATTCCTATGCACAACGACGACACGATTTGATCTTCAGAACTGCTTTACAGCTCTGGCAAAGAAATTCCTGCAGCTTTAAGAATCTTTAGCACAAAAAGATAACTGGTACCCATGTCAGAGATGACTTATTGAACTCATCACAGTCCTTAAAACAAAAGCAACTTGAATATATTCTAAGAAATCTTAAAAGCAGTAGCTGTTATATGTGGCTTACTCATCATCCTTAACTACCATTTATTAGTTCTCCCCACCTCTGTGTGGCTGGTACTATTAATCACCTTTTAGAGTTCTGGGAAATTAAGGATCAAGGAGGTTAAAGCAAGGTCGAAACTGAATCCCTGGCCGAAAGAAGACAAGATCCAAAACCTATGAGACTTTCATTCATTTCTTGGTTCCTAGCTGTGTGCTTGCTCCCTCTCCTCTCGTTCCCCCCTCCCCTCAGCCCAGCCATGAGGTTTTATTTTCCTACTGTTTGCCTGGTGTGACTTAGAAGGGTGACACCCTAATTGAGAGATGAACCAGCTAGCCACATTTCAACAATAAAGGAGGGTGGTGACTTAGAAGGAAAGAAAATCTCAATGGCATTAGTTGCCCAAGGGCCTGACCACAACATTCAGGGTTCATCCAGATAAAAGCCCCATGAGTTTAGCAGACATCCAGGGCCACATTTCATTGTTCTTCTGCCACAGGGGAACTCCATTAGTTCCAGCCAGATCTCACATAGTCTGGATGTGTCAGTGCTGGCCAGGTATCCAGATGAAAACTAAAAAGCTCCCCTCAGCTGTAGCTGGTCTACACCTAGTTATACAATCTCAACATCCAGATATCTGAGTCATACACAGGTCTGACTAAATGTTTGCATTTCCCCTTGAATGTCTGGCATCATTTTACCAGCCTGAATATATTTCAGCTGCTAAGGAATATCCTCATTGATGTCACTCTTGTCAAAATGCATTCATTAAGCACCCAAGTTTCTAGAGATAAATACTAGGCCTTAAGGATCATTAAGTGTATCTATTGTACAGAGATAGAGAGATGGATAGATTGATGGGTGGATGGATGGACAGAGGGACATACAAATAGATATGTTATAGATAGGGAGAAAAGCTCAAGTGCTTTTTGGTATGAGTTTTCTATTGCTCCCATAGTAAATGGCCACAGACTTCATGATTTAGAACAACATTTCTTTATCTTATGGTTTATTATCTTACAGTTATGTAGATCATAAGTCTCACTGAACTAAAAAAAAAAACAAGGCATCAGCTAGGCTGTGTTCTTCTTTGGAATCTCTGGGAGAAATTCCATTCCCTTGCCTCTTCCAGCTCCTAGAGACTGCCCACATTCCTGGGCTCATGGCCCCTTTCTCCACCTCCAAAGACTGCAATAGTAGATCAAATCCTCCCAGTCACATCTTTCCAAACCACTCTTCTGCCTCCCTTTGCCTTTTTTTTTTTCATGTGATTAGATTGGGTCCAACTAGATAATCCAGGATAATCCAGGATAATCCCTTCATCTCAAAATCAGTGCCCTTAATCAAAGTCCCTTTTGCCATATAAGGTACATAATCCCAGGTCCTCAGGTTAAGATGTGTACATTGGGGGGCCAGGGAGGGGGGGAACCTTATTCTGCCAACCACAGATGAGTTTTTGTTTTGTTTATCTTCCATTTCAGCTGGAAGTAATCTGAGACTTCTGCTTCTCAGAATGCCAGGAGAGACAGATCTCCTGAGTTAAGACTTGTTAACAGTCTATTGGCAAGGCAAGGCACTTACAATTCTTTCGATGGTTTTAGATACTTCGTGCCAAAAGGTGGATGTGAAAATGGCTTTAAGAGAGAAACTATATTTATTAAATTGGTTCAAATACAGTACATATTTCTTTTCTTTCTCACAAACAGTAGTGGGTGAGCAAACACGATGGAGAGGTGGCTTCCATACATTACAAATGGGACTGCCAACCTTTCAGCACCTCTTGATGTGATACACTTGAAAGCATACAGTATCACTTGAATATTTAGCCTAAATTTAATCAAGCCTCTAGATCCAACTACTCAGCTTATAGGAAATAGAAGGGAAGGAAAAACATACTAAACACCACCACAAGAATAAAATCACCCAAATCTAGAAGGTGTGAAATGGTACAAGTTAAATGATATACCCACTTTAACAGTGGTCCCAAAATAAATAAAACAAAGATTTTAAGTTTAATGAAAAAATAACTACTTGTTACATTTCCTGCTAATAAATTGTAAACTGCTAGATTCAAAGACAGGCTCATAAACAGGGCCCCAGATGCTGTGGTACAGGCTGTCTTGTAGCTGCTTATAGGCCGGTGGCACAACCTCTGTCCCTACAGCAGAGACTCTGATTTGGCCTTTTCTTGGGGTGTAATTCTGATCCACGATTAAATCACCTGTGTATTTTTCTCAGTAATCCAGAACAAAACAGTCATTATTTCATACCTTTGTTTTGTTTCCACGATCTCAAGTGAAAGACTCAATTTATTAATTAACTGAAAACACTGAAGATTTATACTGTAAAATGTCTTTCAGTGGAAACTTTCTACTGCAAAAGAACATAGCAGCCTAGACATGCTCACTGCTCAACACTGTGACCCCTCTAACTGAAGTCATGGTCATGACTAGCCGGGACGGTGGAGGAACAACAAGGTACTTCCTGGGTAGAAAGGGTATATGACATTTCAGGAAGCATTTGGCTGCTGTATATCACATGGCTGTGTGTGCCAAGCTATAACATGTATTTCAAAAAGGCTGATGCTATAGGTGACCAATACTTGCTCCTATCATAGGCACGGTGACCAACACAACTTCAGAAACCGAAATCAAGAGACAGGGGGTCCATTAGAAATGACACTGAATAAGGCAGTATTAATTTTTTGGTTAATGTTCACATTAAAAATACCTACTTCTCATAGGACTGTTAGATCCCCTTGGTCTTTAGGCCCTGATTTGAGAAAGAATACTGTAGTTCAAGTCCCTCATATTAAGATAAGGATGCCAAACACAAACAGGTCAGAATACATGGCCCCTCTCCCTGACCCTCACTCTTATTTGCTCAGAACTCTGTGTCTGGAATTCCTTTCTCTTCCACAGGCTGTAGGGGGGATGGGCCCCACGCCTAGAGAGCCAGGTTACCAGACAGGATGAGCTGGAGGCTGACATGGACAAATTTTCCCAGGACCACAGAGAAAAATTCCTCAGTCTTCCTTGCCCTGCCTTTTGTAACTCACCTGTCCCAGCTGAGAGTCCAGCAGTCGTACATCTGTAGGGGATGGGTGGAGAAGGGACGCAGCCACATGGTCAGTGTAACTCTTTAGTAATATTATAGCAATAGTAAAATTACCATTATAGTCATAGTAATTACCTTAACACAGCAATAGTACAATAATAATACAGTACATCTGCGACTCGGCAGATTTCACATGTCTTGGATCTGGGCTCTCAGTGTCTCCCAACCTTAGAAAGGAAGAATAACCATTAAAAGCCCAGCCTGTGGAGTTCAGATCCCAACTGCCACCTACTCGCTGTGTGACTTTGGGCAAGTCACTTGAGCTCTCTGTGTCTCAGTTTCTTCCCCTATAGAATGAAGGGAGGGGCTGGTAATAACAATTGCTATCTTATAGGGTCATTACAAGGATTAAATGAGTTAATCCATGGAATGCTTAGAACAGTGACTGACAGATTTGTTAATATTAGCACCACTGCTCTTAATTTCTCGCTCTGCCTCTTCACTCACTCTCCATACCTGGGAAAAAATAAAAACACTTCTGCTTCTAGTATAAGTCTACTCATGTCCCCAACAACATTCACTCAGCAAATATTTGTGGGGAGCCACCACACACAGACAAGACACAGTTTCCTGCCTTCACATTTTTTTTTTGGTATTAGAAATTGTTTACTGAGTTATAATATGATCTTATATTGTGCTAAAAATTAAGTACAGGTAAGTCAGCCCCAGGGTCTGATTTTAATACTACATATCTTGTAAAACATATGAAATAGCAAGATGAAAGAGGAGCAGTTAAAGCAGTATAAAGCTATAAATGTCGCATTTAGGGATCCAAAGCTCAATATGATAAATTTATTTAGCAAGCTAAAATATGCCTTCAATGAAGGCTGAAGGACTCATCTACAAATCACGTATAGTTTTTAGCCTATCAACTACCTATTCCACAATATAGGGTCAATGCCCTGTTTATAGAAATTTCTGCCTTTTTAAATTTCTTACATTTTTCCATAGTTTTCTGCTGTAATTGATGAAGATAGTTTGCAAATGATACCTTACCCTAAAGTATTTCAGCAATGTATCTTAACATGTATATTTGCATAGAAAGAAAGAAGCTAATCTTTAACGATTTTTTTAAAAATTTTAAGAATCTTTAGTAGCCAATTACCAGACAGGCAGAACATCAGGGAACCATATTCTTCCCAGGTATTTGGACACTTCCGTGTGAATTTTATCAAGGCTATCCTCATCATCAGGGATCAAAACCTCTTCCTTTTTTTTTTTTTTTTAAATTTTTATTTATTTATGATAGTCACAGAGAGAGAGAGAGAGAGGCAGAGACACAGTCAGAGGGAGAAGCAGGCTCCATGCACCAGGAGCCCGATGTGGGATTTGATCCCGGGTCTCCAGGATCGCGCCCTGGGCCAAAGGCAGGCGCCAAACCGCTGCGCCACCCAGGGATCCCCAAAACCTCTTCCATTACAGAGAGCTGCATTAGTCTTTTCCCACAGTCTTACAAATTCAATGAATGCACTGCAGCTGACTTCACACTCACTGAGGCCCAAGGCTGTTAAATTTTTACAGTGTTCAGCAATACAAGTAAGTTCAGTATCAAGAGTCTGAAGACCATTATTAGCACGTACCACTAACTCAATTAGTCGTGGACAGTTAAGACCAATCCGTCCTAGAATCACTTTGCTCACTGAACGACCAAAATAAAAGTGAGTAACAAGGTGAGTAACTGCCTTCAGGGAAGTTATCATCTCCCGGGAAACAAAGAAAATACATATGACCAATTACAAATCATATGCCAGGTGTAAAAACCGAGGAATGCACAAAGTGCCGTAGGACCAGGGAGGAGAGAGTAAGTGCATGTACCAGGGAAGGGTGGGGGCGCTCGATGAAGCTTGGCGAGGGAGCTGAGGGAGTGATACTTTAACTGAGGCCTTATGGATGTGTTTCTGGTCTTGAGCAAAACTTTATTGGTTCCCCTTAATCAATTACCCAAAGCCTGAAAGATGCTACTGGACTGGAAAAACAAAACCAGCTGATTCACAGGGTGCAGAAACTGTGAGCTCAATTGTAAAAGCTGCTTAAAAACAGTGGTTGACTAGGGGATCCCTGGGTGGCTCAGGGGTTTAGTGCCTGCCTCTGGCCCAGGGTGTGATCTTAGAGTCCCGGGATCAAGTCCCACATCAGGCTCCCTGCATGGAGCCTGCTTCTCCCTCTGCCTGTGTCTCTCATAAATAAATAAAATCTCTTAAAAAAAAAAAAAAAACAGTGGTTGACTCCTACTGGACTTTTACTCACACAGCCCCATCCTGACCGCCTGTCTGCCACATATTCCATGCACATTTGGCTGACTGTGTTCCTTTGTCTTGGTTTTTTTTTTTTTTTTCTTTATTTATGATAGTCACACACAGAGAGAGAGAGAGAGAGACAGAGACACAGGCAGAGGGAGAAGCAGGCTCCATGCACCGGGAGCCCGACGTGGGATTCGATCCCGGGTCTACAGGATCGCGCCTGGGCCAAAGGCAGGCGCCAAACCGCTGCGCCACTCAGGGATCCCTGTCTTGGTTTTTAATGTCGTTCTGGGTACACAGTTATACATTATAATATCCTTTGTGCAATGAAAAAATTTTTAACAGAATTACATATAAGGAAACATGTCGAGCACACATAAAATACAACATTAGCAGCTGAGCTACCTATTGCAGTGGTGTTAAAATTCTTCGGACAGACGGATGCCAGGTACCTTCCAGATGGAACTCAGGTGTTAGCTGGGGCTCTCGCTGCCCTTCAAGATGTAGGGAAAATTGGTTCAAACCCATCAATGCTAGCCTCTGGAAACCAAAGGCCTTTCTCAACATTTTGGTGAGATTATGTTCTCAGGGCCTCCCTTATTTCCTGTGCTCCCAACTGCATGGATGTGTCTCCTTACTGCCCTGCACCTAGATGTGGATGTCTGCATCTCCAGGTTCACCTCCTGAAAGACACCTCCATGCGGGACACATACAAACCCAGCAGACTTCACAGAGAAGTTGGGGGATCCCATGGAATGGTGCCATTAAGGTCCTCTCCACAATCTTCTGCACTTAGCTGGTACCCTGACCCTCCACCCTACCCTCTCTTCTCTTTTGTTCTTACACATAACCTTCTTGCTCTATAAACAATCAATAAATGCTTCCCCTTGACCTCATGCAGAGTAGTTCTGCCAACATCCAGTCCTTTGGGGCCTCATGTTCTTCCTCAAGCATTCATCAAGGTGTTTTCCCCAAGATTATTTCCTTCATAAGCAAATTCTGCTGCCAGCTGTTCAGGTAATAGTATTTCCCTTTTCCCCAGCTCCTAACATCTGTATGTAAGAGGAGGGGCTGATCTTAGCAGAAGCAGCAAGAGTGTCAAGCAGATCCAGCAGTGGCCAGTGCAAACCACAGAGGTGGTACCAGGACATGTCACACAACCTTAGGCCTAAGCTGCTTGTGAGCATGTGAGACATGCCAAAGGTGAGGGAGAGATTTGCAAGGGGCAAGAACCAGCAAAATGAAAATTATTAATGTCAAAGAGCCAGCCCTATTAACCCTAAGATCTTAGGAAACAGGGACTGTGAGTAAAAACCCCTTAGAAAAGTTATAAGCTTGACAAGGAAAGGTCCAGTCCCAGAAATGTTTTCACAGATCCACAAGTAAATACTTAATATTTAGAAGATATTATAAGTATTATTCAGATGTCTTACATGGTAGTTCATAAAGAATGATCTTGGCAAAAGAACAGACTTCTATTTACATGCAAAAGAATATCAGTAACAAAACTGTTAGCTATGGCAGAAAAGAAAATCCCAATAGCCTGGTTTTTCTCTCAAGCTTATCCTTAAGACAAAAATTCTTTGAGAAAGAACCCAAAAGTCCTTGAAAACAAGCTTACCCAAGCTCTCTATCAAGTAAACACACATAGCTATGATTATACCCATTAGATAAATAGATAAAATCTGTTGATTCCAATTTATCACCTGTGTAGATGATTCTCAAAGTACTAACCTATTCTGAGACATGACCAAGGATTTCACTGTGGTCAGAGATTTCCTTATGCTTTCCTCAGAGAAGATTCATACTTGTTCAAATCCCTGTGTCAGCCCTAGCCTATCCCAGTCTAACAGCCAAATTGATAACAATGCACTTGCCCTAATCATGTTCTAGAAGGTTGTTCAATTATCACATTAAAATTAAGACTTAAACAGAGTTTTTAATTATATAAATAAAACTGGGAAAGGGCCTTTCTAGCAGTTGATCTTACTAAACTAGAAATTATTAAGTTGTTTGCTACATGAAAGGAAAAATGGGGGAGAAGGAAAGAACAAACTGACAACTAAAGACAAGCAAAGAAAGATAAGAAGAAACAAGACTGTCACAGATCAAAGAGCAAATGGAGCTGGTGGACCTCAGTTGTTTGCTCAAACTGGGAAGGGTTCCAGCTCTGCAGATGAATGGTGAGAAGTTCAACTACTACTGGAGAAGAGGACATGTGAACAACTATGAAATATTACTGTCTTTCCAAGAAATTGGGACATTAGACAAGACCCTTGTGGATGGGGCCCCTAACAGAATCTGACTAATGGAGATGACAAAACCCCCACACAGTATGTCTTTAACTTGCTTAAAAATGTTGAAAAAGCATTTACACAGTACATAAGCACAGAGTCCAAATGAGCAGGGGACAGAGGATGGAGGAAGAAGTATGGGATAAGACTGTATAGATTAGTCCTTGGGAGCAAAGTTCTTTGATCCTGAATCAGAAACAAAAATCATTCATTTGTTCCTTCATGCAGTTAGGTATTAACCTCCTATGTGTTCCAGATATTGTTCTAGGTACTGGGGAGACTATACACACAAGACAGATAAGGAATCTGCTCTTCTGGAGTTTACAGACCAGGGGCCAAAAAAAAAAAAAGCACAAGCACAAGCATGCTTTTCTAGGAATTCAAAGAAAACAGGCTATGGGCAGGAATATAAACCAGGACTCTGTGGGCACTTTGGTTAGGGTAGTTAGGGAAAATCCCTCTCAGCTCTTATTGAGCTGAGGCCTAACTAATGAGAAAAAGCCAGTTTTATAAAGTGATCTATATGCCAGCAAGAGAGAAGAGAACTGAAAAGACCTTGAGGTTCAACACCCACTTGGTATATCTGAAGAACAAAATAGGGACCAGTGTGACTGCAGTAGTGAACCATGGGAGAATGTAGGAGATAAGGGATAGATATAGGCAGGAGCTGTGTCATGGAGTTTGGGTTTTCTTCTAAGTGCAGTGGGAAGCCAATGGAGGATTTTAAGTAGGAGAATGACATTTAGGTTTTAAATAACTTCTCTGGCTGCTACCTCTGGCAGACTGCAGGGGTGAGCGTGGAAGCAGAGAGACGGGTCAGGAGGCAATATGGCAGTCCAGTGGAAGATGTTAGACCTTTGGACTAGAGTGGGAACAGAGAGATGAGACAAATAGATGGACTGCCACACAATTCCTACTACTGTTGCAGAACATATACATACGATTGGGATTTCTATAAATTGAAGGAATTATACTCTAATCACCCATGCATGTCTTGAGTTGTTTATGGTTTGCAATTCTTCTATTCTTGCTTTCTGATGACAAATTACTTACCTTCATCAGCAACACTTCAGTCTCTTGTGGGTTGTTTGGGTAAATCCTCAGTATATAGTGATGCATATTTGTATTATTGATATTAACTTGCCACTTGTTCTTTCACTGTGGTATCCAGTACAAAGATTTGAGACACAAAATTTAAAATCTAGAAAATTCTATATAGTGTTAACTTCCATGAACTGAAGGGGACTTTATAATTTTATTCCAGTTGTGGAAAACCTCAATCCTGTTGAAACAGCATAGCAGTTAAGATCACAAACTGGATCTCAATACTCAAGGTTCAAATCAAGACTTTGCTACTTGGTAGCTGTGTGACCTTGGGAAGCTCAGTTATACAACTTTTCTGTTCCTTAGTTTCATCATCTGTAAAATGGGGATAATAATAGTACAACACTTATAATGCTCAAACTGTGCAACTCACAAAAACAGTGACAACTTGTATCTTTAAATGAGGGAGCATCCATAACTGGGATAATACTTGGCACATACTAAGTTCTATTTTTAACACAGAAAATATTACTACTATTCCTGCTACAACAACTACTATCAGTGTTACTGTTTATGACACAGTAAACAGTAAAACATACCGGGTTCTATGAAGATCAGTAAAACATACCGCAAAATCTATATAAGTGACAGATATAATAGCATAAATGGTGGCAAGCTTTATTACCAAATCTATCTGAATTCCAGGTCTTGGAACTCTTTGATGTACAACGCAGAGAAAAGAGAAGGGTCCTTTCATAAAATCTGGGCCAGCCTTAGAGCACATTATAAAACAGGTAGGTGGACAAGGGCCTGCATGTCCTCTCACTCATTCCTACAAGCCTCTCCTACTTCCTACCTATATGTTCTCCAAGCCCCCAAGTACCTTTGTTTTGTCCTAAGACCTTTACTGTAATATTCGCCAGGCCAATTCTTCAAAAGTGAATTCTTTCTCTAGGACCTTCTACCCCCAGCTAGGTGTAAGGAGAAAAAAGTGCTTTTAAAAAATTTACAATGACTTGTAAATATAGCTATTAACATCTTAAGAGTCTCAGAAGTATTTCTATTCTTAAAAGAAAGTTTTTATCAGAAGTTCTAATTACTGGAAATTTAGGCAGAGTAAGAAAGCTAAGTAAAAAAAATCAAGCAGTCTAGAACACCATCAAGCTTATTTTGGAAGCTGGTCTTGAAATTAAAAAAAAAAATCTATCAGCACAATTTTCACAGTTGGTTCTATTTTGAAACATAGTTGTTTCATTTAACCTAAATTTTTTCTACAACAGCTACTGTGGGTAGCAGAGACCCCAGTGTTTGAGCAAAGAAAGGGAAGAAGAGGAGAAGGAGGGATTCACTTTGTGTGACCAGAAAGAGAGAGTGTGTGTGTAACATTTTACATCTTGGAGGAGATGCTAATACTCAATAATCACTGTTAATTAAATGATTTCTTTTTCTTGCTAGGGAGCTATAAAATATGATTATTATTCATAATGAATTCAAACCTAGTCAAAATTTGAGACCTAGGGAGGCCATTCCTAAGGTCAAGGGCAAACCTGAATGCCGAGCATGCTTAAACTTGAAGAACCATGTTAGTTTTTCAAAGTTACCATCATCTTTGGTTTTTCTAGCACAAATGTCCCTTGCCAAAGAAAAGTTAGTGGATTAAGCCACAGATTGCATTCCCTGAGTCACTACAAAAAGGATTTTGGGGGACTTCCATCAAGAACGTAAAGTTACCAATATTCAAAAACTATAGTCCAAGCCAGGAAAATGTAAATAAAATAGAGATTCAAGACCAATGAAAATATAAATACACTTATACAGACCACAGTTGTTATAGCTAAGCTTCAGGTTTACCTCTGAGTTTCTTGGGGGCCAATGAGAAGAAAGAAATAGCATCCATTACAGTCATCAGAAAGGATAATACCTACTATTTTCATCCAGAGAGGCAAAGCTCTTCCTGCAGCTGAGCTCCACAAGAAATTTTTCAAGTGGACTTTGTGACCTTGAGTAACAGAGCAGACAACATCCTTGACTCCAGGACCTCAGGCCAGGGCTCACATTGTTTAGGAGTTCCTGCAAAATTCCATTAGGTGACAAGGTCCCAAGGGGGAGGAGAGGGGCTGGTATTCAATTCACAAAAGCAACATATGCACACAATTTTCTAAAACCAGGTCTGCTACCTAGATCACAAATTCAAATGAACTTTAAAGAGTTCAGACTACTTTTCCAGTTGTGAGATATCCAATTAAAGCCTCCAAACCGAGAATTTATCAAAGAAGAAAAAAGAAAAACCGCACAAAGAATTTGAACTGTGTTTGTTTTTTCTTTCTAAAATGCTATTTTCTGTAACAAACACCTCTTTTCACATTATCCTCCTTCCAGATGATGAAGCTATACAGTTTTTAACAACTTTATTAATGTGTACTTGACATACAATAAACCACATATTAAGTGTGGAATTTGATAGGATCTGACATATGTATACATCTGTGAAACAATCACCACAACCAAGATAATACCTATCTATATCCACCATTGCCTAAAGTCTTTGCCTGCCCTCGTCATCCCTTCCTCCCACCATACCCATAGCCCTCATCCCTAGTAGCCACTGACCTGCTTTCAATTTTTAAACCTCCATGATTTTAAAAGAACTTTCTTTAACCAAAACCTAAAATGTGTACTTAACACTATTACTTTGCATGTGTTCCTTAGTCATCCCCTGGATCTCCTAAACCAATCTATCATCTTATGCCCTATCTCTAAAATCATAAATGACTGAAAGCCAAATACTATGACTTCTGGTTCATTCGTGTTCTCGCAGAGGTGACTATATCAAGGGGGCATATGGCACTCCCTCAAGAAAGATGGAATGACTGCTCTGGAGGCTTCAGCTTCCCAAGTAATTTTCTGGAGATAAAGTAACCATACTCTGAAAAAAAGATGACTACACCAAATACTTCTGAGACTCTGCTTGGAGGACTCAGATTCTCAGACGAAAAGTGTGGCCACTCTGAGAAGTAAGACGTTTCTGTCAGCCTGCGAAGCAGGTCAGGGGTCGTGGGGGGAGGCATCCACCACCATAGTCTCCGACTTTGAAAACTTGGTTACTGAGGACAGAATACACAAGTGACCCATAGGAGGAAGAAGACAGAAGAGCTAAGAGCTGTGAGACAAAGTGTCGGGGACTCCAAGGGACAGAGCTGCTTCTCAGTGCAGCCGAGGCTTCATTATCCGGACAATGACAGTCAAAAGGACTAACATCCCACAATGCTTGCCCACACCCAGCCTCCTGCCCCACAACAATGCTGGGAATAAACAGGGTTACTGACCTCCTTTGGAAGGTTAGAAATTGAGGCTTAGGTAGATCAACTGACTGCTGAGGAGAGCAGAGCTGGGACTGGAAAGCATCGCCTTCTGATTCCAGCACCATTGCTACTTCTCCTTCCCCAGACAGCATCCTCAAGAGGTAACAGAACAT
Organism: Canis aureus; assembly: GCF_053574225.1. NCBI lineage: Eukaryota > Metazoa > Chordata > Mammalia > Carnivora > Canidae > Canis > Canis aureus. The sequence continues at coordinate 40,605,938 of NC_135623.1, read as the reverse complement.
GACAAACTCAGAGCCTCATAGGCTCCCCTAATAACCAACGACATCATTCTAAGAAGGGCTCTATGACACATTTGGCTAAGGGGTGCTCTGAGATCAGTCCTTGGGCCTGAGGGACCACACACATGGTGACCAGGTGCCACGGCAGAGGTGTATTTCCTCAAGAGTATATGCATATTCCAATGGTCCTAAGAGGAGCAATATTTCAAATGTACCAGAGAGGCTCAGCACTTCATGAAACACCAAATTATCCTTTAAGGAAAAAGTAGGATAATTGATAACACTATTAAGTTAGTTTTGTTTTTTTTTTATTAAGTTAGTTTTTGAAAAATTTTGTATTCTTGCATATCAGGCTTCCTTGAGGTAAAACGTATCTATCATCACCATCATCACTGTAAGTGCCTAATAATGCCTGGCATATATTCAGCCTCAAAAGATATCCATGGAATGAATGAATCAGGTCAACAGGCCACAACACAGAATTCTTTAATTCTACTGTTAAAACACTCTGACAGGAAATTTATTCATCCCCAAATCATGGCAGAATAATTATGGTCAACAATGAGGCAATCCTTTCTAGTTCAGAGAGTTTTAAAGAACTTAGTATAAGCATGTATTTCTGTTCACTAAAGTCTTCTGAGAAAGGATATAATTTGTTCATATTCTTAGGGGAAATCTATCCCGGAGCTTCACAGAATGCTATACTATTTTACAGGAAAAAAAACAAAACAAAACTCAGTTTGCTAAGAGGTAAGTAAGTACAAGGCTCTTTAAGCAGACATCCTATAACACATGGACAATGAGCACCATTCCTTTCCAAGCAATTCTGTTGGGAAGCTACAAATATATTCCAGTGATACTGCTTTTTGAGCCAAAAACCTGCAGAATGCCTCTCTTTCAACTGTCTTTACCTTTATGATCAGTTTATGTGACATACATGAACACTTACATTACTTTATGGTCCTGACTCATTTCTAACCAAAAATTACTCTAGCCAGTCTGACCACCACCTACGTAGCAGACTTAGTCATGAAGAGTTCTTGGCCCGCCTCCCAAATCAAATCTACCTTCTCTAAGAATGAATACCATCAGTGTAAAAATTTGTCAGCAAAATGCACCAAGGGCTGTAAAGGCAAATTCTAAAGGAAGACTTCAAGGATACCTTGAACAACAGCACATCACTGGAGGATCTGTGTAGCCTCTCAAGGTGAACACAGTTCTGTACACACTGTAATCTGCCACGATAGTCTTGTATATGACAAGTCCATTAGGTCTTGGTTATCTTTATATTATTCCCTTGGAATAGTGCCCTGCACATAGTAGGGCATGTAGCAGATTCTTTTCAAAATAGATTTTCCTTGGGAATAATCAAACTATGAAATTATCAGTCACAGCAGGATCTCCACGCTACTAGACTTTTTTCCTGAGGAGGAAATGCCGTATTGTTTCCTCACTGTCAAAAGTGGTTTTTCAGAGTAACCATCTATTTGATTTTACTGCCTCCTATGTCCACTGACAAATAGAAAACATATCCTTCTAAATTAGGTCTTTTAAAGATGAAATCTCTATTTTTAAACAACTGAAATGTAGGTTGAAGAGATTTCAGAATCTATGAAAAAGCACTGGCATCTATCATTCCTTTCTAAATGTTGAACAACTGGCCATGAATGAGAAATGAGAAAATTATAGAAGATCTACCACCAGGGCAGTGGTAATGGAATTAACATTTAGAATGTGCCTACTATGTGTTAAGTATTGTGCTACATGTAATCTTTAGGAAATCCAACAAAAAAGGTACTGCCATTCTCATCTCTATAGATAAAGAAACCTGAAACTTTAAGAAGTTAAATACAGACATATGTACAAGTTAACATATTTATTAGAGGGCAGAGCCAAGGTTCAAACTCAGGTTTGTCAGAACCCAAAACCCTCCTTTACCTCTTAAATATGGAGTCTATCCCAGAAGTCTAAAAAGCAAAAGGCCCATTGTCCAGCCAGCTGTTGTTGTAACCAACAACAGTGATTTGATAAAAATGAGACTTGTCAGTGTTTGGGTGTGAGGATGGGTGAAATAGGTGATGGGGATTAAGGATGGCACTTGTTGTGATGAGTACCAGGTGCTGAATATAAGTGTTCAATCACTAAATTGTACACCTGAAACTAATACTGTGCTGTATGTTAAATGGAATTGAAATAAAAACTGACAAATTGACTAAATATATATATACATACATACATAAAATAGAACCACATGATCCAGCAATTCAACTTTTGGGTATTAAAAAAATAAGACTTGTCAATGTTTAAAAACATGGAGTCTTATATAAAATATGGATATGTACTTCCCCTATATCACATTCACTTCACTCATTTGCCTGCACAGCCTCTGAGTCTGTGACCCCTATTTCCTGTTGCCTTGCCAACATTTCCTTTTAAGGCAAAACCCAAAGCTAACATTCCACTGTCTCATTTTACCTGGATTCCCCGCAGGAACTTAAAATCACACCATTTGGATGAAACAGAATATAACCAGTGAGATCAAATATAAGCCTTTTATACAGAATCTAAGGCCAAAGAGTTAAGTGACTGGTTCATGGTCACAAGCAATAGGACTAGATCTCTAATGTTCTTAATCTTGTCTGCCCAGCTACCCAGCTTCTCTTTGGTAGCCAAGCATATATCTGAGTTAATGACCTGTGAAGTGGGGTTTCACTATTCTTCCAAAATTGTTTGATATTATCATGAGCTTGCATTTTTAATGCTGGTACTGCCAAGACTTCAAATCTATTTTCTTTCATTCACCAAAGGGCTCCTATGAACAAATCACTATGCTTTTATAGATCCACTCCTTGGCATTCTTTCCTGTTCTGCCAGGAGCTGCCAACAGCAGTTGTGGCTGAATACTGAAGGGTAAAAGAAGGTATAAAGGAAGCTCCAGAGAAGCATCCTTGCCTTCTAACTCATAGGTCAAGGACTAGAAGATGAGGAAGAGGATACCAGTCAGTGACTCAAGCGTACTACCCTCTGGAGGAGACACAATTTTAATTTTTAAATTTTTTACTTCTGATGTTAGCCAGAGAAAATCAGTTTGAGTCATTCTCAATTATTACATAAATACTAAAGCATATTCCAATCATATAAGCTGGCAAAGTTTCTTTTCCTTACTCTCAAAGGTACTAAGTTGATCAAATTTGAATTTTTAAAGCTTCCTCTTCTGGGCCAGGAAAAAAATACTAAAGAAACAGCTTGCCAACTGCAAATTATTTTTAGAAGTGTTTGTAGCATATGCATTATCAAATACAGTTTCTATTTTTTTTAAAAAAGCAAAACACCATATTGGACTCATTCCAATGTTTCTATATGTGACTGAAGCCAGAAATAGCAGTTGTAAAAATATCACTCTTTTGAGGAAAGTATACCACATTAATAATGAGTTGGGCCTAAAGAGATTTTAGGATTTCAAAGTAAGCTGGTTCCATGCTTCTCTAATGAATCAGGAAAGAATAGGCACACTCCTTTTACTAAGCAGGAGAAATTGTTTTATTTATACCAAAATGATATTTCTTTGCCATTTGTTTTCATTTCATTTCTGACCTAATTTCTTTCTAATAATCATGAATGAATATCCATTCTTATGTTCCTTAACTGCCTTGGCAAAGTAGCCAGGCCAATTGGCTTTCCCGCTGGACAGTAAATCACTCTGGAACCCTGTTTTCTAATATCAACTATCAACTTTGTCTATCTAATATCAAATACCAAAGATTTGCCACATGTGCTTTATCAATTTCTTCATCTCTTTTCTGCTTAGCTTCAGATATCTGTAAAACCATAAAGTGAAGCTCTGGCGCATAACCCAAGTTTTTAATGTGCCCTAATGTCTGTAAAGGGGCAAGTCATGGCAGTGGGGATCTGGGTGGGATTACTTTCTGCCAGTGCCCTGAGACTGCACAGTAGTTAGACAGCAAAGGCTGAGGACTCAGAATGACTGAGTTGAGAGCACAGCTCTGCCATTTACTAGGTGTGAAACCTTGGGCAAGTCATTTAACCTCTCTGTGCTTCAGCTATTCACCTCAGCTTTAAAACAGGATCACTGAGAGGGTTAAACATTAATAGGTATTTAAAGGACCTTGTGCAGCTTCTGGCATACAGTGAGAGTCAATATTTATTATTTATTATTTATGCATTTTTGATGTGTTCACTGGCATGCCCCAGGTAGGAGTAAAATTTTGTCATTTAGCTTGACTGTATTTATGCTTTGATTACTGAAGGAAACAACAATGTCAAACTCATTAACACAATTTCCTAAGATTCCAGTCAGACATCTCTAGGGCATAAATAATGTGGGACTGGCCATGAAGTACCACACTGCAGGTGTTTGGAAAAGTCACACTAAATCTTATAGAGCAGGAGGTATGATTCATGCATGCCCTGCAGCAGGAGTTCAGTGATGTGGCTTTGCTATCATTCCCTGCTTGATGACTGCTACTTCTTACATCTACAGTATCACACATGACAGATGACAATGACATGGCTGCACATGCCCGTGGGCACACCTGGGTCTTACAAAGGCCAAAATAATTTTGCAAGAGAGTAAAGTAAATCATGGCTCAGGGGGAAGTTCAGGATTTATTTGTTTGCTTTAGAGAGTTTATTGGGATAATCCTAAAAGTATTTTTGCAAACACAAGAGAAATGAAATCAGCCATTTTTCTCTGGCCTCCATTTCTAGTAAAAAGATATCAAATATTGCTGTTGAAGAACAGAAGAACAAGCATTAAAATACCTTATTTTGTGGCTTTAAGTTACAATTTATAGAGGTTTATTTCTTTACAGGTATGAAGAAAGTTGCTACATATTACAATCCCATCACTGCTTTGCCTTTAATTAGGTCTTTGTAATTATTACAATCAGAAAGATACCTTGCATCTTTCTCATACACAAGGAATACACAGATGCTACTGTATTTGATTTATCCTTATTTACTCAGTGTTTAAAATTTATCCATAAACAAAATTAAAAATAGAAATAGAAAGACTATAAAATCAAAGGACTATTTCTGGGAAGCAACTTGAAATAATGCATAAAAACTAAGATTTGGGTGACAGACATATGTGGGTTTGTGGACAAGAAATGTCAGCTCCCCACATTTCAGTTTCCTCATCTGAATAGTTAGAAGGCTTGGTAGCACCACAGTGGTGCCTGGGACAAAATGTGGCTGAGTAAACAACAGTCGAAGCAGAAGGAATGAAAGAAATGCTAAAAGGCAGGGAGACAGGAGAAAAGGGAGTGAGTAGCCATGATCCTGCTTGGGTTATACAAATAGTAGCTATAATCCAGCCCATTTGCCAGGATTTGGCCTCTAAAAAATAGTACAACTTGATCTTCCTTATTATGCAGATTTTCCATATACAACAAAGTAGAGAGAAAATTGTAAAGAACCACCATGACACATCAACAAACCATTACACCCACCATTCTGATTTCACCTACTTCCCTAAACACTTTTTTTTCTTTTGCTGGAGTATATTTAAAGAAAATCTTGGGGATCCCTGGGTGGCTCAGCAGTACAGCACCTGCCTTTAGCCCAGGGTGTGATCCTGGAGTCCCAGGATCGAGTCCCCACATCAGGCTCCCTGCGTGGAGCCTGCTTCTCCCTCTGCCTGTGTCTCTGCCCCCCCCCCATCTCTGTTTGTCATGAACAAATAAATAAAATCTTAAAAAAAGAAAGAAAGAAAGAAAATCTTAGGCATCATATCAATTCAATAGTAAGTGCTTCTGTAGGTAAAGACTTAATCACAATACCATTAGATCAATAAAGTTATCAATAACTTCTTAATAACACTTAAGAGCTGTATTTCATTCTCTCCTATCGTTTAAAAAAATAGAAAGGGGGATGCCTGGGTGGCTCAGCGATTGAGGAGCATCTGCCTTTGGTTCAGGGTGTGATCCCGGGGTCCTGGGATCAAGTCCCACATCAGGCTCCCTGCATGGAGACTGCTTCTCCCTCTGTGTCTCTGCCTCTCTCTCTGTGTCTTTTGTGAATAAATAAAATCTTTTTTTAAAAAGGGTACTTTTATATTATTTTTGTTCAAATTAAGTTCCAAACAAGATCTAATACATGGAATAAAGTTATCAGTAATTTCTTAATAACATATAATAGGCTTGTGTTTCATTTTCTCCTATTGTTTAAAACAAGAAAGGTAATTTGACATTATTTTTGTTCAAATCAAGTTCCAAACAAGATTTATACATGGCATTTGGTTTATAGGTCTCTTAAGTTTTTTAACTTAAAACTATTCCCCCTCCCTACTTTTTTCCATATATGTATTTGCTTGAAGAAATCGGGTCATTTGTTTTGTAGAACTCCCCACACTCAGGACTTGGCTGATTGGTACCCTAGTAGTGGTATTTAGCATGTTCCTCCAACCCTTGTATTTCCTGTAAACTAGTAGGTAGATACTGAACCTTGATGAGATTCTGGTTCAAACTCATGCAGAAGGGACGTGGGCAGCATACTGCATAAGTGGTGCTGTTCTCTTCAGTCAGATCACATCAGGAGTAATATGTCTGACTATTCTACTTTTAGTGACCAGTGGGTTCAAATGTTGTCAAGCTGATTCTCAATTACAAAGCTCCAATTTCACTTCAGATTTCACCATCCATTAACGATTGTTGCCTAGCTCCATTATTTCATTAAACATTGCAAAATAGTAGTTATCTATTTCTAGCACCCTTCTGCACTTATTAGCTGGAATCTCTATAAAGAACCTATTTTGGCACTTCCTTTCGGGTGGCAGCAAGAGCGAGAGAACAAGGTGGAGAACAAGGTGGGGCGCTGCCTGCCCACCCCCAAATGCCACACTCTGTCCATGCACCACCCACGCATCCTTGCTCCTAATCATGTTATTGCTAAGTTCCACTTCTGGTACTTTGTGTCTCAGCTGAAGAAGATGAAGCCTTCAGGGGAAATTGTCTACTATACACAGGTGTTGGAGAAAGTCCCCTCCATAGGTGAAGAATGTGGGTACCCGGCTGCAGCAGCACCCACGGCATGCACAGGGAGTATGGGGACCTGACCACTGCAGGCGCTGTCACCCAGCGCCACCAAGCCATGGGCACCCGGCACCATGCCTGGGCCCAATCAATCCAGATAATGAAGGTAGAGGAGACTGCAGGCAGCAAGTGCCACCATCTGGCAGTCAAGCAGTTCCATGACTGGGAGATGGAGTTCCTGCTGCCCCTATCACATCTTACCTCCCAGCAAAAACCCCACTTCCCCACCATGAGGCCCAATGTTTTCTTTCAGATGTGGAGCCTCCTTGTCATCAAGTATGCTCAAATACCCTCCACGGGAAAATTAAAAAAAAAAAAAAAATTTACCCTAAAGTACAGGCTGTGCATGTGTGTGTTTATAGATGTATATACATAAATATTATTTTACTATATTAATATTTCTATATTACTATTTATTATAAATATGTTTTACTTCCCTTTCTTCTTGCGCTGCAAGTAGCATACTCCACAAATATTTTTTCCATTTTATTTGTATCACTTAACGGTAGATCCTAAAGATTACTTCATGGCAAGATGTAGAGGTTTTCCTTGTTCCTTCTTATAATGGACATTATTCCTCTTTATGAACATACCATTTGGCTATTCAACCATTTCCCTATCGATAGATAGTTGGAAGGTTTCTAGTCTTCAGCTATTACGAACAATCTGTGTCTGTATCACTGTGGATTTCTGACACAACATTTAAATGAACTTTTCAAACCTAAGTTAAACATGCCATCTTAAAAATGGTATTTTCAATGCAATTACACTTACCAAGATACAATATGGCATAGAGTAGAGTTCTTTAAAGTGTGGTCCACCACACACCTGCATCACCTTGTCTCCTGGGGTATGTGGCAAAAAATACGAATTTCTCAGCCTAACCCCAGTCCTTCTGAATAATCAAGTGTGAGACTCCCTGATCTAGTGGGGAAACCACTGTACTTAGAATGGAAAGACTGTCATCTGGGTTCAGTCAGGAGATCAGAGCTGACATGATCAGCCCTGGTTTCTTTGGGAATGATTCCTTGTATGTTAGAGATAATAAATACCTTTGCTACCAACTTCACAGGATTGCTAGGTAGTTCAAATACAATTACGTTTGAGAGATCAGTTTGAAAACTAAGGTAAAATTAAAATGTTAACATCCAGTAAGAGGAAGGGCATCTGCTCAAGCAATGTTCCCATCTTCTCCATTAGCAAACATCCTTACTTACAAAATTAATCTTAAAGACACACAATTTTCCCTAAATGCCCGCATTCCGTCATTGATTCATTCATCAAGGTTCATGTAAAAGAAGTTGGCCAGTTGAATGCAGCCAAAATGCATTCTTTATAGAATACACACTGCTCTTCAGGAATACCCACCTCACCTCTGTCCAGGACACCATAAGGCAGTCACGACAAGGATCTGATCCAACACAGACAGAAAAAAATAACTCAAGGCCACTAAGAGTCTGCCTTTGATTAATTTTATACAAAGGTGGAAAATGCTTGATGCCTCAGAAATCATTGCCAGTATTGAGACACACAAAGAAGGAAAGAAAAGCCCAACTACCATAATGCCCTACAGAAGAATTCGTTCTGCCATAATTTAGTGCATGGTGTACTTTCAGTCTGGTTCTATAAAGCCAATAATTCCAGACAGGTTCAGAGTCTGTTTATTTTTTAATAACAGGCAGAACCACTACAATTTTCATCATCTTTCCAAAGGAGAAGACTATGACCTATTCAGTAGCAGTTTTTTTCTTAAGGATCCAGAACAGTTCCTACCATGTGACTATGAAAGTCATTCCTGCAATACAGGGCTTGAAGTACAAGGTATGGTCAAACAATACACAGGGGCATATATGAAAGCTTTCAAAGGAAGAGAGGGATGACTGGGAAGAAGCACTGGGTATTTTCTATATCTACCCTGAGGGAAAAAAATCTTTAGTTAACATCTACTGATGATTCAAAGAAACTTAAATATCCCTGATGCAAGATGAGAAAGCTTTAGATGACCTTTCAACTGCTGAATCTGAGTAAAGCATTAAACATCCATTTTCAGAATGCATGTTAGGAGTTAGGTTCTTGGTGGATAATTTATTTTAAATGGCCTCTTCTCCAAATCAGGAATTTATTCTTCATAGACGGAGATGCCACTGAGCAGCCTATGAAGTCAGAGCCCCTATTTCTCTGTGAGCTGTGGGCTCAGAACAGACACAAACAGAAACAAGTACCTCTTCCTAAATGAATGCTGATCTTCCAAGCACACACTCAGGTACAGAGCAAAGAGTGAAATAAAATGATTTGAATTTCACAAACACACTTCACAGTGGTACTGTGTTTTGGTGAGGTGAGGTGGTATGTTCAGAAAAGGTACAAGCAAGGGGATTATTTACTTTTCTCCCTCTTAGTAAGAAAGGTTTCACAAAGGGAAAGGGACTTTTGAAGGCTCTTAAAGCTCTGTAAGGAAGGCCAGCTGACAGAAGTAGACAAGGAAGATGAACCCAGACCAGACAGTGGGTGCTGGTGGAAGTGAGGTGCAGGCTTAGGAGTGGACAAAGACAATGTCACAGACTGACACAGACTGGAGGAACAGGCAGGGCACAGGAGGGCAGAGGGAAAGGAGGAATAAACAGAAATCGAAAGTTCAGGGGGAGCTGGGTGGTTCAGTTGGTTAAGTATGTGACTTTAGCTGGAGTCATGACCTCAGGGTGCTGGGATTGGGCCTCATGGAACTCCTCTCTCAGCAGGAAGTCTGCTTGACCTTCTCCTTCGGACCCACCCCTTGCTCATATGCTCTCTTTCTTTTGCAAATAAATAAAATCTTTTTTAAAAAGAAAAAAGAAAAATCAAAAGATCAGGAAAACCCAAGCACTTTGGGAATGAGCCTTAAAGTATGAGTGAGGCTCTTGGCCTTTCTTCAAAATATCACTTGACATGTATTGAGTATTTGACTATGGGTTTTTTACTTTAAGGATTTTTTGTGGATTAAATCCACAATCAACAATTCTGTGATGGTGGTACTTTTTCATATTCCCTTTCCAAGTGAGAAAGCTGAGACACTGGGGTAATTTATCCAATTTATCATATAGCCAGGGAGAAGCAAAAGTCAGCATCTGAACCCTGGCATTCTGACTCTAGAGCCCATGATCTCAACCACCACTTAATGCTGCCTCTCTGGCAGAAAACAGGGAGAGTTACCCTGTTTTCAAGTTATATTGAAGGAGAACAGCACAGTTGGCCTGGTAGAAAGAATTCTTCCATAGTGCTCAGACCTGTTCTGGAAAGTAACAGGAGACACAAAGACTAAGTAGGTCTGATAAGCGAAATGGGAAATGGTCTGATGTTGACCAAAGAGTTAAACAGGAGTGAACACTGGGGATATCATATAGGATGAGCACAGTTTCAGTATCCTTTGAAAAGTGGTATGCCAAGGAGCCACCTCGTCTGTGTTTTGGGTGAGGGAATAGCAGGTGAGGGAGACAGGGATGTCAGAGAGAAATAAAAGAGCAAAGATGGGGCACAATCAAGGGATGCTGCATAGTGTAACAGAAGGAATATGAGATTTAGAACCGGGGATGACTGGGTTGAAACCTGGCACTTAAAAAAAAAAAAAAGAAACCTGGCACTTTCTCTTCATTTCCATGTGAACATGTGTAACATAGTTCTCTGTGTCTTTGTTTCTATACCAGTACAGTGGTTTTTTTTTTTTTTTTAACTGAGAGCATTATACATGATTAGATATATACTATATATATTATATGCTTGGCATGTGTGAGATATTCCAAAAATACTGACAATACTCATACTATGAAGTACTTAGGAACATGGTGGCAACGGTGACGAAAATCCTATAAAAGATTTTGTAACGATCAATACCTATCATAATCAGTGTCGCATAAGTTTGTCAAGCAAGACCATATAATGGTTACCCCAACATTATTCGTTGTGCATGTTATTCAACAGGCAAAATTTAGCAGTCCCTTGTTCATTTCATATTGTTAAGCCCCAAGCATGCACTAAACATCATAAAACTATTCCCTGTCACATTCTTTTTGGGGTTGGGGATAGAAAATATTTTATATGCACTTGATTAAGAAAACAAGGGTTTTTCTGTTTGCTTGTTTGTCTGGGGGGCAATCTGTTAAACATTCTTAAAAGGCTGATATTGCCACTAAATTCACTCCATCTGGTCCTGAATACCAGCTAGCTATAACTTCTGACAATGCTTTATTTCAACAATAAAATACAATCCTGTTAATCCTGTTACTAATTTATTCATTATTGTGCAAAATGAACTATCTGCAAAGAACCACTGCTTGTTTTGAAAAAGTGAACACCGCAGCTCTTTGTCCTGGCAAAAATTTCACAAGCATTGCTTCTAATCTACCGATAGGGCAAGATTAATTTCATTTTATTTCAAGCTTCTGCAGAGTTTTAATACAGCACAATCGGGTTACATGCAATTTCCTAACCAAAATCTGACTACTCTTCTTTGAAGATTAATTTAAAAACACTTAAAATAGTGCTATTCAAAGAGCAGGCAGTGGTGATAACCAATCATTTTACTGGAATCAACTGGAAGGCCTGTAAAATAGATCCACTGTCCAATCATCCATCCCCTTTGAATAACCAAGGCAGTAATTTCTCTTCAAAAAAGGAAACTGCACATGCTTTCCTTGGATAATAATGGTACAACAAAATAGTCTGATTTCCAAGATTTTGACAGTACCCAAGAGCTATCCTATTTTTGACTACGTATAAAACACGTGTCTGTAATCGTAGAATCTTAGAGTCAGAAGGTCATCTTCTCTAACATCCATCCAGTGTATGAATCTCCTTTTTATATCTCTAACAAATATAATATAATATCTGCTTGAACCTTCCAAATTATTAGACTGCACTTCCTTATATTGATGTGAAATCTCTCTATATGTAACTTCAAATTACTGCCCCTACCTCAAGCTATTGGACACTATACATACTATGTCTAATTCCTCCTCAAATCTCAAAAAGTAAAGTATAAATAGAGATTAAAGCCCAAAACAAGAAAGAATATGCCTAACTCCTTTAAAGAAGTTCAAGTTACTAAGCCAAGATAAATCCTATTTGGGATGCTAAATTTACTGTCAGATATGTGTAAAGATGTGGAATACTCTGAAAAATTAAAGAGAGAGCAAACAATCCATATTTTGAAAAGAATGGATGAGTCTGATTCCCTAAATCATAGCTCAATGAACTTAATGCCTACCCCTAGCAAAATTTAACAACAAATTATTACACAGATCAGCATTTCCCAAACAGTGCTCTCAGGAGATGACACCTATTAACTTTTCCAGCATCTTTAGAGTTCTTCAGATAACAGCTTGAGGAATTCTGACATAGATAATTCATAATCACTTAGAAGGCAATAAATACCAGGAACTACCAGGGGTTTACCATGAACAAGTCAGGCCAAAAAATTCCATTTCCTTTTCCGGTATAGCTATATGGATATACAGAGGGAATGCCATTAACATGGTATTTTGATTCCAATAAAGCCTATCTAAATTCAATAATCTGCATAAAGTAGTTCAATGAAATATGAATCTACCCAACTGAGCCTAGATTAATTCAACTTGCTTATAAGCTATATGGAATCCTCTTTCAGATGATAGGGTTATCAGTTAAATAACAAGGAAGAGGGGCACCTCAGTGGCTCAGCTGGGCATCCCACTCTTCATTTCAGCTCAGGTCATTATCTCAAAGCTGTAAGATCGAGCCCCAAGTGGGGCTTTGTGCTCAGCAGGTAGTCAGCTTGAGATTCTCTCTCCCTCTCCCTCTACCCCTTCCTCACTATCTCTCTCGCTCTCTCAAATAAGTAAAAAAAAAAAATCTTAAAGAAAAAATAACAAGGAACAAAGGAAGGGAAGAAGAGAAGAGTCTAATTTGGCCTGCTTTGTGAACCTATGCCACCTCCTGAGGATTCTTACTTTTATTTACAACTATTTGCTTACATAGCACAATCTCAAGGATCAATAACAAGCAATTGGTTAGAGATTGCCCAAAATAAATCTTTAAAAAAGAAATCAAGACAGTCTTTTTCTGTTTTTTATCATTTTGATATTCCATTTTCCTTGTTTCCCTGCAATTATACATTATGGCTTTAACTAACATCTACCGGGTATTCTTTGTTTATGTGTCTTATGATATTACGAAGCTGAAGACACAATTCTTATGTTTAAGACAGTTTGGTGCTGATAGGCACAGGAGTTAAAGACTCCAATCAAAAGAGCCAGACTTTAAAAAAAAAAAAAAAAAAAAAGAGCCAGACTTTGAAGCTAGTCAGGTGTGGGACTGAATCTAAGCTAGTGGCTATGGCGCTTCAGGCTTGTTATTAAAATCTGCCTGAGCCTCAGCGTTCTTGCCTATAAAATAGGGTTGACAACAATACCCACCGTGCACAGCTGCTATAAGTACTAGGGGGAAAAGTAACTAAGTTCTCCTTCCTAGTACTCAGTCATGAATAGAAACTCAACAAACTATAGTCATAACTGTCATTATCATCCCCAATCTTGTGTGCTTCAATTTATTCTGAACTATGTTTATATTACACATTCCAGCTTGAAGATCACTCTTTGATAGAGAAAGAGAAGCCAAATAGTTGAGTAGGTCTGCTTTTCGTCATGTTAACATTATTCCATCTGCCTCGAGCAACGAGCTTAGCCTTTACTTGTTCTTCTTGTTTTGAACACAGCTTTTTTAAAGAGCCCTTTTCTGTTGTATTTGGCATTCTCTCCAGCCTCAACTGTCTGAATTTGAGCACTGCAGATAGTTTCTTACTAGTTTTATGCCACTCTTCTGAATTTGTACTTGAGCATGTGCTTGTCTTTGGGTACATGTTCTCTTAGAATCCAAGCTCACTAAAAACTTCCTTGTTCTTAGAGTGGGCCCCTCCCTTTTTCTTCTTCATCCAAAAAAAAAAAAAAAAGTGTGATTCTACCCTCAATGATGTTCCTTTCTTTCTATGTCTCTTTCTTTCTCCCTTTTTCTCTTTTTGTAGTGCCCTCTTTTCAAGGCTCTGGACATTGAAAAATACCTACCCTTTCTCAATATTTTCCTGAAATCACCATTAACTATTTGGCTATAACCAACTCTCCTTTCTTTTGCAGTTACAAAACAATACAATCATGGTCACTCCCTCCCGAGGTTTTAATCAATTCTACTCCAGTCACAGTTGGTTAGAACGAAGTTCACAGTAATATTTCTATACCCTCACTTCCTCCATCTGTGGTTTAAAAAAAGAAAATGACAGAAAGACCCCGAGAAAGTTTAAGCCCTCATCAATGACTGTATCTTGGCTTGTGGCAATTTTGACATTTCATTAAATCTAAGTTTGTGCAGTATCACCAACTAGAAAAGTTAGGCTCTTATTCGCTTGTCTATACTCAACTATGATGGCTGTTCAGGCAGAATGAAAATGTTTTGGTGCCACTGCCAAGACAGCAAGCTGTGCTTTGAAGTTAAGTCATGACAGTTCACACTCACAATTTTTAGGGGACTAGCAACAGATGAAAGTTTATATCCCCAACTCAGTAAATGGTAGAAACCTTGCTTTTATATTCTTTTTGTTTTGTGTTTTTTTGTTATTTTTTAAAATTGAGTTATAATTGACATCTAATTTCTTACATTCTTGAATTTTCCTGTAAATCCACTGCAACTCCCAGAATCCTACCACAAGCATACAAGGAAGAATTCTAATATGTGCCATAACTGATTACCTTTAAAATGTATTTAAGAGAAACAACCCAAAAAGTAAAACACACCAAAACCAAGCAAAAACTCTGTGTGGCTATGTGTAGTAGCTAAGATTTAGCTAACAGAAATAAAGAGCAATTTTAATTATCTCGCAGTTTAATCTGTCAAAATTTTATTCTTTGTTTACTGAATGAGCAGGAATTCCCTAAGAAGAGGGTTTGTTTTTCAATAATCAGCTAAACATACTTAGGTTCCTCCAGAGGTCTGGATATTGATATATTAAGATCTCCAAGTCTGATAAGTATCACTGAGGTTAGTTACTCCCTAGTTAACTACAGGCCACAGACTAAGAATAGAAATACATATAAAAATATCTACCAGTTATTCAACTAGGGTGCATGTGCCAAAATCACTCTCTTCCTTTCCCTTATGCTCTGAACCACCAAGCAAAGTTTCTCTCAATGCTAAGGGTTCTTTAGCAAGTCAACATAAAATCGAAGAAAAGTGATTTCTTGTAAAGGCGGAAAAGTGGGTAAGATTCCTGTTTATCCTAATCAAGCACAAAGGCTAATAGTTTCACGTTTATGGTATCTTCTCAAATGAAGTTTTGGAGAATAAAGCATGCTCCAAATAGTGAAGGGCCTTCTTGCAGAGGCTCTTTTAAGCAACCAGCTTGAACAACAGAAGTTGTTCCTGAGTACTGAAGAAGGGCCCACAGTGACCCAACCCCGTGGGGCTAAATACAGGTGACCTACCTCCAAAATCCATAAGCCCTAACTGACCAGTGGGTTATGTACACCTGGACACAGGTACCAAAAAAGGGGAATTCCATATGTTCCCACACCTCCTCACCTTCCTCCTTTAAATACAAGTTCCCCACCACTGTATCAGGGCAGTCTCTGTTTTGCTGTCCTGCCCACAGCTCCCTTGTGGGATATTCAAGAAATTTCCATCTCCTTTGTTCTGCCTTGAGTGAATTCTTTCACCACCAGCACCACCTGCCTTCACCAGATGGGGAGGCTCCACACTTCTGCCTGTTAAAAAATAATTTTGCCACTAAGTCAATCCTGATGGCATGTGCTGTCCTGGGCTTCTAAAGCAAACTGTTGGTAAAACAGTAGCAGCCACCCAAAAAGATTAACCTCCAAAATGGAACCATCAGTTCTTTCTGATGCTAACTTTAGACTTGAAACTAAAATGGTTCTGGATGTTACAGTTTAATCTAGTCTGTACTACAGAGCCACAATGATGGGGAACTAGGAGAAGTAAAGAGCAGATTAAAAAAAAAAAAAAGCCCCGATGACAAGGAAAACTGGGCTTTCACAGAAAAGTATGTTGATTTGCCTTTAACTTTCAGTGTTTACTGTACGTTTAACCCTCTTTCCCTTAAGCTTAAATTTTATCAATCAGTACAACTCAGAGGCCACTTAAAATCACAATTTCCTTTTAAACATTCTTATGATATTTGCTAGCGAACACATTCCAAAAGAACAGTTACTTCTACTATGTAGAAAAGGCTTAACTGCTGAATTTAAAATGGACTACTTGCTCTTACTCACAAAGGAAGGCCTCATAGTCCTTTGTGACCCTGGGCCTTCCTCCCCTTCTCCTTGACTCAGCAGATGAGCTCAGCTTCCTCTCTCTGACCTTCCTTTTCCAAATGCTGGAGCACAGCAGGCATTTCTAGGTCAGCAAAGGAAACTATTACTACCTTCCAGGAGAACAGTATCTTCTGTGTATTCGAAGGAGTGAATAAGGACAAGGAGTCAGTAATTCACTGTACTACTCCCCATTCTCACCCTGACGAGGGCATGGCATTCATTGCCCCTTGTCTCCATTCTGCTCGTGGAGAAACCCCACCTCTACCTCTGTTAGGCTATCATCAGCCACCTGAACACAACTCAGGATGGTCCAGAGAAATTGCTTCCCCATGCCAACTCCCTGCCACATGGCTACAGCACTGTCTTCCTGCCTGTCCCATAAGCCCATGATAAAGCCACATCATCATCCTTTCCAGCCCTTTCCACAAATTCTGCCACCACTCATTTTTTCTACAGCTTTACTGATAATTAATTCACATACCATAAAATGCACCCATTTAAAATATGCGAGTCAGTGGTTTCTGGTATACTCACAGAGTTGTGCACCCATCAGTAAAATCTACTTGTAGACTATTTCATCACCCCAAAAAGAGACCTTGTACTTCCCAAATCTTCCCTGCCCCCACCTCCCCACCCTAAGCAACCAGTAATATACCCTCTGCCTCTATCGATTTGCCTATTCAGGACATTTTATATAAATATGTATGGTGTTTGTGACTGGCTTCCTTCACTTAGCAAAATGCTTTCAAGGTTCACCTACATTATAGAATATATTAGTACCTTATTCCTTTTATTGATGAATAATATTCCATTGTGTGTGTATATGACTTTTTGCTGATCTATTCAGCAGTCAATGGACATTTGGGTTGTTTCCACTTCTTGACTGTTATGAATAATGCTGCTACATACAAATCTTTATGTGAACATGTTTTCATTTCTCTTGGCCACCACTTATTTTTAGTAGACTCTCTCCTCTTTGCCTCTTCTTCTCTGACCCAAAGTCCAGGATCCTCTTTAAAAAGAAAAATATTTGGGAAAAATTCACATACACCATGGATAGAATGAAAGCAAGTATAGCCTTTTTGGAGGACAATTCACCAATATCTGTCAAACTTTTAAAGACATGTACTCTTTGATCTAGGAACTCCACTGCAAATACCTACCAAAAAATCCCTCTACAAGAAGTCCACGGGTGGCTACAAAGATGTTCCCTGAGGGTTAAGGAAAAAAAAAAAAACCTTAAAGATTGTTCAATAACAATCATGAAAAAGCAGTACACTGGATGACTATGCCACTGATTAATAATAATAAGGTAGAACTACACAGTAGTATGAAAAGCTGTCCTACATCGAGAGTTACAGAAAAATGCATGTATTAAATGAGTCCACTCACATAAAAGAGGATATAACTGTGCGTGCTTCTTTGTCCACATAAAACGTCTAGAAAGATACATGTATTTTCATGAGAATCAAAGGTTTGGGGAAGAGGGACAATTACCTTAGTATTTTATATCCTTTTTGTACAACTTGAATTCTTTCTATAAGAGTAAATGTTCAAAAAAAAAAAAGTAAATGTTCAAAAACCAACTCCCAAATCCAAACCTATATACACATTTGCACAGTCCCTGAAGTGTGTGTGTGTCCCCTCCTCGCACTGATTCAGTTTTCTGGTATTTCATGCATCTTACCCTTGCCTCTACAAACTCTGTTAAGGGTCTTTACCGAACCAAAAATTGTGCATTGGGCCTAGAAGGATGGTATCAAGAACTTGCTAGCTCACAATAAAATATTTGTTGACAGTGATTGACCATATCCAAAAGTTAATGTGATTATTTACTTGTAAAAACTTGACAAGATGATAAATAAATGGTAAATATAAGTGCTAAATGCTCATTTTATACAAGAGATTTGATCAGGATTTTTATCTATTTGGGATTTTCTCCTCATTTTTTCCAGTGTATAATCACCACCAGCCAAAGTTACCTACACAGATTACAGAAATACAAATGTGAATGTTTCAGAGCAGATCAAACTCCCAATAAATGAACCCATTCTTTAAGATTCAATTCAAATACCTGCTTCCTCCATGAAACATGTCCCTTATTCCCTCTCCCTCCCACCCCATCAGCTGGTCACTTCTACCTTATTGCTTCCACTGCACTCTCATTTTATATAGTAATTATTGTTTAAATATTTGACACCTTCCTTAGGCTGTGAATATTTCTGTCTTAATCACTGCTCCATCCGTACTGCCTTGCATAATTTGATACACATAGGAGGCGGCTAAAGAAAGATTGTTCAAACACACACGTGGGTGAGTGAAGATTAATTCTCACTCTCAGTACAAAATACTGACAAGGTTATGGAGGCTCTAACCTCTATAGCATATATCCCACTACCCTAAAGTACCAAATTTCTCCTTCCAAAGAAAACTGAAGTCTACCAATAATGACCAGAATAAAATATTTTTTAAATCTCCATCTTCATATGCCAAAAGGCAAGGGAAATCCTATGGCAGAAAATAAAGAATGATGTTTCAAATAATTAAGTGCAGAACAAATAGCAGGATTTCAGAGAAATAGGTTCTAGTCCTGTCATTAATAGCTAGATAGGCCCTTAAATTCCCCAGGTCTTCAGACTCCTCATCTAAAGAAATAGAGAGTAAAACTTTATCACTGCTAAGGCTCTCTATCAGCTCTAATACTTTAGGAGTCTATGGAAAAGAAAATAAACAGAATTCATTCTTTCTTCCATTTACTCAACAAATGTTACTGTGTACTTGTAGTGGAGGACTATGTGTTCACCAAACAAACCCATTTTGTTTTCTTCCTGATACACACATTTCATGGGCTAACTTGAAAGTAGGTGTGTCTTTGGAATAGAGTTCTGGCCAGTGAGAAATGAGTGCAAGTGAGATGCACCAACCCTAACCTGGCCCATAGAGCCTTCTGCTCAATCCTCAGGCTCATGACCTGCCCTCGCCTGCCAGCCAGAGACAGATGATCCAATAAAGGGTTCCAAGGCCATAGGGAATGTCAGGGTAACTGGATGAAAGAAGTCTGGGTCACTGAATGTCTGCATGGAGCAATGCACTCCCTCCCAAGCAGGAAATAAGCGAAGTTAAACCACTGAGATTTGGGGGTTCTTTGTTACAGCAGATGGTCTACTCTCCCTATGAAATACCTTATATACATGATCACCTTTAACCCTCCCAACAATCTGAGCAGTAGATAATACTATTTACGTTTTACTGATGAAGAAATTGAACCTCAGAGAATGGAAGCAATATGTCAAGGTCGCATAGCTTCAAAGTGACACAGGCAAGATTTGAACCTATTTGGATCTCTAACTCCAAAGTCCACCCTCTTTATTCTTGATCACACATTTGCTACCAAAGCTCCCCTACACCCCTGCTTGCTCCTGGGTACCTTGGACTTGATGCTAACAGTTCCTGCAGGTGCTACTCCAACACAAATAAACATGTTACTGAGTAGCAGTGCAGGATATGGCAAGTAGGCCTATCTAGAAACCATAGGAAATAGAAGGCCATAGCTTGGTTTTGCTGCAGTCAAGTATGGTCTTGTATCTGACTCAATTTGGCCTATGAACAATAGAAGATTAAAGTTCCCAATAAGACCAAATAACCAGAAATACCAAATCAAGAGATAACTATATCACTTTAATTCTCCCTTAAAGGAGTCAATTTGACATCATTAAGAATGACATTTAAATGCTAATTGAAAAGCAGTGTTTCCACATTTCTAGACAAGTATTTGCATGTTAATTAATTCTGAGGATAAGAAGAGCAGCTTCCAATATGAGGTGTCAGAGGAGACAGAGTTCCTTTGCAGAGGAAGATAAAAGGCTATGGCAGAGACATAATTAAATTACCTGGTTTCAAGAGTTTTAAAAAGAAATGTTATCCTTCACATTGCAAATTCATATTGCTTTTTTGTGAAGAATGCATTTTAATGAATGGACCAAAGTGTAGATTTTCAACATCAATGCCCTTTTAATGTAGTACCCTCATCACAGATCAAAATGGCTTTTACCAGAACAGTGGCTAATGAGCTCACAAAGACTGTCAATACTGGAGACAGAAGCTTAGTGCCCTAGAAGCCAATATACCATAAACACACTCTGAATTGTCACAAAGAACATCAGCTTCAATTTTTTAACATTTCTTTTTAAAGGAGTAATGCAAGTAAGTACAAACCCACAAACCACAGACTCAGAACTATGTGAAGCTGTATATTTTATAAATTAAGTTACTTCAAAAGATGATCATTTTCTCTCCCAGATTAAGAAAACTTAAGATATCTATGACTTACAGAAATGTGGTAAACTATTCATTTGTAAACCAATTATAACATTAACTTTTCTCTCTACTTGAACCCTCTAAAATTCAAAAGGTCTCCGTAAGTATTCTTTCTCCATGGCAGTCATAGTCATTTGCATAAGTTCAATAAGAATCTGTTCTTATAACAGGACATCATTGGAAATATTGGTTATTTTACCAAGGCTTTGACTGGAATGTCATATTTGAGACACACGCATAGACTCAGGTATGACCAAACAGCTTTAAGAAACTAAGGTTGAGTTTATGAAATCTGGAGCCATAAAGCCACTTGGAAATGTTGGCCTGATACCTCGCTCACAGAGTTACCAGCAGCCTTACCAGGTGAGTAAAGAATGTCACTTTCTGGCAGGTGCAGGAAACTCAGGATACTTTGATGACCTCAAGAAGAGGAATCTGCCCAAATCTATAGGTATTATAGGCATGACGGCAAATACTTGGCTTGGCTTCTGGCCTGGAAAGGCTACTAAAAGCTCAACCTAAAGATTCCTTATTAAAAATTCCAGCAAAGCAGATTCTAAAAGATCTATATTAGCAATCATTATTCTTACTGAGCTTATGTAAATAATGAGGCCAAGTTTGTTAAAAGTGGACCTTTTGCAGACAGGTCATCCTGATTTGGCTACCTCTGATTTAAAAATAAGGGTTATCATAGAGAAAAACTATGTTTCAATAACACATCTTTGTGGATGTTCAATTATAGCTTTGATCCTCTTTATATGAATGTTGTTTGCCAAACTTAGACTACTTGAGGTAAAATTCAGAGAAATAGCCTTTCTATCTCTACACAATGGCTCATGTACAAGATAATCTTTATGCTTTTTATTCTATGGAAATAATAACAGGACTCCATGGGTATATGATTATTTAAACAACAAAAATGGAATTCCCCAGCAAGTTGTATAACTCAACTAGCACGCTGACCAATTCCATATGGCTTAGGATGACAAAATTGCTCCTTTAACACCAGAGCATATCCCCCTGCATGGGTTAACTATGGACGTGAAGATAATGGATGACCCCACTTAATGATTGGATTGAATGATGTACTTGGGGATATACTTATCTCTTGAGACAAGTTTTCTTCCACTTGCAAATGATTCCCTGTAATTATAATACTGTCCAGGCTAGCCCTCAAACAAAGAGGGCTTCTTGATGGTTTTTCCCTTAGTCATATTTATCCTAAAAGTCACCTCTAAGGTACAATTGCAAACAAAGGCTACAGCCAAGCATACAATTGCCTTCATGGTTAAAAGAGCCTCAAAGCTCACTATGGGACTTGCAGGACTTTAGACAGGACAGTGATATAAAATAGGCAAAATAGTATGCTTGCTCCAAGACTCTAATAATACTTCCCAAGCAACTGGATACACTCAACAAAGAATTAAGTCAAGTCAGAGAGGGACTTCTGAAGAACCATACCACTATTGACTGTCTATTATTGCTACACCATTTGGGGTGTGAAGAGTTTCTTCATATGTTGTTTCAGCATTACAGATAATTCTCGCAAAGTGTCCCAAGTAATAGGTGACATTTGTGATCAATTAAAAAAGATAAAGATATCCAATGATCTATTTGACAAAACAGGTAACTGGAGATATTATTTAAGAAATGTAATCAAAATTTGGGGTCTAATACTTATTTTATGTTTATCCTTTTGCATGTGCTGATGAATGTACCTTTTGCTGCCCATCATGATCCCAGGGAGCATACTGTGGACCTCTTGACTGACCCCTGAAAATACTCTGATTGCTGTCCCCTCATACCATCTCTTTTTTTAGCCTGAAGAAGCCAGAGCGGTCATTGTTCCATTCCCTAACAGCAGTTAGGGTTACTATTCCAGGGGGAGGTGTGAGTTAGGGACAAACAGAGCTAGGCAGGGCTAGGTAGGGGGCCACAGAATCAGACTCATAGAAATCCCAAAAATGCTGAGGTGTAAGGAAACCAGAGAGAGGGAGCAAGCCAGACCACCCTGCCCTAGGCATGTGTGTGTGTGGGGGGGGTGGGGGGAGCAGTTATGACAGTCATCTGTGACCAAAAGAATAACCAGACCCCAAAGAAGAAGTAAGCCATTAAAGATGTTATCATCAGTCCTAATTCAAACCAAGATGACACAAGAATCTCAAGGCCACAAGTTTCCCAGTCAATTCTCAATAAAAGATTGCCACTACAAGCCCTCAGTGGCAACCCTATCGGGACCCATCTCACTTCTGAAAGCTTTCTCTGTATCCTCACTTAAAAAACTTCTAACATTTTACTCTCCTTTGTCCACCAGATTCATTCTTCGACTCTGTGAAACAAGAACCAAGCTCTCCCATTATCACTACTACACACATTATTGCTAAGATATTACTAAGTATGTAAAGGACACAGAGATTTGGAGAATAATCACAAAGTGAAATAGGGTTTTCTTTTTGCTCTTCAGCAAAGGCCCATTCAAGTAACAAAAGGATGCTGGTTAACTCATTTGTTGTACAGACTCATATTTTGTGAATATATGGGACAAAGGGTTTTACCTAAAGATTAAAAAAAAAAAAAAGATAGAAAATATGCAAAAGCTAAGAAGAAGCCACTCACAAAGACCTACAAATGGCTTACTCAATCCCACTAGCGATAAAAAATGCAAATTTAAGGAACAACGAGTTATTATTTTTTCTCATCAAACTGAAAAATATTTTTAAAAATCACTAATTCCCTAGGTTGACAAGTTTAGAAACTATTATAACAGCGGGTGAGAGCTTAAAATGGTACAATTTGCAGGGGAAGCTAAATCTCAGTGTTCCAGTTTCATAGTTTGAGAAGTTAATTATAAGGAAATAAAAAGGTATTAAAATATATATACACATGAATGTTTATAGTCATACCATTTATAACGGTGAGAAAAATAGAGATAATCTAAGTTTACAACATAAAGTTATTTATTAAATAAATTTTGACGTTACCCACAAGATCCTATAGCCATTGAAAAGAATTATAAAGCCAAATAATTAAAATATGAAACACTGAGTGAAGTAAAGACCAAATGGGAAGATCTTCCATGCATATGAACTGTAAGGCTCAATATTACAAAGAAGTCAATTCTATAGATTTGACTTTCAAAGCAATTGATCTATAAATCCAAAGAAATCTTTTTTCTTATATTACCTTTCTTAATTCAAAGCAACCTTGATCAAAATCCCTGAAGTGTTAGTAGACTCTGTGTATGTTTGTAGAAATCAATAAACTGGATCTAAGCTTTATTTGGAAATGTAAAGAACTAAAGAATATCATCAGCAGTTGGTACAAAGGGGACTTAAACTCCACTTTATTAAGCTACAGTAATCAAAACTTATATTAGCACAAAAGAAATACACCAATAGAAGAGAAGACAAATTCCAGAACTGGATCTGTGCATATACAGATATTTAATTCATGAATTATGATAACACTGCCAAGCAATGGAGAATGGATGATCTTTTTGGTAAATGCTACTTGATCAACTGGATACCAACATGCTACGAAATTAAACAAATCTAACTTCCCACCATAGACATAAATTAAATCTAAGTGAACTGTAGATCTAACTATGAAAAGTAAAACAATAAAGCTGATGTAAGATAACACAGGAGGATATATATCTTCAGGGCTCTGGGCTCGAGACAAAGCAAAGATTTCTTAAGTAGGACTCAAAAATCACTAATATTAAAGAGGAATTGGTAAATTAAATTAGAAACTTCCACTAACCTCTATTAAAAAAGAAAGAAAAGGAAACCAAGAGTAGGAGAAGATTTTTCTTGTGGGGTGGGAGTATATTTTTAACACATGTAATGAACAAAGAAACTTATATCTAGAATATATGAAGTACAAATAAATAAGAAAAAGTCTGGCAATCCTATAGAAAAAAAGGGCAAGAAACCTAAAGAAGCACTTTAAACCTCCTCCATCCCTGCCAAAGATACCCAAATGGCCAATAAATACATGAAAAAGTGTTCAACCTTATTAGTTATCAGGAAAATGCAAATTAAAATCACAAGATACTACCATACACCTATCAGATTAATCAATATAACTGACAATACCAAGTGTTGCCAAAGATATGGAGCAAGAGAAACTCACCTATGTGGGGTGTAGATAGGTGCAAGCACTTTGGCAGTATACCTTAAAGTTGAACACAAATACATCCTGGGACCCACTAACTCCATTCCTAGGCATACGAACAAACAAACAACAAGAATTAAAACCTTCTCATGTATACCAAAAGCCATGTCCAAGAATGTTCATAGCAACATTTTTCATAGTACTCCAAAACTAGAAACAACCCCAAAGGCTATCAACAACTGAGTAAGTAAATATTTTAGTATTTCATTTCAATGAAAAAATATTCAACAGCCACAGTGAATGAACAAATAATAATACTGCTTAAAAACATGGATGAAACTCACAAACAAAAGTAGAGAAAAAAGTCAAAATCAAAAAACTACATATGCTTCTTTTACATAGTTTAAAAACAGTCACTACAGTGTTAGAAGTCACAATGGCAGTTATGTCTGGTGGGGAAGAGGAGGCTGTGGAGGGCTCCTGGGGTACTACAAATGTTTCTTGACCTACGTGGGGGTTACAAAATGTGTTTGCTCTGCAATCATTTAGGATCTGTGCACTTTCCTGAACATTTGTTATACTGCCATTAAATATTTTAATCTGTATTTACTGTCTTGGAAATATGCCCATAATATATAAAATGGAAAAAAGTAGCTTAGTAAATTATATCTAATTCACCTTTTGAGACATATAGAAGCATTCTTATCTAACATATCTAGGAGTAGAAGTTAATTGCTTGATTTCAAAAGCTAGTGAAAATGAAGATTCATTAAAAAAAAACAAAAACAAAACACCACCTGCTGCCTAAAACATCTCATTTTTTCACTTAAAGCTAAGGACTTGAGTATTGCTTGCTAGAATTCCACATCATCTTTCCTGCATAAATCATATCCATAATCCATCTTCTCTATTTTCATTTTCAGTTTTGTTAACATGGAACAAAAATGTAAATACACTTGTGAAGTATTATGAATATGGAATCCTTCATGGCTTTTAACATTTCTTCTCAAATCTTTTACAGTTATTCCACCCGCTATGAATTCCAGAGCAACTATTTCAGGATCGGTCTTGATCACAATTTGCTAAAGCATTCAACCTAATTTTAGTGGAGAAAACTGCTCTATTTTTATACCCATATTTCATTGGTTTATGTAATATTTAGATTACATAATTGCAATAGTAAATGCAACTGGTATGAACAGAACTAAGAAAAAACACAAAAGACTTTTAGTAAGCATACAATTTTGGGTACACTAAAGAGACATTTGTTAGTAGAGTGCTTTTAGCCTTAAGAGCGCTTCTATATTTAAGTCTTTGTCTAAGAAATACAGACTATCTATTCCAAAATGTTAATACTGGTTTATCTGGATTAAAATAATGTTTAATTTAATTTGCTTGTGTATTTCTTCAAGAGACTTGTATTCATACATTTTTTTCAAGTCATAAAAAGCTTGTTATGAGACCACTTTAAGAAAACTGGTGGGATTTGGAGAAAATAGATGACCTGAAGTCTGCTCTCCTCTAAGTGAGTGTGAAATGTGATGATTTGAGCTATTACATCAAACAGATCAATTGAAACTCCAGCTCTGTCATTTGCTAACTGTACATCCTTGGCCATGCCTCCCCTCTAAAACTTTGGTTTCTTTTCTGTAAAATAGGGATCATATCACCTACTGCAAGCAGCTACTGCTATGGGAATTAATGTAATAATATAGGATCTAAAGCTGAAGCATAATGCCTCACACACAGTAAGTCTTCATAAATATTATCTTAAAAAACAGAAACAAGAGGGAGGGACCAAGATGGCAACATAGAAGGCTCCTGAACTTCCCTCCTCCCACAGACACACCAAAAATTCAGCTGCACATAATGATGCCCTCTGAGAAAAATCCAGAAATTAGCTGAGTGACACCTACAGATCAGGCAAGTGAGAAAATTCCCACATTAAAATAAGCACAAAAAGGGACACCTGGGTGGCTCAGCCTTTGAGCGCCTGCCTTCTGCTCAGGACATGATCCTGGAGTCCCGGGATTGAATCCCACATCGAGCTTCCTGCTTAGAGCCTGCTTCTCCCTCTGCCTGTGTCTCCGCATCTCTCTCTCTCTGTGTCTCTCTCATGAATGAATAAATAAATAAATAAATAAATAAATAAATAAATAAAATCTTTTTAAAAAAAAAATAATAAAATAAAACAGGCACAAAAGGCTGAGACACATCTTGCCATAATCCCACCCCCAACATTGTGCCATGTAATCAGGAAGGGAACTTCCAACTCCCAGCTTCTCCCTGAGGAATGAAGGGTTTGGACCACACATCTAGTGCCCCAACTTTTAAGACTCTCACCCAAGGGACAGTCTCCCAAACGCCTTGCTCTGAAAGCCAAAAGGTCTTGCATCTATGAGACTCATAAGATTATAGAAAACAAAGAAGTAGTTCTTATTGGGCACGTAAGCACTCACCCAGGCTATCCCCCAAGGGTTCATTGCAGAGAAATTAGACAAAAACATCCATCACTCAGTCTTTACCTAGTAGGGATTTGTGTGCATACTTTACAAGCTGCTGCCTGAGGGTCTGACTTCCATTTGGCATGCATCTAGGGGCTGGCTGCAATCCACTTTAGAGCCTGGGGGAGCTGGCGGGAACCCTTCCCTACCTTCACTCTCTGGCCCAGTCCAATGATAAAACCAAGTCACCTGCACCTCTCCAGAGAAAGCTTGAACACCTGTCTGGCACCCCAGCTTTTGGGACTGCCACCTGAGACAGGCCCCCAGACTACCTAATCTCTGATAGCCAACAGAGCTTACATTCCTGAGTGCCACAGGACTGTAGCAAACAAAGAAGCAGTTTTTAATAGGCATCCCTGAGCACTCACTATGGCTATACCCCTAGGGCTCAACACAGACAGAACAGGCAAAAATGCCCTCTCCTAGTTTTCACTGGAAGGACTATGGCTAACATTCCAGGAGCTGCTGCTGCCTGAGGATCAGCTTCTAATTAGCATGCTTATAGGGGCTAACTGCAATCCTTCCTGGAGTCCAAAAGTGCCAGTGGGCACTTCCTCCTCCTCCCTCAGGCTCTTCCCAACAATAAAACCGAGTCACTAGTATTTCCCTGGAAGGAGCTTCTCTACTCATTGAGTGCCCCAACTTTTATGGCTGACTCAAGGAACAAGCCCCCATTTGATAGTCAAGGTGGCTTGCATTCATGAGTCCTATAGGAAAATGTAAATAGAGAAGAAGTTTTAAATTGAAGCAGGAGTACTTACCCACTGCACAGGGCTATATACCCAGGATCAATGCAGAGGCACCAGACAAAAAATGCCTATCTCCCAATTTCTACCAGGAAGGGGTATAAAGTATACACATACTTAAAGTATATATACTTTCCCAGCTATATAATAATAATTCTTTTTGTTTCCATTCATATGTATGCTTGGAACTGTGTTTTTTATATCACAAATTTCTAAGGCAATCAGTGAAAGCACCCCCAGGAAACCATTCATTCCCTCACCCTCCATAATAGGCTCCCCTTCACCACACGGCCACACTGCGAATACCACTGTAAGGCACAGGGAATATTGGTGTTTACTGGAAAAAGTACTGCTCTAGGAATCAAATGACCTGAGGTAAACCATGGGTCTCAGCTTCCTTGTCTCTAAAATGGAGATATTTTCCCTACCTACTTCACAGAAGGTGAAACAAATCACACATTTTAAAGAGCAGTGTAAACTGGAAAGTGCTATAGAAATATAAGACATTATTATTACTATTATTACTAATTTAAACCTTCATTAAAAACAACAACAACAACAAAAAAACACAGCAATTCCCTCTTGACCTCTCCCCAAATAACTGTTCAAAAAGCTCTTTACTTCCTGAGAAGCAGGCAGTTAGCACTAAAATGTTTATCTTCAAGTATATCAAGCTGACGATCTAATCATTAATAATTTCAAAAATATTGAGCCTTTTTCATTCTCTAGATTGGACCTAGACTAAATCTTATATTTCCAATTTATAACCATCTCAAAATTTAAGATGTCCATTCAGCTATATCTTAATTTCTGAATCAGAAACATTTGTTGATCCCTTACATTCATTGTCCATGGGGATTTCTTTCCCAAATAATGCAAAATTGGAAGGATGCCTTTCATTTATATGTGGTATTTATCCTTTTCACCATATTCATAGAAAGAATTGCACATAAAATCACAACAAAAGATTAAGAAAGATAAAAGTTTTTATATACTAATGACCTCCATTCCATTCCCTATAGTCAAAAAATAATACTACTGCTTACAAAATATCACAAATAATTCTACAATTAGGAAGAAAATTCCTCTAAGCCTGCCACAGACACTTTCCTAGCATGAAGGTGAATTTCTTGAGCAACTGAGACTCAAACCCTCCTTCCATGAAAAACTAATAAGAAAGAAAAAAAAGGGATGGGGACACAAGAAGGAGCAGGAAGAAATGTGATATTTGAAACTCCAAGATGACTTTATTAAACCCATTGATAAAAAAGACTAAGAAGCACCATCTCTTATGTCATTTGTCATTGAAGAACACCACCATCCAACCCGTCACACAAACCAGAAATTCCCAAGTTACTCCAGGCTTTCTTCTCCCTCTTTTTTATCCCTAAATATTTCTAGGACTCTGTCATTTCCCTCCATCCCTACTGCCTTAATCACCACTCACTGGAATTACTGTAATAGCCTTCAAACAGGTCTCCCTGCTTCCAAT
Source organism: Canis aureus (assembly GCF_053574225.1). Taxonomy (NCBI): domain Eukaryota; kingdom Metazoa; phylum Chordata; class Mammalia; order Carnivora; family Canidae; genus Canis; species Canis aureus. The sequence continues at coordinate 40,576,388 of NC_135623.1, read as the reverse complement.
CTTCTCATTTCTAATTCATTGTTCACAGAGTGGCCAGAGTGATTTTTCTTAAGCCAAAATCCTGATCATGTCTGATCCCCCGATTAAAATAACTCAGCAGGAATAAAATCCTAAATCCATAATGTGGTTTATAAAACCCTTCAAAATCTAAGCCATGCAAATGGCTCCAGTGTCATCTCACACCCTGCCCCTCACACTCTGCCTGCTAACCATACCGAACTTCTCAAAACACCCTGCACAGGTCATATTTTCTCTCTCCTTCTGTGCTGTAGAAATAATGGAGCAACCAAAAGAAATAAGGCACATTTCTTTCATTTAACAAGACCACAAGTAAGCAAGAGACACTGGGGTGAACGTCTCGACACTCTGAGAAGCAGTGAATCTAATGTTCTTTAGACCTCTCCCTCAAGGTCCCATATGGAAGCTATGGATGTTGCATTCATATTCCAGACATGAGAAAAGGTGGACGAGAGACTAGAAAATGGGGTGGGACTAACAAAACAGTGACAGTAGCCAAGGGTATGCTTACTTTAGTTGAGTTAAACACTGTTCTAAGTGTTTTATTTATATTCATTTACTCACTTAAAGCTGTGAGGGAGCCATTCCAGTCTATTCTCCATTGCGTGGGTATAATTTGCCCAAGATTCCATGATTAGTTAAGTGGAAGATCTAGGATTCAAACTCAGAGTCCATGTTCTTTAACTAGACTTACTCAGCCTCCCCTAAACAAATAAAAATAGCCTGTCAAATATCTGCCACCTGGAGCTCTCTTTCCAGCCTCAGGCTGTAAAATCCACCAGATGGAACAAGCCACTAACTCACACATCACTGCTGAAATGCTGCAGTCAGTGGAGCCTGGCATCACCTTCTGCCACAGTATTAGCTTTGTGCGTGCAGCTTGGGACCACAGTTACACAAAAGCACACTATTAAAAATTTCCCAATGCAGAACAAAACCAAAACAAACAGTAGAAGAGGATTGTCCTCCCAATTTATTTATTTATTTATTTATTTATTTATTTATTTATTTATTTGCCTTTTAAAGTGGCTAAAAGGGGTACCTGGGTGGCTCAGTCAGTTTAGCACCTGCCTTTGGCTCAGGTCATGGTCCTGGAGTTCTGGGATCCAGCTCCACATGGGTCTCCCTGCTCAGCAGGGAGTCTACTTCTCCCTCTGCCCCTCCCCCTTTTTGTGCAGGCTCTCTCTCTCTCTCTCTCTCTCTCTTAAACAAATGAAATCTAATAAAATAAAATAAAAATAAAAGTGGGTAACAATCTTTTGTCAAGGGAGATGTTGGACAAAAAGTAAAATATAGAAAGACTTTCTAAACTTGAATCCAAAATGCTAATTAGAATTAGAAGTATTTATTTATCATCCATAAGACTCTCCATAATCTAAGGTTCAAATACTCAAAGTGAGAGAGGTGGTTTATCTACATTAAAAATATATATATGTAGATAGATAGACAGACAGATACACTGCCTTGACTTATACCCCCTATACCAGAGCTGTGAATCTGCCCTTTTCCTGTTAGCAGATTTTTTTTAATAGAGAAGAGCAAAGCTTGCACTCATATTTTTTCCTCTTGGGTCACCACAAGTTCACATCAATGTCTCAGAACTTAAAGCCACAGAATAAAGTAAGACAGCAGTGACTCCAGCTCAAGTCAGTTCAGACCTTAACTGTACCTCCTATTTATTGCTGGGTGGCCTGGGTCTCAGCTTTCTCATCTGCAAAAGAAGGAAAAGGCCCACTTGGTGGAGTTGTAGTGCAGATTAGAGAAAATCATCATGACTTTCAAGCACAGCATGACATTCAAGACAATATTATCGTCATTCTCCAAGCAGTGCAGGGTTCACAGTTGCTAACTTTGCAGCTACCAACATTCCAGCAAATATCATGCATGTGTTGCTCACCACCAATAAATCAGACCAGCACAGCAGGGGGCCTCCCAACAGGAAAATAATTTGTTGGGTTTCTTTTGTTTTGTTTTGTTTTGTTTAGCTCACATGTTCTTTACTATTTTAGCACTTGGGAAGGGATACATTTAAAAAATATAACTATTTCATCAATTCAAATAAGAAATGCTACCTATGTGTGAGAAAGTATTACATGATCTCTGAAAGAGCCTGTTGAGAAAGGACTCAGAGCACTGCCTCTGGATAGGGGACAAGGGACTAGGAACAGGAGTAGGAAGGAGACCTTCGGCATGTATGACTTGTGTGCCTGCTGGCAGTTCAAAATAAGTGAAATGTTAACTATTAACACAAAATTAAATAAAGTTCTCTGTATCATTTAAGGTCCATCTTAACTTCCACCTTGATTGAAGCAAACATTTGAGAGCCAAGCCCTATGGCCTATAAGGCTTTCACTGACCTCATGGCTCTTTCTGGCTGGCCTCCCCTTTCTGTAAATGTCCACTGTTCTCATCTCCATAATTTAGCTCCCAATTACACCTCAAATAGTTACCTCATTCAAGAAAGTCAAGCATAACCATCATACTCAGTAGTAAAAAACTGAGAGCTTTTCCCCTAAGGTCAGGAACAAGGCAAGGATGTCCACTCCTGCTTTTATTCAACATAGTACTGGAAGTCCTAGCCATAACAATTTGATAACATAAAGAAATAAAAAGCATTCAAATTGGCAAGAAAGAATTAAAACTCTCACTACTTGCAGATGATATGATGCCATATATATATATAAAAAAAAAAAAAAAACCCTAAAGACTCCACCAAAAAAAACTGATGGAACTGATAAATCAATAAAGTTGCAGGATACAAAATCAATGTACAGAAATCTGTTGCATTCCTATTCCCTAACAATGAAACAGCAGAAAGTGAAATGAAGAAAACAATCCCACTTACAATTACACCAAAAACAATAAAATATCTAGGAATAAACTTACCCAAATAGGTAAAATACCTGTAGTCTGAGAACTATAAAACGCTGAGGAAAGAAATTGACGATGATGCAAAGAAATGGAAAGACATTCCATGCTGATTAGTTAGAACAAATATTGTTAAAATGTCTATATTACCCAAAGCAATCTAGAGATTTTTTTTAAAGATTTTTATTTATTTATTTATGAGATACACAGAGAGAGGCAGAGAGAGAGGCAGAGACATAGGCAGAGGGAGAAGCAGGCTCCATGCAGGGAGCCCGATGTGGGACTCGATCCCAGGACTCCGGGACTATGCCCTGGGCCGAAGGCAGGCACTAAACCTCTGAGCCATCAGGGATCCCCCCAGTCTAGAGATTTAACGTAATCCCTATCAAAATACCAACAGCAACTAGAACTAACAATTCTAAAAATTATGTGGAACCACAAAAGGCCTCCAGTAGCCAAACCAATCTTGAAAAAGAAAACTAAAACTGGAGGTATCACAGTTCCAAATTCCAAGTTATATTACAAGGTGGTGATAATTAAAACAGTATGGTACTGGCATAAAAATAAACACATAGATCAATATAATACCCACAATTATGTGGTCAATTAATCTTCAACGAAGGAGGAATGAACATACAATGGGAAAAAAGACAGTCTCTTCAATAATAGCATTGGGAAAACTGGACAGCCACATGCAAAAGAATGAAACTGGACCACTTTCTTTCACCATACACAAAAAAATAAACTTAAAACGGATTAAGACCTCAATGTGAGACCTGAAACCACAAAAATCCTTCAAGGCAGACAGGCAGTAATCTCTCTGACATTGGACATAACATTTTTCTAGATATGCCTCATGAGGCAAGGGAAGTAAATGCAAAAATGACGTATTGGGACTACAACAACATAAAAAGCTTCCACACAGCAAAGGAAACACCACACAGCAAAGGAAACAATCAACAAAACTACAAGGCAACCCACTGAATAGGAAAAGATATTTGCAAATGACATACCTAGTAAAGGGTTAGTATCCAAAACATATAAAGAACTGATTCAACTCAACACCCACAAAACAAATAATCCAGTTTAAAAATAGGCAGAAGACATGAACAGACATTGTTCCAAAGAAGATACATAGATGGCAAATAGATGTGTGAAAAGATGTTCAATATCACTCATCATCAGAGAAATACAAATCAAAATTACACTGAGATACCACTTCACACCTTTCGGAATAGCTAAAATCAGCAACACAAGAAACAACAGGCATTAGAGAGAATGTGGAGAAAAAGGAACCCTCTAACCCTGTTGGTGGGAATATAAACTCTTGCAGCCACTATGGAAAACAGTACAGAAGTTCCTCAAAAAATTAAAAATAGAACTACCCAACAATCCAATAATCATACTACTGAGTATATACCCCCCCAAAATACAAAAACACTAATTCAAAGGGATACATGCACCCATATGTTTACTGCAGCATTATTCACAATACCCAAATGATAGAAGTAGCCCATGTGTCCATAAACAGATGAATGGATAAAGATGTGGTATATATATATTCAATGGAATATTATTCAGCCATAAGACTGACTGAAATCTTGCCATTTGCAACACCATAGATAGAGCTAGATAGTATAATGCTAAGGGAAATAAGTCAGAGAAAGACAAATACCATATGATCTCACTCACATGTGGAATCTAACAAAACAAATTAGCAAAGGAAAAAAAAGAGAATAAATCAAGAAACAGACTCTTAGCTATAGAAAACAAACTGATGGTTACCAGAGGGGAAGGAGAGAGGTGATGGGTGAAATAGGTGATGGGGATTAAAGAGTATACTTATCATGATTAAAATAAAAATAAAATAAATAATAAAATAAATAAAATAAAATAAAATATAAAATAAAATAAAATAAGTAAAATAAATAAAATAAAATACCCCCAAAAAAAGATAATTGTCTAGAAATCTGCATTGGTCTTGACCCATGCCCAGATACATCATTCTGGAATCACTGAGTGCTAACTCCAAAACAGAAGAGTCACAGATTCTCACCTCATTGGCTACTCTTGGGGAGGGAAGGAAGATAGGAAGGGAGGGAGGGAACAAGGAAGGGGAGGAGGAAGGAAAAATCAGTAAGTCAGTCAGGCATATTTCTCCAATAGACTGCAAATCCCGTAAAAGCAAAGAACAAGCCTTCTGTTTCTTTATTGCTCTCAGCCTCACCTCAGAAATAATAGCAATAAATATTTACTGATTAATCACTTGCCTGACATAATGAGAGTAGTAGTTACAATTGATCGCACCATTTTCAGGTTATCTTTATTCAGAATGTATCATGATGGAACCTGGTTGAGGCAGGCTATCACTTCAAAGACAATAAATCCAGGGGTGCGTGAGTGGTACAGTCAGTCAAGCATCCAACTCTTGGTTTCGGCTTAGGTCACAATTTCAAGGTCATGTGATCGAGGCCCACAATTGGGCTCCACACCCAGCGAAGAGTCTGCTTGAGATTCTATCTCCCTCTGCCTGTCCTCCCATTCACTGACACTCTCTCTCTCTCCCTCTAAATAAATAAATCTTTAAAAAAGAAAAAAAAAGACAATGGACAATGAATTCTTTCTTGAGCTTAAAAAAAGCTTTCAAATTATTAATCTTTTCAAATTTATTTTAAGTAATATTATTGGGCTTTTACTTCCTGCTGAGTTGGGTCTTTGTTTTAGGTTTCTATTGCAGTAGGGTAGTACTTGCTTTCATGTTATTAAGAAACAAAAACACAGAAGATGGCAGGAAAGCAAAATTCATCCTCCAAAAAACACTGCAATTTTTTGATTTCACAGTATTCATCTGCCCCTCCTTTATATGAAAGCATGACAGAATTTTTCTGAAAATCAGCAAGAAATACATCAGGGCCCAAAGCATACTGAGCAATAGAGAATTAAAATTGGGGAAATTTCTAAGAATCTTCCTTCTTCTCATTTGTGACAAAGTGGAACTGGTGCTCTTAAGACCAATTTGGTCACATAGAGAATTTTGCTGAAAATCTGAGAGTCCATATCAGGCAATCAACCTAACGGTGCTATACTGGGAATATGAACTTAAAGTGTTGTAAAAAGTGACATGAGGACAAAGAGAAGGGGATGAAAGTCCAGGTCAACTGATCCCTCTACCCTCTCCCTGTCCCACCAAAGCTGTCTTCCCTTCACTGCCCCTAATCCATTAACAGCCACTCTACCAATCCAACTGCTCAGGCCCCAAAACTAGGAGTCATCCTTGACTTCTCTCTTAGCCCCACTTCCCACTTCCTCAAAGTAACCAATGCTCACCGTGGCCTCCAACGCCACCTTAGTACAAGCCAGCATCATCTCTTGCCTAGAACATGACTAGAACCTCCTAGCTCATCTTCCCGATGATACCCTTTACCTTTTTCCTCTCTTCACACTATACACAGCCTCAAAGTGATCTTTTAAAGAATGACAATCTGACGCTATCACTCTTCACCAAATGCTTCCCAGTACAATCAGGAAAAAACCAAATTCACGTTAGAGTTGCCTAGGGACCTTTTTTAAAATGTTGATGCCTGAATCCCACCACAAAGATCCTAGGGTGTGGCCTGAGCCAGCTGGGGCACTACAAATGTGCAGGCAGGGCTAAGACCCTGCTGACCTGTCCAGTCTCTTCTCCCAGCACTTCTCACCTTGTTCCCTGAATCCCAAACACAGCAAGCAGCCTCCTCTCCTCCCTCTCTCATGCACCCAGCTCAGCCTTACAGCCTGTGTGCCACCGGATCACCTATTGGGCAAATCTTCCCCTTAATCATCACAGCTTTCAGCTCAAATGTCACTGCCTCAGGGAGGCCTTCCCAACCTTGGTGAATGCTGCCTATCACAGTGCATGGTATCTCTGAATCATCACTAAGGAAACTAGTAGAAAACAGAAAGTAATATGGAAAGCAGGGAGCCCGTCACACTTGCCTAAGAGAAACAGGACCTACAGCCATGCTAGTGCTCAATGGGTGCCTGCTGAATTAATGAAATAAACAAACCACCAGAGATATGGACCCTCCAATGTAAGTTTCTACTGAGAAGCCAGCATCCTATATCTGGGCTCTGTTGTGATACACTGTGAGTGGTGAGCTACTCAGGGCCAGTGACTACGGGGTAGGGCAGAGAATATAAAGAGCCTAACAACTCAGACATCTTAGGTTCTAAAGACAGATAATAAGAACTGCTAATCTGGTTAATTTTTCTACAAAACAAAAGCAAGAGCTAGGAAGACTTCTCACAGCAAATGAAAAATGCCTAAATAAAATAAACAACTGGTCTTCGGGCAGCCCCAGTGGTGCAGCAGTTTGGCGCCGCCTGCGGTCCGGGGTGTGATCCTGGAGACCCAGGATTGAGTCCTGCATCGGGCTCCCTGCATGGAGCCTGCTTCTCCCTCTGCCTGTGTCTCTGCCTCTCTCTCGCTCTCTGAATAAATAAATTTTAAAAATATTTAAAAAAAAAAAAAACTGGTCTTCTAAGTATATTAGCCAAACTCCTAAAACTGAGGCCTGGAATTCAAGACCTTCTATTATAAGGCAGAAGGTCCATTTTCCTTCCCTTATATACACACTCCCCGCTCCAGTCATACTAAGTAGCTTGGCCCTCTTCCAGACTTGCTTCATGTCTCTCATCCTCCATACCTTCATCATCCTTCCTCTGGCTCTAGAAATTCCCTTCTCTCCAAATCTCTGTCAAAACTCCAACCATTCTTAAAAGTCCAGATAAAGTATTATCGTATTCATAATACACTTCTTAATCACTGAACTTTCATAACCTATTTTTTCCCCTTTAGTATAGATTGTATTGTAATTTCCATGCTTTCACTCTGGTCCCCTAAAATGTATTCTCCATACAGCAAACAGATGGAACTTTAAAACGTAAAATCCCACTCCCTTCCAAAGGTTTCCCACTGTGCCTACAACCTCAAGTCCCTATGGCTCCAGGCCTACCTCCCTCTTGGATCTCATCCTGGACACTCCTACCTTGCTCACCCCAGCCATCCTGACTCCTGCCAGTTCGGCAGAGTGGCTCACTCTTCCCCTCAGGGCACTGACCCCTTTGTATTTACTTCTCCTTCTGACTAGGACACTCCTCTCTTGGCACTCCAAGGCTGGCTTCCTCTCATCCTTCAGATGTTTCCTGAAATAGTCCCCTCCACCAGGAGCCTTCCCAGCCTACCCTAGAAGGCAGCTTTCTCCTTTGCTGCCACTGCAAAGAGTATTTATTCTCTTCACAGCCCATTTCACAACCTGTATTTACTTTTTTTTTTTTTTTAAGATTTTATTTATTTATTCATGAGAGATATACACAGAGACAGAGAGAGAGAGAGAGACACAGGCAGAGGGAGAAGCAGGCTCCATGCAGGGAGCCCGATGTGGGACTCAATCCTGGGTCCCAAGGATCACACCCCGGGCTGAAGGCGGTGCCAAACCACTGAGCCACCTGGGCTGCCCTGTATTTACTCTTTATAGGCTTATCTGCTGTCTCTTTATTACACATTCATTAGCATATAAGCTTCTAGGATGCAGTAACCATACCTGCCTTGTCACCACTATTACACTGTCCCCTCAGTTCCTGGTAGAATACTTGTATATGGGGCAGGAGGAAGGTGTCAGTGAGTGAGTGAGTGAATGAATGAATGAATGAAAGAAAGAAAAAAAATCATGTCTAGGGACACCTGGGTAGCTCAGTAGTTGAACGTCTGCCATCGGCTCAGGCCATGATCCTGGGGTCCTGGGATCGAGTCCCACATCGGGCTCCCTGCATGGAGCCTGCCTCTCTGTGTCTCATGAACAAATAAATTAAATCTTAAAAAAAAAAAAATCACGTCTAAGTATTAGTCTCCACAAGTTGATGAAGTCATTTTTCTTAGATTCACCATGGAACTTTGTCTTCTATCTCTCTAGTAGTATATTCTCCTTGGAGTACCTGGTATTAGTCATTTGTGTGTGAATTTGTCATCAACCAAGCTAGATTTGTTCTTAAGCATCTTTGTTTCCACCACGGCACCATATTAAAAGCTCAAAAAAGAAGGATCAAAGAGGGCAGCCTGGGTGACTCAGCGGTTTAGTGCTGCCTTCAACCCAGGGCCTGATCCTGGAGACCCGGGATCGAGTCCCGCATCGGGCTCCCTGCATGGAGCCTGCTTCTCCCTCTGCCTGTGTCTCTGCCTCTCTCTCTCTCTCTCATGAATAAATAAATAAATAAATAAAATCTTAAAAAAAAAAGGATAAAAGAAAGGATCAGGAGAGAGGATGGGAAGAAGGAAGAGAGAGAGAAAAAAAGGAGAGAACAAAAGGGAAGGAAATCAGGAAATCATAAGAAAAAGATAAGAACAGAAGGAATTATAGGGAACATGAATATAACACACAGATTAGTAAGGTAACAGTTTTCTTCTAACTGCAATATTTTTGGCCAACATTTCTGTATTTTTTCCCCTAACCTCTTTTCTACCTTCTTTTCATTTCAAATGAAAATCCTCCCTACACCCTTGTGCTGCTTTTACCTTGGGGCCCAAATGGACAAATGACTACTGTTGTCCACTTCTCTCGGGGGTGGGCTAGCCTGTAATATCTACAATTAGCAGACTTGGCCTTGAAAGCCCAAAAAGGGTAGCTGCCCCTCCTTAGCATCCAGGGGAGTAACTAACCAGGCAGTCAGCTCTAAATCAAAGTTTACTTTGAAAAGAGTAGACAACCAATGCTTTCCATTCCTGGAAATCAAATGAACAGTCTTTGTTGTTCTCACATTTTCCTTTGGCCACTTTTTTCTATCTGTGTTGAGTTGAGCTGCATGTTTTCCTCTACTTCCTGTTGCTTGTTTTTTCTGGGATCAGAGGGAGCGTGCCTGTGAATATATTGTACCAAAGGGATTTTTTTAAGTCCGTTCATAAAAGAGAAAATCATGCTTAACAAGGTCCTTTCTTGGCTATAGGAAAAGAGATGGTAATAAAGCGAGCAGTGGGGCAAAGGAAAAGGAAGAAGAGATGAAGAAAGGCTCTCAGTGGGCAAAGTGCAAGCTAAGTTGGAAACAGAAATGATTTCAAAATAGCCAAATAGTATTCTCTGGTGACTAACATGGAAGATGAAGAGCTTCAGAGAACAAAATAATGGAATCAGTTTTTCAGCCAAAGAACTCAAGAGGAATGTTTTCCCCCTTTATCAAGTACCTAAGCAAAAAAATACAGAGGAAGTCTATAAATGTTTGGAGAAGCTAAATAAATGTTTTACTATTCATTCATCTATGCAACTTTTTAACTGTAAAAGATTTCTTCTCTTCTTGTGCAATTCTCCCCATTCCCTGTGCCCTCCCCCCACCTCCTAGGCAAGATTATATCAACAGTTATTATTTCTTTGGTTTTTTTCCAGTCCAGTTACATCAAGTGCAATAAAAGTAAACATACTTATCATATTGCATGTTGTGTAACACAATACAGTTCTCCATTCTGCTGGTCCTCGAAACTTAAGAAGTAATAAACACTGTACACTCCCACAAAATTAAATGCTTTGGTATTTCAAATTCTTAGTAGAATGTTTCTTAGCCCTTGAATTCCCAGAAACCTGTAAAGATAGCTCAGAAGAAACAAGGTGCTATAAAAGCACAACAAATCAATAGTTACAAAATGATTAGAAGAACTTATCTGATTTCTGAGCTGTGAACAGTCCCAGCCTAAAGGTTCCATATTTTCTTTCTTGTAATAAAATAATAAAACTGGATACTTGGGAGTTAAACTAAAACAGGATCTTTTTTTTTAAGGATTTTATTTATTTATTCATGAAAGACACAGAAAGAGAGAGAGGCAGAGACACAGGCAGAGGGAGAAGCAGCCTCCATGCAGGGAGCCTGATGTGGGACTCAATCCTCGGACTCCAGGATCACGCCCTGGGCCAAAGGCAGGTGCTAAACCGCTGAGCCATCCAGGGATCCCCATACTCCCAGGATCTTAATGAAGCTCTTGAATATAAATTGATATAAAGTGGTATCACATCAAAATCTACAAAATCCAAAAATAATGATAAAATCATGTAAATCAAATTAACAACAAATCAAATAATTTGAACAATGCCAAATGTAAAAAAGTTCAACTGCATCTCAAACACCGAAACATTGAGATGATCTTATTCTATTTAAAGCTGCCATTGGGGCACCTGGGTGGCTCAGTTGATTGTTTAACTCTTGACTTTCTTGATTTCAACTCAGGTCATGATCTCAGTGTCCTCAGATGCAGCCCTGAGTGGGGCTCTACACACAGCAGAGAGTCTGCTTCTCTCTCTCTCTCTCTCTCTCTCTCTCTCAATCTGTCCCTGCTTCCACTTGTGTGTGCTCGCTATCTCTCTAAAATAAATACTTTAAAATAAATAAATAAATAAAGCTGCCATGAACTACAAAAGATCCACAAAAGATTTAACTAAAAGAAATGAGTCAAACTATAAATTATGTTTCTTAGTATCCTATGAGAAATATTTAAGTTGTTGATTTGGAGATTTGTGTTTCCTTCCTTAAAAATTGTAGAGTTTCTAGACAAGCCCCCAAATTATCTTTGTTTGATAAATTATAAAATAAGAATTACAAGGAGCAAAAAAATCTCAAGTTCATTTCTAAACATATGTTCTGATAAATCTTCAGAACCAAATTCTAGATTCTAATCTCAAACATCTGGATGCCTGTCCACAGGCTAGTGACTGGTCTTCATTCTTTATTTGGTAATAAAACTTTTGGAGCAAATCAACTATGGTAATAATAGTAGCAATGAGGATTAACTGATAACACTAACTCCTTAGCAAACACGAAAGTATGGTATGAACACACATTACTAAACTCTAATAAAAGAAGTAGTGTACCATATTATCTGCTCTACCTCAATTACATACTAAATCCAACCACCCTTTGCTACTGCACCACTTCCACACCTGTCTAGTCACCATGATCCCTCACTTGGACAACTGCCATGGACTCTTGACTGGCCTCCCTGATCCTCAACAATCTATTTTTCCACTCCAAAGCCAGACAAATCTTTCAATACTATCCACTAGAACATGACACTCCCTTGCACATTTTCTCATCCCTTCCTCCTCCTCCTTATCCTTTTTCTCCTGTAGGAATAGACTGGATGCACATCATCCTATGGTTGTTTTCTCTTTCTCAAGCTCTGATGAAAATTGGCTAAGAAAATTGGTCCCCCAAATTAGCACATTCTTGGTAGTGATACCTTACTACTTTCAAACTTTGGAGCAAAAAAATTACAAGAGTCATTAATACCTCACTTATCCAGAAGCCACATGTCTAAGGAGCCCAACTTTCTAAAATACTAACTAAAAAGAACCAGAGGTTACAGAAATAGAAAAGGAGACTCATAGATACCACAAAGTCCCCATGTTAAAGTACCCTCATATTTTACACAAAAGTAGTAACTCCAGTCATCTACTTTCCTACATATAACAAGAGAGGATATATTGTTGGCGACTGGAGCTCTTGAGGTAGGCATGTGGCAGTATCAGAAAGTGAACACTAATAGCCTGTCAGAGAGGAGGAGATAGCAAAACTATGAAAAATGGGCATGAGAATTAAAAACAACAACAACAGTAATATATATGGTAATTGGTGTCATGGAATAAGTCCACCTGGAGTAGACCTTAATATATCACTTTATTACAGCACCATATTTCCAAACTGATCATCAAATAACAGGAAAACATTAGATGGTATTCCAAATACTTCATTAAGAGGATGGGGAGGGTACCTGAGTGGCTCAGTTGGTTAAGCAGCTACCTTCAACTCATGAAGATCATGATCCCAAGGTTCTGGGATTGAGTCCTACATCAGACTCCTGCTCAACGGGGAGTTTGCTTCTCCCTCTCCCTCTGCCACTCCCCTTGCTTATGCTCATGCTCTCTCTCTAATAAACAAATAAAATCCTTAAAAATAACAAAAAAAATGATGAGGAAATCTACCATGTTTTAGTAATTTAGTAAATTCTCCAACAAAACAATTGCAATAGTTTTAAGTGATGGTGCTTAAAAAGTTACAATTCATTTACCCCCAGATGAAAAAGTCATTCCTCCATGATGGTGGTAATAAAGTAAACAAAATTGATGATTGGCAAAGAAACTAATCTTGTTTAAGTTGAGGTTTTTTTGGTCAGTGGTGTGCTCATCTCAAGAGGGTGCACAAGCTTCCCACCTACAGGTGTGCTGGAGGAGTGAGGGATCCCAGGATGGATGAAGGCAGGGAGGCCATGTGTTATCTCTACTTGGAAGTTCCCTGGATACCTGACAAGCTAAGAGGTTGTGATTATATGCCTGTCTGGCATGTTTTCATCAGCTTTTTCCCACTGGACCCATTTCCTCTTTAGACTACTCTTCCCTCTTCTACTCCTATGTATGAAGTCTGCCTACTACTTAGGAAGACTTTGCCTTTCTTCATTCAAAAAATATTTATCAACCATCTGTCATAGATCAGGCCTTGTTTTAGATGCTGGGGATACAGCAGTAAACCAGAAAGGTCCTGAAATAAACACCTTATGTCAGCTCTGCCCTAGGCCTTCATTGTCATGTAGGGTACAGAATGAAATTAGGACACAGATGGAGGCCCTTCCAAATCAAGAGGAGATAAACACCTGCACAGAGGAAATGCTGGACTCCTCTGAGATATGGCCTCATAAGCCCACCACTCGTTTGTGAGGGATAAAGCCAATTCAGGAGCTACATACTTTTCACCAACAGATATAGCCTTTGTCCTAACTGGTTAGAGCATATCTTTGTCCGAACATATGTAAAAGCTACAGCCCTTAGTACAAGTCTATGTCCAAATGCCTCATGTCTGCTAACCCACTAATCCACAGGGAACTCTGCCTCTCATTGTCTAAACACACAGAGTTAATCTGACCAGTCTATTTCTCCTTAAAACTTAACAGGAGATAGGGTGTCAGTAGTTGGCAAAACAAGATATCAAAATTCCTCAGTGACCACTATCACAACCTAAAATCCCTGCCTTTAATATTAACATGGCTGATATCCTTAACAAGCCTAAAATAGAAAGAAAGGCCTTAGAGGTGAACGCAAAGGATCTCTATATTATGAGTTAACTAGATAGTCACCATCCTCAGTCCTTAATGCTAACTATACTTTGGAATGCCACCTAAAAACCTTCAGCAAAGCCCTGCTTCACCCTCCACTGTCATTCACCCCAATCCATTGGAATTGTGTAACCAATAAGATATTCCCAAAATGACAGAAGAGCGTGACTTCCAAGACTAAGTCATAAAAGACATTCTTGGCTTCCACCCTACTCTGTAGGACTGCTTGCTCTAGGGGAAGTTGGCCTCCATGTTCTGAGGACACTCAAGCAGCTTATGAAGGAGCTCAAATGGAAAGGAAGTGAGATCTGCCAACACCCAGCCCCATGTGAGTTGCTGTGTCAGTCTCAGCCTATTGACAGTGACAGTATGGATGAAGAAGGCATCCCCTGGGCCCAATTACTTGGGCCCCAACACTTCCCTGATTGAGGGAAATGTCTTTCTAAAAGGGGAACTTCATGGTTGGGGACAGCCTGGTTCCTTACATAGTTGTTTTGCTAGTAGCTGTGTTATACAGCTGGAAATACGTTGATTCAAGATGCAAGTCATTGAGGTAGATGCTCAACAATCAAAAATTTAATGCCAGGCACTTACATTACAATCAAAAAGTCTAATGTGGGGCACCTGGGTGACTCAGTTAGTTAAGTATCTGCCTTCAGCTCAGGTCATGATCTCAGGGTCCTGGAATCAAGCCTGTCTGCTTGATGGAGAACCTGCTTCTCCTTCTCCCTTCTTCCTCTACCATTCCCTCCATTTGTGCTCTCTGGTGGTGCTCTCGCTCTCTCTCAAATAAATAAAATCTTAAAAAAAAAAAAGTGCTAGGCACTTACATACACCATCTTTGAAATGTATTCTCCAGCTCCATGCTACATGCTAGCCTTGAAATCACTCCAATCCCAGATGACATCTTGAGATGTCATGAGAGATCCCAAGCTTGAGCTATTCAGCTACGGCACTTCCAAATCCCTGACCAAAAGAAAATTTGTGAAATAATAAATGCTTACCGTTTTAAGCTGCTGGATTTGGGGGTAATTTGTTATATAGAAATAGATAACTAATATAGAACTTTATAATGTTAAGTTGCTAGCTGACAAATGAACCCATTCAATATCCACTATCAATTCATCCTAGATCCAGCTATTACCTATATTTGAATAAACAATACACATATATTCATAGTCAACAGCACGAACTCAATACTAACTGGTTTCAAAGGTATGCTCCCCATTGTGTGATTAAAGACAAGTTATTCATCTGTCCAGTCCTGTAAAATGAGGATAAAAACATACAGTACCTGTCTCGTAAGATTGTTGTGAGAACTGAGTCATCCTAGGAAAGAACAATGTTGGGAACATAGTAAGTACTCAATAAGTCTACTTACTATGAGGTATGAATAAATAAATGAGAGTAGAATGATTTGGGAAAACACATTCATTTGGTTGTTGACTCTTTGTAGCTTCTGCAACATGAAGGGAAAAAAAAAAAAAAAAAAAAGAAGAAGCCAAGAGTCTAAAGCAAGCAAACAAGATCTGGGTTAATAAGCCTTAACCACATCTAACCAGGGTAAAGTAGGGTGACCATATAGTTTACCATAAAAACAGGGATACCTCTGAGAGTGCAAAGGAGCCCTACTGAGAATGATGTTGAGTAAACAGGCATAAAATAGCATGGTCCCTAGCAAAGCAGGTATATAAACATCCTCAAGTGAATCAGTGTAGAAAAAAGAAACAAAAACTGTTGAAGATGAGAATAAAGCTCTGGAAAGGAGATTCAAATTCCAGAGCTATCCTGAGAGGAGCAGTCAAAGGTAAGAATTTCAAATCAATTATATAAAGCATTATTCTAGAACCCTGAGATCAGTTCTAGGATTCCCTTGTGAAGTGATGGAGAAGTTAACATTACCAAAAGGTACCAAATGAACATTTTATTTCCTTAGTTTTTCTCTTCCTGTGTCATCTGTTCAAACAAACTTCCTTAAGTTTTTTTTTTTTTTTTAAGATTTTATTTATTTATTCATGAGAATACACAGAGAGGAGAGAGAGAGGTAGAGACACAGGCAGAGGGAGAAGCAGGCTCCATGCAGGGAGCCTGACGTGGGACTCGATCCTGGGTCTCCAGGATCACACCCCGGGCTGCAGGCGGCGCTAAACTGCTGAGCCGCCGGGGCTGCCCCCTTCCTTAGGTTTTTAACAAGGCAGACCACATACATAGGTTGCAGTTAACAGTGACTTCAACTGAACTTTCAGGTTAGACAGAGAGGCTATGAAAACAGCACCAGTTGGTGACAGCACCCCCTCACTGTAGGCAAAGAACCTTTAAGGAGATAAACACTAAGCAGTGCTGAACTTCAAAATGCAACTGGGGAGATTTTAGTGACTTCCTATACTTTTGATCTAGAAACTATGGTAAACAACTCAGAATCCACTTTTTCCTATAATTATGTTGAAACAACAACAACAACAAAAAGCAAGACTGTATATGTGCAAGGACTCTCAAGTTTGCTTAGTTATTTCCTTTGCTATCATATAAGATACAGTACAGTAAATACAGGCCCATTCCCAGGTCAGTTCAATGAGCGCTTTCCCTGAAACTGGCCACAATTCATGAAGATTATTTACACTGAACTTGTACAGGGGCAGATACCCTCAAAGAACCTCTCAACATACAGCTCTACTATAAGCAAAATTTTTGCCTATATATCACACTATAATTCCCCTTATTGTGACATCTATGATGTTCCCAATCAGAAGCTACATGGTGGCATATAATGAGGAAATATGGAGACTGACGTGTACATTGAGGTCTACAGACAGCACCCGAATACAAACGTCAAAATATGATTTTTAAAAGGCTAAAAATATACTTCACGTACAAATATATACACATGTCAGAGATTTAATGTAACTCATTAATGAGGAAAACAGCAAGATGGCAAAGAAACTGTTATAGTGAATTTAAAAAAAAAAAAAGAATACTGGGGCAGCTCTGGTGGCTCAGTGGTTTAGCACTGCCTTCAGTCCAGTGCATGATCCTGGAGACCCAGGATCGAGTCCCATGTAGGGCTCCCTGCGTGAAGCCTGCTTCTCCCTCTGCCTGTTTCTCCCTCTGCCTCTCTCTCTCTGTCTCATGAATAAATAAACAAAATCTTTAAAAAAAAAAATTTAAAAAAAGAATACTGGATCAAGATGGCTAAATTAAATACAAAACCAGTTAAGGTTCTACTGAGCAATAAAACATAACTCCTAGGATCATCTCTTGTACCTGAGAGAAATCATTTGTATCATAACAATTTTCTATAAATTGACTTTTAACGTTAACAGAGTGTCAGTACTAATTAAGAGCAGATAGGGGATCCCTGGGTGGCTCAGTGGTTAAGCACCTGCCTTTGGCCCAGGGTGTGATTCTGGAGTCCCAGAATCAAATACCACGTCAGTCTCCCTGCATGGAGCCTGCTTCTCCCTCTGCCTGTGTCTCTGCCCCTCTCTCTCTCTCTCTCTCTCTCTCTCTCTCTGTGTGTGTGTGTCTCTATGAATAAATAAATAAAATCTTTATTTTTTTAAAAAAGGTTATACTTTTATTATTTTATTACCAAGCTTCAGAGAACATTTTCCTTCACCTGAACAAAATCCTGATTGTCCATACTTTTCTCCCTGAAAAACCCACCTAATTAAAAAGCCAGAACAGAGGCTAGATCTGAGGTTCAGCTGTCACATTTATACCCCAAAGTTCCTATCCACATTGTATTTACCTCCCATTATTAGGGTCCTATGCCAAACAATGATGTTTGGTCCTGAAGTGGCCCTGCTTAGACAACAGTCTGCTTAAGGACATAAACATGACATATTCTTCTTCATGTTCATCACAAAAGCCCAGTAGATCCAGCTGTTTATTCATTCACCTAACAAAACCTTAGTGAGTACATATCATGCACAAGGACCTATATTAATTAGGTCTGTTATGCTGAACCAAATTCTATACTTGAATTAGCGTAGCCAAGAGAGAAGGCCCCAAAGGTCCTGAGAGAAATGACAAACACAAAAAAATTATCACACCTGTAAAACCACGGGAGGAAAAGAGAAAGGATGGGTGTGGTGGACAATAAACAGACAGAATCCATGGTAGGAAGAAAAGAAAAACAGGTAATAGGAGAATTGCTCAATATTACAGAAGCGACTGCTCATGCATTCTTTTACCAAAAAGCAATTTAATGACAACCGTTAATTGGATCTGAAGAGAAAAATCTAAAAAATAAAGAGGGACATATAGCTTCA
Organism: Canis aureus; assembly: GCF_053574225.1. Taxonomy (NCBI): domain Eukaryota; kingdom Metazoa; phylum Chordata; class Mammalia; order Carnivora; family Canidae; genus Canis; species Canis aureus. Next base: position 40,558,112 of record NC_135623.1, on the reverse strand, counting down.
AATTATTTATATTTGAGGGATCCCCAGGTGGCTCAGTGGTTTGGCACCTGCCTTTGGCCCGGGGCGTGGTCCTGGAGTCCTGGGATCGAGTCCTGCGTCAGGCTCCCTGCATGGAGCCTGCTTCTCCCTCTGCCTGTGTCACTGCCTCTCTAATTCTCTCTCTATTAATAATAAAATATTTTTAAAAAGTATTTATATTTGAGTTAAAGATGAGGGAAATACTGGAATATTAGCAAAAGAGGCTAACACCATGCCAGCTTTTAATATGTTCACTTGAGAGGCAAAGTGGACTCATACAAACCACGTCCTTTCCCAGTGTCAAAACCTTCTGGAGTTTCCTGTTCTTCTGAAATCCATACTTCTGTTCAGAGCTTACAAGGCTTAGCAAGGTCTGGCCCCAGCCTGTCTTTCTCTCCATCCCTGATCCTCTCTCCTCTTTGGTCATGAAACTCCAATATGGCTCCTGAAGATCTAGGAAACAGCAGGTTCCTCCCCATCTTAGGTCCTTCAAACTTGCTGGCCCTTTATCTAGGATTTTCCTGGCATAGCTAACACTGCCCATCCTTCAGAACCCAACTTCAATATCACCTTCTCAGAGAAACCTTCCCTCCTTCTCAAGGAGCCCTCACCCACCCACCTACCCACCTACATCTCATTATCTTCTAACCTAGTACCCTCATTTGTTTCCATGACAGCAGGGATTTTGTTTACATCATTACCCATTATATGCCCAGAACAGTACCTAACATATACTAAGCACTTAATATTGCAAGAATGCATATAGTCAATATGAAGAACTAGAATACCACCAAACAGGGCCCATGTCAAAGCCCTAGAATAGTGGTGCAACTTCTTGTGGCTTCTTGGAAGGTCCTACTGCTACTCCTACTAGGCCCTGACCCATGAGGCAGTATCAACCCTCATAGCTGCAAATAGCTTCAGGTAAGCCCCAGAGACATCTGGTTCCAACCTCAGAAGAGCCTACAGATTGTTCTCTTTCCAGAAGTTTCCAAGTCTGAAGGTTTACCAAGATCAGGCTCTAAAGAGGGACTGGATATCCTGGTCAGGTGAGATACAGATGCCTATACTTTGGGGCCTTCATGCCTTTGCAGATCACAGCTGCCATACTCCTCACCTGAGAAGCTTCTCCCCCTCCCCTGTTTCTAGATGCCCAGCATCTCCACCTGGGTGCTGGCTCCCTGCACCTCAGCCACGGTTGGAGGCGGGGGTGGGGTGGGTGGGTGTGGATTACTGGAAGGTATGAGAGGGGACAACAATGCTGATTGATACTACTATTAACTGAACGCCCATCCTTTGTGAGGCATTTTCACGTAATAACATCACATTGACCTTAGAATCTAAAATCTTTTCAACCACCCTAGGAAAGCAGATTGGATATTTTTTTTCTATTTTACAAGTTGCATAAACCACTTAAAGTCATACGGCTATAGGGTAGCAGAGTCAAGATCTAAACCTAAGTTTAACTACCTGTAAAAGTTATATATTTCTGGCATCATCTGGTGTCTTTACTGGCAGTCCTGGGGGAAAGGATAGTAGAGAGGAGGGGAAAGGCCATCCTGACATCACTGCCTTGCTCCCTGATCTAACATTAAGAGGAAAGGAAAAGTTGGGGAGGAGAGTAGAGAAATGAATAAGGGAAGAGAAAGAAAATCCCCCACCTCTGCTCTCCCCACTGTCCCCTGATGCTTCTTACCAGTGCCACCCCCCACATCACCCTTGGCCTTGCACCTTCACCTGCCTTACATGAGCTTCCCCTGTGATACGTGACAGAGCATTTCTGCTCTAACTCCAGCATGATGGCAACACTTCACTTCTTGCTGCAAGGCCACAACAGAGTAATGGCTTACTGGCTTCCTTAATTGGAATTCAACACATTTTTCCATAAAATTACATTACCTTGTGTTTAGGGTTTATAATACCAATGGCCTTTTTATTAAAAAGAAGAAGGATAATAGAGATCCACTAATCTGAAATCCAAAACACTCTGAAAACCTTAAGTTTTTTCATAACTCATTTGGCAGCAAAACCTGACCTGACCTGAACTCATTTGGCCTGAATTCATTTGGCGACAAATCCTGACCTGAAATGACACGAGGTTATTTATAGTTCTTATTTATCCCACTAAGTGTGAATATTCATCAGTTACAGTGCAAAAGTATTAATGTGTTTGATTATAAGATCCTACTCCAGGCCACACTATAGTGCTATGTAATAACTGGTATATGCACAATATTATCCTTTAAAAAAAAAAATGCAGAGTCCGCAAAATCCAGCCTCAAAGGTTTTGAATACAGAACTGTAGACCTATATTTACTCAGATTTAACCTCTTTGAATTTTGGGTTCATCGTAAGTCTGAAATTAGGTCACAGACAACATCATTTCTTAAGGAAAATATATTAATTTCAAACAAGCAATTTGAAAATGAATTTTTGGGAAACTACTAATTAATGGGTTGGAAACTATATAGAAGTATACAATAACGAAAAATTTGTCAGGATAAAAGGTTTCCATCCTGCAAAAAAAAAAATCAGATTCTGCTTTCCATTCCCACACAATCTTCAAGAAGTCTTCAGCTTCCAAAAAATATGGCCAATCTTCTTGAACCTCTCTATCCACTGAGGAGAGTGTTGGAATATTAGAACATAGACCAAAGAAAAAAGAGGTAATACGAGAAACCTGTTGTGTCCATTCTATCATTCTGTTCATTTATATTTCTGCCAAAATTATGTTTTTATGACTTTTATTGACAAAGTTTACCTTTCTAGCAGAAGGAAAGCAATAAATGCCCTTTTCAACTCAAAATATGTTCAAAGCAAAATTCCAATCTTCTTATAATCATCTTATGAATGTGAAAATCATCTGATTATTTTTCTCCCATTTTGTTTGGTAGAAAAACCAGGGCAAAATTTATAGCCTAGTTCCAGCACCTGTATAGAATTTTATACTGTATGTTCTTTGTATTAACCCTACCCATACTGGCCTTGTTATTTTTCTCCTATTTTCCTTTAGCTCAATTTCTTCATATCTTTATTTAATGTAGTATGGTGGTAGTGGTATTAGTGGAGGTAGTGGGTGTGTTTGTATGTGTAAATTTCCTCAAAATCTTCTCTTAAAAAGGTGGAGTTTGGGTAAATAAGGAAGTAAGTAATTGTATACTTAATAATGTACTGGCATGGATCCATTTACTCCCAGCTATAAAGACTTCAGTAATAACAGAATTCTAAATCATTCTACTTAATTAATTGCATGAATACTGAGCCATAATTAAAACCTTCTCTACCAGGATGCCTGGGTGGCTCAGCGGTTGGGCACCTGCCTTTGGCTCAGGCAATGATCCCGGGATCCAGGATCTAGTCCTGCATCAGGCTCCCTGCAGGGAGCCTGTTTCTCCCTCTGCCTATGTCTTTGTCTCTCTCTCTATCTCTCTCAGTCTGTGTCCCTCATGAATAAATAAATAAATCTTTAAAAAAAAAAACCTTCTCTATCAAAATGCCATGGCCATCATTCATTATATGCAAATAACCATAAATTAGGGAAAGCAAAAAAGAGCATCTAAGCAATGTTGCATGTTTCAAAAATATATATAGTCACCCAAGATATGTGGTTAAGACTTGACCATCATTTTACCCCAAAAACTGGGGAGGCAAGAGTTTCAAGTCTCAGCATTCATACTCTCTCACTATTCTGTATTCCCAGACCACAGTTCCTTCCCACAGCACCACATCTGAGCCTGAGATTATGAAATACCCTCTCCTTGCACCAGGCCCCCTACTTGCTGGAATTACTGGAAGATAATGGAGCTACTAAAAGATGGGGATGTCCCAAAGAGTATTCATAAAACCCCTAAGAGCTGGACACTTTCTGTTCTAGGGCTGCCTCTGGTGATTAACCTTTTATTTTCTTTTCACTCATTCCAAAGCATTTGAATTTTTCCCTGTATCATCCATACTTCTGAAGAGTTGTCTAGTTAAATTTTTTCTAGAGGGGAAAATTAGAATTTAACTAACAAATGGTAATAAGTATTCATAAATAGTAAATTAGGGTACATAATGTAGGCCTGCCCTCCCCCAGCCCAAGTTGTAAGAACCATGAAGTTCTATAAGAAGTAAAAAAGGTAAACTCCTTTTTTAGGAGGCCATATGCACCCTACGAACAGAAGTCATAGCACATAGTCCAGCACATCTTAGGCATGAGTAAGTGGCAGCCAGGTCAGGGAACCTGGTTCCTTATCCAAAATTGGATTCTGACAACACAGATCCAAGAATTCTTTTTGGATTGCAACACAAAAATCTGAGTTTAAAAAAAAAAAAAAAAAAAAAACTGACAGGGGAATGTTGCATTAAACCTCTAAAAATTCTTAAGCACTATTTCATATTACTGGCCTTTTTAAATTTTAATTTTACCTTGCAAAATTCTGAGACTTAAGATGCTTAAAATTCCTTTAAAATGATTAAAATGATGTATTATGACTATTACCATCACAGGTATGCTGTACCTAGAAGGGTGTGCTAAACAGAATTCTAAAGATGTCTCCCAAGATTTCCATTCCCTAATGATTCAATCAAGCACTAGATGAGGTACTGTTGTGAAGGGACTTTGCTGTGTAATTAAGGTTACTAATCAGTTGATTTTAGAGACATATCCTGACTTATTTTAATTATACAGGGAATTCAATTTAATATAAGGAATAATATTCTAATTATCAGAGCTCTGTAGCCACGAATGGACTGCCTCAAAAAGCAGTCAGAAATGTTATAAGATTAGTACAATTCCATAGAAAAATTATTGGCCTGAATGACCTCTATGCTCCAAATGCAAAATTCTGTGATTCCATCCACTTAGTAACATAGTTCTATGGGCTGCTACAAGAATATGGCATTATAAGGGTACTGGTTAAGGTGCTAGTCTTGTACAGAACAGGCACATGAACACATTAAACTTTACCACTGAGGTGGACAGGGCCATTCTCCCAGCAACATAAATTATTGGCATTCTAAGTTTCTAAATCAGAGCAACATACACAAGTATACAAAAACGAAACTATTTTAAATGACAGCCTTTTATTTTTGATTCTGTGGAATTCTTTTTCAAAAGTGAAGTCTGGCTGCATCCCTCTGGTTCCGAGGGTGGAAGGTGAGAATGGGAGAGAGACGCGGCGAAGCTTCCCTGATGAGAAGCGACCCAGAACACAACGTGTTAATGTTCCTGAGTGCCCGAACACCTGACTTTACTAGCACAGGCTGCCCCTTCAAAACGAAATCTGCAGGACCTGCTCATCACACAACAGCAAGAAGTTCCCTGGCAACCTGTGATTGCTAATTTACTGAAGATGGGCAGCCGGCTATTGGAAGGAATGCCAATTCTCCTTCATCACAGATGCAAGGGTTTATGCAAGGTTCACATTTCACTCAGGTTCGTGTTAAGTTTGGTTTGTTTCCTTGAGATTGGCTGAGTTGCCCTGGTTTTGGCAGAATGGGGGCGAGCCAATCATTCCATATTTACCTTTCACCAAGGCCAAAAGGGACAAATGCAAATAAACATGTCTTTCAAGTATACCTCTGTTACCCCAGGCGCTGCCTCAGCGTAATATGCCGAGAACGGGGAGAACTGCCCAGTCACCCCCGATCACACCCAGGGCGCCCTTGGGCCTGCGGGGTGACTAGCTGCCTCCCAAACGAGGCTGCACTGGACTGCCGGGAGCCCTGAGCCAAGCTCTCGGCTTATCTGCTGTTTGCGCAGCGCCACCGCGCTCACCAGTTCCTAGAGAAGGCGTTCTGAGAAAAAAGAAAGAGCCCGGTTCCCTAGAAACATTAAATTAACACAAGGGATCTGGAAACAAAACAGCAGATGCCTGAAAGCCTTCCCCTGGACTGTTTCCTGCCTTCTTGGAAAATCTTTGTGTTAAAATAGATTGGATTACCCGGCAGAGCCAGACACTGCTTGAGAACTTGGTTTGGGTTAACATGAAAGCAAAGTTTGCCATCTTTTTAAACGATTTTTCTTTCCAAGGGGGTCATTGATATCAGCTAGGACCTGAAGCTGCGATTTTTTTGCATTACAATAGAGAACTTCCCATAACATTGACTTGCAAATCAGATAACAAAAATCAGGGCTTTCAGAGTAAAAAAGTGGAGCACAGAACTGAGTAATAAGAGTTCAGAATCGGAGACTCGTGTCTCTGGAAACTGCCTAGAAAGGGCACAGTTCAGCCCCTTATTTTACAAAGAAGTAATATGTTTGATTTCTAAGCTTGTTTACTTCAACCACAGCTAGAGGCACAAGAAAGAGTAGAAGTATCTAATAGCATTTTCAGAGTCAAAAACAGAAGCAGAAAGTTTTATGAGTAACGTTTCATCAGCCTCCTTCATTTGAAACCCCAAGCACTAAACTCCATCAACCTAATCTGCAAATTAATCTCATCCTATAGAATTTGTCAATTCAAACCAAGAATTAATAACCACATACCTTAAGAACGGTGGGCCCACTTCCGACCTCCACATCACCTTTACTTTCATATTTAAACATTTTTGATAGCTGAGAATAAGATCTTAGGCCTCCTGTGAGATACCAGGGTTTACAGAAGAAATAAAGTTTTTATTGTCACAGCATCATCTTTGACATTTTAACTTTTTTTCTTGATAACCTTTAAGGGAGGACTCATAATCCTTGGCCACTATTTTACATGGGTCTTGCTTTCTAATAAAAACAGTTACTTGTGTAGTCCTAAAAGGTTTCTATGCTTATCCCAAACTTGGAAGCATGAGATGGGGGAGAACCACATTACAAGGTACTCTCAACAAATAGAAAATTAAACATCTTTCCCTAAGCGTGGAAGCATCAAAACTCATTTATTTGAAAGCAAGGCAGTCAGACAAAATCATTTCATCTGTAGCAAGGCAAGTATACCACTCCATGAGAACAGCAGCCCCAAGTATTTCTGTTTTAACAGCTCACAGGGGATATACAAAATATATCATTCCTCCCTGATGTATGAAAAAAATAAAGGGCAATTTTATAGTAACTTCAGTGCTTTCTAACTTAGTAGTTGGACTTATGGAAAAGCAAGTAAAATTTTTAAATGTTTATAAAAAAAGAAAAGGAAAATACTGCAAAAATTATTTAGCTGGCAGGCCACGGAGAAATCCAGAATCTTTGCAGGAGTCACCAAACTACAGAGAAGTTTTAAAACCGAAAGTCAACTCAGACAGCTTTTAACAGGTATTAAGTATTTCACACAACAAAATTATCATCCGTACATACTTTTTTTTTAATAACACAAATAGATTTATTTCTAACTATTAGGAAATAGCTATAGGTATGCAAAAATAACTAAACAGGCCATGACAAGAATAAATAACTTGCTACACAATGCTATTAGCCAACACTGGCTTTAAAAAAGAAGACCAGGAATTTCAAACTGATTATAACTGATCCGGTGTGACTCCCACATTTTCTAGGTAGGTACTGTTGTTAAGACTATCGCTTTCACAGAAATATATTCCAATCTATCTAATTTTTATGTATCAATCACAGCAACACTAAAACAAAAATGACTGCAAACAAACATGGATTGACTTAGCTCCTTTTAAAAAAGTGTTGTTATTACACTAAAACCTTTGTTAAATGCATTATGGAAGAAGAGTAGCAAATTTTAAATACCCCCCCTCCAAAATTATTTTTTGAAAAAGCAGAACAATCTTCATGCCATAGAAAACTATATAGATAGCTCATAACCCTCAGAATTCCTTTCGCACAGCTAATGGGTCTTTCATTTCTGGGGTTTCTTTACATTTAAGTGAAATGTTAAAAGAAGAAATATATAGATGTTGATTTTAAAAAAGCTATCCTAATTATCCTGTTTTGCTATCTAATTTCAGCTTAACCAAGTTTAAAAGCTTTGGTTGGCTTTGGTAGATTTTTTTCCCCCTATTTTAAAAATCATTACTAAACAGATGAGGTTATTATAGTTAAAACTCTAAATCCAAATGTCATATGCTCTGTTGTAAAAATGTGCACAGTATTAATTAAATATACTTTTCCTTCTATATATTTTTGTATCTTTGGCCAAACTTCCAAGTATAGTTTTAGTTTATGATTTGTACCCTTAAATTAAAATGTTCCTATTTTATGCTATAACAATCAGTAAACGTTTTCTAAAGTCAGATGCTTCAAAATAAATGATTCAAGTGTTTTAATGAAAGCCCTCTTGTAATTAAAGAAGGTGATAGTAATGAGAAAGAAAATTAAAGGCATATTTACAACAAATCAAAAACAGAGTTGCAATTAGTAGCCTCCACAATGATTATTAATGTTCATCTATAAAATACGGGTCTTTGCATTTAATTCAAAAGTACAACTGCATTTTTTTCTTAAGATATAAAAAATAAATTTCCAATTTTTTCTATTTTTAAGATGAGAATGACTAATTTAAAAACAGATGAGAAGTTTCAGGATCTTTCCCTTTCCCCATGTCAAAACTCCAAGTTTTATTTTTATTTATCTTTCTGAATTCTTGAAATTCATGGACATTGTCACAGCTCTGAGAATCAAGATAATAGAAATTACCAACAGTAGGAGACAGCCTTGATTTTGATTCTCAAAAGACAGCTTTTCATTCTATTTTCCTAGGAAGATTTATATGATATTGATATTTAATCTTAACAGTTCTTATTTATTTATTTATTTATATTTAAGATTTTATTTATTTATTCATGAGAAACAGAGAGAGAGAGAGAGAGAGGCAGAGGGAGAAGCAGGGGCTCCATGCAGGGAGCCCGATGCAGGGCTGGATCCTGGGTCTCCAGGATCACATCCCGGGCTGAAGATGGCGCTAAACCGCTGAGCCACCCAGGCTGCCCCCAGTTCTTATTTTTTAAAGAAACCTTATAATGCCAATAAAAGTTAGATAATCTAAAATCTCAGTAGGTTAGGCCAATTTAGCCCACCACATACCCTAAAAACAGAGTACTTTAATAAAACCTAAGTGATACATTGTATTTGATTTTAAATGATATGTTATATACTTTCAACATTTATGTTCTATTAAGATAAGTGGGTACCAACATCAAAACTGTTGGAAATAGGGATCCCTGGGTGGCGCAGCGGTTTGGCGCCTGCCTTTGGCCCAGGGCGCGATCCTGGAGACCCGGGATCGAATCCCATGTTGGGCTCCTGGTGCATGGAGCCTGCTTCTCCCTCTGCCTGTGTCTCTGCCTCTCTCTCTCTCACACTGCGTGCCTATCATTACTACTCAATTTAAAAAAAAATAAAATTATTAAAAAAAAAAAACTGTTGGAAATAGGCAGAGTAAAAAATTTTTTTAAGAAGAGGCTACATTAACTACTGCTGAAAGCCTTCACATTTGAGTATAGGAGAAAGATGGAAAGAAAGTACAGCCAGCCTGGTTCTTCATTAGGGCAGCTATTCACCCCATGACACCACACTCCCCACTATGTCCTGACCATTGTCAAAATCAATCAGAATACTCAGTTCAAGTGTCTCTACAGTTAGGTATCTGTTTTGCTATGAGAAGAAGGAAAAAAAAAAGAATATAAAAGTCGCTATTCCCAAGCTCCCTGTAGCGTTTCAAAATCAAACTTTTCTACTGTATGATCAAAAAAAGAAAAAAAAAGGAAAAGAAGAAAGAAAGAAAGAAAGAAAGAAAGAAAGAAAGAAAGAAAGAAAGAAAAAGAAACCACCCATAACCTAAATGAGTTCCCCTTAAGATACATTTTAAGGCCAAGGAGAGCACATTCTCTTTTTTCTTTTCTTCCCCCCCCCTTTTTTTAAGCCAAACTCCCTGACTTACTAATGACTTTGATTCTGTTTGAGAATTTGGTCCTTCCTATCTCATGTAATTTTCTGGAAAGAAAAATTTCTCTTGTTTATGAAGATAAAACAGGAGACTGACACTTTATGCACAAAAGAGAATAGCCAAAGGGTACCCTGACGACTTTGGTTTTTGCTGAGGGCTAGTGGGGTTTTGGTGGGATATTTTTTTTTTTTTTTTTTTTTTTTTTTTGGCAGGGGGTTGCGGGGGCAGGTGTGAAGTACTAAGCATGTCTCCTTAGTAGAGAGAGGACTTTCACTTCATATGGGCGCTAGCTATCCTAGTTCTAAGGAGGGGGCCAGCTTTGCCAGCTCTTTCAGGCAGACCTCAGAACAAAGTTAAGCAGGCTCTATTCTCGAGGAAGGCTGAAGTTGGCAACTACATCTCGTGGAAGATTCCACAAAATGCTACATTAAGATGAGATCGTCAGCAGGCTTCAAAAAGGCAGAGTTCCAGGTTCCATCTCTGAGGCCACCAGGCCTTCTTCAGGTCCTTGTCCCCACAGCCTGACACTTCTGGCCTCTCCTCTCTTCAGCTTCCCACCCCATTCTTCTGCCAGCCCTTCCTTTTTCCTCTAACCCTGCAAAAAATGAGCAGTACTCTTGTTTTGATCCAACTGACAAAACAGCTAAGAAACACCAGAAGAACATGACTGCCCTTTTCAAAGTGGGCCACGTGATCACCCTATTTAAACCCAGCTCTTACAGTAAAAGTGAATAGAGAGGGAGCTGTTTACGAAACACTCCTGCCTGCCTTCTTAATACTGTCATCCCCTCCTCTCTCGGCCTCCTAAATACCCAGTGAAATTATATAATGAGCTTTATTTTCTCACTCTGAAACTCTTCCTTGGTCCAAATTGCTAATGCGGCAGGTTCCAGCTGCCTAAATTCCCTAAACAACATTCCCTGTTCCATAAAAAGCATGCAACTGCAAGCACAGCAAGCAGTCCTGCTCCAGGGCTTGGAACTATGGAATGACAACCCAGTTCCTGAGCCTGGGAAGGCTGTGAGAGGCAGCATGGCTGATGTTCCTTTTCCCTCCTATGCCGCCAAGGATAGATAAGGAGAAGCCACCCTCCATTTTTCTTCTAACTCTTAACACTGATTCCATGGGGAACTACCTCTGCTCCAAAGAAACCACCCTTCCAATGGAGGAAGGTTGACACTAAATTTGTACTGCTTTTTACAAATGCATTTGTCTCACCAAAAGGGAGCAGAGTTCCATACAACAGACTGCCTTAGTTATTAGGTGCCTTGAAAACTGCACACACCAGAACAGCAGAGTAAAGTGCAAAGTTTGAGTCCTTTCTTTAAATTAATACGACTTCAATGTTTATGTAATAGTCACTGAACTTATGTCTGACACATATGGTACAGCCTCTACCTCTGGCAAAAATTACTACTTGAACCATCCCAAGCAGATGCGAATGCTTTGATTTTTTTAAGACTCCAAAAAAAAGGAAACTCTATAACCTAGCTTGTATTGCCAGACTGCACAACAGCCTTTATACTTAACAATCTAGCGATATCTAATTACTTGGAGTTCCCTACACACACACCATACTAGCCTACATCTGTCTCTCCACCTGCTATTTCCTCTACTTAAAATACCCTCTTCCACCTTGTCCACATAGCAAACTCTAGTTCATTCTTCAACAGCTAGCCTATGCCCCCATCCCTCACCTGTCCCAGTCATAAGTCATCACTGCCTCCTTTGTTGCTGGAACATCTGTACTACCCATCTCAGACAGTACCATGTGTGTTCATGTGTCCATCTTCCTTGCTGCACTCACAATCCTTAAGAAACTGATTATATCTCTGGTGCCTTGCATATTTTGCACCAAATAAACAAAATTAAGTTAAATTAAAATTAAATGTAAATTAAATTTTTTAAAAAGAGAACTAAATTGATGTGGCTGTAAAATGACTTCCAGTTTTCAACCATAATGACCCTAGAACAAGGTTCACATAGACTCTGTTGTTGATCCCATGTCTATCATGTTATTGTCTGAAGCCACTTGTTCTTGCTCTATCTTAGAGGAAAAAAACAAAAAACTCTCACCACACTTCACACTTCCTTGTCCTCTGTATAATAATTAGATAAGGGAAAAAAATAATTAGATAAGGGGCATGGGGAGCTGGGTTACTGGAGAATAACTGGCTTACCAATTATTCCTTTAGTCACATCCTAAAGGAAATCAGTGTAGAACTGAAGGAAATCAGTGGATCCATCAACATTTAACACACCCTCCATCCAACCCATTAACTATTTGAATTGGCATTGATGAAAATAAAAGAATTGACTGTCAAGAACAGAATAAAACTACTATTAAAAACAGGAAGGGCACCTGGGTAGTTCAGTCAGTTGAGCATGTGCCTTTGGCTCGGGTCATGATCCCAGAGTTCTGGGATGGAACCCCACATTGGGCTCCCTGCTCCATGCGAAGCCTGCTTCTCTCTCTCCCTCTCCCTGCGTCTCCCCCTGCTTGTGCTCTCCCGCTGTCAAATAAATAAATAGAATCTTTACAAAAAAAGAAAAGAAAACAGAAGAAATAATCTGAGGAAGAACCGGGTTGAGGTGATATTTGTAAGAAAAGATGGGAATAACAGAAAAGATGGGGGTCAAAACAAAGTTTTGAACTGAAGGACTTTATAAATCAGTTGGTCTCTCTTTTCTAGTAATAGGCTGACCATGGACAAGAATAATAGGAACATTATTCCCCAATTCCGACACAATGTGCTGCCCTGCTGTTTAAGCCTCTCAGGGTCATGCTTGCTTTGACAAACACAAGTGCTGTGTACTGATCCACATCATAGCTCTGTTGCTATGATTCTGCCTTGAGATTCTCTTTCTCTCTTTTAACAATTATATACCATATTCTTCAAAAGCCTTTCTGAGAGTAGACCAAAGGGAGAAGCAGAACAGGGGAGCTAAAAATCTCTTGAGGACCTACTATATATAGTATATAGTATATATGCCTGGCACTTGCTAAGCATTTTATACATCATCTATCTACCAACCTCCCAACAAGCCCACTTGGTAGGCATACTTATTCTCATTTTCAAAGCAGTTTTCAACCGAGGTCTCTCTGGTTCTAAATCCAGTATTCTTTCCATAAACCATACTATTCCTATTTCTAATATCAGCAGTAAGAACATGAGAAGTCAGCTTCAAAAGGTAAGAGGTATATCACCCTTTCTTTTTTTCTTTTTTTCATGCATTCATTTAACATTTATTCCACAGCTACTCTGAGCCAAGCACTTCATTTTCTGTGAGGACATAAACACAAACAAGTTCTGGTACTTGACTCCGAACTCCTCACAGTTTAGTGGGAAACAGACACAAAAACAAATAACTTGATTTATTCTCTTTTCCCCCAGGCTCTGGATTGGGTTTTGTTTTCCCCCTTTGTCACTTTTTACCACCACTCTACTAACTTTCCAAATCTTCATAGTTTCTCTCCCATTCTTTATTTTAAACATGAGTAAAACATGAGAAACCTCCACCATTTTATAAGCTGCCTTCATTGCTACAATCATATTTTGGAGGGAAGCGAAACTGAACAAACCATAATTTCAATTTCAATTTGCTTGTGCTGCTCTCAGTCCCATGCTGCTAGAGTAATCACTCATCTGTTTGCTCACATATTTTTGGAGCATCTGCTATAAGGCCCAGTGCTAGCTGAGGAGACAGTAGTGGGAATTAGACAACCAGGATTCCTGTCCTCATGAAACCTATCTTCTAGTCATTCCAAGAGGGGAGGAAGTCAGTAAATAAACCCATGGTTTGGGATTAGCATGTGATGAAGGAAAACCAGCATGCTGTGAGAAAGAATATACGGCAAGGACTGGACCTGGGCCGGGGGATGGGGAGGACCTCCCCTTAGAAGAGGCACTAAAGCTGAAATCTATGAATAGAATGAAGCTTGATGAAGATGAAGACAGGAAGGGGAATAGAGAAGAGTGTTCTAAGCAGAGGGAACAGCATGTGCAAAGGCCTGAATCCGGAAAGAACACAATGCTTCTGAAGTGAGGAAGGAAGGCTAATGTGTCTAGAAGACAGGTAATAAGAGGGAAAGCATCCCAGGTTAAAGCTGTGAAGTTGGCACAGCCAGCCGATGCAGGGCACGGCAGGCTACCTTTTTTTTGGGGGTGGGGGGGGTGGATTTCAAGTTTCACCCAAATAGCAACAGGAACAAAGATTAAAGCAAGTCCACTGAACTCATTTAATGTTCTTTCAAATTCCCTTGGCTACCTATGATTGATGTATTAGAAAAAAGCAAATGGTGTGAAAAAGTATTTTGATGATAGAAAACATATTTAGAATAGAAAGTAGAGTGTCATAGAATAAAGGGGGCTAAACTAAGAACAAAAAATAATGGGTTCTAATCATAGCACTATTACCCTGGGTAGGTTATTTATTGTCAAAATAAAATTCCAAAATCCAAATTCACATACTTATTATAAAAAGCAAATGCATTATTTACAATAAACAGTCAAGTTATGGAAGCAACCCAAGTTTCCATGGATAGATGAATAAAGAAGATGTGAGAGAGACAGAGATATATAATTGAATATTAACTCAGTCATAAAAAAAAGAATGAGATTTGCCATTTGCAACAACATGTACAGACCTAGAGGGTATTCTGCTAAGTGAAATAAGTCAGAGAAAGACAGATATTATATGACTACACTTTAAGTGAGATCTAAAAAAACAAAACAAACAAACAAGCAAAAAAAAAAAAAAAAAACCAGTAAGAGATCATAAATACAGAGAACTGATGGTTGCCAGAGTGAAGAGGACTGGGGGTATAGGCAAAATAGGCAAAGAGGATTAAGAGGTACAAACTTCCAGTTACAAAATGAAGACGTCATGGAGATGAAAAGTACTAGGGAATATGGTCAATAATATTGTAATAACATTGTATAATATGGTGATGACACTTATTGTGGTGAACACTGAATAATATATAGAATTGTCAAATCACTATGTTGTATACCTGAAACTAATAATAACATTGTGTGTCAACTATGCTTCAATAATTATGAATAAATAAAGCAACCACATGAGATCATACATTTAAGAATGCTTGAAATCTCTAAAATGTCAGCTCCTTAAGGTGAGGATTTTATGTTTTGTTCACTGCTATTATTAGCACCCAAAGGGTAGATGGGAGGAAGGACAAGCAGACAAATGGATCAACTGAGCACCATACTGTGCAAATATGAAGCAAGAGGTACCATGTGTAAATGAAGCCCACATGGTGTGGATGAAGCCCATAGGGGAACTAAATGGCACAACATCACAAATGCCTGCCAACCAGCCAGGCCCTCCCTCAGTGTCTGCATACCTCCAGCAACTATCCTAGAGAACTGACCAGCGGGCCAGCCAGCACAGGACTAGGAACCTGTGACATCCACTTCTGCAGTGTAGTAAGAGAGGATGACTGAGAGAAATGAAACCTCTGCCCTCCCTGCTTCTTCCTCCTGAGAGACTGGCTCCTGAGAAGGACCCCAAAGCCAGGCCCTGTGTATACATCCTCCTCCACTAATACAACCATCACTTCAGTTTCTTACTCTATTTACCAAATGTACTACTACAATAAATTTTTATATAACTTCTTAAACTTTTCCTGTATTGCATAGTCTTGGCCATGTGCATCCAATTTCTTAAAGAATTACAATAAAAAGGTAAAAAACAAAGACGAGAGGGATAATATAAAAAGCCTTGACATGTTCTTTTGATATTTATTAGCTTTATAACAATGGTAATAGTAATCATTCATTGAATACCTACTTTATTGCAAACATAGTTTGATACTTAGCCTATAGTCCCCACAAGGTAAGCATTCTAGTCTGACAAGGTAAGCACTACTGACCCCATTTCACAGGGTAGAAAATTAGGGCTCAGAGCATAAGTGACTGCCCAAGATTACAGGGTTATTAAGAGGCATAGCCAGGGTTCAAATCTGCGTCTTTTATATAATACAGTACACATTCTTTCCATTATATCACTCATTATAAAACTGCTGTAAAAAAAGAATGAACTATATATGAGCAACCTGAGCATTTACTATGTACCAGATGCTACTTAACTATTCACAAAAATTCTCTCCTTTAATGGCCTCAACAACCCTGTAATGTTGGTACTTTTGAGATGAAGAAACTGAAGCCTGAGAGACTAAGTAACTTTCTAAAAGTAAAACCACTGCTACATAGTAGAGACTGGATTTTTAACTCAGGTCTGCCTGACTCCAAAATGCACCCTCTTAACTGCTACATAAGAGTTCCACTTTCAAATGTGATCAGTGTGACACGCACTCCTTTGAAAGAGAATGTCAAATAGAAGAACAAAGTCAATAAGCCATTTTCAAGATTATTCAAGATAACTACTGCATTAAGACACTGTCTCTAAGAGCCCATTATTAACCACGTTCTTGGTGACTGTCACCTTGTTCTGTTGCCCCAGTTGGCCTTTGGAACTATCTACAACCAGCATTTCCATTACAAGTGTTTTCCTTTTTCATTGATAAACAAGTTAAAAATCTATATCTTAAACTACCAGATTAACTCCTATCTCCACATCCAAATCTTCAAGGATACCAGCTAAATGTACACTAGTTATTTAGTCTACAATTCTCATCATTAAACAATATGGAGTGGTTAGGAAGATGTTCATAGTCACTGTGTAAATTGCCCACATACCACACAAAATATCAGCTTTCAGAATTGCATAATACATTCTAGGTTATGTATCAAGCCTCTTAATGATATTCCCAACATGACTATCTCCCTATCAGAAACAGGACTTTTCTAAAACAGGAGACTCCTTGGTCAGGACTCTTTCAGCTATATTTAAGACTATTCTTTAAAATTCCATTTGTTATTAAGATGTCAACCCGGGACACCTGGCTGGTTCAGTCGGTGGAGCATGTGACTCGATCTCAGGGTTAGGAGTTGAGCCCTATGTTGTGTGTACAGATTACTTAATAAAAAAAAAAAAAATGTTTTTAAGTTTAAAAAAAATGTGTCAGCCAATAGAGAAACCTGACCTTGCTGATCTACTGACTGGTCAAGCATGAATAGGACTCCCCTATATCTATTGAGTTTACTCACATCAATTTCACACCGACTGGATTTGTAAATCAAATAGCCGGCATACCATTACTTTAAACCCAATCAGTGATAAAGAAGTCTGGCAATTCTTGGAAAAACATGTGGGAAATCATGTGTATATGTAAACTTTCACCTATGCCAACTCTCAAAGAGTAAAATATAAGTACAGGAAGTATCTAAATACTCCATAACAAAAGCAAAGTAAATATACATATCTGGATGATATCCCCAAATTTTGTATTTAATCTTCAAGCTGGAATGTTCCATGAGTATGGGAAAATTATAATAAGTATTTTTATATACTTTTTAAAAACCAGAGTATATATTTGTATAGCAAAAAGAAATCAATAAAAACTGCAGAAAAATATAAAGAAGAAAATAAATCACTTATAATTACACCACTGTCAACACCATGTCCCAGACTTTTTTCTTGGCATGTATGGGTATATAAACACTGAGTTTCTCAAATATAGGGTTTCGCCACATGGTCTATTTTGCAACAGGCTTTGTTTTATTTTCCATCCAGTAGTAAATCAGGGACAATATTCAAAAATTAATAAATACAGCTCTACATGTTCAATTCTCCCATAACTGATTTAATTAACCAGTGTTCCACTGATGGACAAGTAAGTTTCTTTCAACCTTGGGTTTTAATAAACAATACAAATCAGTCCCTTCCAACAAATTTCCTAGAAATAGAAATACTATGTCAAAGGATGTGGCTCTTGATACCATATTGCCAAATTGCCTTCCAGAAAGATCAATCATGTCAATTAACATTCCCACCAACTACAGAAGAGAGTACAGATTTCTCTGTATCCTGACCTTTCCTAGCAATAAGTTTTCTTTTTAACCCATTGCCAATCTGATAGACAAAACAAATGGTAACTTTAGGTTGCTTTCATTTGCATTTTCTTTTCATAAGTGTATTGATAAAAAGGCAGTAAGTCAGTGTTTACTGAAGAGTGAGAGCTTTGGAGGCAAACAGTCCTAGGTTACAGAAGCCCTGCTAAATGTGTGACCTAGGACAAGCTGCCTGAACTCTCTAAATTGGACTCTCTCTCCTTTGCAAATTGTGAGTAACTCTCAGTATTGTCTGAAGCATTATGTAAAGCCCAGTGCCTAACACACAATAAACACTCGGTAAATGGTGGCTGCTAGTTGTAGTCATCATAATTGTCAACAGAGTAGTAGTAGTGTATTAGCAGCCATTTATATTTCTTCTCCTGCTAACTGCCTTTTCATATCCCTGATCCATTTTTGTGCTAGAGGATTCATTTGTTGTTTATTAATCTTTAAGAGCTCATTATAAATTATGAGCAATAATAACTCTTTGGCTGCCACATATGTTGCCAACATTTTTCCCATGTTGGCATTAGTTATAAACTTTATTTATGGGGTTCTCTGTTATATAGAAGTTAACCTTCACATAGTTAAATCTAATCTTTTTCTTTTTTTAATTCTTTAGTTTCTGCCATTGGTGTCATACTTCCAAAGAGCTCCACTATCACAAGACCATAAATAAAGATTAGGTATATATTTTATTCTACTTCTTTTATAGACTTCAATTTTTTAACAGTAAAATATTTAATCATAAGTAGTTAATTTTGCTACAAAGTAGGGATTTAACTTTATCTTTTTTCCCTCAAATGACTACTATGTAATACTACCACCTTTCAAAAATCCTTTCATTACCAATTTGAAATGCCATCTTAATGTCAAAAAGTTGATTATTCCTTACCTGAGATCCAGAAATCATACAGCTCTGAAAACAAAGAACTTTTTATCTGTTTTTTAAAAAACTGATGCCAGCAAAATCTATAAAGAACTTACCAAACTCAACACCCAAAGGACAAATAATCCAATCAAGAAATGAGTATTAGATACAAACAGACATTTCTGCAAAGACATACAAATGGCCAACAGACACATGAAAAGACACTCAACATCACTTGGCATCAGGGAAGTACAAATCAAAACCGCAATGAGATACTACCTCACACCAGTCAGACTGGCTAAAATTAACAAGTCAGGAAATGACAGATGTTGGCGAGGATGCGGAGAAAGGGGAACCCTCTTACACTGTTGGTGGGAATTCAAGCTGGTGCAGCCATTCTCCAAACAGTTTGGAGGTTCCTCAGAAAGTTAAAAATAGAGCTACCCTATGACCCAACAATTGCACTACTAGGTATCTAAATGTAGTGATCCAACATTTATAGCAGTAATGTCCACAATAGCCAAACTATGGAAAGAGCCCAGATGTCCATCAACAGATGAATGAAGAAGATGTGGTGTGTATGTGTGTGTATATATATATATATATATATATACACACACACACATAGACAATGGAATACTACTCAGCCATCAAAAAATAAAATCTTGCCACTCGCAACAACGTGGACGAAACCAGAGGGTATTATGCCAAGCAAAATAAGTCAGTCAGAGAAAGACAATTATACAATCTCACTCATCAGTGGAATTTAAGAAACAAAACACAGGATCACAGGGGAAGAGAGGAAAAAATAAAACAAGATAAAATCAGAGAGGGAGACAAATCATAAGAGACTCTTAGCCATAGGAAACAAACTGAGGGTTGCTGGAGGGGAGGGGAGTGGGGGATGGGGTATCTGGGTGATGAACATTAAGGAATGTTCATCATTACATTAAGGATGTAATGAGCACCGGATGTTATATAAGTCTGATGAATCACTGACCTCTACTTCTTGAAACTAATAATATATTATATGTTAATTTAAATTAAAAAAATAATAAAGATTGGTGCCAAAACTCATTTGGTAGCAAAGCCTGATCTAAGCCAATGTTGAGGCTATTTCTAGTCTTTATTCTTTTTAGTGCACTATTAATCAATTTGGCTATGGACATAAACAGGTACAAGACAATGAGATATTGCTAAAAACCCTGAATTCTGGGGGTGCCTGGGTGGTCCAGTTGGTTAAGCATTTAACTCTTGGCTTCAGCTCTGGTCATGATCTCCGGATTGTGAGATCAAGTCCTGTATTGGGCTCCATGCTCAGAGAGGAGTTGGCTTGAGATTTTCTTCTCCCTCTGCCCCTCCCCTGGCTTGCACCCTCCTCCCCGCATCCCCGCATCCCCCCCTCGCCCCGCTCTCTCAAACAAACAAACAAATAAATAACATCTTAAAAAAAAAAAAAAAAAAAACCCTGAATTCTGAAACATGGCTGGCCCCAAACATTTCAAATAAAAAATTGTGGGCCTGTACTAGGTTTCTATATACACCCAAGCCTGCTTTAGACTTCCTATTGTAGCTATGCCATTCTAAATTCTCTTTTATTCTGTTACTATGATAAAGTACACTGACTTTCAAATATTAAGCCAATTTTGAATTTCTGGGATAAACCCCATTTAGTAATGATTCATTAGCATTTTTCTGTTTGTTCAACTTGTTAATATTTTGTTAAGGATTTTTGCATCTATGTTAGTGAAGCCTGATTTTTTTCTTACAATGTCTTTGTCACATTTTGGTATCCAGGTTATACTGACCTCTAGTCCCTGAGTTTAAATGCTATTTTATTTTTTATTTACTATCTTTTATAGTATTTTAAAATCTGATGAGATATAATCGCCCATTTATCATTCTTCCCTAGTCTCAAACAATATTTTTCTGAATTTTAAAATTATTCTATCAAATTCCACAGAACAATAATCCTACTGTAATTTTTGTTGGAATTGCTTCAAATTTTAGATTAATGTGGACAAGAAAAATACTGATATATTTACTATATTAACACTTCTCACCAAAGAACATGATGTTTCTCCATTTATTCAAGTGTTCCTTTATATGGCTCAGTCAAGTTTGGAAATAATCTTCATCATCTAGGCTCTGTGCAATTACTACGTATTTGTGATCACCTTTATTTTTCAACTGTTCATGTCCATACTACTATGTTTCATTAGTTCTGATACTAGTCGTGCATAACTGGTAGAATTTCTGATATACTTCTTTTCCTTGGAATGGATGGAGGACCATGTGGAAGAAAGCAGCTGAATATCATCATTTCATTATTATAACATTTATTGAACATATAACATGTACTAGGCACTAAGTATGCAAACTATACCTGTCCTCAAGGGTTCATACTCTAGAGAGTGAAGTAAACAAGGACACAGAGAAGTTATACTATAGCAGCATAAGCTCTATGTTAGAGGAGAGCCCAAGAGAACAACACAAAGTCCTCTTCCATGAACAGAGGGTATTGCTGGGAAAAACTTCCCAAAGATCTGACCCCTGATCCCTCAGGTGGGCCCTAATTTCCCCCTTGAATAGGCCTCGCAAATGAATAGGCACATCTAGAAGCTGCACTAAACCCTCCAGAACTAATAAATGCCATTAATACAGAGCTGAGTATGCCCCATCTTCCATGTCTAAACGTGGCAGCAAATCCCTTCAACTTGCTGGCTTCACCTGCTGGCTCAGCAACCCTGGCTGCCTATCACTAAGCTGGACACTGAACACTGTGGATCAAGGAGCCACACTTCCCATACCCCCCTCCTCGACCTCAGGAAAAGGCCATCAGTGTCAAATTGAGTCATTACAGTTTCAGTTACTAATGGGTCCAGCTCTCAACTACTTACAACCTATATTTATTTCTACACAAGGATATTATGTTCTAGAGAAAATGGTTCCATTTCATGTCTAACATGGTAACAAAGCAAATGAAAGCAAAATTGCTGTGTGTCTGCTAGACAGTGACAGGTTTGGGTACCAAATAAGCAGACCTAGCCAAGCTCAGGGATTGATTGCTTGGATGAACTATTTACCTCTCCTCCTTGGTTCAGTATGAACTGTGGAATCATCCCATAGCTACAGAACCCTTAGCAGAGTGACCACAGGAAGCTGTGTATGGAGGAAGAGTGAGAGAATACACAGTCACTTGTATTATTCCTGAAGAGACCCCAGGGATCTGTCCAGTTACTCAAAAGCACATCTGGAAGGAATTCACCTGTCTTGAACTCTGCTTGCTCAACAGCAAAACAAGCAAAAGAACCACAAAATGCTCATAGTTGTGATCTTTTCAATTGCTGAAGCTGAAAGTTTTCCCACCTGAGCATCATAAATGAGACAAATTGCATAATAGGATAATA
Source organism: Canis aureus (assembly GCF_053574225.1). NCBI lineage: Eukaryota > Metazoa > Chordata > Mammalia > Carnivora > Canidae > Canis > Canis aureus. The sequence continues at coordinate 40,536,019 of NC_135623.1, read as the reverse complement.
AGAGCTGTTGCTAAAAGATGCAATCACAAAATAAAAGGACCTTTCAAAATCTTAGTATAGTTGGTAATTATCCAGGAATGGAATATAAAGAAAAACAATTCCAAGGTTCCTGCTTTTCTCCGTGTTATCGTGAAACTGAGATGGCCGAATGCCAAAGATCACTCTCATTTACAACAGACCTTCCTACCTCTTCAGCAACAGCTCTATTCCTTTCTACTAACTTGTATGCTAGAGTACTCCTGTTTCAAATGCCTCATTTCACAAAGTTGCCCCATTTGTTCTTTCCTGCAATGAAAACCAAATTTTAACCTGGTAAGATTCACAGGAGGAAAGAATAAGGAAAAACAGCTTGTAGTTCTTCGTGCTTTAGCTGTCGTAACATGTATTTTTCTGAGTAAGATTTGTGCCTGATAAGAGAGGCACCCCTCCAAAAAGAGTACGAGTAAATTTTGGTTCCCTACTACAAAAAGCAAGGCTGGTTGAAAAAAATCAAATGTGTAGTTAAATGTAAAAAATACATTTATTGGGCAGCCCCGGTGGCTTAGCGGTTTAGCGCCGCCTTCAGCCCAGGGTGTGATCCTGGAGACCTGGGATCGAGTCCCACGTCGGGCTCCCTGCATGGAGCCTGCTTCTTCCTCTGCCTGTGTCTCTGTCTCTGTCTCTGTCTCTCTCTCATTCTCTGTATCTCTAATAAATAAATAAAATCTTAAAAAAAATAATACATTAATTGACCCAAGTACATGGCCTCAAATAAATAAGTCCAATCAATTTGAGAGATTATTAAATAAACTATTTACTTGTTACCAGTTCAAGAACATTAACTACAAAAACAATTTCAGCTGCAGACTTTGCAAACATTCAGACCAACTCAGTAGGAGAATCACAGGTCTTAAAGTCAGCTCTGTGTTTCAATAACAGCATCATAATATGTGCTTTGAGCCCTTGGAAAAGTTCATCTCGCTGAGCTTCCTTCTCTGCAAAGTGGGAAAAATACCTACCTCAGAGGGAGAGGTTTTGAGGATTGACAGAGAGGCATATACTATAAAGCCCAATGATGAATACACTAAGAGAGCATTCCACAACCCCCACTAGTTTCCTTTTCAAATTCTCTGACCGCTAAATGGTCAAAATAGATGTCCCTAGCTTTTCAACCCACAATGGACACCTACTATCTAAAATACAGATTTTGGGGATCCCTGGGTGGCTCAGTGGTTTAGTGCCTGCCTTCCACCCAGGGTGTGATCCTGGAGTCCAAGGATTGAGTCCTGCATCAGGCTCCCTGCATGGGGCCTGCTTCTCCCTCTGCCTGTGACTCTGCCTCTCTCTGTGTCTCTCATGAATAAATAAAATCTTTTAAAAATAAAATAATAAAATAAATAAATAAATAAAATAAAATAAAATAAAATACAGATCTTCCTCAACTTACAATGAGGTTACTTCCTGAAAAACTCATCATAAGGTGAAAATAACATAAATCAAAAATGCATTCAATACATCCACCCTGCTGAACATCACAGCTTAGCCTCACCTACCTCAACTGCCCGGAGCACTTACGTTTGCCTACAGCTGGGCAAGGTCATCTCACACAAGGCCTACTTTATAAGAAATTGTTGAATAGCTCACATAATTTGTTGAATACTGGACTGAAAGTGAGAAATAGAATAGGTGTATAGGTGCAGAGAGTTGTGAGGACTGGGAGCTGTGGCTCATTGCTGCTGCCCAGAGTCACTAGAGAGGGTTGAGCTGTGTACTGCTAGCCTGGGAAGAGCTCACAACTTATAATCTGAAGTACAGTTTCTGCTGAATGTGTGCAGGCTTCACACCATCATAAAGTTGAAAAATTCTGTCAGAGACCATCTGTTTTGAATTCTTTCCATGAAAACACACCAAACCCATTCTGTACTACATTACTCCACAAATCAATTCTCTTTGGCAAAACTTGAATTTCTTATATTTTCCAACCTCTCATTTTCATGCTCCTATAAATACCATCGCAAACTGCCACCATTTCCCAAAGTTATTCCCAAGGGAATCTGTTGGGAGGAGTGGGGCAGGGTATGTTGGGGTGAGGGCCTGGAATCTTTAAAGGCAGTACTGGCATCCGGTTTGATTTGTATTTTTTTTAGTCAATCAACATTTATTTTTCTTCAAAGCAGAATGGTTTGAGAACATGCATATGCATATCTAAGGAGCATGTACAGCAGGTGGTGACAATTAGAAACTCGGATGAACACTGCCAGTAATCACAGTGGTTTCAAATTGTTTTACTCTTAGACATACATTGTTCATACATTAGAATACCCATAATGCTCCCAGTGCATGGAGCCTGCTTCTCACTCTGCCTATGTCTCTGCCTCTCTCTCTCTCTCTCTCTCTCCATGACTATCATAAATAAATAAAAATTAAAAAAAAAAAAACTTAGAATACCCATAATGGGCCACTGGTTAAAAAAGCACATAGAACACTCATAGGGAATTACAACAAGTTAATAAGGAGATTAACATAAAAATTATAAGTCTGTTCCTCATCAGATAAGATGACTGAAAATTCCTTTGTAGTAACATAAAACGTCCAAACCAAAGGTTAAAAGATGCAAAATTGACAATCATACCAACATGCCCTATCATTTTTCAGGAATACACTCTTCTTGCTAATGAAGTGAGAAAGGTAGAAGGAGGTAAAGAGAAGTCTCACTCTTACCCTACAAGTAATTTATATAAGAATCAAAGGCCAGAATGTCTCTGGTCCTCAGTTAGTCCATCTCTAAATAGGAGTTGTTTTATAAAACTCAACTTAAGCAGGGCACCCCCTATTCTTTGGGCTAACACAACTATCATTGCTAGACTCTTCCTCTTGTACTGTCTCCATTCTAGAGGCTAGAAGAACATTCACTGTGCAGCTTCTCCTGCAGCAAGGAGTGGCCATGTGACACTTTCAGCCAATAAAACAAAGAAGAAATGTGCTAGGGATTTCTGGGAAGACTACTGCTTTTCCTGATGAAAGTGACAAATCCATCAGCAGCTGCCACTTCCCACTAACCTCCAGCCTTACAGATGCAGCTATCTTGCTTCCACAAGGAAAACCAATTCCTTCAACCCTTCCTTCTGAGAGAGACAACAAGTTCTAATGGCTCACCATCCAATAATGCAAGCCACCACATAACAATTTTAAATTCTCTAGAATTTAAAGAAAGACAAGATGAAATTAAATTAAATTTTTTAAAGATTTTATTTAGTTAGTTATTTGAGAGAGAGAGTACAAGTGGGGGGGGGGGCAGAGCAGAGGGAGAAGGGAAAAGCAGACTCCTCGCTGAGTAAGGAGCCCAACACAGGGCTTGATCCCAGGACCCAGAGATCATGACTCAAGCCAAAGGTAGATGCCTAACTGACTGAGCCACCCAGGTGCCCCCAGGATGAAATTAACTTTTGTAATGAATTTTATGTAACCCAATATATCAAAAATATCATTTCAACAGATACTCAAAATAAAATAATGATTAGATATTTTTACATCACTTTTTTGCACTAAAATTCAGTAAGCATTTGAATCCAGTATGCATTTTTCAATTTTCAGGACATATCAATTTGGAGTTATCATGTTTTCACAGGTCTAGTGGAAAAACATACTATTTTCTGTAGATGAACAATAGGCAGTGTTCAGTTAATCAAATAAATTGGCAAAATATAGTATCAAGTTCCTCAGCCTGGAGTACTGCACAAACTTCTTTTAAAGGAGAAGAAAAGGGAATTAAATCTCATGGACCTCTGAGAACATGTCCTTGAACTACCTGGGGTCAGTGTTCCCCAACTGAGCCTTCAAAAAGCCTTCAAAAGTGGCTTTTTTTTTTCTTTTTTAGCTTATCCTCAAGATAACAACATAGAAAATATTTTGTTTTGTTTAAAATTTGAGGAGCTCTATGATCCTCGTTTGAAAGTACTACTGGAAAAGAATCAGGAGGGATCCCTGGGTGGCGCAGCAGTTTGGCGCCTGCCTTTGGCCCAGGGCGCGATCCTGGAGACCCGGGATCGAATCCCATGTCGGGCTCCCGGTGCATGGAGCCTGCTTCTCCCTCTGCCTGTGTCTCTGCCTCTCTCTCTCCCTCTCTCTGTGACTATCACAAATAAATTAATTAAAAAAAAAAAAAAAGGGGGATCCCTGGGTGGCGCAGCGGTTTGGCGCCTGCCTTTGGCCCAGGGCGCGATCCTGGAGACCCGGGATCGAATCCCACGTCAGGCTCCCGGTGCATGGAGTCTGCTTCTCCCTCTGCCTGTGTCTCTGCCTCTCTCTCTCTCTCTGTATGTGACTATCATAAATAAATAAAAATTAAAAAAAAAAAAAAAAAAAAGGAAAAGAATCAGGAGTTCTTTATTTTTATCTTGAGTCTGCCACCAAACTAAGTGGTGACTTGGAAAACTAAACAAAACTATTTTTCTAGGCCTCTTTTCTCTAAGGGTGCCCCACTTTCCCACAAAACAATGCTGTTCTAAGCATTCACAAACCATCCTTTACATAATCCATTCTAGAACCCTGCCCACAAGGAGCATAACACTCCCGTACCGTCTCTGGTTTTTGAACCATATTCCTCACTACTGAAAATCAGGACTACATTTACCTATCTTCATAATTCTAACATTTTTCCATTCTTCAAAATTCTATGAAATAATATTTAATAATAAATTATCCCCAAGTTCTTTCAGTATCCTGGAATAGAATTCTTCTAGATCAAAAATCTTAAACTTAAAAAAAAAAAAAAAAAAAAAAAATCTTAAACTTGTTTTGAGCAATTAAACCAACTTGTCCTATCCATTCAAGTTTCTCAAGCTTTAATTTCATGTTATCAAGGATTTTTCTGGCTTGTTCAGGATGACCATTCCTGCCTTTCATTTATCCATTTTATAAGTATTTATGGAAGATCTACTGTGTATGTCGATACAATGGGAATAGAAATGGGACATGAATAAAACAGACAAAGGCAGTACCAACTGGCAAAGAGTTGATACTTTAGTAAAGGGTAAAAGTCAATAAACAAGCAAATAAATAAGTAGGGCAATTTGAGGTGGTAAAGAATGACATAATAACACAGCTAACATTTGAGAGCATATCATGTGCCCAACAGCCTTCTAAATACTAATTTAATCCTCATAACTCTATGAAGTATGTACTGTTATTATCAATCCCATTTTATAAAGGAGAAAACTGAGAAACAGAGGTTCAGTGCCAGAAAGAACAGAACAAAGGAACTGAGGGAGAGTGCCAGGTGCACCACTACAGTCTGGGAGATCAGGACTGGTCTCTCCAAGGTCATCCAGGCTGGGCCTGGAATGAAGCACCAGCCACACAAAGATCTAGAGGCAGAGTGTTCCAGAGAGAAAGGAACAAGTAAAAGGCCCTAAGACAGGATGAACCTGGCAGGATAAACCTAAGAGGCTCTAGGAATAGGAAGAACCAAAAAAGTGACCTGAAGTATAAAGACGGAGGGGAGAGTTGGAGGAGGTGAAGTGTAAACAGTGGGAGCAAGAGTCAATTTATGATAAGGAGTCTGTATTTTATTATAAGTACAACAGAAACTCACTGGTATATTTTAAGCTGAGGAAGGACAGGATCTGATTGACATTTTTAAAAGATCACTCTGGTTGCTCTGTAGGAAATGAGCTGTAGGTGGCAAGAATGGAATCAGAGAAACCAGTTAGTACAGAGAAGGTAGAAGCCAAACAGCAGTTGAGTAGTTCAAGTTTTCCTTTGCCATCTGTTAAGAGTATAGTATCAGCCTAGAGCAACAGGCATGTTGCTTTTTGCTTCTTGGCCTGTGCTTTTCTGCCCTGCAGATGGGAGTCACTTGCTCTAGGTTACACTGAGAACTAGAGAAGAGTCTAGGACCACCTGTCAGAGGTTTGGCTTCTGATTCCAACCTCTCCGCCCAGACCAAGGAAACATGCACAACACAATATAAATGGCAAGTAATGCAGGAAACAAGGGCAACACAGTCAATGATCTCCAGCTGCTACTCAAGTAAGCCCAAAATGTTCACAACACTTCTTTCTATAAACAATTCATAATTCAAAAACAAGGGGGTTTGGGATCCCTGGGTGGCGCAGCAGTTTAGTGCCTGCCTTTGGCCCAGAGCGCGATCCTGGAAACCCGGGATCGAGTCCCATGTCAGGCTCCCGGTGCATGGAGCCTGCTTCTCCCTCTGCCTATGTCTCTGCCTCTCTCTCTGTGACTATCATAAATAATAAATAAATAAATAAACAAACAAACAAACAAACAAGGGGGTTCAAATAATGCTCAAAGACCTGTGACTTCACTAGTGTTACTCTACTTTGCACTGAAACGATAATACTATTAAATATCTAAGCATGCTGATATGTACTGTCTGCAAATATCACCACTCATAATTCCTCACATCCCTGTTACATGCAGTGTGACCCAACCCCTCTTGGTGGGCTGGTCTTGTGACTCACTTTGAACAATAAAATGTGTTGGAAGGGATGCTGTGCCAATTCCAAATCTAGATCTCAAGAGAAGCAGCAGCTGCCATATTCACACACTCGGAATCCAGAGACCATGCTATAAAGAGACTGGTCTAGATGCCAGAGGAAATGAGCCTTAATGGAGAAGAGCAAAGATGTTCCTGTCTATAGCCAACATGAGACATGTGAATGAAGCTTTCTTAGACATTCCAGGCCCAGCCAGGCTCTGCAACTGCAATCACCTGCTGCATTAGTGACACTAACTGGCCCATGTGGAGCAAAAGAACCACTCAGCTGAGCCCAGCCAACTTACAAAACTGTGAAAAATAATAAACTGTTATTGTTTTAAGCCACTAAATTTTGGGGTAGTATGTTACACAGCAATAGTCACCTGATATAAAAATGTGTAAGTCATTGATTCTACAGGCCCTTTGCAAATCATGCATGTCAGCAATAGTCACCTGATATAAAAATGTGTAAGTCATTGATTCTACAGGCCCTTTGCAAATCATGCATGTCATCTGAGAAAGGTAAACAGATCAAACCAACCAGAGAAGCCCACCAATGTAGATACTTTATTACTGTTTCATTTCTGGGAATTTAGCAGTGCCTCTCCCAATTTCTAGGCATATGTAGTCATTTTACCTTAGGGGCTGAAGTATTCTCATTTCTCATATTCAAGTAAATTTAACACATTAAAAATCTCTTTATGTATCTGCCAAGAGTTAAAGTGAAAGAACTATATGTACATACATATTTCCAGGTGATGCAGAATATGCTTATTTGATAATCAAATAACGTAACTATTACGTACAATGGAGGAAAGAGATCATTCATGTGGAATTTCAATACGTCAAGACCAAAAGCAGGATATTCCAGATAGAAATATGAACAGGAGCAAAGACAAAGACACACTATAGTACACAGTATTTTTCAGGAATGGTGAGTTCTCTGACAACTGAGACCCTGGAATGACACAGCTATTCTAGTCCGGGTGAAACACTCCCCGTGCAAACCCTATTGTAGAGCTCACCACATGAAGAAGCTATGAAGAAGGAGGTTTGCAGGATCCAAAGTTGTAAAATGAGGACCCCTGAGGTCAGGTTGTTAAAAACAAGTGATCTAAGAATCTGTCATATATGCTTTCGCTTCTCTTTCACTCTACCTTTCAGGCATCCAGCAATATCATCTGTCCTCCATTTTGCTAAATCCTTTGCCTAATTCAAATTCAACATTTGCTTACTTATTTATTCATTCAACCATTTTTATTGGGCACCAACTATTTGCCGGCACTGTTCTAGGTACTGAGGATACAATAAAGAACAATGCAGACAATGGCCCTACCTTCATGAAGATAAACAGTGATGAAGGATAGGAAGCAGGTGGGTAAGTGGTCAGAGAAGGCTTGAAGAGGGCATATTTGACCTGAAATCTGATTGAAGTCAGGAAGCAAACCTGGGACCATCTGGGGAAAGAGCATTCCAGGCAGAGGAATGAGCAAGTGCAAAAGTCCTGAAATGCCTGCACATTCAAGGAAGGAGGCCAGTGAGTAAGGAAAAGAGAGGTAGAAAAGGAGATCAGAGAAGAAGCAGGAATCAAGTCTACATAGGGACTCAGAGCTAATGACCAACAACTCTGGATTTTGTTTTCAGTGTAATGGGAAGCCTCTCTTCTTATGCCCTTTCCCAGCCCCCAACTGAGCCCCAAGAGTCTCTACTGATCACTTCTTCCTGTTCACATATCACCTGTCCTTTTATTTGCCACTCAGTCTATATTCCATGGATTTCTATTCATCTTCTTATGCATCAGTCCTATTTCCTCAACTATGTTTTAAAGGCAAGAATTGTGTCATATTCTTCTCTGCATTTCCAGGGCCTGGCACCTACATGGTGCTCAATAAATCTTTTTTGGAAGGTGATAATGATGATGTAATCCCCCGGAGTACTTTCCAGCTCTAAGATCTATGATTCCTTTGAACTCTTTCAACAAATCAGTTTGTACTATGACTCAGAGGACTGACATCTTTCTAGATATTTTGAGATACAGTCATCCATTAAATGACTGGGATGAATCACATCAGAGTTTTTATTTAAATGAAGGCTGTACCATTTGGGATGGGGTCCCCTTAAAAGCAACTACATATTAGTACTTGCACTTTAAGCCATTTGAACCTCAGGATGGCAAAATTTGCTATTAAGTAAATTCAATCCTGATGTGATCCTATCACCAGCCATTAAGGATAGCCTCGAATTCTTTGCTGTTCCTTCTAATGAAAGGTGGAGGATAATTCCCCTCACCTTGAGTCTAGATTGGTGTTAGTGACTTATTTGACCAATAAAATGTGGGAGAAGTAGTGTTCTGGAACTTATGCGTTTAGGTCATAAGAAGCCTTGAGCCTTAAAGTTTCTATCTACACCTTTTGGGAACACTCCCTCTGGAAACCCAGTTGCCATGCTGTGAGTAACGCAAGCACATTGGAGAGACTATGTGTCAGTGCTCAAACCTACAGCCCCAGCTGAGTCTCCTGCCAAGAACCAGCATCAAGAGTCAGCCACCCCAGCCCAGGCAACAGATGTAGGAGTGAAGAAGCCGTCTTAGAAGTGAAGCCTCCAGCCCCAGGCACCACAACTGACATCACATGGATCAAAGACAAACCACACAACTGAATCCTTCCTGAATTCTTAACCTACACAATAAAATGGTTGTTTGAATCTGCCAAATTTGAGGGCACTTTGTTATCCAAAAATAGATTTTTTTTTATTAAAAAAAAATAATCATAGACCATCACCACTCACAAAGGTACCTTTCCCTCAATTATTTATAAAAATGATATTCACAGTCTAAGATTTGTCCTATGTCCAAAGAACTACTCTTCCTAGAGATTTGACTCATAAACATGAGGAAGATAAAGTAGGTGACTTTGAATGAGTACCCTGAATCAATCTTACTACTAAAATTGCAGGCCAAGAAAAGTTACCTAAAATGCATCCAACACAAAAGCCACAGCATCCATTTGGATTGTACAGGTCACAGAATTATGCTATTAGGCAAATTCTATATATTTTACTTAGTCACCCAACAGGTAAGGAAACAATTTACAGTAGTTGACCCTTGAACAACATATTTTTTAACTACATGGATCTACTTACACAATTTTTTTCTCAGTTAACACAGTACAGTACTAAAAATGTGTTTTCTCTGCCTTATGGTTTTCTCTTTTTTGTTTTTTCTCCATCATGTTATTATGAAAACTTTCAAACATATAAGAAAGTTAAAAGAACTGTAGAACTGTAGGGCAAACAAACACCAAACAGCCACCAACTAGATTCTACAGTGGTTAACATTTTGCTATGTTTGCTTTATCACATATCTGTCCAACCTTCCGCCCACCAATTATAAGTTGCAGACATCAGTACACTTCACCCCTACATGCTTCAGCATGCATATTAATAACTAGAATTCAATGCTTATTTACGGTACTTTTTGTTCTTGAAGTAAACCTTACATACAGTAACATGCACAAATCTCAAATATACTATTAAATGAGTTGCAGCAAATGTATACATTGATGTAACCCAAACCCCTATCAAAATATAGAACATTTCCTTCACCCCCCAGAGTGCCCTAATGCTTCTTTCCAGCCAATCCCTGCTCTACCCACCCTATATTAGTTTCCTAAGGCTACCATAACAAATTATTAGAAACTGGATTGCTTAAAACAACAGAAACTTATCCTGTCACAGTTCTGGAGGCTAGAAGTCCAAAATCAAGGTGTTAGCACTGCCATGCACTCTTCAAAGGCTCTAGGGAAGAATCTGTTCCATTTCTTTCTTTTAGCTTCGAGTGTTGCTGGCAATCTTTGGTGTTCCTTACGATTTTCTTAGTAACACTTTCTTTAACTTACCTTACTATAAGAATACAATATACAGCATATAGTATATAAAACATATAAAATAGGGACGCCTGGGTGGCTCGGTGGTTGGGCGCCTGCCTTTGGCTCAGGGCGTGATCTTGGAGTCCTGGGATCGAGTTCCACATCGGGCTCCCTGCATGGAGCCTGCTTCTCCCTCTGCCTATGTCTGCCTCTGTGTCTCTCATGAATAAATAAATAAAATTAAAAAAAAACCATTTCAGTCAACAGCAGACTAATAGTAGGTAAGTTTTGGGGGAGTCAAGCTATTTGCAGACTTCTGACTATGCACAGGATCTGCACCACTAACCCCAATCTTGTTCAAGGGTGAACAGTATTAATACTACTTAAAAACATGGGTAGAACTTAAAACAGAAATTAAATGCACAATTCTACCATAAAAATAAAAAGATCCAACTGCTAAGCAATGATTACATGCAAAATTAGGAATCTCTGAAAATTATTCTCAGACACTACCAGAATGGAAAACACTCAATGCAAACGGTCCTTCTCCTTTAGAACATCCTTTTGTTTGTGCAGAGAAGTTATATTATGAAAACAAAAGCTCCTCAAAATGGGCAGGTATTTTCACCCCCATCAGTATGAGTATCACTCTTCCCCTACAGTAGTCATTTCAGACTCTAGAAGTGAGAGGCTTCTGGGAAAACAGCCTGCTCATTTTATACGCTCCCACTCCTACTTCTCCCCCACTATCTTCTTCAAGCAAGTTTGGCTCTTCAAAAAAAAAATACAGAACCATAGGTGATCCCAAGGACAGGGAGAAGGGGTAACACAAAGAGAACAAATTTTGGTAGTAAATGCTCTAGAGTATCAATTTCTCACATAAACCACTACCCTGTTGTATGTCTAATCATATTCCACCACTCACATTTTTCATAATACGAATTCATAATCACCACTGGCATGCCATTTTTTAAAATCAACAAAAGAAAATAAGTTCTAAAAAAACACCCTACAAGCTAGATGTGAAATGTGAAAAAGGCAAAATGCTTTTTTAACAGAAAATATCACCTTCCAGATTTATAAACATGTAATTGCTTAAAGAATAATTATTAACAAGAACAGTAAAATCATAACAAAAGGAACCAAAGGTCAACTTTCACATCACTAGAAGCTATATGGGTACACGCATTTTTCAAAAGAGAACTCCAGATTTTAATTAGAGAAAATGTATTAACCTTGGATAGAAATACTTAATGTAAGACCAATGATTTTCTTCACACACAAACCACTCCTTCAGCAGCAGTAAATCATTAAGTCAGCATCGCACATGCCTAAAAACACATGCATCTATATTCCTACACAGCATGACATTTCTGAAACTGCTTAAAAGGCACAAGTAGCTGGTAATGCCATCTAAAGTAAACACTGTGCCATTTTGGTTATCAATAAAATGAAAGTTAAACAGGAATTTAAGAAATGTAGCAGAGGCCATAAAACATGCTCTTTTCACTTCAGTGAGAACATTAGCAGCTCCGTGTCTTCCAGCCTTGGGAGCCCTTAATTACATGTGAAAGAAAAGGAATGTGTTTGGGTTAATAATGAAAATAAGTTTGGCTAAATGTCAAGCCACATGATACTAAGTTTTTTGCACCTTCTGTATTACCAAGAAAGTTAAAATCTGGTCTGTGGTCTTCTTCAGCCAAAGTACCACTGATGGGGGAAATGAATATACTTCAAATTTACTTCTTCAAATAACTAACTTGGCCTGACATATTCAGACAGACAGCAGCCTGTCAGCAGGGTACTGAGGACCTACCTTTCCCACCTCAAATGGCCCTGGCTCAGTAAAAGGCCTGTTGTTAATACTCAGGTACATAAAAGGGGATCTACAGCATATAGGAATTTAATCATGTTTTCCTCAGAGTCCCAAATATGGAAAAAATTTAATGATTTTAAACATCGAATTATTTCATTTGATCAAGTAATTTTTTGTTTCAAGAACCTCTGTGATTACCAGCATCACTGCACCCATTGATGCAGCTACTCAAAAAAATAATTACTGATGCCTCCCATGAGGCAGGTACCAGGCACACAGGGTGGAGCAGCCAGTACAGCCACTCTCACTTCTCAGTGAGCTCACAGTCTAAGGATGGCTAACGGACTGGTCAAGTAAAAAAGAGATCCAATCAAGCACAGGGGACAAATTCAGATAGTTGTGAACAGCTATGGAGGAGAGAAAACAGAAAGGACATGAACGTGATGAAAAGGGACTTGGGAGGGGTCTAATTTGGACTGACAGGGTGGGCCTTGCTGAAGAGGCCTGTTACCTAAATTACCAGAAGGATCTAATTATTACAACAAAGCCAGGAGCTGGGCACATGAGACAAGGGAAGAGCTGAACAAAGGGCTTAGCAGGAAGGAGCCTGGCCAGCAGAAGGCTGGCACAGCTGGAGCACACCGGTGAGGACAGAAAACTGTACCAGAGTCCATGTGACTACAGCAGCAGGAGTTTGCAATCACAAGGGCCTTATGCACGGACTTCATCTCAGTGCAACAGGAAGCCACAGGAGAAGGGTTACGAAGAGGAATACTATTTTTTTATTTTTATTTTTTTATTTTTTTGAATACTGTGTTTTTAAAAGATGGTTCTCACTGCTGTGTGGACAGTGGGCTGTATAGGGAGTGCATGTGGGTGCCACTGCAATACTCCTGGTAAGGGAAGGAAATAAGTAGACAGATCTAAGGAATATTTTAGAAGGTTAGCTAATGGGTCAGATGTTGGAGACAAGGGTTGATATGGCAAAAGATAAAAGCAAGCCAGATTCCTAGGTTTTCAGCTGGAGCCATGGGTTGGTGCCCCCATTTCCTCTCCAATTGGGACAACTGGAATTAGAAACTGACCTTCTACATCCTAATCCAGAAGTCTTTTAATCAAGAATATTACCTTGAGGGGCAGCCCTGGTGGCTCAGTGGTTTAGCATCGCCTTCACCCCAGGGCCTGATCCTGGAAATCCAGGATCAAGTCCCACATCAGGCTTCCTGCACGGAGCCTGCTTCTCCCTCTGCCTGTGTCTCTGTCTCTGTCTCTCTCTCTCTCCCTCTTTGTCTCTCATGAATAAATAAATAAATAAACCTTAAAAAAAAAAGAAAGAATATTACCTAATTATTCACACAACTCAAAATAATTCTGTGTGCATTAAAAATCAAAAGCATACATGAACCTACATGTGATAGAATTTCATAGAACACACACACACTTTAAAAACATGTTAAAACTAGCCCAGTAAGGTCATTTTCAAGTTAATAGTATCAATGTGAGTGTGCTGGTTGACAATGTATTATTATGGTTATATGGGGGGCGGCTGAGTGAAAGGTACCTGAGAACTCTCTGTACTACTTCTGCAACTTCTTGTCTTAAATTACTTCAAAGTAAAAATTTATTTAAAAAAATATCTTGTCCAAGGACACAGAACCAGTGAGAAACAGCCAATATCTGAGCCTAGATCAACTGATTCCTCATTTTTTTTTTGAGTATATGACAATTTTTACTCAAATCTCTAAATTAAAAGGAATTTAAGAAAGGGGAAAAAAAAAAAAGGAATACCTGATTGGTACCTGTTTTCTTTATGGCACCTGTTTTTTTGTTTTTGTTTTGTTTGGGTCTTTTACTTTGTAAAGAGAAATTGCTTTTTTGCCCCTTTTGAAGGTGGTAAGCATCCGTGGATGTGTTCACTTCTGTCCTTGAGAACACAGCATGTAATCAGCAACCTTGGAGCCAGAATCTGCATTTGGCTGGTTCTGGGAATCTATAGTAGGTGTGAAACACTGTTCTAAAAACAATTAAAATATCTATTTTATGTGTTTTCATTTCCCGAGTGAATTGAACAAAATAACAAATAATTTAAACCATTTGTGAAATGAATCAGAATGGAGCTTCTCATTTTATCTCATTTATCCAGAGCCACCACTCCCTCAAGAACTATTGGCAATGCCAAACAACCAACAGCCATGTCCCCATCCACAGGCTCACCACAGCACCTATAAAATGCACTGCTTTTGCATGGAAAGAGTTACAGGGCTTCTGTTCGCTTGTTTGTTTTGTAGGGAGTAGTGGAAGGACAAAAGACATGAAGATAACAGATTAGGGGTGGTGGCACAGTGTGAACAAGGCTCTCAGGAGCCCTGAGGCAAGAAGACCCTGAAAGAGCACAGAGCTTCACAGAGCAGTTGAGCTATTTCCCTCTCACAAGAGAAACCGCAGGGTTGAGCATCATGCCATGCAGAGTCATAGTCACATACCACCTGGACATGGGATTCTCAGTTTCCCCCCAAAGTCTATCACTATTGAGCCTAACAGCACCAACCTGAAGACAACTTTAAGTTAAAATGAGAAGCAGAATGAAAGTCTCTAACTCAGCTAAAATCTGGAGAAATCTGGAAAGTATGGGGCAGCTGAAGTCACCCCCAGAAGATAGCAGATGGGAGTGATGCTCTCTCTCCCTAGGCCAGTTTCCTCACATTTAAGGCTTGCTCCCCTACCTTTTCGAGCCCAAACCAATGCCTAGACATAGATCATCCATCAGTTCATCTCTCTTACCTCTCTCACTCTCTCCTTTTCTAAACACATCAATTCTCCATTTGAGCCAAACAATTTACTGTCCTTCCCCTCACAGAACCCATTTAAGGACCTACATTGTAAAGGGCAGGTACATAATTCAGAAAACAAAATGACACTGATGACACATTACTAAAGGCAGGACAAGCTGGATTTATTGGGCAAAAAGTCGTTCCACTTGCAACATGATGGGTTTAATGTTCCAGCAAAGCATCCTGGGAAGGTATCTAGGAAGAAGTACTCAGCATCTACTTTGTATGGACTGGCTTCTTTCCTAGTAATCATGACTACCTTCCCTACAACACAGAGTCACCCTACAATCATTCCCTACTTTTCCCCTCCTCCCCACCGAGATCATTCCTTCATGCTGCATGCTCTGGTAACGCTCCATTCACTGGTATTTCTCTGCAGGCCTCTGTTAAATGTTCAAAAATCCACAGGCATGTCACCCCTCTCTTGCCATAAAGACTACTAACTCCTTGAAGGACAAGGGCTTTACTTTCTATTTCTGATGTAATCACTTTGATGCCTTTCACAGCTCATAGCACTCTGTGAACACTCAAAATGTATTGTTAACAAATGCCTCAAAAAAAAAAAAAAAAAAAATGCCTCAGATTGAGAAACCTCATACAGCCACATTTCTGAATAGCAAAATGGCTATCTCAGGAATGGGAAGAAATTTCTTACCCTTACTTGGCATTACCTGTCAGGAGGTTTGAGTTTCAATGGTAAATGATTTCCTTTAATGGAGGTGAAAAAAAAGACAAGATAGGGGGTTATACAAAATACACAAAATACCTAATGGATGAGAACAAAAGCCAATGCTCATGACTTTGGCAAACCTTGCTTAACTCTTTTTGTGGTTAGTACTTAAATGCTAACATTATCTCATCACCCCAATATTTAAATGTTTTGAGACTAAACCATGAGTAAGTATATGGGATAAGCTGATATTAAATCCTCGTGTGAATGTGCAAAGTACAAAGGAGTTTTATCTGTTTGGTTGGACATAATTCTTTTTCCCTTATGGACAACTTTAGAAATGAAAGAAAAGGTTGAATGGCCCTGGGATGACAAATCTCTTGTGGCAAAATTTAATTCAAAAGAAATGGCAGAGATAATAACATACTTTCACAGGAAAAGTTTGCCCTGAAGAAAAGGCCTCACCGCTTTTGACTCTCAAAACAATTTTAGAACTAACCATTAGCTTTAAGCCAGCACTCTGGTAAGTACCAAGAAAAGAAAGGTAAACAAAGCTGATTCCTGTCATGGAAAGCTGTTCTCCAGCCTTTCTAACTCTTTATCCGAAGTGTGGGGCCCAGATTATAAATATTTTTCAGACTTTGTGAGCCATAGTCTCTACTGCAACTATTGAACTCTGCTGGTATAGTGTGAGAGCAGACACAGACAACACAGAAACAAATAAGCATGGCTGTGTTCCAATAAAACTTTACTTATAGACAAGAAAATTCGAATCTTGGGGCATCCCTGGGTGGCTCAGCGGTTTGGCACCTGCCTTTGGCCCAGAGCGTGATCCTGGAGTCCCAGGATCAAGTCCTGCATCAGGCTCCTAGCATGGAGCCTGCTTCTCCCTCTGCCTGTGTCTCTCCCTCTCTCTCTCTCTCTCTCTCTCTCTCTCTGCCTTTCATGAATAAATAAAATCTTAAAAAAAAAAAAGAAAGAAAGAAAATTCGAATCTCATTTATATAATTTTCACATGTCATGAAATAGTCTTCTTTGGCCTTGTTTTTGTCCCAACCCTTTAAAAAGGTAAATTCTGGGGATCCCTGGGTGGCTCAGCGGTAGCCCCTGCCTTTGGCCCAGGGCGTGATCCTAGAGTCCCGGGGCCGAGTCCCAAGTCAGGCTCCCTGCATGGAGCCTGCTTCTCCCTCTGCCTGTGTCTCTGCCTCTCTCTCTCTCTCTCTCTTTCTCTCTCTCTCTCTCTCTCTCTCTCTCTGTGTGTGTGTCTCATGAATGAATAAATAAAAAATATTTAAAAAAAAATAAAAAATAAATAAATAAAAAGGTAAATTCTTAGCTCACAGGCCACATAAAAACGGATAGTAGACCCACTATGGACCACAGGGACTTGACCACAGTTTGCCAATCCTTGCTTTATACCAAAGGCAAGGTGGCAGAGAAAAGTCAAAATTAGCTTAGAAACTTCAACTTGCTTCTAAAAGGAGAAAATTGTGGAGGAAGGAAAGGGGAAAGTAACAGAAGATGAACAGAGGAGGAAGAAGGGATACCCATGAGAAATCAGGGGCCTGTAGATGGAGGGAAGAGAAACCCAAGCAAAGGCAGTGAAAGCTTGAGAGGTAAGGGAGAGGGATGAAAAAAGAAGCAGGAAGCCAAGTTTCTAGGCATCTGTGGGAAATGAAGGGGCAAAAGGGAAGTCAGCTAGCGAGTAGCCCAGCGGAGGGGCTATAGACTAAACTATAAGAAAGCTGAACATCATAAAAATGCAGATTAATGGAGGACCCTAGAATTTAAGAACCCAGTCTACTGTATATATAAAATTATTCTGTTAGCAGGTAAGAGCAAATCTGTCGTTACAAGTCTGTTGGGGTATGTGCCTTTTGGAGAGGATGATTTTCATTTTGTTTTATTTTTATGCAGCATTCCTAAAAATATCAATTCAAAGGGGCCAATCGTGAAGACCTCAAATCTTCAGTCTTAGAATTTCCCTCATCTTTCAAAAGATTAGGCCCTGGACAGAGATGGACTTCAAGGGTTCTGACTGCTGTACCCACTCCTATACCTTACATGTACCTCCACAAGCAGAATTTTCACCAGTGAGGAGGTAAAGAACACCTCCCATATGAGATGTCGTTATTACAACAGTTAATGATAATGCTGATAAAATGGTCTGATGACCAGACAGGTTAAAAACTGCATTGCACAGAAACCAGAACAAACTCTGTTTTAAGTTTGGTGAAATGAATGGCCAAAGGCTGGCACCCAGCAAACATTAAATAGCAACCCCTAAGAAATGCCAAAGAATCACTTTCTTAGAGGATCAAGAACCAAAGAGTTCTGCTTACTATCCAGGAAAGCTGACAAAGTTAAAAAAGAAACTATCATAATAATGTATGACTGAACTGTGCCTCCAAAAGTCCTATCTGGAAGCCCTAATCCCTAATACCTAGGTATGCAACTATATTTGGAGTTTAGTAAGTTAAAATGAAGCCATTAGGCTGCCCCTAATCCAATATAACTGGTATCCTTCTAAGAGGAGGCTGTTAGGACACATGGAGAGACACCAGTAATGCATGCCCACAGAGGGAAGACAGGTGAAGAGGCAGCAGGAGGGCCACCATCTGCAACCAATGGGGCCTCAGAAGAAACCAAACCTGTTGACACCTTGATGTCAGACTTCCAGCCTCTGGGACTATGAGAAAATACATTTCGGTTGTTTAAGTCACCTGGTCTGGATGGATATTCTGGATTTTTTATTACAACAATCCAAGCAGACTACTATGAACAGTTATGGTGCTTGGACACTAAGAGAAAGGTGGTGGGGAGCAAATAAGGCCACCACGGATTCATACACTCAACCAGTATTTATTGGCCAGTAGATGTTTGGCAATTGCTAGGTTCTGAGTCTATAAGGATGGAAAGCTATGTTCTTGCCTTCAATGAACTCACAGTCTACTTGAGGTAGACTCTAACTCAGGTAGACTCTACTTGAGGTAACTCTAACGTGGTATGGATGTGCCATAAGAGAAATATTCCCCTGGTGCTCTGGAAACACAGAAAGGGGGTTTCTCAGCCAGCCATGAAAGGGGTACACAAAGCTTCAAGAAAGATGTGATGTGATGATATGTGAGGTAAGTGCTTTCAAAATAAAAAAAAAAAAAAAACTAAACCAAACAAAAAAACACCGCTTTCTTCTGGTTATTTGAATAGGAATATATTTTTGAACTGGAGAAAATAAATATCATTGAGGAAAAGGATGTTTGCTGTGAACAATCAGAAATTTTCTTCTGGCCCTGTTGAGTTAAGGTAAAAGCCTGAAGGGCAGCTATCTCTGGGCATGAGAGAGCGATCTAGAAGCAGCTCTCACTGAGGTGGTCATCAGACCAGGCATGCAGATGGGACTCTGTCCTAGAAGAACAGCGCCAGTGAAAACAACTCCAGAGAAGACAAACACTGAAGAGGCAAGCAGAATAAGAAGCTGAGAAATAGGGGATGAGGGACAGGAGGAAAAACAGGACCAGTGACCTCTACCTTTGGTTAAGTCCAGTGGCATTTTTCGGTTTGCCACTTGCCGTCTTGGCAGCATCGGGCATGGGGGGCTACTCTCTTTCATTTTTGATGTTGCCCCCTCCCCTGGTCCCCTAGGCTTTGTTACCTCTGCCTAGAATGCCCTTCCCCTCTGTCTTCCTAATGAACTCCCTTCTTCACTCAACATAAGGCATGTGCCTTCTCTACAGCCCTCCCCAGTTCCATCTTACCACAGGCTAGGTGGAGCCGCCCTGTCCCTGCACATACCTCTCTGTCACAACTCTTCAGTTACCTCTAACGATAATAATGACAACAACTCACATTCACTGAACGTTTAATAGATGCCAGGCTCTGTCCTAAGCACTTTGCATGTATCATCTCATTTATTTGGAACAACCTGAGGGCCAAGATTATACTTTATTAATTTCCATACCTAACTCACAGCAAACAGTAGAAAGTTGAGAAACGCCTGCTAAAATAATGCAGGAAAAAAACTTTCAGAACTTCTCATATCCACTCTTTCCTCTGATTTATACAGTCCCTCCTACACTGTGCTTACTCTGGTAATAAGTAGAGGGACGAGATGCCCACAGAGGGAAGACAATGCAACCAATGGGGCCTCAGAAGAAATCAAACCTGAGTGCTTATTCTGGTTCATAAGGAGAGGTATGAGATATGATTATTCCACCAAAGGTTTTAACAGTTTCTTTGAAATATACTCCACAATTTAGTGAAAAAAGTTATGAAGAATGTCTTTCCAAGTGCAAGAGGGAAAACATCTAATCTACTATCCAGAACACTCACATATTTACAAATCTCATCAACTTGAGGGTATATAAAAAGATCTTAAAATGCCGCAGGCAAAGGCTTCATCACCTATAGTAGAACGGCTCTGGAAAAACTAAAGATTTAGAAACCTAATATTTAAAAGCATACAAGCAGGAGACTTAGGAAAGAAATCAGGTTATATAATATCCTAGTGAAACACTTTGAAATAGAATACTAATAGAAAGATAAACAGAAAAATACTTTAAACAGAATGAAAAATATTCCTCATAGTTCTTAAAGAGTAATTGGAGAAGGTCATTTAAGTCCAGTGCACCCCGCCCCCACCTCCTGCTAACTGAAATGAGACAACCAGTGGCTAGCCTTAGTAATTTGAAAAGACTACTTCAAGTTGATTCAGAAAGTTTTACTCTCTAAAGAAAAGTGTGTGTGTGTATACATGTATTTTTTTTCACACACACATACAGCCTTCTGAATTTTATTCTTTATTTGGCATCATGTGAGAAATTCCAGATTTAAGTGTTGGTATCAAGTAAATAATAACTTTCTGGAAGTGACTGGAGTTCAGGAAAGAGAGAGCTTCTAAATGTCCTAGAGTAAAAACCCAAATACTGCATTTCACTACTTATTTGTTATAAACTATGGTTATCTCTGGGCAATAAGATTATGTATGGGTGACTTCCATTTTCTTGGTATCTTTCTAGAGTCTTTCCTTTTCAAACAATACATATGTCTTGCATTTATATTTGGGAGAAAAAAAAGAGCTATCTTCACTTTTTAAAACATATGTTTTGTTAAAATGGTAAGAACATTTGTTATTAATTTATAAGTCATTTTCATGTATAGCAGCTAAGTTTCCATTTATGATAACAAATATATATACTTTAAGTCACTACATCTGATAAGTGCTATAAGGCCCCTATATGATTGACATACTTCACAAGAAAATGTGAGGTTTCTGTGATGTCTTGAATCTGGGCTCTGGGACAGCTTAACCAAAGAATATAGTGCGAAGTTAATGCTATGTCAGTGTCTGGGCCCAGGCCTTAAGAAACCCGCACCTTCTACTTCCTGCATCTTGAAACTCAACCACCATACTGTAAGGAACCCCCAGGCACCTGCAGAAAGGCCTACGTGGAGAGGAACCAAAAATTTACCAGAAATATGAGTGACACATCTGGGAAATGGCTCCTCCACCCCCAGTTAAGCCACCCCACCTGACACCAGGTGGAGCAGAAATGAGGTGCCCTCTTCTGAGCCCTGCCCAAACTGCACATTCATGTAAAAATAAATGACTGTTACTGTAAGCCACAAAAGATAGCTAGAATACCACATTATATTTTGTTTGCCTCTACCTTTCCCCAACTATAATTTAAACTCCTTGATGGTATGATTCCATCTTTACGTTCACCTTCATAGTCCTGGTTTCCATTCATTCAATAAGCATGTGAGGACTAATGAGTATCTAGCACTATGCTAGCTAGGTTCTGCAGGCACAGAAGTAGAAACAGTCTTTGCCTTAGAGATGATCACAGGCTATTTTCAGAGACAAACAAACAAACAAACATAGACAATGACAACCATAATCTCACAGCTTTAGCAGGACAGCCAGCAATGGTACACGCTCAATAAATGTTGGCTAAATAAATGAATGGATAAATCAGGTTCTCAGAACTACTCTGGGAATTATGTACTATCATCATTTTACAGATGAGGTGCACCAAGTAGCAATGCATAAATTCTGAGCTCTAAATTCACCCTCTTTGCCCTGCTTTGTGACCCCAGGTTCAGACCCTGGGATCCGAACATTTCTCCTTTGCCAGATGGTGCAGTGTTGGTTTTCATCAAAAGAGGGCACTGGAGGGTCACTGAAAGGCTACACCAGAGGAAGGGGCTTTTCACTAGGCTTGGGATGCTTTATCCTTTGTAAAGTATACTGCCAGTGGCATTTGGGAAACTCAAAGGTGCTTCCTCTCCATGGAAGTTCCCTGCCACTCAGTAGACTTCTAAGGATCAGCTCAGGTTCACCCATGTACTCTACCAAAATTCTCAACCCAGTGGGCTGCTCTTATACACCAGCTCGAGCAGGTACCCTCGGGCAAGTTCACTGGCCGCCAGCAAGCCACATATTCATGTGGCAGTCACATCATCTTCAAAGAGGACTGAAACTCAGTCTTGAGGATGGGGAAGAGCCTCTTGCAAATCAATCTGGACACTCCTTCAGCCCTAGAGAAAGTAGCTTCTTCCATCTGCTATTCCTGTATTCCTTAGAGACCTCTTCACCCCTTCAGCAGTTAACCATAATTAACCTTTCACTAGTTAATAATTCTTTACATGAAATTTTCTTTGTTCACATTACTGGGTGGGTTTTGTCTCCTAAATGGATTCTGACTGGCACACAAAAGAATAAAAGAGCTCAAATACGAGAGGCCCAACCCGATAAAGGACAATTGTCCATAACACCATCAAAGGGCTGATTCAGAATAAAAAGAAACTGAAAGGGAAGAGAAAAAATGACTCCACAAACAAAAACTGCCATGTCAACCTCATTCAGAATCTTTATTTTGTCTAATCACATTTCTTAGAAAATATTTTTTATCTTCTTTGGTATTTTGGTTAACCTCCCATTTGGTAAACTATTTTTAAAAACACAATGAAAATACTGGCTACATGTGAGGGACCCAAGGGAAGAAAGGTAAAAGGTAAAGAAGCTGTTCTTTAAGAACCAAGAACCGGTTTTAGGGACGGAAGAGCCTAGCAATTAAGCATAGGCTAGAGGACCAGACTGTCAATGTTCAAATCTCAGCTCTTCTACTCTCAAGTTATGTGACCTGGGCAATTCATCTAATATCTTCATGTATAAAATGCAAATGATAGTAATAGTACTGACCTCAAAGGTCTATGAGGATAAAGTGAGTTTATGTATGTATGTAAAGCCTTGAGGCTTGAACCCAATCCAAACTCTACCTCTTGACTTCAACATTCTCAATCTGTTTTTTCCTCCAATATCTTCTCATTTTGGAAAGGTTTCAGAAGACCTATTCTGCTATAAAAACTGCTCTCCTCTATTTTTCCTACTGCCTCTGGCCTTCAACCTGGGCCTTGCTGTACTAAAATGTGAAATATTCTCCTTCTAAAAGGGCTATTGTTTTTTTGTTTGTTTGTTTTTCCAGGCTCACAAGTGTGGAACTTACTTGTTCAATATAAAAACAAGGGGAGTGCTATGGTATAGTGGACATCTCTTAATTGGCTTTCACCTCTTCCT
Organism: Canis aureus; assembly: GCF_053574225.1. NCBI lineage: Eukaryota > Metazoa > Chordata > Mammalia > Carnivora > Canidae > Canis > Canis aureus. Next base: position 40,512,782 of record NC_135623.1, on the reverse strand, counting down.
TTTAGATCTGTCCCTTCCCCACTCCAGGTAACTCTGGTGTCCTAAAGGAAGGGCTCATGACTCAACCTAGGCCATCAGACCCTGAATCTTGAGAGAAGTTTCAGTGAAGGAACTCAGCTGGAGATGGTCACCAATGGCCAGAGATCCCCAGAGTTGCCTCATTCCTGGCTTACTGAGCCCTGACATTTTAGCAATTCCTTCAAGGTTGTGAACAGCCCAGTATATGTTAAGAGAAATTCCCATTTTTGCCTATGTTAGCAAGAGGTCTATTGCTTGAACTAAAGAGCCCACATACATGCTATTAGACTTACTTACATCCTTGAGTTTCCTCACCTGTACAGTGGGGGTCTCTGAGGTCCCTTCCAGCTCTACCCTTCTACAGTTCTTCCAACAGGGCAGGTCCCAGCAGATGCCATAACAATGCGGTCATTACCACTCGGCACCCATACACCTTATACACAAATGGTGGAACTGAGAGATGCTTTAAAAGTCTTATATTTAGGTTATGAAACCACAAAGCTCTCCTTTACCACTTACTACATCTCAGCAGTATTATTTTGGTAGCAGCGTCACCACCCTCTCTGCTATGGTGCTGAGCATAAATAGAACATGAACATTTCCAGGAATTGTCAACTTGGCACTTCTTACAAGGAGTTAAGATTTCTTTTATAACATTAACAAAAATAAAGCCTAGGACTAAACTTCTTTTAGAGGTCACATTTCCTTCTCAATTAAAATTTACTGTTTGGAAAAGCACAATGTACCCTTTTTTTCCTCTGGGGAAAAAGTCCTCCAAAGAATCATATACATCTACTCCTCACTGTTCAAACTGAGGAACAAGTATAAACACAGCTGCCTATTAAAATTAAGCAAAGGCAAACATTCCTGCAGCTAGCTCCAACAACAGCCTACAAGTTTGAACTACACCCGTAAAGAGAAAGCCACCTTGCTAAGTGTATGGTTAAACTCTGAAGTTGTGCCACCAGAAGAGCTGGTTATTAAAACTGATGGCTTTTGACTTTCGACAGCAAAATTTAAGAGCTGCCAAAGTGGAACCTGATTCTGGTACCAGGAGAGCCAACACACTATCTCCTAATCACAGCCAAGAAGATTTAGTTTTCTTCTACTCTCAAGGTAGCAAGTTGGGATAGCAGCAACCCAGGAGCTCTGTTCCTTGACCCCATATGGTCTCCTATTAGACCTTGCCCTCCAAAAAAGAATAAAAAAAAGAGATGGGGGAGAGAGAGATGCCAACCAGAATTTAGTCTTCTGACAACAGGCAAGAAAGAGAAAGACATTAAAGCCTCTTGGGCTGTATGTCTGGGAGTGACTGGAATAGGAGAGGGAAGACTACCAGGGGCTGGTAAATGATGGGTTCTGGAGCAGCCACGGGTTGTGAGGAGTAGCAGAAAGAAAAGCACATCTTGAAAATGTTTTCATAGGCTATGATTAGCAGGCTTTGAAGTACCTGGATTCCAAATTTGTCTCTACTAGGTTGTATGACCTTGAACAAGTGATTGGAACATCTGATTTCTCATCTGTGCAGCAGCAGTAATGATACCACCTGCCTCACCAAGTTATTGCCAGGATTAAGTGAATTAAGGACCTAGAGCAGCACCTGGCACAAAGTAAAGCCACCAATAAATATTATGATAGTTATTTTATTGGCTAAGCCATTCCCAACTTTGTCTCTCTTCTCCTTTCATCCATCCTCAAGCCATCTTAGCTCACTCTGTATCTGAGGGCAGCATCCAACTCATTCTCCACTGGCAGGTTCTGTCTCCATTTGGACAGCTTGATCTATAAAGCACAAAGTATTCCAGATGGTTTGTAATTACCTAACAATGTGAATATGCAATGAAAATAATTCCCCCAAATCCAAATTTATCTGCTAATTCAAAACACCACAGTCAATGTTGTTCTGTGTACATCAAGCCCATGTATCCCCACAGAGCTCTAGTGGATTTTAGCGTTGGTAGTAGAATCACATCTCTGTGGGGTCTGAGATTCTGAAACATTCTTGAGCAATACGTTCAAGAAATTCAAAGACTTGGGGGACGGCAATGAAGAGGGCACTTGATGGGATGAGCACTGGGTGTTACACTACATGTTGGCAAATTGAATTTAAATTTTAAAAAATGTAAAAAAAAAAAAAGAAATTCAAAGAATTAAAAACACTTGTGATCACAGAATCAAAACAAGACTACATATCCTTCTGTAGCTCCATTCCCACACCTTTCCAATTCACCTCACCAAAAAAACAAGAACAACTCTTCAATCAAGTACACAACTTTGGGAAGCTCATACTTGGGGAGCAACAAGTGACAAAAAAGCCATGTGCCTAACCAGCTGGTCAGATTTAACAGTTCTCAACCCTGGCTGCACCTTAAAATAACTTCATGAGCTGTTGCTGCATGGGCCTGTGTTTGCACCCACACACGGGTACACATACATATGTGTACGTGTGTTTGTTCATGTCTGCATGTGTCTTAATATCACTGGATCACACACCTCCACAGATTTTGGCATGAATTGGCCTGGGTCAAAGTTTAGGGATCAGCAGTTTTTTTAAAGCCAGGGTTGAGAAACACTAAGCAAAATCAACCACAAGAGTCAATAGGGTGATTGATGGAGCTAAGTGGCCCATACAACCACAGGAGGGAGAAAAAAGTCACAGTGAGAATTTCTAAGAGAAAAGAATATTAAATCCATTTTTTTCTTTTTTTAAATCTATTTTTTAAAGTGAAATGGAGGCATCCCTGCTGGGGAGAGGCCTGTCACATGATTTGCTATTCCTAGAAAGAACTACAATTAGCTGCCAACAGATGCATTATTTCATCAGTCCCATAAGTACTCGATAAAAGTATTCTGCTCTTCCTTTATGTCAGCCTTGTAGAAGGGGGGAGGAGTGGAATCTTCTGATAAAATGCAGTACTGAACTATCAAAATTTCCTCTTAAAAGATTAAAATTAGCATTAATAAAAATAAAATATTTTAGCAAAATCTTATCTCAGTATACCTCTAAAAGCCCTTGAAAATTTTCCTCTTAAAACAAAAAAAGCATTAGTATAATGTTTTAAAAGCTCATTTCAATTATTAACACTACAGCATAATACGATTCCATTTTAAACCCAGTGGGAAGCCAAGATTGCATAGCAGAAAAAATCCTAAATCAAGAGCTAGGAGGCCTGGATTCTAGTTCAGCAATAAATTACATTAACTAGTTATGTAATCATGGGCAACTTGACTAAATCTCCATAGGCCTTAGCTTTCTCGGAGAAAAATTAGATGATCTGTGAATCCCTCATGGCTAAAATTCTGGAATACTGGAATATGTCTCCATCTTGCTAACTCTGGTATATTAGCAAATGAACATATTTATAATTTAGAAAACATAAAGTTAAGTCATTCTGGCACTCTACTAATAAATTTAACCAATTCCCAGCCACTATGCATAATCTGAATGAGTAAAACAATGAAGTACCTTTAATTTGGCACCATTTTCTATCTGAACTAGAGCTGGAGACTTCCTTCCCCAACTATGCAACCAGGGGATTGTTCCTGCCCCAACTCCTGTCTTTTCAAATGAGAAAATGCATGAAAAGCATCTTGACAATTTTTGCCACATCTTCTTACCATTATTTTCATAGTATTTTTCTTTATGTGACTCATTTTTACTTAAATAAAAGCAACATATTTTCAAAAAGTAACTTCATAAATAGAAAACAGTTTCACTTGCCATAAATGGAAGGAAACCATTAGATTAATACAAGGGAAAGAAGGCAACACAACTCAATTCCAGCTAAATACTGTTGTCTGCAGAAAGCTTTAGGCATAAGGAACTTTTTCTCTCTGTTAAAAAGAAAAACTGGCAAGTGTCAAGAGAGATGCTATGGCAAACGGAGACTTTCACCTGGATGTCATCAGGATTGAAACAGAAAGAAAACGGAAATGACTCCTACCATGTGATTCACTTCCACAGTCACATTTCATCTAAAATCATTTTGAGAACCACCCAAGATCATGGCTGTGCACACATCTCACATTTTGTGAAGCACAGCAACAAACGGGCCTTTGCTGCGTGCAGTGTGAGTCATCTCTCCGTGAGGATGGTTATTAGCCACAGCACCTGGGCTCCAGCCAAACTATCACGGAGGGCTCCTGCTGGAGCTCCTGTGCATCTGCAGTCCCCTCTATCGGAAACGTTCTTCCTCCAAGTACCCACTCTGTTGCAGAATTCGGGTCTCTGCTCCACATCCTCACAGCAGAGAGGCTTTCTCTGACTGCCCTGCACAACATGCGGAGCCCTTCCTCACCACTATTGTTTTTCTTCGTAGCACTGTAAGTCACTCGCTTGCTTCCTGTCTATCTCCATCAGACTATAGTACATCAGTGAGCTCTAGAAGGGCAGGGCTTTGTTTCCCAAAATACCCTAGCACGTAATGTCAATATTCAACATTTCTTCAATGAATGAATGAATCCCCTTGGTTGATCTTTATTACCAAGTCATATAGATAGCCTGCTATCTATCTAGTTGGCCCTCAGGCACTACACGATAGTTCTGCTGGGGCTCTCTGTGGCCTTGGCCCTCACCGCAGGAAAGGGTCTGGTCTTACCATGGATGCTGACCCACCATAGCCTCTTGAGGATACAGGATGCCACAAAGTGAAATCCACTCAGCCACAGTGCAAGTGCCTGAGCAGACCATAAGCTAGATAAGCTGAGATCAACACCGAATTTACTGTATGCAGAATAGGGCCAATTCATGGTATGACTGGAGAATCCTCGGCTAGAAATCTCTCCAGTAAACCTATTACAATCCCTGAGATTTTTGCCATTATTGCTTCAGTAACTTCAGACGCATCCAAATATACATCTGAGTACCAGAGTAGATCTTGAGTGAGTAGGTGATGCACCTCCGCACAGTCATACAAGGCCAGCTCCAAAAGGGATAGGCTGAGCCTGGAGCCCTTGGATAGAGGGAATACAGACCAGCCCTGCATCCTGCACCAGTGAGGGCAGCTAGAGCCAGGGCATTGGGTCCACAGTGAGGACCCACTCAACAGGCAAAGCCAAAGCAAATAGCCTCAGGAGGCTAAAGAGTTGAGGCATCTGATGCTAACATATGAGGCACTGAGCTGTGTTCCAAGACATCTGTCCTTCATCCTTCCCAGTGGCTAGGGGGATGTAAAGCCAGAATCTAGCCTGGGCCGGGGGGGCAGGAGGGGGATACAAAAACCTCCTAAACCTAATGTAAGACTGGAGTTAAAGGAAACATTGCCAGGCTGGCTGGTAAGTGAGAAACATAACAGAACCCCAGTCCCCCAAACAGGGCTGGGAGTCCTGGGGCCCAGGAGTCACTCCCACCATGCCTTAGGCTAAGTCCCACCAGCTGGTAAGACTGGGGCTGCCACCAACCTCCTTTCCAGACCCAGATTAGCTCAGGCCCTAGAGAGAGCAAGTCAGCAGACAGGGCCATGAGCAGTAGAAAGCCAGGCAGGCAGGCACAGGCTGCCTACACCCACACTCAGCACTGTTCTCATCTCCTAAAAGACCAGACAGGAGCCCAGAGAGGACAGCCAGCTGATCTACTGTCTGCTCTGCAGTCTTAGCCAGCAAGGGACACACTATGAAGTATCCCTTCCATGGTGCCAAGCTGGATTAAATAATTTTATTGCCAGAATTTCTCCTCTAAAATATGGGTCCTCATACTGTGAGAAAAACACAAAATCAAATATTCATTAACATCTTAGACATTTTTTTTAAACAGAAATAGGAAGACCCATCAGCTAGGTAGACTAAGAAAGAATCAAAGGTTTAAAGTGTTTTTTTATGTTTTGGGATATGCTGAGGATAGGCTTTAAGAGATCAGAGAGGATTAAGATACAACTAAATTCTTCCCTAAAATTTACATCTAGAATATAAATTTGAAGCAACTAACTAGGATCAATCACCAAATATGGCCTTTTGAGACAACTCAAAATTTACAAGCATAACACAGAAATTAAGCAAAAGGGAAACCAGGATTCTCTGAGAAGCCCAAGACAAGAACGGTTCTTAAGAAAATGAAATCAGTTAATCCTTGGAGAAGTTTCAGCCTCTTGGCCAAAGAGAAAGCCATTCCTGCCCATTTGTTCTCAAGCCTCCCAGGAGGAGACCACCAAATCTATACAAATTAATTAATAATGACAATCAAAGTGAGTAAAAGATCAGACAATGTTAATATATACACATAATATATAAGCATCACATTTTCCTACAGTTTAGTTCCTCAAAACTCAAAATTGCCTTTACAAAAATTTAAATGGACTTTTTAAAAGCTTATTAAAACTACTTTCTCACAACTGGAGAAGCACAGGGTCCTGAGAAATAGACCTCTGGTTCTATCTGCATTTTTTACAGGAACATTAAGTTGAAGGCATCTCAACTCTGATACACTTTCCAGGATTTAAAAAAAAAAAAAATTAGGTTTTCAATTAATTAAGTCCCAATGAATTTTAGAATTTAAATATCACCATCCACTTAATTAATTTAAACACTGAAAGTTTAAGGTCCCAAATAAGAGAAGGCTGTTAACTAACTCCTTTAAAATATATCATTTCCAAAAAGATTAATAAATGAATCGTTTCCTCCATCCCTTATTCTCCCCCACACATTATATATTTTTTAATTATATCTTTATATACCTTGCTAAAATTTAAGGTATTGCAGATTTTCCATAACATATGTGGATTTTAAAAGTGATTTTTATGAGAGAGGAAACTACAACATGAAGAAGGGAATGATAAACTTCAAATTCAGGATTTACCAGTAAGTGGGTGTTGAAGCTGAGCTCGGACTGAGGAGGAACACCCAAGGTTCTCAAAGGCAATGGTAATATTTCTTTTTTAATTTGAGTGATGGGGAGACAGGTGTTTGCTACACCATTATTCACCATACCTTACTTGTATTTTATGATCTTACATAAAATACTCAATAATTAAGTTATTTTAAAAGTAAGATTTTGTGATTATCATTGCTGATACATGTCAATCAAACTCTCTCTTCAAACATTTTTCAATAGCTGTGTTACTCGACAAAATGTAAAGTAAAACAATTAAGAGTACATAATTTGTACAGTAGCCAACCTATCGTTCCATTTGAACACTTCCACAGAACAAATTAATATTTTTCACACAGACACACTCAATTTTTTCTCACGTTATACTGTTTCATTCTGCTTACCTAAAAAAAAATTATTTTTCCCTCAACTTCTGTATAACTTTCACCATTTGGTAAAAAAAAAAAAAAAAAATCACAATTTCTTCTTGTTCTCTAAATAAATCTTGAAGAAATGAAAATGGAGTCACACCTTTATGAACAACATAGAACAGAACTGGTTACATCACCCAAAATGATTGTAAAATTAAATGAAATATTTTGGTAGTAACGGGGTTTCGGTTCGCTTGTTTTGTTGTTTCCAACTATCTGGTGCCAAGAGGCATCTCTAAGTTAAACACCAGGAAAAGACACTGGATACCCTAATACTTCTCTTAACATGTCCCCAGTTCCATAATATTTATTCTGTTTTCAGTAAACTGGTAGAAACGTCTTAGATACTTTCGTTTGGATTTGTTCACATACCTGGAGTATTTAATTTTGTAAGGACACTCGAATTCCTGTGGCCCTGAAAGGACAGCTATTTTCAGTATTTCAAAAAGCCTAACACATACATTTACCTGAAATTCAGCCATGCTAGGAAATGAAAATATGTTTGTTTTTTCCACTGGGGTTTAACCAAGCCCTCCTAAGTTAAGTGGTTATCTCATGCAGAGCAGATATTCAGACATATGTCATTAATAAAAATAGAAGAATTCATCATGATTAGTTAGTACCTGCAGTCTGAAAAATCATTCAAAATAAAACAAAATATGAGGTCCATGGGGCAAAAATAATAAAATTGGTCTTTTATTACTGGTAGTTGTTTTTTAACCAGTTATGTTGGTATTTTTAAAACTGCAACAACAAAGTCTGAGAACCACTGTCCCGGAGGAGTTCTAACTATCACTACTTTCAAAAACTCCGGAAAATGTTTATTTCCTAACTATTAAAAATTTGCAAGTTAACTTTCAATTTTTTATTTTTTTATTTTACTTATTTCTTTTTAAACTAATTTATGTTATTTATACTTTGGAGGTTTGGGGGTTGGTTTTTTTTGTTGTTTTTTTGTTTTGTTTTGTTTTGGGGGTGGGTTTTTGTTTTGGTTTGGTTTGGGTTTTTTTGGCAATTCAGTTCTCTGCTCCTCAAGCTTTGGAAAACAGTAAGTCATGGAAGTGTTAAGAGGGAAAGCGTCTCACATCATATCTTCTTCCTGCTACAAGTCAGGCCAGTAGCATCAGGATTGTTTCTCTTTTCCATTGCTTTCAACTTTCTTTAAAATCAAAACAGACCCTCTCCAAACTACTATTCTTATAATATTAAATACTCTGGGTATCTGAACAAAGCCAAACTAAAAAGAATGACTTTCAATCAATAACCTTTAAAAACTTAACCAGCTCTCTAAATAATCCCCTTTGGCCTAGGGAACAGGTGCAAGGCATGCCTTCCTAGAGACTGTCTCCTCCTTCATGAAGCTGACCTTTCCCAGCCGGCAGCTCTGGCACCCCACAAATCCGTTATCGGTAGCCTGATGCCTGCTTTCCCATCTGTACTTTCCAAATGGCTCCCGATGCCAAGAGCTGAGATATGACCTGGCTCTCAGATGAGAACATGCCTCCCAAGTGACTTGCCAAGTTTCCCTGGAAGCATTTCTAAATGTATTCTGTGACCTCCCTCCTCACCCTCTGCATCATGGCTCTACACTTCCTTTTTTTTTTTTTTTATATATATTTTATTTATTTATTCATGATAGACGTAGAGAGAGAGAGAACGGCAGAGGGAGAAGCAGGCCGACGCGGGACTTGATCCCGGGACTCCAGGATCGCGCCCTGGGCCCAAGGCAGGCGCTAAATCACTGAGCCACCCAGGGATCCCCGGCTCTACCATTCCTAATTCCACCTCCTCCTCCTCAGCCTCCAACACCATGTGCCTTCACGCCAAACTCCTTACCCACTGCTCACCTAAAACCCCAACTTCACATCCAAAGGACATAGTTTCCACAATTCTGCAGCTGGTCAGAAGTGATCTTTTCAGGCCTACCTGCAGGGAGCTCTGTTATGGCTTCTTCCCTTGCCTTCTCCAGCTTCTCCCTAACCCAGGGAAATTCCTGCAGGGAATCTAGGAATGCATCAAATGCTTTAGGACCTCTAGAAGGTAGGATATCCAGCAGCAGCATTGTTTTCCGAAGGCCTGTGGCTTGAGCTTTGATTTCTTGAAGGTGGTTTTCTGTCAAGACCCCTTCCTGGTAAAGATATTGAAGAACCAGTCCCTCCACCAGTACTTCTGCACCCAGCTCCAGGCGAAGGGAGCGAAGCACTTGCTTGTCTCTAGCTTCCATTTCTCCCTGGGAAGACATGAAATAGTAGCTCAGATTCCAGGAAGCTGACCAACCCTCCTAAAGGCAAACTCCTTAAGGTCAGGTACGTCTAGGAATCTTGGCGGAGTGCCAGGCCGTGGTGTTTAGTATATGGCCGTTAAGCCAAATCAAAGTAATCTTGAATATTTCTGAGCATAATGACCAACCCTGAATATGAATCATCTTTTCTAATTTTGCTTTCCACACAATGGGGTCCTCGCTGGATTCCTTGCTTGATAAGGACGTTTGGAAAAAACTGGGCCACGGACCCTGCTTAAAAGCAATTTTGATCTGAGAATTACAGAGCAGCGTTTCATTTTAACATACTAACAAGAACCAGCGGCTTTCCTCTAACGTCGACTTCATCAGATATACCGCAGGCGGCCTTCGGACCGGCTTCTGCTCAGCCCGCAGCGCAGTGGGCGTGGGCGCGAGGCCCGCAGGTACCGAGCCCTGTAAGGTCCTCCGCCCCTGGGAGCAAAGCCCCCGCCCCGTCACCTCTAGGTGTGCTCTGCGGCACCCCTCCCCCTAGGCGTTCCGCATCTCTGTGGCACCGCCAGGACCGCACGTGGGAGGGACGCTTATTGGGGATTTCCCCCCACTGCAGCCGTGGTCAGTAGCCACGCCCACCGCCGGGTCTCGGGGCGCCGGTGCCCAGGCTTCGAAGGCGAAGCAGCGGGGGGGGGGGGGGGGGGTCGGGGGGCGGCACGGGGGGGGCTCCGTGGGGGTGGGGGGGTAGGTGGCGACGGGGGAGGGGACGGCGTGCGCTGGCGGCCGCCCACGCCCGTCTAGAGCCCTCAGTTCCCTCCTTGCCACCTCAAGTCCTGCTGTATTACCAACAGGAAGAACTAGGAGGGATTTTCGGGGCAACCTGAGCAGGGAATGATCTTCAGAACGGATGGAAGGGGGCGCTGGCCCCCCCAGCACCGCCACCGCCTCCCCAACCCGGGCCCGGCTCGCAAACGCCGCAAGTTAGGTGGGCGGGGAAGCCACGCGGGGCCGAGGCCGCAGAGGCCACGGTGCGGGGCCTTCGAGAAAAAAATGGATACGGGGTTTCTGGTTTCCTGTTACTTACGTCTGCAAACACATGTATTTAAAGGAAAAAAAAAAAAAAAACCGCAACCGGAATCCAGGCTGTTAAGGAACCTGTACCATAAGTACCATCTTTGTTGAAGGCGAAGCCCCTCAACAGGAAGTGCTGTCGCCATCTTTGTTGAGGGCAAACACAGGAAGTGCTGTCGCCATCTTTGTTGAGGGCAAACACAGGATGTGCTGTCGCCATGTTTGCTGAGCGGGCCCAAGTGTGGGGGACTGAAGCTTTTTTCCGCCATATTTATTGCGGGTAAACAATATCGCCTCCTGGAAATGGAAAACAGTTAAGTATGTCACGTAGGGGTTTATCTAAGGGAGTATTTTAAGACAGGATCTCCAGCAGGGCGTTGCACACAACTGACCTGATAGATAAGTCTCAAAAGTCGCCTTATCTACGAAACCTTTCCTGACCAATCTATTTAAAATTGCAACATTAATCTCCTGCATTCCCCATCCCTTTTCAAACTTTGTTTTTATCTGTGGTACGTTATCAACCTCTTATTAAAACTTTTACTCAAGTATTGATCTGTCACCTGTCATCTGTTTCCCTCCACTAAAATGCAGGGTCGTTTATATCATTTTATATCACAGAGTTCCCGTTGCAGCAACCAGCTAGCTACTCTAGAAAGAAAGGGATTTGTCATGGTAAATTGGGGACATTCACAGTCATTAGAAAGGCTGGAAGAGGCCTAAACAGCACTGCCTGACTGACTCCCGGCCACAATCAGGAAGGAGGAGTCGGAAGCCACCACTCCACAGTCCCAACCTCTTGTCAACACCGACAGAGTAAGTGACTGGTCATTGAAACACTGCTGCAGAAAAGCCAAGGTCTCCAGACCTGTATTTTCCAGCAGCATCAAAAAAGCACCTGCAAAGCTTACTTTGATGCATGCAATTGGTGACAGCTATTTCACATGGAGAACATTTGCAGCAACGCTGTCTGGAGCATGTGGTTTGGAGAGTTCCGGCCTCTAAAGCACAGAAAGACATTCTAAATCTTTTTTTTTTAAATTTTTTTTTTTATTTATTTATGATAGTCACACAGAGAGAGAGAGAAGCAGAGACATAGGCAGAGGGAGAAGCAGGCTCCATGCACCGGAAGCCCAACGTGGGATTCGATCCCGGGTCTCCAGGATCACGCCCCAGGCCTAAAGGCAGGCGCTAAACCGCTGCGCCACCCAGGTATCCCCAGAAAGACATTCTAAAAAGAGAGCAGCTGATGCTGGCTGGTGACCTGCTGATTTCACCACATTTTTCATTCAGAAGACAAGAAAAATGCATGATCCAAATATAGAGAGATACCAGAATATCAAAAGGAGGGTCATTCCTGAATTCCTTTATGAAATAAGGCATATAAACACATTCATTGATTCACTTTAAATCAGTTTGGTGCTATATGCAGAAAGTCATAGACCTGCTAAGAATTGGTTTATGGTAACAGGAAAAAAAAAACAAACTCAAATATCACTATTTCTAGATGTTAGGTTTCCCGATGATCGGCGGAGAAATTAAAGATGGCAGAGCCCGGCAGTGGGTTCGAGCCTGCTTTAATAGGAAGTGCTCCCGGGCGAGGTTGGGTGATTCAGAGTCAGGGAAGTTGCGCCCAAAGGGGGAAGTGTGCAGGCTTATAAGATGGGGTAGGGCGGGGTTGTTGGGAGGTTGCTAGCCTCAAGTCGGCTATTTTGAGGTCCCCAGTCTCGCCAGCCCAACATTCCGATCCTTTTTTGTTGTTGTTATATGGGGCGACTCAGATCTGGCTGCTTCCTGCTGACATAAGGGTGTCGTAGGGCTTGTCGGAGGTGGGCAGGCGAGTGTAGGGGTGTAAAAGGAGTTGGTTGACTGACACCCAGGCGATTTCTTGGAGCTTTCCCTGCAAAAATCGGATGACACAAGGGGCAAAGGAAATTAGGATGATTATGGCACATAGGGGGCCAGCCAAGGGAAAAAGCCAAGTCATCCATGTATTAGGGAAGAGGTCCCAAGCAGTGGCACCCTGCTGTCATGACTGGATGCGGTCCTGGAGTTCCTGGATTTTGGTGGTGACAATACCCGATTGATTGATATAGTAGCAGCACTCTTCATTGAGGAATAGACATGTTCCTCCTTTTTCAGCTGTGAGGAGGTCTAAAGTCCACCTGTTTTGGAGGGCCACTGCTGCCAGGCTAGAGAGTTGGGTCTGTAGGGCTGTTAAGAGAGTCGGTGATCCATTCCATGTCATCGTTAAGTTCCTGGGAAAGCTTATAATAGAAGTTGACTGAGGCCCCGATACCTCCAGCCCCAGGCGCCACCCAGGTCAACACTCCTGGTCCTGAACGAGGCGATAAGCCCCAGTGGGCTTCCTTAAGGGGAGGATAGGGGTATTACAGGGCGAGCTGATGAGGTATGAGGAGCCCCTGTTGTTTGAGGCGGTCTATGATGAACTTAAATCCTTATAGGTGTGTCAGGGAGATGGGGAACTGAGGACGGGCTGGATAGGTAGATTGGTCTTTGAGTCTGATTTTTATAGGTTGATGGTGTGACACCACAACTGGCTTGGAGGTATCCCAGACCAGGGGATCGACAAACAGAAGGCGGGGGGGTTTGGACACCAGAAGGGGAAGAGTAAGGTGGCTAGAGGTGGTGGGAGAGGGGGAGAGTCGTATAGTGGCCCTGAGTTTATGGAGAATGTCCCTTCCAAGAAGGGACACCGGGCAAGAGGGAATGATAAGGGAAGAGTGAGCAAAAGGGAACCCGTCCAAGCTACAAGTGAGGGGCGGGGTTGACCTAGGACTGGAGGAGGTGCCATCAGTTCCCATCACCATCACTGGGGAGGGCTGACTAGGTCCCGAATAGGAGGGCAGGACAGAATAGGTCACCCCCGTGTCCAGCAAGAAGGATATGGACTTACCCGCTACCTGGAGCGTAACCCTGGGCTTGGCATGGGTGAGTAGGGTGTCCGAGTCTGGGCGCCGTCAGTCGTCCTCCACACCCAGTAGTCGGAAAGCCGGATTCACCGATTCAGGGTCTCCTCCACGTGGAGGCGGATCTAATTGGGTTATTGGGTTAAGGCTTCCCTAAGTCTATTTAGAAACACGGGAGGGTTCTCATCGGGGTTCTCAACGATTTCTCGCAGTTTGTCATAATTGACCACCTTGTTTGAGGCCGCCCTCATGCCCGCCAGGAGGCATTGCCCCATGCAGTCCCGGCGTCCGCGGCCCTCCTGGCCGGCCTGGTAATCCCATCCGGGATCCGCCGCTGGGATCCACTGCCAGGATCTGCCTCCGGGATCCGCCGGGGCGCCCACGGGCATCGTGAGGCCGGGAGACGGGCCTGGTCGGCGTGTTCCCGCGCCGCTGCCGAGTGCGCTCTCTCTTCAGGAGTGAGAGTCGTGGTCTGCACCACAGGTAGGTGGTGCCATGTAAGGTCACAGGCCTGAGCTAAACACTGAAATTCTTCGATGTAGTTACCTGGGCTGGCAGAGAAAGAGCCCAGCCGTTTTTCAGCTCCTCCCGCAAGGGGCAGACAAGGCCCGACGGTGTCTGGTGAGATCTGGGCCGGGCGGCGACCGGAGGGGAGGTCGAGGAGGTGGGGGAGCCGGAGGGGAAGGAGTAGGAGGGACAGCGTTGGGTTCAGGGTAAGGGGGAGGTGGAGGAGCCGCTGGCCCCAAGCGGTGGGAGGATGTGAGGTTCTCCGGGCTTTCGGAAAGGGGAGAAGGGGAGTAAGAGTCGAGGTCCTTGGGGTTGGTAGGAGGTATGTCGGGAGGTGGGGTACGGGCAAGTAGGACTTGGGTAGGCGAACATCGAGGGCGGAGGGAGGGCCAGGAGCGCAGATCCCAGGAAGCTTGTATGTAAGGAACCTCGGACCATTTGCCTTGGTGTCTGCAAAGGTTATCAAGATCCATAAGAATTTGGTAATCGAAAGTTCCCTCTGGAGGCCTTCGGGACCGGTTGTCTAATTGGTATTGAGGCCAGGCTCCCGTACAACAATGGGTAAGGCGACGCCTCCTCAGGTCATGGGAGAACCCCAAGACGTCAAGGTTAGCCCGTAGGCAGCCCAATGGAGTTTTCAGACCAATCCTGGACTGGGTGTTTCCCATAGTCCTGGTTGGGCAATTCCAAGGTCAAAACCCGGGGTCCCGGTTCGTCCTCGGAATTAGGGAAGAGAATCAGAGGCCGCCGCGGGGAAGAGGACGGCTCCAGATCGCCTGGGAGCCGGCCCGGGTGGGGGCCACGGGGGCGGAGGCCGTGTCGCGACGGCCGGGGCTCTGACGCAGCGGCTCTGACGCAGCTGCCGTTTCCTTCCGCAGAGCGAGGACGACCGCGGACGGCGAGCTCCCCCACACCCCGCGGGGCAGGAGGCCGCTGGTGGTCCTGGCCAGGAGAGGAGTCAGCCGTCCGTCACCCAGGTGAGGTCTCCATCTCCCCCCGGGTTTCGGCACCAGATTGTGAGGTTTCCCGACGATCCATCGACGGAGAAATCAAAGATGGCAGAGCGGGCGGAAGGTGGGAGGTTGGGAGCGCGCGGCCGAGGGCGAGGCGTGCAGGCTTCCGCGGCGCTGCGGGCTGCGGGCCTCGGCCGCCATCTTGAGGCCCGTCCCGCGGCCCGACACTAGACACTACCCGGGTTTCCTCAACGAACCCCTCTGGTGGAAGATGAGAAGATCTTTGTAAGCAGATCAGTGGAAAACCGTTCTAAACCTCTCTCCTCAAAGCCTTCTCATTTTTGTGACCAGTCTGAAGTGTTGCTATACAATATACTATTTTATTATACCAGTAGTGACCATTTCTTTACATGGGTGGCAAGTATTATTATCAGCATTTTACAGATGTGAAGACTTGTGGAATCAAAGTGGTCAAATATCCCAGCCAAACTTTCACAGCTAATATATAGCAAAACCTGAATTCTAACCAGGTCCTTCTAATTTCATGCCCTTTCCAGTACACAGTATCTACCCCACAGTCGCATATGGTGAAGCATTGGTTGCTCTAACGACAGCCGGAATATTGGCAGATCATTCAGGTGCCACTTCTCACTTGATACTCTGAGCTCCTAGTACTCTCTTCACAATCTTTCTCCCTTTTTTTTTTTCTTTTTTTTTCTTTTTTCTCCTCTGGAACTGCTGTTCCTTTCCTGGGCAAGATTTAGCTTTTGTACGTGGACAGGCAGGCATTAGCAACATTCTCTGCCTTCATCCAGATGAAGTGCAGACCTCTTGCAACACTGGCAATAGCTGAGGTTACAGCAGACTTTTGGGTGTAATTTTTCCAACTATAAACTTTGGTAATTTTCAAACAAAAACCAAAGTTGAAACAAATGGCACAAAGCACACCCATATAAAACTACCTAGTTTAAAACACTTCCTAATGTCTTGTTCTATTTGGAAAGGCTTGAGATCTTCTGGGAACTGGAAGGAGATATTAATGATGACGTGCAGCAGAGGTAGTGAGCAAACAGTGAGTTCCACAAGAGTTCACAGAGGAGAAGAGAGTCAAAGGCAGCAAGAGACCATTCGTGCAGGAGCTGAGGGGCATGGAATCCAGATATTGAGCAACCTATGAGGTTAGCTGTTAAGGATCTGACTTAAATTCATAGAGAGAAGCCCTTGATTATTAAATTCCTCTTCATGTGGCAAAGTTAGATGAGCATTCATGCTACCCTCTAAGCAACTAGGCTGGCTTTGTAATTGAACTAGTCAACTGACCTCAGTCAGCTGACTGCAGGATTGCCACCCCACATTAGCATACAATGATACTTCTCTGAGCAGCAGACCAAAGGTTCAGCTTCACTCAAATGAAAATCTAAGGCAAGCAGACTGAAAAGTCAAACACAGATCAGAAACACTATCACAGATGATTACTCCTCCACTCTGTTTATTCCTTCTCTGTAGGCTGGAAATGTGCCCCTGCAGAGGATTAAGCACCTGTTACCCAGTGGTAACAAATCTATTTTCAGGAAGGACAGATATTTCCCTTTTTCTCTTTCCCCTACCATGTTTACTTGTGTCAAGACATACCCATTGTTAACATGCAGAACAAAGAATCAAATGTATTTTTCTGTCTTCTTCTTTGGTCTTTAGTCCTGCAACCTTCAAAGCAAAAATCAAAGGAGTCAGACATTTTTGGTTCTTCCTGTTTCATGAATGTGGAAATTAAGCTATGGGGAAAAACAGATTCTTTTCAAGCACACTTGAAACAGTTACAGAAATAGATCACAAATTAAGTTATGGAGAAACCTTGATAAATTAAAAAAATCAATATCATACAAACTATGTACTCCACCATCTCACAATAAAATTAGAAAATTTAAGGGTCGCCTGGGTGGCTCAGCAGTTAAGCACATCTGGCCTTTGGCTCAAGGCATGATCCTGGAGTCCCGGGATTGAGTCCCGCATCGGGCTGCCTGCATGGAGCCTGCTTCTCCCTCTGTCTGTGTGTGTGTGTGTGTGTGTGTATCATGAATAAATTTTAAAAAACCTTTTTTAAAAAATTAGAAAATTTAACAAAAAGATAGTTTCAATAAATCCCATTAACTAAGTAAAATAACTCTCAAACTCGATTTAAAAAAAAGTCACACACTTCTATTGGTACAGTCATATCGAAAACAGCATGAAGATTCCTAAAAAAATTAAAAGTAGAACTGTCATGATCCAGCAATCCCATTTCTGAGTATAGATCCAAAGGAAATGAAATCAGTATCTGACACAGATACCTTCATTCCCTAGTTCATTGCAGCATTATACACAATAGCCAAGATAAGGAATCTACCTAAATGTCCATTGGTAAATGAATAAAGAAAATGTGAGATTATATGTATATGTGCGTGCATAACTACATATATTACAAATATACATATATTTGGCCCTTAAAGAAAATTTTTGTGCCCAAGATTGCGAATCCGAGAAACCACCGAGGAGGCGACACCAATGCAAGCACGAGGGTTTATTAACAAGCTCGAGCTTGGGTCCAAGTGTACCAAACACAGCGGAGCAGGGACTTGGACTCCAAGGTTAAGAGGCGAAGCAGTTTTATAGGGGCCAGTGCCCAATGAGATTATAACACACACATGGTCATGTCGATCCACACGCAGGTGGCCAGCTGAGTTACAATTTACCCTATAGTGACCGTTTGAACTAGCCTATCACTGGTCAGAATTGGCTCGCAGGTTTGGCGGGCAAAAGGCGGGGTTTACATTCTTTGGCGGTTAGGGGTTCCGCATTCCTATATGAGCTGGTTTCCGGTAAGGGTGTGCCCAGCGGTTGACTAGGGTGGGGCAGCGCCTTAAGCAATAAGCAGGTCCTGTGGGGGTTATACAGGAGATGGCGGGTGTAGCACAAAATGGAGTTAGTCCTGCTCTGCTTGTCCAGGGGTAGGGGATTTTTGTTACATTCCTTGGGTCCCACAAAAATCACACCTATTAGAATGACCAAAACCCAGAACTCTGACAACACTGAATGCTGGTAAAGATGTTGAGCAACAGGAACTCTCCTTCATTGCTAGTGAAAATGCACAACAGAAGAGCTACTTTGGGAGACAGTTTGGCAGTTTTTTACAAAACTAAATATACTCTTATCATATGATCCAGCAATGTCCTCCTTGGAATTTACTCAAAGGAGTTGAAAACATATTCACACAAAAACCTGACACAAATATTCTTAGCAGCTTTATTCATAATTGGCAAATTTGGAAGCAACCAAGATGTCCTTCAGTAGGTGAATGGACATTTTTACTGTCACATCCAGAGAGTAGCATATGATTCATCCCCCCACCAAAAATAAATGAGGGCAGCCCGGGGTGGCTCAGCAGTTTAGTGCTGCCTTCAGCCCAGGGCGTGGCCTAGACCGGGGATCAAGTCCCACGTCAAGCTCCCTGCATGGAGCCTGCTTCTCCGTCTGCCTGTGTCTCTGCCTCTCTGTCTCTCATGAATAAATAAAATCTTTAAAAAAAAAAAAATGAGTTATCAAGAATGAGAAGATATGAGGGAACCTTAAATGCATATTACTAAGTGAAAGAAGCCAATCAAAAAAGGCTGCATAAAAAAAAAAAAAAAGGCTGCATACTGTATGTCCTGACTATATGACATTCTAGGAAAGACAAAAACTATAGAGACAGTAAAAAGATCAGTGCTTGCCATCAGATTGGGGGGGCAAGTATCACTAGGGGAGTCACAGAGGATTTTTAGGGCAGAAAAAATACTCTGTATGACACCATAATGATGGATACATGTCATTATACATTTGTCCAAACCCAAGGAATGTAGAACACCAAGAGTGAACCCAAAGGTAAGTTATAAACGTTGGGCGATTATGATGTGCCAATGTAGGGTCATCAATTATATCACTCTGCTAGAGGATGATGAAAATGGGGAATTCTATACATGTGTGGAGCAAAGAGTACACGGTAAATCTCTATACCTTTCCTTCAATTTTGCTGTAAACCTTAAACTGCTCTAAAAAATAATCTTAACAAAAAAAGGTGGGGGGGAGAGATAGAAAGAAATCTTGTCATGGATGAATATGGAGGATATTATGCTAAGTGAAATAAGCCAGATACAGAAAGACAAATACTGCATGATCTCACTTATATGTGAAATCTGAAAAACTCAAACTCATAAAAGCAGAAAGTATAAGGGTGGTTGCCAGGAGCTGCGGGTGGGGAAAGTAAGGAGATGTTGGTCAAAGGCTACTAAGTTTGAGTTGTACAGAATGAATAAGTTTTGGAGATCTAATGTAGAGTGTGTGGCTATCATTAATAGTATATTGCATACTTGAAATTTGCTAAGAGAGTAGATCTTAAATGTTCTGACCACACATAAAATGATAGCTATGTGACATGATAGATATGTTAACAAGGTTGATTGTGGTAATCAATTTACAATGTATAGATATATCAAAATATCACATAAATGTAAGCAAATTTTATTTGTCAATTATATCTCAGTAAAGCTGAGTACAAAAAGTCACACAGTTCTGACCAATAGAGTATAGAAAGGGAGAAAAAAAACCTTTATAGCAGAGAAACATAGCAGACACTACCTGGACCAAATGATCAAGCTTAACATCACCAGAAGTAAATCGTATTGATATGATGTGACAAAAAAGGCATATCACCTCTGGGCTATCCTTCCCCAAAATTCATAATCTCAGTGTTTTCATGAGGAAACATCGTATTATCGCTTCTCGGCCTTTTGGCTAAGATCCACTGAAACATCATATGAACCCAAATTGGGACACCTTCCACAAAATATCTGACAATTACTATTAAAAAGTCATGAAACTCTCACAGATTGGAGAAGACTAAGGATTTGACAACTAAAGGAAGAAAAGAATAAAGGGATAGGAGAGAAAAGGAGGAAAGAAGTAGAAAAGGAAGATGGTGAAGGATGTGCCCATCGTCAGGTAGGTATGAAGACTTCTGGACCTGAATTCTTATTCCCTGTTTCACATTTGCTATTTTCTGAACATGCAGTAGGAATCTCATATAGCTTCTCTTCCCCATTACTCTCCCGGCCACCCAAAAAGATTTAAAAACAGTATTTGTCAAAGGAAATACAGGCATCTATCTCTGTAACTGTAAATCCTAAAACTATACTTGGAATATTCAGCCATGCTAGCCCCTCTTTCTGTATAACTCTTGATAAAGGTATTATGCTGTAAGTAATATTACCTGAATCATATGTACTAATTAATTATTCTTTTACTAAGTTATGAACTCTGATGATTCCTCAAGTTCTCTAATATTTTGTTTTGATTTTAGGTTAATTATAGCTTATTGCAAAAATTCTGAGACACTTTATAAAAACCTAAATTATAAAATCTTTTAAAAGAGTCAAATAACGGTACTTGGGTGGCTCAGTCAGTTAAGCATCTGACTCTTGGTTTCAGTTCAGGTTATAATCTCAGGTTCATGAGATTGAGTCCTGCATCAGGCTCCCCACTCAGCAAGGAGTCAGCTTCTCTCCCCTCTTCTCCTATTGCCCCTCCCCCTGCTCCTATGTGCTCGCTCTCTCTCTCTCTCTCTCTTTCAAATAAATAATCTTTAAAGGAGCCAAATACATTATTATGCAAATTATTGTGTACTGATATAATATCCCAACAACATTTCCAGATGTTTGAAGTATTATAAGACTTTAGTGATTGATAGTACTAGGATTGCTACAATTTATTCAGAATTTGACAAGTTTTTATTGAACCCACTTACTGTGTGCTAGGACTGGCTAGGGCTAACATACTGAAAGAGATATGATCTCTGTCTTAATGAACCTTAGAGTCTAGAGGAAACAAACAAACAAAAATAATCATTGTATTTATTGTATTATACAATAATACAACATAATTATAATTATTATACAATAATGCAATATGATAATACAATTGTATTGTACAACAGTATATTGTACATTACAATTACAATGGTGAAGAGTGCTTTGATAAGAAAAACTGGTCAGGGAGCTAGGGGAGGAGAGTTGATTTCAACTGATTCTCCAGAGAAAGCCTCTTAAAGGAGGTGAACTCTCTTAGTTTTCTTCAAAAACTTAAAGTAGTTATAAAACTGTACTGTACACATTTAAAATATGGATAAGAAGCCAGTAAGACTTTAAGGTAATAGGATACCTAAAGATATTAGGGCATGCTAAAATAAGTTCTGAGTTTCATAATATTCATGATAAAAAGAGAAAACCATTTGTAGTGTGCAGTTCCCATCTCAGAAAATACACTGTAATCTAAAAAGACTAACATTTCTCCAATGCTGGTTGCAAGCAGGAATTTATCATCTGATTCTTTATATAAGGAACATTAGATCAATTAATACCATGATTTCCCTGTGTTATTTTGTACAAGATACCAAAATGTTGTTCAAATGTACCTTCCTGGTATTACCCAACATAAAGCAGAAGATAATACATCTAGGTCTGCCTTTCTGGTGATATAACTAAATGCAATGACTTAAAGAAACTAGTACATGAATAATGAATGCCATTTAGACTGTCAAGTACTAGCTAACAACCAAATCTAAGTCTTCTGAATGGCAAAACTTAATAGCTACGTTCTCTGCTGAGTATCTACTGGGCTCACATCATGTACCATTGATGGAAGAGAAATCCATACACTTTGGATAGCAGACATAAGTGATTAACTTATGTTAATGTTAAGTTAAATGTTAAGTTAAACATTCCATGATGAACAATTTAGTAACCAACCTTCTATTCTTGTTCAAGGAAAATGACATAGAAGCAAACTATGCTGGCCTCAAGGAAAAGGGTCAAGGTGTTTCTCAAGGAACAATACCACCACACATTTTAAACTGTTTAAGCATATAGCCAAGTGTTTGGCTGAGACAACAGAATTTGACATCATAAAGCACCAAGAAATTATTTGACCCCGCTTCCCCCTCAAAACCCTAAGTATTTCCATTACCAATTGGCCACACTGACCACCAAAAAAAAAAAAAAAAAAAAAAAGAAGAAAAAAGAAAAAAGAAAAGAAAACCTTCACATGGATCTTACAGAGTGTTTCTTTCCAAGCAGAACTTCAATCATCATCTGCCAGGATGATTTATCAGTAAAGGTACCAAGTATTTGAATGAACTAAGCTTTTAACTGGGTTTACCTCATAAAGTCCATTTAAAAATTAGACAATGACTACTAGATATAATGATTTTCATTTCCACATAATTGATGTCAGGCTGTTCTTTCTGACAACAATCTGCCAAAACATTCAGTTGCATCTTAAGGCAAATTTAACCATTAGCCCAGAAGAGGTACTTCTCTTCCTTCCCATTTGCACTGATAAGTGGGCATACTTCCAACTCATCCACTAACTATACAGGAAGTATAGAATTTTGAACAAATAGTGGATATTAATATTGAAGCATTAGAGCTGTTCTTCAAGGAGACTGTGTTTAATTTAACAGGGGAAAGAAATCCGCCATTAGATGGATTCTTTATGTCTCTTCTCCCTGGATAATGACGATTTGAATGCTGGGGATGCTTGGAGTACCAGTCAACTACAAGTATGAAATGGACTGAAATGAGCTTCTGTCTGCCCATGGAAGTTCTCCCAATGACAAAATGAGTTTTAGACAATAGCCTACTTCACCAAATTCATTTGGCCCACATAGATCTCCCAATAGACAATGGCCTAAGAACATCAGATAGGCAGAAGGAAAAGGAAACACACTTTCCTCGTGACTTTTGAGAGGTTCTCCTCTTGAGTGGCAGCTTTAGACTGTCTTCTCTTGGGAACAGAGAACTGATTTTCCATTTTTGTGGTCTCTATCAAATCATCTAGTACTATGAACACAGCATGTGTTCAGTAAATATGTTTGGCCAACAACATAACTAGTTCTTTTGATTTCATTTTATACATAGTACATAAAATGGTGCCTGCAATAGGCACTCAAAAATATGGGTCAAATGAATACTTATAAGACCAGTGTATTACAATCAGACTTCTTTTTGGTCCCCATTTATATATATTAAAGAATGTAAGAAAGTCAAAAAGTCCTTTCAGTTCATTTTTATGTGGATAATTCTACAAGAGTTATATATTATTATTCTAAAGTTTTGTTATGAGTCATAAGTACCTGACATTTTAAGAATACTCCTACAACCTCTTCTCTTTTCTAACTCTATTCATTTCCCTAAGTACACTCCTCCAGCTCACTCCATTAAATATTATCTAAGGAAAAAAAACCCTAAATGTTTAACTCTGGTTTCCTGTACTCGGTTGTTTGCTTGAAAACTCCATTCAGAGTTCAACAGGCAACTCAATTTGTTCAAATCCAGACTTCTGATTCTTCTTAAACATCATCCTCAGCCACATCATCTCCAACCTGCTCGATTTCTGTAGATGGCACCACTACCCCATTTAGCCAAGGCCATAGGAGTCATGTTTGATTCCTCTCTTTTCCTCATACCTCCCATCCAACCCATCAATGAATCCTGTTGATTCTCTCGCCACATCTCCAAACCCAATCACATCCCTCTCCATCTTCCTCATCATCTAGAACTTTGCTCCATCTTGTTATTCAGATGACACCTTAAATGCCACTTCTCTAGGGAGGCCTCTCCTGAACACCTGATCTAGAACTGCTCCCTCAGACTCTATCACATCACCTTGTTTCATCTTTTCCTTAGCATTTATCACTATCAGTAAATTTTCTTGTTTGTTATTGCTTCCTACTTGTTTCTTTCACTTTCGGTCTCTCCTCATTAACATGCATATCCATAAGAGCAAGGACATTTGCATCTTGTTTGCTGCTGTGTTTCCAACATCTACAAA
This sequence comes from Canis aureus, assembly GCF_053574225.1. Taxonomy (NCBI): domain Eukaryota; kingdom Metazoa; phylum Chordata; class Mammalia; order Carnivora; family Canidae; genus Canis; species Canis aureus. The sequence continues at coordinate 40,488,939 of NC_135623.1, read as the reverse complement.
GAAATCTGACACATAATAGATGCTCAATAAATAGTTCTTTTACTTTATTATTTTTTAGTTCTCCATGCCCAATGTGGGGGTCAAACTCATGACCCTGAAATCAAGAGTCGTACGCTCTACCCACTGAGCTCACCAGATGCCCCTAAATAGTTCCTGAATTAAGAAGTCAGTGAATCAAATAGCCAATAAGACACAACTTTACAGTAAGAATAAACAGAATGCAAAACAACACATGTTTTTATGTAAAATAACATATTCACCAAGACCCAGTTTGATTGATCCAATTTCCCTCAACAGCACTAATTTTAATTTTTTAAGCTAATAATTATTGAACATTTACTTCCAGGAATTGGGGCCATTCTTTATACATATCATCTTATTTAGCTTTTTTCAATTCTTGCACAACCTTATGAAGTAGGTATAACTAGCTAAGTGGCAAAGCTAGGATTCAAATATAAGTCAGTCTTATCCCAAAGTCCTAAGACCTAATTACTGCTCTATTGATACTTTGCTCCCTTCAGCTTGGCCAGGTTCCCTGGAAATATTCACCCAACAGTGGCAGCTTAGCTTCAATTTAGAGCCCATGGATCTCTCCCGGAAGGTTGCAGTTCATCTTGACAGCACATGGAGAGCAAGGGTTGCCTTCCCTCAAAACATTCTTCCTAGGAGGCACATCCTGCAAGCACAGGAAGACATTATCCAAAACAGCATTTACCAGAGTCAGCTCATTATTTAACGTATGAACCTTCTGCAAACCTACAACAATTATTATGTGCTTTCTAAGACTCAGTAGTCTGAAGATAGATGTTCTTTTGCTATACAAAAGGATTGTGTTCTCATAGAAGTCAAGTGAGCTAGGGCATATTCTGAGGAAAAATATGAGCTATTTCACAGAATGTGCAGTCTCATTCAATTGCAGATTTCTGGACCTGGAAAGGAACTAAGAAATGGCCCTTATTTCACAAAACTAGAATGGGAGGCACAGGAGAAGTAAAGTGACTCCTGATTGCAGGGCTGGTAACTGATAGAATGAAATTACATCATTTACCAAATTTAATTTGCAATATGTAGCTGAGCAATGGGCTTGTCAGTCATTTTGCCTAAATTAATGCCCATTATTTCAAACTTTCTTTTTTAAAAAAAATTATTTATTTGGGGGGAGGAGGCAGAAGGAGAGGGAGAAGCAGATTCCCCACTGAGCAGGTTGCTCAACACAGGGCTTGATCCCAGGATCCTGAGATCAAGACCTAAGCTGAAGGCAGACACTCATTAACTGAGCCACCCAGAAGCCCCTATTTCAAACTTTCAAAATGTTGCCAAGTTTATGATATGGATATGCACATATTTTTTTTTCTAGACTTCATATTTTGATTTACTTAAAACTTTTCAGGTTACCAGTCTCCGTTGTCATAAGCAATGGACATCATTTCACCTTAATGTCTCTAGTGGGAGAAAACCAAAGAAATTACTATATATTCTCAATAAATGATCTCTTTGAAAACTGATTGTCCATAGATGCAACAGGTGAAGTTGTTTATAAATGGCTCCAATTTCATCAGGAAGTTAAGTGCTGGCTTCCTAGAAAAATCTCTTCCATGACACACACTTTTTTTCCCCTCTATGATAACTTTCTGAATTAATTTCTTCCACAGTTCAAAGTGGCTCAATAGTTCAACAGTTGTTGGAGATGGTCTACTTGTACCAAACTGAACTTAGCCCTTTACTATCTACTTCGATGTGTCTCACACGGTAATCCTAACCCTCTAGGTCTGTGGTTATCAAATTTTAATGGGCATCAGAATCACCAGGTGTGCTACTAACTGCAGAGTGCTGGGCCCTGCTGCCTGGGTTTCTTATTCAGAGGGTGGGGATGGGGCTCAGGAATTTGCATTTCTAACAAGTTCCCAGGTGATGCTGTCTAGAAACCCTTGTTAGATTACACCAACAAGTATTTCTGCATCAAGATTCACTGGAATTGAATTTACTTGAGTTGGATTTTTTTTAAGATTTTAATTTATATATTCATGAGAGACACACAGAGAGAGGCAGAGACGTAGGCAGGGGGAGAAGCAGGCTCCCAAGAGGGAGCCTGACACGGGACATGATCCCAGGATCCCTGGATCACAACCTGATGCAGATGCTCTGAGGCAGACGCTCAACCACTGAGCCATCCAGGTGTTGAGATGGATTTTTACAGTCCTGGATTATACCTAAAACACACAAGCACACACATACACACAAACAAAAAACAACAACAAAAAAAACCCCTAAAACACAGATCTATACCTTCCACAAAAATGAATATCCAAAACCTTGCTGAACTCCTTCATTTAGGGAACAGAAAATGCAAGCTTTTGTCAGAGCCTCCTGTGAAAATTAGTTATCAACTGCTGATTAGTGCTCTGAAAAATAATGAGTGTTATTGTTGCAAGTAAGATTTTATTAAGCACTTTCCATTTAATAATTCTTCATCAGGCAGAACAAAGGATTTTCACTCCAGAGCAGGCCAGACCTGGTTCCGTTGCTTAGCAATGGGCTTCATGTACCATTACAGCATTGTGTTTTCCTCTTCAAACAGGGACAGTGTGCCATAGGTACTTTTTAACTTTATACCAGAGTGCTCCCATGAAAAAGGATTAATAGTCATTTTGTATTTAATCTAACAGACCAAAAATTCTCAAGTTGAGAAGCTCTCTTTTAAGATGTTTAAGTGCTCTTTACTCTTTCTTCAAAGTGAAGCTTTATAATTCACAATCCCTGAAGTAACCTCTGGAGGGATTCATCTTTCTGACAAAGAGCCATCAATCAGTTAATACATGTTGTAGACCGCCTTGTCCATGTTCAGCTGGAGCTGAACAAGTAGGAAATTCAAAAGATGCATAAAAGAATATCTGTGGACACATTCTGTAAAAGGAGCAGATCTAGATATTATGAAGACAGCGTCTCCATGAAATTTATGTTGCATAAGAAAGATGATTAACTTGGAAGAAACAGTAGCAAACTATATAAGACAGTATGCAATTAGCTACTAAATTATGAGGCACTCCACTGAAAGCCTTTTAGGCATTCAGAAAGGGTAGAAACTAATAGGAGCTGGCTTTTATCAAGTGCTTCCTACATGCTGGGCACTTCAAATGCATTATCTCTTTTAATGGTCACAACAGTCCCGTGAAGTCGGGATGATTATTATCCTCATTTTCAGATGAGGACACTAAGGTTAATTAGTTTGTGAGTAAACAAACCCAGGTCTAGGTTAAGTAAAGGAAAGCTTGGTGGAGTGTGGTTAGATAGAGACTCACCCATCATGCTGCCCTTTCTCCTGGCATCCCTCTGCATTACTCATAAATGCAGGGCCTAATTCCTACTTCCTCGGGGAAAAGACCTGAGCTCTAATTCATGCTTATAAACCATTGGGAATACCTATCTTTTCAGCCCTTTCAGCCAAATGAAAGTCTCCTGAGACAAAAGTAATGGAAGAAGGATCTCTTTGTATATTATCTTTGAACCATGAGTTCTGTAGAGTGATGCCTGATTTGCACAAAAGTGAGTAGTATGTTGACCTACAAATGCACACCCCATGTTTTTGTAACAGCAGAATCACATCGGCCTTCCGGATTTGAATTGTTCAGTATTTCTGTCCAAACAACCTTTCTCTTTGATTGCATCAACCACACTGTGGACCTATCCTGATGAACTTTTTCATCTTAATTATTCCTTGAATTTTATCTCCAGCTGTGTCTGAAAGTGCTCCAACTCTCTAAATAATGGTGTATCATTCTACCCCCAACACTTTGCCCCTATTTCCCATATAAATGTAGACAAACATAAGAAGATAAGTAGTTATGTTTTGCAGAAAGCTTTTGAAATAGAAGGTAAGAATGGCTACATCACCTCCCTGCCAGACAGATTAAGGGGGCTTACCAGGGCAAACCCAAATGCTAGGCCTACAATTTTGTCAATTATCTTAAAATATCTGAAAAATTTGTAGGAAGTAGAGATAAAAAAGCATAAATGGTTAATATTTAAACGACTACTGAGCCTTGGGTTGGGAACAAGGAATCCTGAATTCCAGAACTGTTTCTGTCCAAGTTCTGAGGCTTTCAGGGTCTATAAAGTACAAGGGACAAGAATGAAAAAATCTGACATTATCCAGCACTGTCTGGGATACACTGAAATAAGAACTCTCATAGGCACCCAGTGGGTTTCTTCTACAAGCAAGGAAATCATCAAGAGAGTGAAAAGGCAGCCTATGGAATGGGAGGAAATATTTGTAAATCATATAATTTACAAACAGTTAATACCCAGGATATATAAGGAACTCCTAAAACTCAACAACAAAATAAACAAATAATTCCATTTAAAATGATCAAAAGACTTTAACAGATGTTTCTCCAAAGACGATACACAAATAGCCAACAAGCATATAAAAAAAGTGCCCAGGGATCCCTGGGTGGCTCAGCGGTTTAGCGCCTGCCTTTGGCCCAGGGCGCGATCCTGGAGTACCGGGATTGAGTCCCACGTCAGGCTCCCAGCATGGAGCCTGCTTCTCCCTCCTCCTGTGTCTCTGCCTCTCTCTCTCTCTCTCTCTCTCTCTCTCTCTCTGTCTATCATAAATAAATAAATAAATCTTTTTTTAAAAAGTGCCCAAAGTCAGTAATGATGAACAAAATGTAAACCAAAACCAAATGAGATATCATACCTCATACCCATTAGGATGGCAAAACATCAAAAAAAAAAAAAAACAGAAATAACAAGTGTTGGTGAGGATGTAGAGAAATTGGCACCCTCATGCACTGTTGGTGAGAATGTAAAATGGTTCAGCTGCTACAGAAAACAGTATGGAGGTTCTTCAAAAATTAAAAATAAAATTACCAAATGATCCAGCAGTCCTACTTCTGGGTATATATCCGAAGGAACTGAAAACAGGATCTTGAAGAGATATGTTTACATCCATGTTCATGACAGCTTTATTCACAATAGAAAAGAGGAGGAAGCAACCCAAATGTCCAACACTGAATGAACGGATAAACAAAAGGTGGTATTTACATACAATGTCATATTATTCAGCCTTTAAAAAGAAGGAAACCCTGTCATATACTACAACATGATGAACTATGAGGACATTATGCTAAGTAAAATGTGTCAGTCACAGAAAGACAAATCTGTATGACCCCACTTACATGAGGTATCAAGTAGTCAAATATATAGAAACAGAAAGTAGAATGTGGTCACCAGGAGAGGAAAATGGGGAGTTGTTCATTGTATGTAGAATTTTAGTTTTGCAAGATGAAAAGATTCTAGTGGTGCCTGGGTGGCTCAGTCGATTAAGCATCTGCCTTCATCTCAGGTCGTGATCCTGGGGTCCTGGGATCCAGCGCTGCATGGGGCTCCCTGCTCAGCCGGCAGTCTGCTTCTCCCTCTCCCTCTGCCCCTCCTCCCACTTGTGCTCCCTCTCTCTCTCTCTCTCTCAAATAAATAAATAAAATATTTTTTTAAAAAAGATTCTAGAGATTTGTTGTACCACATTGTGCATATAGTTAACATTACTGAGCTGTACATTTAAAGATGGTTATAATAGTTCTATGTTATACATTTTTTACAAGTCATTTTTAAAAACATGATCCATGTAAGCAAAATAGATGTTAGACTTCATTAAAAATCCTCGGGGATCCTTGGGTGGCTCAGCGGTTTGGCGCCTGCCTTTGGTCCAGGGCATGATCCTGGAGTCCCGGGATCGAGTCCCGCATCGGACTCCCTGCATGGAGCCTGCTTCTCTCTCTGCCTGTCTCTGCCTCTCTCTCTCTCTCTCTCTGTCTATCATGAATAAATAAATAAAACCTTTAAAAAAATTAAAAATCCCCTAGCGACAAATTTTTGTTACACAAATAACATTGAAATTTAAAAAAAAAAAAAGAAAGAATGGTGAAACTATGGTAAAAGAAGTAATTCATATAAACCACACACAACAGTGCCTGGAACACAGCAAGTCCCAGTAAATAATGACTGTATTATATTATGCTGTTACTGGCAAGGTTTATACAGCAGTTTGTGTTCAAGTAATGAACCAACTTCCTAGGTTAGAACAACTTTCTTGAAACGACTAAACTTTCTTTAAATTCTGAGGGGCACCTGGGTGGTTCAGTCAGGTAAGCATCTACCTTTGGCTCAGGTCATGCTCCCAGGGTCCTGGGATCCAGCCCCACATTGGGTTCCCTGCTCAGCAGGGAGTCTGCTTCTTCCTCTCCCCCTGTCCCTCCCTGCCCCGCTCATGCTCTGTCATGCTTTCTCTCTCTCATAAATAAATAAATACATAAATACATAAATACATAAATAAATAAGATTTATAAAATGCTGTTTGAAAGCCCCAATTCTAAGCATCTAAACTACAGAATGCTTTTCAAGTGCACATGAGATATGTTTCTGAAAGTTTTTTACATGGATACTGCCCCTCCCAAAAAAGTGGGAAATCAACCTATCTAAATGTGCATAAATCTCAAATACTTATGCTTACCAGAAGATGGCAAATTTGATGTGCATTTTGAAAATACATTCTATATGTATATATTTACTCACTTGGGTTGTGGATACACAAAGTCTGTTATAGTATTTTCTGTGTTTTGTGTATGTTTAAAATGTTTCATAGTTTATAGTCTAAATATTAGAGTGTTAATATTAATTTCCACATGCATTTTTATTACTCAGTGAGACTCATAAGTCACCCCTCTTGAAAGCCTTCTCAGAGGCTTCCGGAAGTTTGTCTTCCTGGGTTCCCTAGGCACTTGTTTTAGTCCCCCATTGTCAGCTATTCTTTTTTTTATGACTCAGGTGTGAGCTGTTAGATTCCCAATCGTAGTGACTGGCACTTATTCACCTTTGTATCCTATCCAAAGCTTAAGGCCAGAGTGGCTATATTAGTATATGCTTAATAAACATGCAATAAAATAATGAGGCTAAATTTCATATTCCATAATTGCTGATGAATTGTGATGCGGCTCCTCATAAAGATGAGGAAAGAAATTGATACCAAATAAGGTATAGTCATGAGACAATACACCTGAGAAATCCAATTTATTTATCAAATCCACTAAAGCCTAGATCTCAATCTGTCTTAACTTGGGCTACCATAAGAAAGGACCATATACTGGGTGCCTTGAACAACAGACATTAATTTCTCACCTATCTGGAGGTTGAGAAGTCCAAGGTCAAGGTTCTGGCCAACTTGATACCTAGTAAGATCCCTCTTCCTGGCCACCTCTTTACTGTGTCCTCACATGACAAAGACTGAGTTCTGATGTCTCTTCTTGTAAGGACCCTAATCCCATCATGAAGGCCAACATTCAAGACCTAAGTAAATTCCAATTACTTCCTAAAGGTCCCGCCTCCAAATACCACCACCATGGATGTGAGGGCTTCCACATACAAATTTGGGATTGGAAGGGGGGTAGACACAAATATACAGTCCATAATATCAGTCCTCACTTCATACTCCACCTGTGAACATTATCGCAAAATGAGCAGACTGAGTATAGGCTCTGGGGCTACTACCCAGCCCAGGGTCTCACCTCTGGGCGAGGCAGGGAGAGGACAATGGTTGCAGAACTGTATGGCTTTTTTCCTGGCGATGTGTTTCTAAAATCTCTTCCACATCTGAGTGCCAATGGATTTTAACACTTAACACTTGGTAATTCACTTCATAATTCTCATCAGCTTGTCATCGATTGCTCTCATGTCTAGATAATGGAGAATTATAGAATTTTGCATTCAATTACAGAATTTCATAATCAATTACACAGCCCTTGAGTGGTCCACATCTCCTTCATGCAAAAGTCATTTCAATGTTTTAATTATTGAAAAATCTCAGTAAGGCAAAGAAAAAGTGATTTGATATGTTCATTTCCTATGGTTTAAAAAAAAATCCTACCGTAAGTGTAAATTGTTAGCGTTAGATCTAGATAAATTGTTGTAAAAATCAATTTAATAGAATTAGCAATAATTACAAATCTAAATAACTGTTTCCACATAAAGGTTGGTTATGTTAACATAACCAGGTAGTTGTTTATTGCACCAAGGGGTGCATAATTATTCATTATCTGGGAGATGATGCTGTTCAACATTGTGTTGATGGGCATCATAAACCACATTATAAAAGGAGACATGGTTCATTTATTTAAGGCTCCGTGAAAGGCAATTCTGAATTTTTGTCCTGAAACAAAGAGGATTCTTTTTTTATTTTAAATCATGAAATAAAAAACTGTACACTTTCCTCATTCAGAATTTGAAGCTCCTGTTTGAAAGATAAACTTCCAAGCCTCCCATTGCCAAAACAAGCTTTCAGAAGGCCCCCACCACCACCACACACACACATACATACATGTTTACTCAGTTCCCATAAACCTAGGATTCAAACCAATGACTCACCATATTAGTTCTTCAGCAATAGACTGATACTTCTTGCTATTGCTGTCCAGAGTTCTATAAGTCCAGTCTTAAGAGACCACGAGAATTTCTCCCAACTGCAAATTCAATCTCATAAAACTGGATGAGAATTATACAAGGACTCATTAACATAAGGCTCACTGTCAAGATGAACAAATCTGTAATTAGTCGGTTGCTTTTTTTCCTCCAGATGAGGAGTTTTTTCCTCCATAACCCCTCAAAGCATCTTCTGCTTAAATAATGATGACATTGTAATGGTCACTGTAAAACTGACTCAAAAGCTAGCCAATGGAAAGTATATTGAACTAATAGAAAGTAAGCTGAGCTTTGGACTTGACTGCCTGACTTATTCTGGAGAAATCTCTTATTCCATTCCCAAGCTGCCTGAATTCTCTAACCCATAACTTTCCAGTCTTTAGAGGTCGTGTGCACTGTGACCCACTCTTCCCCCTAATCTTACTTATTACTGCAATACACACAGCCACACTGTATGCAGACACACAGCCTTGGGCTCTTCAGGGTTCAGAAAATAAAAGTCACTTTTAAAAGGACATGTATCTAGGTGTAGTTTATGAAATAATGTGATTGAGCAAATCACAGTAGAAATACAATGACAATAAATACTTGAAAAATGTTCATTCCCATTAGTAATCAAAGACATAAAATGACAATAGGGAACTATCTGTCACCATCAAATTAGAAAAGCCTTTTAAGGGGGCTCTTAGGTGGCTTGGTTGATTAGGCATCTGACTCTTGATTTTGGCTCAGGTCATGATCTCAGGGTCTTGAGATCAAGCCCCACGACAGGCCCCAGCAGGCTCTGTGCCGGGAGTGGAGCCTGCTTAAGATTCTCTCTCTCCCTCTGCCCCCCCCAACCCTGCTCATACACTCTCTCTTCCATTCTCTCTCTCTCTCTAAAAACAAAATGAAAAGACTTTTAAACATGTGAATATCCTATTCCAAGTAAGGAGGTAACTTGGCTCCTATAAGACAACTACTCTCAAATTTTCCTTAATAACAAAAAGCAAGGGGCACCTGGGTGGCTAAGTGACTGACTCTTGATTTCAGCTCGGGTCATGATCTCAGGGTTGTGAGATCAGGTTTGGCTCTGCGCTAAGCATGGAGCCTGCTTAAGATTCTCTCTCTCTCTCTCTCTCTCTCAAAATAAAAATTTTTTAAAAGGCCTTTTTTCTGAGGTATTGGATGTGATAGGATACATCTGGATGGTCTAAGCCAATCACATGATCTTGCTACCCTTGCCAGCACCTGGTTTCTACATATGCATGTGATACAATTTTGTCTGTCAGACATAGGGAGAAATCTTCTGGGAAGGGGAAGGGGGGGTTCCTAGGAATATTTTCCACTTTCTGAGAAGGCTACCCAAGACAGTAACTATCATTGATTTCTTGCCTTTGGATCCTGTTTGCATACCCCTGGACCTAGCAACTATATTTCTAGGTCTTTATCCTAAAGAAATCATCAGAGGTATGCAATGGTTTACATCCAGGGCTGCTCATGGTAGAATTATTTACTGTAATGAAAATTAGAAATAGTCATAAACATCTAACAATAAGTTTTGTTAAATCAAGTATAGGACATCCACCCATACGGTATGACATATTCATTCAAAATTATATTGCAGATGAATAAGAAATTCCTTATGCTGTGTTGTCAAGAAAGACAAGTACAAAATCAAAAAGTTTTGGAAATTATGTATATGTATGTGACGTGTGTGTGTGTGTGTATTATACATACATACCTCCTGGAGGGTGAGATGATGGGAGATTTTTCTTTTCTTTTTCTTTTTTGGTGTTTATTTTCCAAAGTTCGCAATGTTAGGGTTTTTTTGATTATTGCAATTAGAGGGAAAAAGATATTAAACAAAAAAAAAAAGCATCGGTAGGTGTTGTAACAGAGCACAAAGAAGACACAGCCTAACTGTAATTCTAAGTGTGCTAGTCCTGAAAGTCCTAATTCTAAGTGTGCTGGAGCTGAGTTCTGAAATCAGCCAGGATTCTTTGCTCATAAGGGAGAAAGGATATTTCAAGCAGAGGGAGAAGCGGAGCCTGAAAACCGAGCCTTTGGGGAACATGGCCTTTTCAGGGAAATACTCATAGTTTAACCCGCTTAGAGGCTGTGGATGGAGCATGTGATAGGACCCAGTGGGAGATCACACTGGGGAGAGCCTCTCCCAAAGGGCCTTGCAAAGCAAGCTTTGAATCTTGACTTTTATCTTTTAGGCAGTGGGATCTGACAATGATATAGAAAATTATTTCCATGGAAAAGCAGACATTTCTGTGCTACTTTTTTGTTTTGTGATATTTGTTGTATGCTTTTGGGAGAATCAAACTTCTATTTTTTCTACTATACATTGCAGTACCATCCTGAGATCACTTTGTGGACTTCCTGCGTCACGCTTGAAGTCCAATGCACAAGAAAATGATTCCCACCCTTCACCTACTGCAGATGTTCTCATGGCCTGCATGTCTGGTGTAGCCCACAGGCCAGAACACTGCAGCCTCACCACTCTGGAAGGGCAATATTGTCACATTGCATAGTTTGAGGGCAGCTCGGAAAGGCTACCCAGCCCCAATAAGTAAATTAGTTACCTGATGACTGAGAAGCCAAACAAATCCTTAGAGATTCATTCTTTGGAAGTATATAAGAAAAAGAGTTTGTCTCTGCTCTGCCCATGTTGCTTTTCAAAAAGGTTAACAGTGGGGCACCTGGGTGGCTCAGTTTCAGCTCAGGTCATGATCTCAAGGTTCTGGGATCGAGCCCTGTCAGGCTCTGTGCTCAGCGCAGAGTCTGTTGGATATTATCTCCTGCTTACTAAAATAAATAAATAAATAAATAAATAAATAAATAAATAAATAAATAAATAAAATCTTTTTTAAAAAACCACCAAACACATTAACAGCAAGTATGGGGCACTGGGTAAACATGATTTGAGTTGGCTGCCAAGCACCACTTTTCTGGAAATTACCCCTCCTTATCCCACAGATATCCTAGATTGATGGTTCAGAGATTGACACCTGTTTTGAGCTGGACTTAACCCAGTTCTCTCAAAGGAATTTGAAACATGAAATAAATGTTTTTAGTTGCCAACAAGCTGTTCTCTTGAATGGAAGAGAGGTCACCTTGGTTGCTATTGCTGGTGGCCAATTTCCCTCATGAATAAGAAAGCAGAGAAAGCTGGTACACAACAAGAGAGACAGATGATGGGGGGTGGGGGGGTGATAGGGGGAAGCAAGCTCAAGGTATGGTGTAGTAGGGAAGACTACTATAAGAAACTGTCCCAAATCTCTGTGGCTAAATAAACACAATGAAAGTTTATTTCTTGCTCACACAAAGTCCACTGTTAGTGCTGTTGGTTTGCAGCTCTCTGGCACAGCTCTCTCCAGGTGGTGATTCCAGGACCCAGGCTCTTTCATTCCATGTAGTGTCTCCACAATCTGGTAGTTTCAAGATCCCCCTGGCATCATCCCATCCCATCCCAGTCATGAAGAGAGAGAACAGAAGAATCACACGGGACATTTTGTAACCAGGTCTACAAGAGGGGTATATCGCTTCTCTCCATGATCCATTGGGCAGAACTCAGGTAGTTCAATCGAGATGCCAGGAGGGCTAGGAAACAGAACTTCACTTCCTGTCTCTGAAGGAGAGCAGAACCAGATATTGGTCAGCACTGGAAGGATCTGTTAAAAGGGAGAGAGAGACTCTCTTCATTTCCCACAACCCCTCAATCTTGCCTTATCTGAGGCCTCATTAGTCAAACCCAATATCCCTTCCTCAGGCTTGCTCAGTTGGTCTTTATTTACAACCCAAGGAAAAGACTAATATATAATCACAACACTTTTCAGATCACAAAGCATTATGACCACTCTCAGTCTCATTCAATTTTTACATCAAGCCTGGAGGATAACAATTATTACCGTTCTCATCTTGTTGATGAAGAAACAGAGTCTCAAGAAAATTATATCAATTGCCTGTGGCAACCTGGACAGTCAGGACCTTCCAACTCCAAAGCTGAGCTCTCTCTCCTCTCCACTGTGTGTAAGAACCTCCAGGAGGAAGGAAATCACACTCCTAACTTCTTAGGATAAGTGGTTTTTATGAGCTTCCTCAGGATCCTTGCATTGTGGAGTAAGGGCCTCCAGATGTCAGCGGGAGGAAGGGTGGCTGTGAACGAAATGAAGGGTGCAGAGAGGAGAGTCCAAAAACAGCGGACTTCCTTAGCTCCTTCCCAGTTTTACAGAGGCTGTGCTGGGAATTCAGAAAGAAAATTTGATCCAAGGACCCCTGGGTGGCTCAGTTGTTGAGCGTGTACCTTCCGCTCAGGGCGTGACCGCGGGGTCCCGGGATCGAGTCCCGCGTGGGGCTCCCTGCATGGAGCCTGCTTCTCCCTCTGCCTGTGTCTCTGCTTCTCTCTGTATCTCTCATGAATACATAAAAGAAATCTAAAAAAAGAAAAAGAATTGTAAATAGAATATGCAGACATTCACATTCCCTGAAAGTTAGAGCCTCTGTTCTCTTGCCCCATGTTTTTAATTTCCAGTGAAAGCAGAAATGACCAAGAAGTATTTTGGGGAAGGAACTAACATTTATTAAACACCAATTATAGACCGAGCATGGTGCTTGAAACTCTGTTTATATACATCATCTCATAAACTTTTTTTTTTTAAGATTTTATTTATTTATTCATGACAGACACAGAGAGAGAGAGAGAGAGGCAGAGACACAGGCAGAGGGAGAAGCAGGCTCCATGCAGGGAGCCAGACATGGGACTCGATCCTGGGTCTCCAGGATCACACCCTGGGCTGAAGGCGGCGCTAAACCACCAGGCCACCAGGGCTGCCCATCTCATAAACTTCTAACTACAACATTCTGAGGTATTATGGCCCCATTTTCCAGATGAGGACACTGAGGCTCAATGACAATAAGATGCTTGCCCAGAGGTCAATAGCTAAGTGTCAGAGTCCAGCAGAGCATGTATTTTCACCATTACTCACCGGGTTCCTCTCTCTGCCTGGAGGCAGAACGAATGGCTGTAGAAACTGAAATGCGGACAACCCCTCCTCTCAGAATCCCTCCTCCCACTGTTGCCACATTCATCACCTGTAGTGTCACCTTCGTGCTCCAGGGTCTGTCCCACCTAATCCTGAACTCTCTTAACAGCTCACATCAAAATTATTATACTTGTCCTTTCCAGGAAGCCCAGAAAGTCACTTCGATGTGCCAAGTTAGAAGAGAATTTATCTGATCAAATAATACATAGTTATCAGCGAACAGATGAGGACAAAAGAACAAATCCCCTGCAGGATACCGATGATGGCCCTGTGTTTATTAACAACCCGTTACAGATTCTCCTGGTAGGAATTTCAAGTCTGCTAACAGGATTGCTCAGCAGAAATCTGGTGGGGTCTCCCACTTCCACTATCCGTAAAGCATTCCTTTTGTAGTAATTACCAGTTCAAGACTATGATGGTTAAAAAAATATATGTATGTATCTGGTTCCCAACAGCCACAAAGACATGAAAAAGACAAAGACTCTCTGTACCGGGTTGAACAGTGCCCCTCGTGTTCCCACTCTCAAATTCATGTTCACCAGAAATCTGTAAATGTTACCAGATTTGAAGATAAATCTTTCCTAAACGTGAAATCCTACTGACTATGTGGGCCCTCATCCAGTGCCTGGTATCGTTATAAGCAGGAAATCAGGACACAGACATACACACAGTGGGGAAGGCGGCCTCATGAGAAGGGAGGCAGGGTTTGGAATGGAGCAGCTATGAGCCAAGGAGCACCAAGGATTACAGGCTACCACCAGAAGCTAGAAAGAGGCGATCTTCCCTTCAGAGAGAGCATGGCCCTGCTGGCACTGATTTCAGACGTCTGGCCTCCAGAACTGTGAGAGAACAAATTTCTGTTGTTTTAAGCCACCTTATCTGTGGTTCTTGGGAGCGGCAGCTCTGGGAAATGAACACACCTATCACATTCCTTCAGTGAGACAGTCCTTCTCATGTAAAATGGCTGTCCAAAGTCATGCTCAATGCAACCTCTCATCAAATACCTAAGACTCTCCATCCTAAGAGAAATCTCAATGGGATTGGTGGTGGAAGGGGCAGTTGAACAGTTCGACACTGTGTTATCTGGAGCATGTTGGGCCCCAGCAAGATGGCAAGCCACCAGGCCTGTGGGGGGCGGGGAGCATGCCCAGGGAAGCCTGCATTGAGCAGAAATTGAAGGAGGCAAGGAAGTCATCCCGGCAGGCAGAAGACTCCTCCAGACAGAGGAGTAAAATGCAGACGTGCAAGGACTTTGGGAGGGAGCGTATCTGGTGCCTTGAAGAACAAGAAGTCCTGGGGCCTGGATCAGGCGAGCAGTGGGGCATGAGTGTGGAGCCACCAGACCCCGAGAGGCCTGTGTGGTCTGTGGAACTCATGTAAACACTGTGAGAAACTCTTGGCAGAATGAGGCCAGTCAGAAGAAGAGAGGATTTTTTGAGGAGTTGGCTTCTTCTCACAATACCCTGGGTGGATTTTTGCCTGCCTGATGCCACTAGAAACAGAGAAAAGCAGCAGCACCAGCTCTGCAGTGCCAGCTGGTGGGCAGGGTAACACATTGGCAGGTGGCCTTGGAGCTGGCTGTGTGAGGAGAAGCAAACAACAGGTGCAGGTGGACCGGCCAGCACTAGGTAGGCCCTCCTGCTCTCCTGCCTGCTTCCCCTCCCCTGGGAGAGAAAAGCTCTTGGAAAAAGGCTTGAATGTCGGGCAGAAGGGATGAGGTTCCCCAGGAGACAGGTGACCTGCCCCCTGTGCCATAAGCAGGAGACAGCCAACATTGCTCAAGCTTGTACTAGGGGACTGAGAGTGGGAGGCAAGGAAGTCTCCGACCTGGGGAAGGAGATCTGCCCCCTCCCAGGACCTGACCCCACCGCACCCCAAGACCTGACAGCTCCCCAGTGCAAGTACATATTGCCAAATATGATGAAAGTGAAAAATGTAAATTAAGAGATGAGTCTCACGTGTATGAATGGAGACAGAGTTCTCTAATATCAGATATAATGAGCAAAGAAAGAGCCATTTAAGAACTTGTGTGAGGATAGTTTGGAGGGAAAATAATAAAATCCAATCCTTCTTCACTCCCTACAATAATTTTTTCAGGTGGATTAAAAAGATTAATGTTAAATGAAACCAAATAGCTAAATAAAGTATGATCATTTCTTGTATCTTAATTTGGGGAAGGACTTTGTAAGCATAAATCCAGTAAAAGAAATATCATAAGGGGAAAAAATGGATGCATTGACTTCATGAAAATAAAATCTTTGAAAACTCATTTTATCCAACAAGGAGATATTAGAAAAATCAGACACCAAAAATAAATAGGAAAGAATATTTGCAACAAAAACTACAAAAGAAGAATATCTACAGTATATTAAATAGTTATGAAATAGGAAAATAAGCCTTTCTAAGAGTTGGGCAAAAAAATTCTTTCACAAAGAATATACAATTGGCTAATAAACGTGAAAAAACATTCTTAGTAGCAATATAAAAATGCAAATTAAAACTGAAATTTTCCATCTACTAAATAAGCAAGCTAGCACACTCATACACTCCTCTTGGGAATATAAATTGGTCCTATTTACTGGAAAACAATTTCAAACTCCATGTCAAGAGACTTTTAAATTTTCATAAGTTGTGACTAAGTAATTCCTTTCCTAAGCACCTGTCTTTAGGAAAGAAATCTACACATTCATCAAAACAGGAATACTAAATTTGGTACATCCATACTGGGAACAGTAAAGCTCCATGAGAACATAGTCTCAGCATCCCCAGGGCCTGCCACACAGCAGGGACTCAACAAATGTTGGTTAAATGACTCTGAAATTCTACGTGGCAGTTAAAAAAATAAATTCAAATTATTAAACAGAAAGATCCCCGAGACATATGTTAAGTGACAAAGAAAACAAGACAAACAACAGGACATACAGAATGCTCCCATGATGTAAAACTAAAACCATCACCCAAACAAAAAACATATTCTCTCTGTCTCTGTGTCTCTATCCCTGTGTGTGCGTGTCTGAGCATGTATTTATAAATACATAGACAAATACATGAAAAGGTATATACACCAAGCCAATAAAAAGGATTATGTCTAGAAGGAGATGCAGATGCTCTATAAAGGGGACTTTGTGTTGTCTGAATCGTTTTGGATATAAATATATTCTCAGATGAATTGTCTATTTTAAAAAACAATGTTTCCTAAAGGATGTGTATATAAAGACATTTAAAAAAAATTTACATTTTTCACTTTCATCATATTTGGCAATATGTACTTGCACTGGGGAGCTGTCAGGTCTTGGGGTGCGGTGATGATGATAGCATCATTCATTACAATGATAAGTTGAAAATAATCCCTTAGGAGAATGGTGAGATGTGTGTTAGCCATGGAATATCATGTAGGCATAATAAGTTATGCTTTCTGAGGAAGAGTTGACAGGAAATAACATGGGACATTATCAAGTGAAAACAGCAGCAGCAACAACAAAGACTCAATGCAAAAAATATAGGCTCCCTTTACCAGGAACACCAAAGGAAATTATTTAAGCTGAAAGCAAGTAACCTTACAGAATAATTTGATTCCATGCACAAAACACTAAGAGAAGCAGAGAAGGCAATTAACGCAGGTAATTGTAAGGAGGATAAATGTATATTTCTTCTCTTATTATTTATTTATTTAATTTTTTTTTTTTAAAGTAGGCTCCAGGCCGAACATGGGGCTTGAACTCAAGACCGTGAGATCAAGAGTCATATGCTTTTCTGATTGAGCCAGCCAGGTGACCTTCTCTTAACTTATTTTAAAAGAAATTGTATAAAACTATATGTACATATACATTCTATATATATATATATATAGAAAGAGAGAAACCATTGGACAGCAACAGAGGAGATAAGTGGGAAAAACTTTGTACTAGAGTAAAGAAACGACATCAGATGGTACCTCACATCCACAAAGAGATGAAGAGAACCAGAAAGGATAAATAAGATGGTTAATATAATAAACTCTATAAATATATTCTTGTAGTATAAACATATTCTTTATAATGCATATATGTATATATTACATATGTACATATAAATAATATTTATATATGCTACAAACTCAACAATACATTATAATTATTATTTTATAAACTCATATCTTTTATAGAAGTTGAGAGACAAAAGGATATACATATACACATATATAAAATGTATAAAATATATACATACACATATATTAGATGCATGTAAATATGTAACACAATAATAGCACAAGAAAGGGGAAAAGGGTAATAGAGATACGTAGGAATAAATTTTCTATTTGTCATTATAATTAAGTTTGTATAAATCTTAAGTCTATTCTGATAAGCTAAAGTATATATGCTAAGACTGAGGGTAACAACTAAGAAGATAAATCGAAAAATGTGGTGAGGAAAATCATTAGAGGAATTAAAAAGTTAAACTAGAAAATAAACATTTAATGCAAAAGAAAGCAATAAAGGAGACTAAAGGAACAAAGAAGACATGAGTCAGGAAAGAAAGGAAAATGTCAGACATGAATCCAACAATTTCAATAATAACAGTAAATGTGAATAGATCAAACAATCCAATCAAAAGGAAGAGATTGTCAGAAAGAATTAAAAGAACAAGATCCAAATACCTGCTGTCTGCAAGAGACACACATAAGATTCAAAGATACAAATAGAATGAAAGTAAAAGGATAGAAAAATAAATACCATGTGAATGACAACCATAAGAAAGCTGGAATGGCTAATATCAGACAAAATAGATTTTAAAACCAAAAACAATGTTAATAGAGATAAAGACGGGTGTAGTATAATGATTACAGAATCAATTCACCAGGAAGATATAATAATAAAATTATAAATATAAATATAAAAAATAAAAATATAAACATATTTTTGCACTTAACACAGCCTCCAAAAAACACAAAGCAAAAATTGACAGAATTGAACAAGGAAATAGATAATTCAACACTAATGGTTGGAGACTTCAATACCCTTCTTTCAATAATTGATAGAACTAGACAGAAAATCAACAAGGAAATGGGACTCTTGAACAGCTCTATAAATCATCTATGCCTAACATCTATAGAAAACTTCAACAATAGTAGACTACATTCTTCTCATGTGCATCATGGAACATTCTCCAGGATATATATTAGTCTTTTTTTTTTAATTTTTATTTATTTATGATAGTCACACACACAGAGAGAGAGAGGCAGAGACACAGGCAGAGGGAGAAGCAGGCTCCATGCACCGGGAGCCCCACGTGGGATTCCTTCCCGGGTCTCCAGGATCGCGCCCTGGGCCAAAGGCAGGCGTCAAACCGCTGCGCCACCCAGGGATCCCTATATTAGTCTTAATAAATGTAAAAAAGATTGAAATCATACAAAATATGTTCTCTGACCATAAATGGAATAAAAATAGAAACCCATACTACAAAGAGTAACAGAATTTTAGTAAAATTGACAAATATATGGAAATGGAACAACATGTTTTAAATAAGTCAAAGAAGAAATCACAAGGGAAAACCAATATTTTCAGAAGAATGAAAATGAAAGCCTAACATTTATGGGTGGCAGCTAAAGCAGTGCTTTACAGAGGGATTTATAGCTATAATCACCCATATTGGAAAGGGGGGAAACCACATCTCAAAGCTGTACCCCAAACTTATATCTTAAGACACTGGAAAAAGCAAAACAAACTAAATCCAAACCAAGTAGAAGGAGAGAAATAACTAAGATTACAGTGGAAATTAATAGAGATAGAGAATACAAAAACAATGGAGAAAATCAACAAAACCAGGAGTTGGTTCTTTAAGAAGATCAACCACATTGGCCAATAATTAGCTAGACTAACCAATAAAAAAAGAGAGAAGGCTTAAATTACTAAAATTAGGAGTGAAAAGGGGGACATTGCTACCAGCATTAGAAAAATAAAAAAGTACTATAAGAAAATACTACCAACTACTGAATGTAGATGAAATGGATACATTTCACAAACACAAATTACAAAATTGATTCAAGAGGAAATAGAAAATCCAAATAGTCCTATAATAAAGAGATTGAATTTGTGTATTAATCATGTATTTTTTAAAGAAAGGTTTTATTGTTTGAGAAAGAGAGAGTACTCACAAGCAGGGGGAGCAGCAGAGAGAGGGAGAAGCAGGCTCCCCACTGAGCAGGGAGCCCAACGTGGGGCTCGATCCCAGGACTCCAGGATCAGGACCTGAGCCAAAGGTAAACGCTTAACTGACTGAGCCACCCAGGCACCCCTTAACCATGCATTTTTATTTTCTGTATTTCTGATGCTTTGATAATCTGGAGCCCTGTGGTACCTAGAGAGAATGCCCCTTCCAAATTAGCCAGTCCTTACAGATAATAACTTACTCACCTGTGAGTGCACCTTTCATATGCAAACTAACAAATCCAAAGTCCGTGCCTCTACCATCTCTGCTATTGGGCTCTTATACTCTGGGCCACTATTTCCCTGCCCTAATCACCCCAGGTCCAGTTACCAGGCAACTAGGAACAACCCCTATGCCCCAGAGCCTTCTAAAATTATTCAAATTAGCCAATCCTAAACCTCCTTACACTGCCTTCCATGGAAACCATTAAAAAAGTTCCTGCCAATGTGTTTACCTTGATCTCTTTGTCTCCTGATTGACCCTGTTGTTTTCCCTTGTGTGTAAGACCTTGTGAACTATGAGTAACAAACTATCTTTTCAATGGCAATTACCTCTTGATCTAAGAGCCTTACCATGCTTGAATGATAATAAAACACATGTTTTAAAACATTTAGTAATTTTAAAACTACCCACAGAAAACCCCACATACAGATGGCTTCACTGGTGAATTCTACAAATATATTTTTTTTAATTAAAAAAAAATTTTTTTAAATTTATTTATGATAGTCACAGAGAGAGAGAGAGAGAGAGACAGAGACACAGGCAGAGGGAGAAGCAGGCTCCATGCACCGGGAGCCCGAGGTGGGACTCGATCCCGGGTCTCCGGGATCGCGCCCTGGGCCAAAGGCAGGCGCCAAACCGCTGCGCCACCCAGGGATCCCTACAAATATATTTTTTAAAGATTGTATTTGTTTCTTTGAGAGAGAGTGTGTGCACAAGCAGGGGGAGCGGCAGAGGGAGGGAGAAGCAGACTCCCTGCTGATCAGAGAGCCAAGTGACAAGGGGCTGGATCCCAGGTCCCTGTGATCATGACCTGAGCCAAAGGCAGACACTTAATCAACTGAACCACCCAGGTGTCCCTCCCTGAATTCTACAAATATTTAAAGAATCAATACCAATTCTTCACAAAGTCTTCCACAAAATAGAAAAGGAGGAAATAGTTCCCAACTCATTCTATGAGGCCAGTATGACCTGGAAACCAGACAAAGATATAACACAAAAGAAAACTATAGACTAATATATCCTTTATGAATATAGATGCAAAAATACAGACAAACATTTGACAAAATCCAACACCCTTTCATTAGTTGAAAAAATACTCCATAAACTAAGAATAGAAACTCTCTAGCTAAAAAAAAAAAAAAAAAAAAAAAAAAAAAAAAAAAAAAAAGAAACTCTCTAGCTAACAAAAGGCATCTATGAAAAACCTATAGCTAACATGATATTTAATGGTGAAAGACTGAATGTTTTCTCCCTAAGACCAGGAACAAGACAAGGATGTCCATTCTCACTTGTATTGAACATTCTACTGCAATGAATCAGGCAATTAGGCAAGGGGAAAAAAATAAAAGCATTCATATGGGAAAGGAAGAAGTAAAACTATATTTGCAAATGACATAATCATATGTAGAAAATCCTAAGGAATCCACTAAAAATTATTAGAACTAAAAATTGAGTTCAGCAAAGTTGTAAGATAGAGTATCAGATATAAAAGTCAATTGTATTTCTGTATTCTTGAAATGAGCAATTTGAAAATGAAATCAAGAAAATGGGGATCCCTGGTGGCTCAGAGGTTTAGTGCCTGCCTTCGGCCCAGGGCACGATCCTGGAGTCCTGAAATGGAGTCCCATGTCGAGCTCCCTGCATGGAGCCTGCTTCTCCCTCTGCCTGTGTCTCTGCCTTTCTCTCTCTCTCTCTCTCTCTCTCTCTGTCTCATTAATAAATAAATTCTTTAAAAAAAAAAGAAATCAAGAAAATGATTCCATTTATAATAGCATCAAAAGGAACAAAATACTCAGGAATAAATTTAACAAAGGAAGTACAAAGTAGATAGCCTGAAATTTATAAAATACTGCTGAAAGAAATTAAAGAAGATCTAAATAAATGGAAAGACATCCCATGCTCATTGATCAAAGGACAATACTGTTGGATATGGCAATTTTAATCCAATTGATCCACAGATTAAGTGCAATCCCTTTTGAGATTCTAGCTCACTTCTGCAAAACTTGATAAGCTGGTTCTAAAATTCATATAGAAGTTCAAGGGGACCAGAAAAACCAAAACAACCCTGAAATAGAATGAAGTTGGAAAATTCACACTTCTCAATTATAAGACCATGCAAACTACAGTAAGCAAGGTAGTGTGATTATTGGTACAAGAACAGATATACAGACCAACAGAATAGAATTGAGAATCTGAAATCCTTACAATTATAGTCAATTTAATTTCAACGAGGTGCCCAAACAATTGGATGGAGGAAGAATAATTCCTTCAACAGACGGTACTGGAACAACTAGATATTCACATGAAGGAAAGAGGACCTTTATCTTACACCATTTACAAAAACTAACTGAAATGGATCAAAAACCTCTAAAATATAAGAACCCAGGATGCCTGAGTGGCTCAGTCGGGTAAGCATCTGACTCTTGATTTCAGCTCAGGTCGTGATCTCAGGGTTGTAAGATCCAGCCCCACATCAGGCCCCATGCCCAATAGGGAGTCTGCTTGAGATTCTCTCTGTCCTTTTCCCTCTACCCCCTCCCCCTCCTCACCCCCACTCTCTCTTTCTTCCTAAAATAAATAGATAAATCTTTAAAAAAAGAGAGAGAGATAAAACCCTTGGAAGACACTATAGGTGGAAATCATCATTATCTTGGATTAGGCAGTGATTTCTTAGATATAACACCAAAAGCATAGCCACAAAAGAAAATATAGATAAATTGGACTTCACCAAAATTTGAAACTTTCATGCTTCAAAGGCCACTATCAGGAAAGTGGAAAGACAACTCATAGAATGGGAGGAAACATTTGGAATTCATATATCTAATAAATAAATTGTATTTGAAATATATAAAGAACTTTGACAATGCAATAACAAAAAGACAGATAAACCAGTTATAAATAGGCCAAGGATCTGAATGGGCATTTCTCCAAAGCAGATATGTAAATAGTCAATAAATAGATGAAAAGATGTTCAACTTTATTAACCATCAAGGAAATACAAATCAAAACTACAATGAGATACCACTTCAAACCTGCAAAGACAGCTATAATCAAAAAGGCAGATAATAATAATTGTGTGTGAGGATGTGGAGAATTTGGAGATCTAATACATTGCTGGTGGGGCTATAAACTGATCTAGGCCCCTTGGAAAAAAGTCTAAAAGTTCCTAAAGAGTTTAAACACAGAGTTACCACACGACCCAGGAATTTTATACCTAGGTATACTAGCAAGAGAAATGAAATGCATTCTCATGCATGAGAATGTCCGCATGAAGAAGTATACAAATGTTTGCATCAGTATTATTCATGACAGCCAAAAAGTGGAAACAACCCTAATGTCCATCAACCGGTGATAAATTAAATGCAGTATATTCATGCAATGGAATATTTCAGCCATAAAAAGGGATGAAGTACTGATATAGTATAATGTGGATAAATCTTGACAATATTCTAAGTGAAAGAAGCCAGACGCAAAGGGCTGCAGAATGATATATCATATGATTCCATTTATATGAAATGCCCAGAATAGCCAAATCTCTAGAGGCGAAGTATAGATAAGTGATTGCCTCTGGATACAAGGGAGACTGACATTGAGATCGAGAGAGCAATTGCTGTACCAGAGGTGCATACAAGGTACAGTGCTGGATCCAAAGCTCTGGTGCAATTTGGAGAGGTGGAGAGGCCAGAGAAATTTTTTTTTTAAATGCTTGATGTTGGATGTTGAAAGACAAATAGGTGTTCTCCAAGCAGAGGAAGTAGAGAAGAGCATTCTAGGAAGGGGTAGCATGTTCAAAACTCTGATGTGTAAGGCATTGGGCCCACTTGGTAATTGTGTGATGAGTTGGGTACACCGGGATCGCAGAGTGTGTCGGGAGGTTTCAGTGGGGGTGGAGGCAAGTCAGCAAGATTAGGCTGGAGAGGGGTACCACACTAAGGAGTTAGGACGGAGCATAGTCTGCAAAGATGTATCTGCATTAGAGCCCGACATTGCCTTAAGAAGGCTTCAAGGAATATGCTGTTAAGGCAAAATGGCAGCTGTGGGATAAGCAAAAAGAGGCTCACTTTACTTTAAATGCTCCCTACAAAGACTTAAGCAATGATCTCAAGCTGTAAAGAGCCAAGTCCCACAGAACAGTTTAACAGCAGGGCTAAGTATTTGCAGCAGTGTCCACCCTGGGTGCCTCTCATGTCTCTTATCGCTTTCATCAGGCCTTTTCCTTTTAGTTACTGAGCATCTTATATTTTCAGGGATTTTTTAAATAATAAAAAAGGATTGCACCGCTGACTCTGTTAGTCTCATTACCAAATGATTTCACACACAGGGTTTTGATGCCAGAAGAGCTGAAGGTAGCAAAGCAACTGATCCGATGGGCAAAAGAATAATGATATGCCCTTCTTTTTCATCAAGGAATTCTTAACCTTTGTGAAGCTGAATCCTGAATTTAATACTCTTGGTTAAACCTGGGACTTGGTTAAAGATTAATAATCCAAGGTTTACGCCAATTACACGAACTAGGAAGCTACAAGTGAAGACACGCACGGAGAAAGCAGAGATTTGCTACTCTATGACTGAGTAAACAGAACTCTATTTTTTAGAGTCTTATTTTGTATGTGTGTGTGACACATCCACAAAAAAATTAAATAAATAAAAGAACTAGTAAGGCTACATGAGTCACTGAGGATGTTTTAAACTATTTGGCTCCCCCAGGAGATGGCCAGAGAGCCGGTGAATGATTCAGCATGGGAAATAACCAGTAAGAGCAAATGCCAACAGTGAAGGGATCTGAAAACAACATCAGAGGTGGGGAAGAGTGGGACCTTCACTTGCTACTGAGAATTTTAAAAGGTTGATCTCAGGGGATTAGTGAAGGACTGGGCTCTGGCCTGCTTGTTGTAAAGGTAGTTGGAAAAGAATGATACAATTGGAAAAGAACAATAAGAAGCATCTGTCACTGTCATTGCAAACCCAAGAAGGTTCTAATCACCAAGAAACCTCCTGTTGGGTCTTGTTTTGGGGTTCCGTCTTTAGCATGGAATCAGGAACAATTTTACCTATAAAGCTTCTACTTACTACAGCTTTTCCCCCC
Organism: Canis aureus; assembly: GCF_053574225.1. NCBI lineage: Eukaryota > Metazoa > Chordata > Mammalia > Carnivora > Canidae > Canis > Canis aureus. Next base: position 40,463,940 of record NC_135623.1, on the reverse strand, counting down.
TTGGTTTATGAAATGGCATGCAAGCCCTGCTAAGAAATTCTAACAATCTCTGATGTCTGCAGCTGTTCATGCCCTGCTCTGTTATTCTCGTACAAAACAACGCCCTCCAGACTTGTTTGGGTGATGACTACCTGGAAGGTTATGCCCATGCCCCTGGATAGTATCTTAAATGGCATCTTAGGTGTGTACCTAGAGACACAATAAAGATGGCTTGGTGCTGTTGATTATTCAGGTAGGAGTAAATATCTTAATTGAGTTTCAAACTCTAAACAGCAAAGTCATCATGCCACTTTCAACCTCTGTAGGGCTCCTTTCTAAAGAACTCAAAGTGATTTAAAACAATAACAACGTCAACAATAAAAACTTTCCTAAATTAATCAGGCCTCCACCCTCCCACAAGACAGAAAATTTAGTAGCTGTCATTTGTTGGATGCTCATTATGTGGCAAGCAGTATTCCAACCCTGTATTAGTTGTATCACTTTGGGTGAATTATATATTCTTTATGAGCTTCAGTTTACCGGTAAAATGGGGGGAAAAATCTTCCTTAAGAATCACAAATTCGAGGCAGCCTGGGTGGCTCAGTGGTTTGGTGCCACCTTCTGCCCAGGGCGTGATCCTGGAGACCGGGGATTGAATCCCATATCCGGCTCCCCACATCCGGCTCCCTGCATGGAGCCTGCTTCTCCCTCTGCCTGTGTCTCTGCCTCTCTCTCTCTCTCTCTCTCTCTTTGTGTGTCTCTCATGAGTAAATAAATAAAATCTTAAAAAAAAAAAAAAAGGAATCACAAATTCGGTTGCCCACAGGTAGCTTAGTAAGTGGTGGGAGCTGGGTGTAGGCACTTGAGTAATTACTAGGTGAGCTGTACCTGGCATTCTTGGTAGCCTTCTCACCAATGTTGTCTCTTCTTTCCTGCAGGCAGATCCTGCCTTCCCACTTAGAACAGCAGGAAGTGCGAGCCGTGCTCCCTGGCCACAAGGGTATTGGTAATATGATCCATCCTGAACACTTGTGAGCTGGGGGGTGGGGATGTTGGGGGTGGAGGGGAGTTAGCTGGGTGTTTTTTTTTTTTTTTCTTTAAAGATTTTCCTTTATAAGATAAAGAAACCAATGTAAGGGTATCCTCTCCTCTTCTGGACGTTTGTGTGCTTCCATGTGACATATAAGCCTTTGGGATATTGGTAGAAATGAGGAGGAACACCATGGCTGACGTGCTTGAAGATCCCAGAGTGGAGAGGCAGGGAGCATCAGCGTTGGGTGAGCAGCATGGGGGGGGGTGCCCAAATTTTGGACTTCCTCTACATTTTTATGCCACAGTATCAACGCTGGAACTACCTTACCTGGGACTTGACTGAGGTTACAAGCTCTGCTTGAAGTGACTGTTAGCTGGGTATCCGTTTCATCCCACTGTATCGTGCTGCAGAGTGCATTCCTCCCCTGAAGAAGTGGGCAGCATGCAGCTCCTGCCCTTTGCTGCCAGACCAGGAGTCCTCAGGAGCAGCCAGGACTTCAGATTTTTATATAAAACTCCAGATTTAAAAAAAAAAAAAAAACCTCCAGATTTTTTAATGTTGGCTCAAATTAAAGAAATATGTGCAAGCCAAACAAAACACATTTGGAAGTTCAGGTCGGCCCATAGGTGGACAATTTTCAACCCCTGATCTACCTCAGAGAGTTGTAGGAACTAAATTAAGTGAGTTTAAAATCAGATCAGTAATAATAATAGCAGACACTCATATGGCACTTTGTATGTCCTGGGCAGCATTCCGCTTGCTTTACCAATCTAGTCCTCATGTGTAACCAAGTCTTACAAGCACGTCACAGAGAGACAGAGCTATGATTTCCACTTCACAGATAAAGTAGGGAACAGAGAGCCCTCTCGTCTTACCCCATCAGGCTTAGGGGCCGGGATGGCTTTCCCTGGGAGCCTCCCTGTGCCTCACTGGTCCCCTTAGCCCTGCCCACATTTCTGTACATGGTCCTTTTGTTAAATTATTTTTGGTTATATGCTTTTTTGAGTTTGCCATCCACTGCTTACTGGGACACTCACTGGTGGAAAGGGTGAAGAAGGCAGATGAATCCTTGCCCTCTTGGGGTGTTCATTCTGGGAAACAACTATACAAACAAGATAGCCACGGGTACCGTGAAGAAAACTAAGTAAGGTAACATGATTGCAGAATGGTTGAGAGAGGCTACTTGAGGGGGTGACATCTGTGCTGAGAGAGACATAAAGGCTGAGGGGGAGCCAGCAATCCCAAAGTCTGGGAGACCCCTCTTCAGGCAGATGTACATATATAAAGGCTTTAGGGTAAGGACAAGCACGGAGTGCTGGGAGAATGAACAGAGACCAGGAAGGCTGGAAATTGGTGAGATGGGAGAGAGTGCGGGGAGGATGGTCATGGATGCAGAAGGGACCAGTCAATGGTGGGCATGCTGGGATTTGGGCTTTAAGACTATTAGGAATTCTTGGAGGGCCTTCACATAGGGGAGTTATTTGAGTTGGGTTTTTTTTTTTTTAAGATTTTATTTATTTACTCATAGAAACACACACACAGAGAGAGAGAGAGAGAGAGAGAGAGAGAGAGGCAGAGACACAGGCAGAGAGAGAAGTAGGCTCCATGCAGGGAGCCCGACATGGGACTCCATCCCGAGTCCCCAGGATCACACCCTGGACCGAAGACGGTGCTAAACCTCTGCGACACCGGGGCTGCCCTTGTTTCTTTTATGGCTATAGTCTTTTCCTGTGTGGACTGTGGATTATTTATCAGTGAGAGTGGGAGGTTATTGCCACAGTCCAGCCTACAGTTCCCGGTGGCTGGAACGAGAGTGGTGGCAGTCCAAGTGGAGAGACATGAAGGGTTTTGAGGTCCATTTACGATTCTGAGGTATCATAACACTCTGGTTTTTCCCTCCTGGGTCCCTGGAGGATGGTGAGCACTCTACTATACTTTTTTTGATTTGTATATTCATTTTTGTCATATACTTTAAAATTAATATGAACATACTCTGGATCATGTGTATGCCCACCTTACAAGAGAATGGAATCACCACATAACTTCAGTGGCCTCATGCCATTTCATTTCAGAGACCCCCGCAGCAAATGCCTGCCTACAATGACCGGCATTTAACACAGTGTAATGTCTTTATTGAAATACAACACCACACACACAGAAAAGTACACCACCCATGAGAACACAGCTCAATAGATTTTCACCAACTGAACATCTCCATGTAACCATTTTAACCGGTTTAACAGGTTTAAGACCACAACACTCCCGGGAACCTCTCTCATGTCCTCTCCAAGCCCCTCCCGGCCCACCCCCCAAAGGCAGCCATACCAAGAAATCGTCCCGCTTTCTAACACCATAGTTCACTTTTTATATGAATGCAGAGAAGAGAGTTCCATTAGCAGGATGAAGCTGACCTCGAAAAATCCCAATCCTGGTGTGTGGCCACTATGCTGTCCCCACCAGGGACAGACTCTCAATTTTAATTCATGCTTCTTGGGCCTTGTGATGAAGATCTGACCTCAGAGACTAGAAACCAAATTACCCCAAAGTGTGAAGCAATTTCATTAGCATGTCACAGTGGCGTAGCTGCTTGCCTGGATTCCCCTCAACAGACACGGCCTGGCACAGTCACATCAGTAGTGCTGGGTGTAGAGAATGTTAATTTGTTGTGACCGTGGCTGTTCTGCAGCTCAGTATTCCCAAACCTTAGGGCATTCATGACATGTTAAGAGTAAAATGGTAATATCTTGACTTCTGTCCTTGCCTTTCCAGTCTGCACCCCCAGCAGCACCCCCCAGGCCCAGACCAAAAGGCGTTCTCATTACTCTAGAAGAAAAGCCCAGGTGAATCTGCTTCTAGTCCCTTTGACATCCCCAACCCCACTCCCCCAACCCCAGCGTCTAAATAGGGAAGCAGGCAAAATTTGTTTTGAAAATGAACGTGAACAAGGTACAGCCCCTGTCCCCTAGGACAACAGTCTTGAAGTAGGCAGAGACACATAACCCACTGTTAGCAATTTAGAATGTCAAGGGCTGTGGCAGGATCATAAGACTCAGATAAGGGGCACCCAACCTGTAGAGACAAGGTTAAGGGCATGAAGAGATGAGGGGCTAGTCAGAGACTTGGACCCGAAGGTGAGGATCCTGAACAGGGTCTGGAAAGAGAGAAGTTAGCATGATGAGAAGAGCAGAGAGAGAGCATCCACAAATGTACCCAAGTAGGCATGCGCTACGGTCGCTCTGAGCAGCTGCTGCGTGGAGCTTCTCCAGGCAATGGCAAGAGGGGAGGCCAGGCCTGACCATGAGGGAACTGAAGGACCAAACCAAGAAGACTGGCTGTTCTGGTGGAGGCCCTGGGAGCTATTGCAAGATGTCAGCAGGAGAGTAACACCTCATATTTACAGAGAACCTACTAGTATCATGTGGATCCGAGAGACCCAAGACCAGGTTGCTGTCTGCAAGAAGTCTACAATCAGGCCATCTTAATGGCCAAGGGACGTCGTGTGCAGTATCTGTCCACTTGCTTTTGTCATTTTTGTGTTGTACATGTTTGTTTAGTCACGCTTCACCCTTTTCCACGTGTAATATAAAGCTCACTCATCAGAAAAATGCCAGCACCTGAAACAAAGACTTAAAAAGCCCATTCCTGTCCCCAACATGGTTATGAATGATCCATAAATCTCTGCTGAACATTTGACCACACTCCACTCCCGAGATCCCACATCTGACTGGAAGACAACTTGAGATCTCTGCAGATCCCAGATAGTATAAGGATTTTATAATCTACCAGTTTTAAAGGGGCAGACCTGGGACCCTCTGCCGACTGCTCAAAGAACCTCATCGGTCTGCCTTCTGTAGGATGGAGAAAGTCCAATTTTCTGCAGAAAATTGCCCTACACAAAGGGAATCATGGATTCCCTGCACGGCTAGGCTCGCGGGGAGATGATTCCTTATGGCATAAGTCCTCGGAGCGTCGTGTATCTGGAGGAAAAGCAGATGTGCACCTGAGCACCAGGGTTACCTTGGACAGGAGAGAACCAGGGAAAAGTATTAACTGATCTGTGAAAATAATCAGGTGAATCTGATCAACCCAAAACCCTGGTCTCAAGACCAGGTGGCTTCCCGACTCTGTCATGAAATAGTGAATACAGGAAAAGTGGCTGTTTACACAGGAGCCTGACACCTTCGGTGCACTCTAAGGACAGTCAATTTGTCATTGTGTGGGCTAATAACCATGAGGACTTTTGCTAAACATCACGCAAAGTGAGAAAAATGTATCCTAAAAACTTTTATATTTGGCTTTGAAGTGCATTTGGGGGAAGGGGGTACCAGCTTCGACTTTCAAGCTCTGGTTCACTGAAGATTATATGACAGTGACAATGACAATTGCTCCTTAGAGTCATGCTATTTTCAAATCCTGTTCATATCCATCGTCTCACCTGAGCTTCTCAGCCTCCAGTCCTGTGAGCTGCCCATCAAACGTGCACCTGCAGACCAGGGACGAAGGCGGGAGCCACTGCCCTGTGGCTAAAGCAGCAGAGCCAGGTCTCGAACCCAGTCTTCTAACTTGAATCCAGGGCTCTCTCTAGGAGGAATGGAAAAAAGCCCCAAACAAAACAAAACTAAAAAGCTGGTGGGGAGCAGAACATAAAATATCGCTGCCTAGGCTTTCCACGAGGATGAGAAATGAGTAACAAAGAGGCCATTTTTCACGTGGACTCAAATGCAAGTTCTCAGTTTTTTTCTACTTGTACAAGAGCTTTGTTGTCTTAAAAGGCCCTTTCTTTTCATTCAAAATGAGAAAATACCTTCTGACAGCCATGCAATTAGCAGAGCCTTCAGATATTGATTTGCTCTGTTTCTTGGCATGAGCCTCTTTCACAGGGCTCCACACTGGCTCCTGATAGAAAAGCTGGAGTTACTAAACTGGCCTCTAAACTAATTTAGCTGCTTCCCATCACCCTCTCTCAGCTGCTTTCCCAAGGCTTCCTCTTCCCTCCTCAGTGACAACCGGGTATCACTAGGCAGGGATTTTAGAAAGGGGGTGGGTCAGAGGAAAAGAAACCCGAAGTGGAAGGAGAGGGAAGAAGAAGAGAAGGGGGAGCAAGTCAATAGAGCCCCTAGGTAGAAAGTCAAGAAATTTCCAGATAAAAGTCATATTCCCTTTGAAGAAAGGAGAGGGAGTGAAACATAAAACAAATTACTAGCGATGCTATTATCATTCATTTATTCATTCATTCACCCCACAAACATTTACTGAAATCCTACTGGTACCAGGGACTACCATAGGCTCTGAGAACACACAGAATTGGCAACAACAATGTACTTCTTCCATTTGCAGAGGGGACAGCAGTGCAAGTTGTGCTCCCCAGGAAGCTGACTCTGAGATAGGGATTGGGATGCATAAATTGCATCAGGGAGTACCCTCAGGATTAACATCCATGGAAGGAAGAAAAGTACACAGGAGTGCACAGAGGATGCCATAAAAATATGAAACTGTCTCAAGAGAAGCTTGGGCCAGCCCCGCGAGGGGTTCTAAAGATGGGACAGCCTTCCAGAGCTGGCCCCAGATGCATGAGAAGGCCAAGCCTACGTACCCCCATGTAGACCAGTCATTGGAAGGGGCAGCTCTCTTCAGCTGGGGCCAGGCCACTGGGGCTGGCAGCTGAGGGCCACACTTCTAGCAGCAGAAATACGAACAGCCTTTCACGCTAGAGGCAGATCTGCGAGGCCCACCAGAGCTAAGGCCATGAAGGCTGGTGGGGAGGGAGCCCACCATAACATCATCACAGGGAGAAAATATAATGGTGCGGTGATTGGTGCTACAAAGAGAGGTACATAGTACCCTGAAAAACTGCAACCTAGATTTGGGGAAGCAGACCTACAGAGCCTGGGGTTGGGAGGGAGAGAGAAGGGAACCAAGACAGGGAGCTTCTCTGAATGTAAAATGGGACCATTTGTGGTTGAGCACTCACCCATGCCAGGTACCATGTTCCACATTTTAGGTGCTTCTTCTCTTTTAACTTCATGACAACCCCATGAGGTAGATTTTGCTTCCAACATCCTTCTAGTGTCTCTTAAGATTAAAAAAAAAAAAAAAAACACATCATTTCCTGGAGCCATATGAAGCCAGGAATGACAGGCCTGACTGGGTACTGAGTCAAAGCCGCAGCCAAGCGGTGGGGCAGAGAACAAACTAGCAAATTCTCCAAGCCCAGAGAGGAATTGTAAGGACACGGAGAAGAAAGCTCAACTAGGCTCCTTTGTGGGAACCAAGAAGGAACACAATCTATAAACTGAACACCAAAGCATGTTTTACCGAATTTATACATAATAGCACTGACCATTGCAACAGAATTCAACAAAACATTAATTTGGTTCATTCCTGTGTTCATTTAGCCACGCTGCATCTTGAGGACTGCAGAAACCAAGTAAACTTTGCTGAAACATAGACTCAATCAAATAGGACTCTTGAGACAGCCCATAATACAGCATAATGAAAGGATTCTTAGAAATATTTTTTGGCGGGTAAGTAATAATGTAGCTCTGGTTTCTACATCTGATGGTCCAACATTTGTTGAAATAATAGACTCTGCAAAGCAAAAATCACTTCCTGATTATTTTTTTCTTAATTGGAAAGGATCCATGTGATTATACGTGTGTGTGTGTGCATAAAACATTTGAGAATGGAGGCCATGGAGGCAGTGAGCTGAAATGCACCAGCTCCCCAGGTTCAGCCACCTGCTCCCGCCTTTGTTTGGTGAACCAACATCCATCCAACGTCTGTTTGAGTCCTGACTTTTGGAGAGAGCCTATTTCACCTGTTGTATCCTACAGCATCTTCTAAAGGCAGGCGTTTCTACCCTCACCTGGGAGCTCGAGGTGGACACAAGCCGGGAGCCTGCAGACAGGATGGCCAAGTCAGCCCAAGGGCTGGTGGCTCGGGGGTGTCACTGTGCAGAGTCTGTGCTGGCTCATGGATGGAGGGGTCTCGGAGCGTGGGAAGCATCTCAGCAGCGAATGAGAGAGAATTTCACGGGCTAGGGGAGGTGATTTTAGCAGGTAGAGGAGGCGAATTAAACAAGACATCACACGGTAAGAAATTATACCAAAAATTGCTTGTGCTTAAGATGTAGCCCTTACCACATGCCAGACCCTGTTACAGGCGTTTCCTGGAGCCAGAGTAGGCAATATTATCGTCCTCAGGTCCGCAGATGTGGAAACCGAGGCACAAAGGCCACACAGCTGGTAGGTGATGTGGTCCTGGAACTGGAACCCAGGCATCGGGACAGAGAGGCCACCCCTGAACTGTTGACCTCAGCCTGCATCATTGTCTTTGCACCCGTCTGATTCCGCGCAAGCCACTCAGGTGGAGAGCTGGCCAGGCCTTTCCACCAATCTAGCCTCTGACGTTGTCTTTGTTCCTACGAGTACCTTCTATCCATGGTAAATGATTTTCACGAAATGGATTCTCACGAAGACAGAGATATAAAGTGCCTTTTATTTACAGAAAGTAAGTTATTGAAAGAAAAAATACCTTAATACTGATCATCCCGAGAGAGTTATGAAGGTGGCACATGGCAGCGTGGTCCCAGGATGAGGGAAGAAGATACAGGGGCGGGAGTTGGCCGAACCTGGGGAGCAGGTGCATTTCAGCTCGCTGCCTCCACGGCCTCCACTGTCAAGCGGTTTTGGCTCTCGAAATTCCCTTGTTACGTTAAGGAGCCTTGTGCCCCAAACAGGGAGGTACTCAGCATTCTTAACAAAATACTTTCCCGGGGCCCCAGGTGGCTCAGCGGCTGAGCGTCTGCCTTCAGTTCAGAGTGTGATCCTGGGGTCCTGGGGTCCTGGGATCGAGTCCTGCATCGGGTTCCCCACAGGGAGTCTGCTCCTCCCTCTGCCTGTGTCTCTGCCTCTCTCTCTCTCTCTCTCTCTGCATCTCTCATGAATAAATAAATGAAATCTTAAAAAGAAAAGAAAGGAAAGGAAAGGAAAAGAAAAAAGAAAAAAGAAAGAAAAGAAAAGAAAAGAAAAGAAAAGAAAAGAAAAGAAAAGAAAAGAAAAGAAAAAAGAAACTTTCCCCTTTCCCTAGTGGCTCTCCATATTTCCTTCTGCTCTGATTTTCAAGCCTCCTTCAGATTTTTCTCACAAGGAGCCCCGATCCAACAGCCAGGGTCCCTGTATCTGAAAAGGAAAATACTGCAGCAGAGATTCCTGTCCTTTCATAGCTTATTCTGTCTTTTCTGGGTCCTTGGGAGAGTTACACTTCCCAGTCTCCTTAAAATTAGGTGGGTCGGTGAGACCTGGTTCTGAGCGGACTCATGAATGTGAGTGATGTGTAGCATTTCCCAGTGAGTGCATTTCCCACGCCTTCCCTGTCACAGTGACCTGGGAGTCCCGAGGGGGGGTCACCTGCTGCAAGCCGCTTCTGTCCCTCTCAGAAGCTACCCCAGAGACCCATCGGACCCGCAGTGGACCCGGGGTGGGAGGGCAAAAAAACAACCTTTCTGTGCTGCCCCAGGTTTCGGGGCTCACTCTAGCCTATCCTGACCAGCATATCTCATCAAGATATTACCCGCTACGTTAGAAAGCACTGCCCTCTCCAGAGAGTCATTTTCTCTGCAGTAGAGAGGAACTTTCTGAAGCATTCAAGAGGATTTTGCAAGCGGGGATTACCTGGAAGTAGGGGACCTGAGCCTTCGGCAGGTTGCTCCTTGTGCTGCAGGACCCTGGCAGGGTTGAGGGGACCCTGCAGGTGAGGGATATGAAAGGTGCAAAGGCAAGTTGAGAGAATGTCTCAAATTCTGTTTTTGAGAAGCTACCCCTTGCCCAGAGCCAGCCCATCGCCAACGTCGTGGTTCATAGAAGCACACAGCCTGATTGTGGTGGATAAATGTGGAACCTTCTCCTCCTCTGGAACCAGGGGGAGAATCATTCGCTGCTCTGGGAGGGTTTCTCTTTGCTTCTGTTGTCAGAATTAGCCCAGCAGCCTTTCACGTAACTACAGAAGATACTTCTCGACCCTTTGTAAGAGTATATTTTCTTGTATGGTTTTAAAAATCAAGTGGAAATCTCTTACCCAAAGATCCATCCAATTAAGCCTTCTGCAAAATTAAGAGGTAGCGTAATCATGAGAAAACGTACATGCAGGTTGCCTTTATTTTATAAAAAGAAGACTTGCCACTCGCTAAGTGATTTTGTGTGTCCTCCAACACGTACACATCACGTGACGTTCTTTCGATGACAGCCTCATCTACCAAGCACGCTGTGTGTTAAGCACTCTGCCTGCCTTCCAGGGACGCCTCTCCCAGCCCCACAAGGTGGATATGGACACTGTTCTCAATCTAGACACGAGAGAGGGCCCAGTACCTTGCATAAGTCACATAGCTAACCCACGGCAACAGCGGGATTCGAACCCTGGCCTGTCTGATTCCCAAGCCTGGGCTGTTCATGGCATCCCAGGCACTGCCACAGCCCTCTTTCAAAGGAGAAGAGGACACAGGGAGTTTAGGTTTTTTGCTGTGTGTCCCCTGTGAGGTCAGTGAAAGCCTTGCAGCATTAGTGGTTCATGATGCACTATTCTGCTGGGAAAATGTTTATTTTAAAAACTGTTTAATACTATGCTACCTCTGGGGTGGAGACAGAGAGGTGACGCCTTCATTCTTCACTCGGAGCCCAAGGTGATTTGTTGTTTTGTTTTTTTTTCTTAAGAATCTATTTACTTGGGATCCCTGGGTGGCGCAGCGGTTTGGCGCCTGCCTTTGGCCCAGGGCGCGATCCTGGAGACCCAGGATCGAATCCCACATCGGGCTCCTGGTGCATGGAGCCTGCTTCTCCCTCGGCCTGTGTCTCTGTCTCTCTCTCTCTCTCTCTGTCTCTCTCTCTCTGTGACTATCATAAATAAATAAAAATTGAAAAAAAATACTTTAAAAAAAAATCTATTTACTTATTCATGAGAGACAGAGAGAGAGAGGCAGAGACACAGGCAGAGGGAGAAACAGGCTCCATGCAGGGAGCCCGACGTGGGACTCGATCCTGGGTCTCCAGGATCAGGCCCTGGGCTGAAGGCGGCACTAAACCGCTGAGCCACTGGGGGCTGCACCGCCCGAGGTGATTTGAACTGCTGCTCCCCCTCCAATCCCAGTGCCTAGGAGAACCAGCCTGCAGCCCCACCGCAATGCCTGGCACGTCCCCAGACACGCTTGGAGGTGACCCGCTCCAAGGCAGGAGGCGCAGGTGACAGTTTCTGGAAATGGAATAATCATCATCACCAATATACCCATATTGAATTCATTTAATCCTGGTAATGACTCTGCAGAGGGAATCTCTGAAGCTCAGAGAGGTTTAGGAACTTACCCAATGCCACACAGTAAGAGAAGCTGAGCTTTAAAGCTAGGCAAGCTGGCTTTTGTGCCAGCACTCTTAATCACCACATGGTGTACAAAAAGGAGACTATGGATTGGGAGCCTTGAGGGTTGGGTCTAGGCCTCATGTACCACTAATTGTATGTCCTTGAGCAAACATAACCTTTTTAGGTCTTGTAAGAGTCTATTACAATGATTGTCCTGAGGTCGGAAAGAAGAACAAAGAAGAAAGTGTATTTCTTTCTATGAGATATAATAGCCCTAAATGTGAAGCCCGAGTATCCAGGGAAGCTGAGATACCACTCCTTCCCATCAGCAGCATTTCCCAACTCATGCTTTATATCCATTATCTCTAATCCTCACCAACAACCCTGAACTAATATATGTGGTAGACATCTATGATTCAGTCTGCCTGGTATGTCTGCATTTTACAGGGAAAGCAACCCCCCTTCTTCTGAGGACTACCCTTCCACCAACTCCAACATGTGCTTTTTTTTTTTTTTTTAAAGTAGGTTCCATGACCCAGGGCTTGAACTCATGACCCTGGGATCAAGACCTGAGCTGAGATCAAGAGTGCAATGCCTAATCAACTGAGCCAGGCCCCTCCAACCTGTGCCTCTACTGAAGGCTGTCAATCACAGTAAACCACCCACCCTTGCCAAAGCTGTCTGGTCCAACAGTCAGCATGTGATCCAACTTAGGCCAATTAGATCCTTCCCAGGATTTTTCAAATGAGATCGCAGGGAAGAGAAGCAAACTTCCTCTGGTGGAGAAGCTGTGAAACAGGAGGCCACATTGCCCATCACTGGAAGAACCACCGCTCCTTAGGAACTATAGTCTTTCCACGTAGGGACAAGAAGAGAAGTACCCTAACCATGTTGCAGACCCTGGTTCCATCTGTCACTGAGATCCAGCTATAACCCACCCTTTTGGGGCTTATAGGAAATCATCCAGATAAGCCCTGCTGGTTGATTCCCATTTATGCCATTTACACCCATTTAAGCTCATTTGAGTTAGGTGTTTGTTGTGTGTAACCCAGAGTTCTGACTGATAGAGTATTACTGTTATTCTCTTTCACACTCTCAGTGTCAAACTGAAACTACCTGGCTAGTGAATGAATGTCATTCTGGGACTAGAGTCCAGTCTGTCTGACTCCAGAGCCAGGGCTCTTTTTCTCACTATCCTGCCTCTTCCAACCTGAGAAGACTCCTTGCCCGGTTTGGTGCATACAGCAAAAGCATGATGTGAGTTAGCCAAACATTTTGATCCACTGTCCTCCTCAAGGAGGTAGCTTCTAGATTCCTCTGAAACTATCCAGAAGTCCCAAAGAGTAGACCCTCAGAGAAGACAGTGAACTGGGGCATGGAGGCTTTGCTGGCTGCACAATGATAGAGTGGATGGGGGTAGGCTCTGATGTGAAGATCCCTCTGCTATCTTCATGGTCAGATTTAACCAGTAGGCAGGGCAGACCTACAGAAAACAGGGAATTCAGCTTCAGGAACATACCTATGGCCTAAGACTTACCACGGAACAAGAATGAGGCCCGCTTGACTGTTTGCAGGGAAACCCAGTCCATCCTACCACAAGCATCCCCTTCTCTTTTAGAGTTCACACTTCACACTCAGGCTTCCTAATTTCCCAACCCAGTGTTCTTTCCACTAAGTCAAACTGCCTTTGCGATACTGGCCTTCCAGATATTGTAAAAAAATGGCTTGACAGGTAAGAGGAGTTGTCAGGTAGGAGGAACACTTACTTATTCAAGACCTAACTCAAAAAAGAGAAAAGGAGACTCATTTCATTGACATTTGAAGGTATTCTTGATTTTTCAAAAAAAAAAAAAAATCCTGTAGCATCATTATCAATAACATTTATTAAGCACCTGAAGCTTTACTTCAAATTGGATAATGCAGGTCAACTACTCATAAATTCATTTACCCATTAAAAAGTCTGTATAAGTCCTCACAGCATGTAGACACTACAGTAGGTCCTGGGGGAAGAGTAACAAGCCAGGCAGGTACGCTCCCTGCCCTCATGGAGCCTGCATTGTAGCAGGGGAGACGGATGTGACATAAATTTCCACATGCAAAACAATAAGAATCAGGGTGAGAAAGGGAGAGAAGGAGAGGAACGGAATTTATGAAGGGAAGGATTGCGGGGGATGGGGATCAGGGGGTTTCCAGTGGAAGTTAGATGGTATTAATGCGTGGCTAGACAGACAGACAAACTAAGCACAGGCTCCTACCCAGTGTAAGTGTAAAAGGCTAAGGGCATTTGTGACACGGTGATCTAATGCACAGCAGTCATACGTTTAGCCAAATGGTCTCAGAGAAGGAACCGTTAGGTCTCGCAGGAGTTTAGAGCTCCTCTAGCAACGGTTCACTTAGCATGAAGAGCAGGGTTCCCAGAAGTCCTGAACCAACCATGCCCTGTGGAGCCATCCTGGAGCCTAGGACAAAGGGAAAATGTGCACTCCTATATGCGCTCATCAAAATATCCTCCAAATATTTTGAACCAGGTAAGAAAAGTTAATAAAAGCTCTATAAGAAAAAAAAAATCCATGACCCTATATAAAAACCCCACATTCATTGCCCCATCTGTTCTACATATTGTCAACCCTCGTAAACCTGCCTGGTGGGATCTGAGGAGCTCAGGGCCAGGAACGTGGGGCTGATTGGAAATAGCTGTTCCCATGACACAATGCAGTGTGGCAACACAAACAACAACCTGTCTTTATTTAAAATTTTGATGTTTGTTGATTATGAATTTATTTTGCATTTATTTTATTTTCAAAGTTTGCTTTAAAATATTGTTTATCTTGTGCTATTCTTTTTTTTTTTTAATTCTTTTGAGGGAGAAAGGAAGAGACAGAGGGAGCACAAGCAAGGTGAGGGGCAAAGGGAGAAGCAGGCTCTTCCCTAATCAGGGAGCCCGATGTGGGGCTCAATCTAGATACCCCAGGATCGTGACATGAGCAGACGCTTACACAGCTGAGCCATCCAGGCACCCCTTGTGCTAAGTTTTTTGACACCTCGGTAAATTTTGCTGCCAGAAGTGAATGCCACACTTGCCTTACGCTAATCCTGACCTGACCCTGGTTCTGAACCATATAAAGACTTCAACTTTTAACACCTCTAAAAGCAGAGCTCTACAAACAGGTGTGATTGCACACCTTGTCTAGGCTCTATCCTTCTGATCCAGCTTGAGCTTGAATGATGTCAGATGTGAACTTTCAGGAACCAGGTTTCCCTTTTGAAATTTTGTTTTTGGCACATGCCAACTCTTGGAAATTGTGATCTGGGTGAAAGAAAGGGGTCACCTGCCAAATTTTGTCACATGGAAGATGCTGGTAGTTGGATGATGTTAAAAAAGCAACATCTGGTTTCAATGCTACTTCTTTCTCCTTAAAATAAAATTGCTTCTAGAAAATTTGCTTTTTTTTTCCTTCAGATTTTATTTATTTATTCACCACACACACACACACACACATAGGCAGAGGGAGAAGCAGGCTCCCTGCAGGAAACCTAATGTGGGACTCGATCCTGGACCCCAGGATCACGACCTGAGCTGAAGGCAGACATTCAATCACTGAGCCACCCAGGCATCTTGAAAAGTTGCTACTTTTTAAAGAAAGATTTATTAATAGAGAGAAAGCATGTCCCATATAAGTAGGGGGAGGAGCAGAGGGAGAGAACCTTCAAGCCTACTCCCCACTGAGTCATGGAGCCCAACGTGGGCTTGATCTCATGAGTCCTGAGACCAGGACCTGAGTGGAAACCAAGAGTCGGTACTTAACAAACTGCGCCACCCGGGTGCCCTGAATATTGTTACTTTTTATTTAATGTTTAGGTGACAGTCCATAGTCTTAACATTGGGCTCAGAAAAAAAGGTGTTAGAATACATATTTTATTAAAGCATTTCCTTTGATTAGAAAGATATTAGAGGCACATTTTCTAACCTAGCCAGAAGCCAGGAATAACCTGAATCAAAGTAAAGAATAACATTTCCCCGGTATGTGTTCCCAGTTCTGATTGGACAACACCCAAACACTCACTAAAGGTCACAGAATATCACAGAATACCTCGGACAAAACTAAAGGTGTGCTTGCTTTCAACTCTAAAGCACGGGCCACACAACTCCTTCCTGGATGATTGTTTTAAATGGTGTGATGAAATCAAGCAAACACGGATGAGGTGTGGCAGTCCCAAGGAAGCTGAGAATTCCCAGCTCAGTTCCTAGTATTAGAACTTCTCAGCAAACTCGATGCAAATGTATAAACAAGGATACAGCCACACCCAGCTCCGTAATGTACTAGCTGTGTGACCGTCAGCAGATAATCTAATCTCCTTCTCAAGTGTTAAGTGGGCCGATTTGGGCTTGACTCCTAATGTTGTTGTGAAGTTAAAATAGAAAATATCCACTGTGGCCCAGACTGCTTAAGGCCTCCCACCCTGCGAATCTCCTCATCTTCTATAGGAATAGAAACCCCAATATTGGATCCCTGGGTGGCGCAGCGGTTTGGCGCCTGCCTTTGGCCCAGGGCGCGATCCTGGAGACCCAGGATCGAATCCCATGTCGGGCTCCCGGTGCATGGAGCCTGCTTCTCCCTCTGCCTGTGTCTCTGCCTCTCTCTCTCTCTCTCTCATAAATAAATATAAATTAAAAAAAAAAAAAGAAACCCCAATATTTACAGCTGCCCTACATGGCTGTACAGAACAAAGACTACATTTCCCAGCATCCCTTGCAGCTAGGTGTGCTCATGTGGTTCAACTCTGGCCAGGGAAAATGAGCAACTAGTGAGAGAGCCAAGAACCATCATAGACTATGAGTGTAAGAGCAATAATGTAGGAATAGTAGAGCAACAAGAGGAACTTGGATTCTTTTTTTCTAAGATTTTATTTACTTATTCATGAGAGACACGGAGACAGAGGCAGAGACACAGGCAGAGGGAGAAGCAGGCTCCTCGCCGAAAACCCGACGTGGGACTCCATCCCAGGATCCCGGGATCATGCCCTGAGCTGAAGGCAGACCCCAACCACTAAGCCACACAGGCGTCCCAGGAACTTGGATCCTTGAGCTTCATGGAGCCATCATATCAGCCATGGACTGCTTATGTCCAGATTGTTACGTGAGTGACAGATAAAACTATATCTCATTTGAGATGCCTGGGTGGCTCAGTTGGTTAAACATCTGCCTTCGGCTCAGGTCATGATCTTGGGGTCCTGGGATCGAGTCGCGTGGGGCTCCCTGCTCAGTGGGGAGTCTGCTTTTCCCTCTCCCTCTGTGCTCTCTCCACTCTTTCTCAAGTAAATAAATAAAATCTTTAAAAAAATTAGATCTTGTTTAAGTCACTGTTACTTTGGGTCTCTGTTATGGTCAACAAAATTGTATCCTAACTAATATCTCATGTAAAATGTTTGGCAAGTGACAGACATTATAAAACTTGCAACAAATGCCAGCTATGATGATATGAATTCGACATCTATCACCCCTCAGAAGAGCCTCAGACAATTAGAATAAAATCCAGAGGTACCCAGGGTGCAGCACATCTCTCTTTCTATCCTTTATTCCATTCTCTGACTCAAGTAACAGTCATACAGTGGATATGCTTACAAAGGACATCTACTCATGGGCATTTCATGTAATTCCTATTTAGTAATTACAAATGGGCCTGAGGGGAAGGAAAACCATTTCTAAGGGACCAGCTTCTACTTAAAAAGGCAAATTGTCTCACCATATGCCTTATCCTGAAAACCTCCGAGAATCAATCATTGTTTGCATTTTCCATATTTGGCTTTAGATGATTTCTTAAAATAAAGTATCACAGATATGGTTGAAGCCCCAGATTTTACCCATCAAATCTCCAATACATATTGACCCTTCACAAGTAGTGGAGTATCCTCCCCATTGTATATTTATGTCTTAATAAGTATATGTATCCATAAAAAATATATAGTATAACTTCAGATAATTTTTAATCTTGTATGTTATTTATATACATTAACACTTGGCAGTTATCTCATTTGGCAGAGTATAAAAAAACAATGCCACAACAATCATCCTTTTTAAATGTGGAGGAGGCATTGGTATCATATTATTCTGGGTTTGTTTTTTTTTAAGATTTTATCTAATTATTCATGAGAGACACAGAGAAAGAGGCAGAGACACAAGCAGAGGGAGAAGCAGGCTCCCTGCAGGGAGCCCGAGGTGGGACTCGATCCCAGGACCCCAGGATCACACCCTGAGCCGAAGTCCGATGCTCAACCACAGAGCCACCCAGGCGTCCCTATTCTGTTTTTTATTTGTTTGAATTATAAACATAATTTTAAATAAAAAGTAGGAGAATTTAAATGAACTACTCAGAAGTTGTATTGACATATAAAATCACCAAGACCACTCAGGTTGGGAGTAGCAGTAGTGGCACAGGGGGATGTTTGGTCATTTCTGAAACATTTTATCCTACATATGTGCGAGCAGTCAATTTTTTAAAAATGCAAATATTCTGAACTTACTCAGCTGATATTTTTTTTTTAAGATTTGTTTATTTATTTATGATAGACATAGAGAGAAAGAGAGGTAGAGATACAGGAGGAGGGAGAAGCAGGCTCCATGCCGGGAGCCCGACGCGGGACTCGATCCCAGGACTCCAGGATCGCGCCCTGGGCCACAGGTAGGCACCAAACCGCTGAGCCACCCAGGGATCCCCTCAGCTGATATGTTAATAGCTAACTAATCACTTTACAAATGTAAGTTTAACCTTTTCTTTAAAAGATTTTATTTGTTTGAGAGTGAGAGATAACAGGAGGCACAAGGGGGAGAGGGAGAAACAGCCTCCTACTGAGCAGAGAACTCACTCAGGGCTTGATCCTAAGACTCCAGGATCATGACCTGAGCTGAAGGCAGACACTTAACCAACTGAGCCACCAGGGGTCCCTAAGTTTAACCTTCTAAAATACCCAAGAATAAGCTTTCCTTAAAACATTCAATTCAAGTATATGATAGGCATAACTGCCTATAAAATACTATATCTGATGAAATGACTTCTTTATTATAGTTATTACAGTTGATTTCGATAGATGACCAATAAAACTCTTTTAAACATAAAAATACTGGATCAGGATAAAATGAATCATTTCTTCTTGGTCTGAGGAATCAAAATGCAGATTATTGGAGTCATCAATTCTTTAAAATAGGCATTCCCCACATTTTACTGATATATGGCCTATTTGTGCAAGGATAGCATCTACTCCTCACACTTTCCCCCATTATTAGAGGAGTCACGGTGACAAAAATTCAACTTCTTGTTGAGAATCTCTGTGGTCAGAAGAATGGACAGAACAGAATGTATTTGGAAGCTGGCCCCTCTCACACCCGCATAGCCCCCTAGGGCCATGTTTGAGCCCAAGTGTTCCATCTTCCAGGCCAGAGCTGACCACGGGGCTTGCTGACCTGACCTGGGTTGGGTCGGTTACATTCTCTGCCCCAAAATTTGGATTTGAAGTACAGAGTCAGGGCCTTTTGATTACTTAAGCTGAGGACAGATGACATTGTGAGATGTGAGGCAGTGGTGCACAGAGAAGCAGATGGAGCTAACTCACAGGGAAGAAGAAGAGGAAAGAGAATGTGGAGAAGCAGGGACAAGGAGTCCTGGGTCCCAGAGAGGAGGTGCCTGAGAGGACAGCTGCCCGGGACCCAAGGCATTCTGGTCTCTCCCAAAGCCCCCAACACCAGATCCTTGGATTTCATGAGACAACCTTGTAACCTCAGAGTAAAAACTCTTGTCCCGTTTACGTTATTTCATATATCTATGGATATACGTATATGTGTATGTAATACACACGTGCACGATGTATACCCATCACGCATATGCAAATGTTATTATTACTAATTTATTTTTGTTTAAGCTAGTTTCAAGTAGGTTTCTGCAAGCAAAAAGGTTTGACTCTTAGAACTCCCAGAGCAGGCATTCTGTGAGGACACCACCCGCCACTCGACCTCGCCACATAATTAGTGGAGATTTTATAATGCGTACACCCAATGAGGACTCACCAGGAAACGGCCAGTGCCACAGTGTTTTCCCTCTGAGAGCTGGCAAATTAGAAATAAGTATACTGTCTCCATGGGGTGTTCCCTGAACTTTTATTTCGTAACCAAACCAACACTTTGTTTTCCATATGCTACTTGCAGAAGATAATTGATTTAAGTCAGAAATTTTCCATGTGCAGCTACTCTGATAATGCATGCCAATCATCTCAGTCAACACAAGATCCGGGATGTGATTTTTCTGTGAAAACAGTCAACAAGGAACAGGCAGCCACGTTTCTGGTTCCACCCTTGGAGCTTGCTCATACTCTGATGGTTTCATTGGCCCTTTTAAGACCACGTTCTCCACAGCTTCTGGGTACCCTTCAAACTGTCAAGCAATTACCCCAAATAACGGTGTGTTGGGAAAATACTTAGGCTTCTCTGTAAAAAGAGAACATGATGAGAATAAGGTAACTTTGTGAGCCCAATAGTTTTTAAAAAATAATAAAACAAGAAGAATGGCATTTAATATCTCCCATAGAGATGGACATAATTTCTTGATTATTTCACTTGAATCCAATTATCAACTAAAGTTCTCTGAAGAACCTGGACCAGATCCCACGGAAGAAACATCCCACCACAGAGGCTGTTGTGGAATGTGGGAAGGCAGGACTAAGAAGTGGTCAGAAACGTAGATCGTGGTGTCTGGCTGGACTGATTTCGGTTCAGGACTGTGTGACTTAGGGCAGCTGGCCTAACATTTCTGAATCTTGGTTTTCTCACTTAGAAAACAGAGATGATAACAATGACTGTCTGTGTGCAGATAAAACGAGATAATGCACGAGTGCACTTCAGGCAATACCTGCGCATAGTGACTCCAGGTAAATGTTAGTGGCAGCTGGTATTGTCGTTGTTGAGGTGGTGGTTACCATGGGCTGGCCTGTTAAGCTGGAGGCTGCTGAGACTCAAAGGTCTGGATTTCGAGCTATTTTTGCAAGCAGGGAACTACTAAAAATAGGAGGCAGTGTTTACTCTCATAGCTTCGGGGAACAGCTATGACTCGGTCTCTGACCATGTAGATTCGGTGGTAGCCTAAGTGGACTGGTAACAGCCTCTCAGTTCAGACCACATCCTGACCGGACTTTATTCCAGGGAGGTTTGGACAACCCAGAAAAGCAGGCCCAGCAAATTTCTATAGGCTAAGCCTCTGCAGAAGACTTTCCAAGAGAAGCAGACCTGTTGCCCTTCCTGTTTCATACAGGAAGCTGCAGACATCACAGAAGACCCAGGTGACGACCTGGCTGCCAGTTGTGTGAGTTCCCTGGCTTTCTGTGTTCCTTGTCTTACTACCACCACCCCATGTAATGCCAGGGCAATGACTTAGTGAATTATAGAATCCAGGGCTCTGAGGGAGAAAAGAGCCTCTTCTTTTCCTAAGAGCTGAGCAGTTAAGGGGAGTTTTGCAGTGACTCACCCTGTGGATTATTCTGACTATAATCCTCTTAAGAGGGGCACCGGGTGGCACAGTTGGTTAAGTGTCTGCCTTTGGCTCAGGTCATGATCCCAGGGTTCTGGGATCGAGCCCCATGTCGGGTTCCCAGCTCTCCAGGGAGCCTGCTTCTCCCTCTCCCCCATTTGTGCTGGTGTGCTCTCCGTGCTCTCTCCCAATCTCTCTCTCAAATAAATAAATAAAATCTTAAAAAAAAAATCCTCCTAAGAGTTGAAGACCATCCAAACTTGAACTACTCCTGGTTCAAGGGACCCATCAAAGAGTAGGGGCTCGTCTCCAGAAATAATACCTCCCAAAGTCTCTTAAAGACTTGTCATATGACCTTAGAATCTTAATTAGAAACTGGATCCATTTCCTGGATTTGATGTTTCAGATTGTAGAAAATATGTTCTCATTTCAGTATGTTGTATAACTCATATGACTTCATATACACGCACACACACACACACACACACACGGTATGCATGTATATGTGTATATGTTCTACTAATATTGAAAATTGACATCATTTTCTCTTTTTCGTTTCTTCTTGGCCCATGTCTTGCAATCTGTAATATATGTAGCATTTGTCTGAGTCTATAGCAGTTATCTCAAGGGATGAATGATGTCCAATCTCTCTTGAAGATCTTCTAAATTATATTTTATTTTTGTTCTCAAATTTTGCTAAAAATTACCTAATAAATTCAGTAGAGAAGAGAATAGGAGGCAAGAATAAAGAAACATTGTTGTATAGTATATCAAGATATTATATAATGTAGGGAGAATGAGTACCCATGCTTTATTTTCACCTACACATAGACACAAAAGCACTGAATGGAATCATAGATCTTACAGTATGGAAGGGACTTAAGGAAATATCTAAAATGCTGGCTAATTGAAAAACTAATAAAATAATTATTTATGGACAATATGACTGTCCACACACACACAAAAAAATCTAAAAGTGTCTTCAAACTATTAGAATCACAAAGGTTGATGGATACAAATGAATGAATATTAAAAAATCAATAGTAACACCATATCCCAACTAACAAAAGATATAATTAAGAAACAAAAACAAGATTCCATTAACAAAAACTTGGGGAACTTATAAACATGTCTAACAAAGGAAATAGAAAGTTGTTATGGAGTAATGCTTGATTGAATCACATAAAAAACCTAAGTAAATGAAAGAATATGCCACATTCACGTATGGGATAGGAAGACTCCAAGATGGCTATTATGTCCAAATTAATCTGTAAATTCTCTGCAATTACTTAAAACCCATATGTTTTTCCCTTATGGCATTTGACAAGTTGATCCACAAGTTCATATCAGAGTAAAGAACCAAAAATGCCCAAGATAACTCAGAATAATAAAGAAAAACAGCTCACCACACTAGACAGCAAGGCAATTAGAAAGCTACAGGTATTTCAAAAGGATGGCATTGGTGTAGAGACAGACAAATAGAACAACAAAACAGAATAGAGAGCCCACAAAGAGACCCACACTTATGGGAAAACTTGATATATGAAAGAGATAACATTACAAATCAGCGAGGAAAGGATAAGACTATTCAATACATGGTGCTGAGTCAGTTCATTTTCTCTTTGGAATTTTTTTTTTAAGAAATCCATACTTCCCTTTGTTCACAAACTTAATTTCCACATCAATTCAGTAATTAAAATAGAGGTGAGCCGAAGGCAGACACTCAACCAACTGAGGCACCCAGGTGCCCCAGAAGAAAATATTTTAATCTATAAAACCCTAGAGGGGTGCCTGGGTGGCTCAGCTGATTGGGCAGCTGACTCTTGATTTTAGCTCAGGTCATGATCTCAGGGTTGTGGCATCAAGCCTCAAGTCAGGTTCCCTGCGCAGCGCGGAGTCTGCTTCTCTCCCTCTGCCCCTCTGCTTTCGAGCTCTCTCAAATAAATAAATCTTTAAAAAACAAAAACAAAACAAAAACCCCAAGAAAGATGTTTTCATTGCATAAAACCCAACAAGGTATTATTATCCAGAATATATAAAGAACTCCTACACATCAGTAAGAAAACAGCTCAATGGGAAAGAAAGTAGGTATAGGCTAGGAAGAAGGAATTCCCAGAAAAGAGATCTGAAGGGCCAAGAAACATAGTAGCTAGTGATCAGGAAATGTAAATTATGACAATGGCCCTCCATTTCATATCCATCAGATTGGCAATGGTTAAAAGCACAATACCAAATGTTGAGGATATGGGGAAATGGAAATTCTCATACACAGTTAGTGAGTATAAATTGGTACAATCTCTTTGGAGAACAGTTTTGTACAAAGTTGATAATGGGCGTACTCACAGAGCTCAGTAATTCTATTGCCTGCCAGATGTGTATCCCAGAGAAAGTCTGGTATCCTATTCATAAGAACCCATATAGTAGGATGCTTTGGGCAGAATTGTGTATAGTAGAAACAGATATACCTTTAAAGTCTATTAACAAGAGAATAAACAGAGAAAACTTGGTATACTCATAGAATAGGATATACACAGTGGTTAAAATGAATTAACTTTATCTAAAAGTATCGATATAAGTAAATCTTGAAATATGATGTCAAATCCTAAAGGCAGATTGCAGGAGGAGAAAGTGATACCAAGCCTTTTCATCTTATTTGAAGGCATCACCATCCTTCTGACTTACCTCTTCCCTGAAAAACTACAACAGCCTTATTGCTTCCCATTGTTGTCCCTTATGCCATCTTCTACATTGCAACTATGGCACATCCCTGCTTATGCCTTTCAATGGCTTTCCACAGCAGCCTTAATAAAATCCAAATCCCTTACCAAGGTCTTCTTGGCCTTTCCAGCTCCCCTCTACCCACTTCCCACCTCCTCTCCCTTGGTGCTCCCTGTGTTCGCATTACCCCAGCCTCTGTGTGAGTCTTGCTCTTCCGTGTATGCACCAAACTCATTCCTATGTGAGGGCATCAGCACTTGTTTGTTGTTTCTTCTCTTTGACATACTGTTTCTTATATTTAGGTTTTGATTTTAAATTTAGTATCTTCAGCAAGGCCTTTCCTCAGTGCCCTACCAACCCGCTCATTCCCCTATCCCCTGCCAATCTGAACCACAATATCCTATTTCATCATCTTCATACATTTACAAATACCCACAATAATCTCATTTATTCATACAATTACACATTTGGGAGAAGGGTTTTGCCTTATTCACCATTGTATCCTCAGGGTCTAGAACAGTGCCTAGCACATAGTAGGCGCTCAATAAATATTTGTTGATTTCTTCATGTAAATTTTTAAAACACACAAAACTACACTGTATTATGTTACTGGCACCTAGTTATGTAGAGTAAGAGAAATCCATGGATAATAACTGAGGTAGAGTTTATTTCTATAAAGGGTAGGAAGTCAATAGGATTGGAGAGTGGAACAAAAATGCTTTAAAATCAATCTGACTTTTTTTAAGTTGTGAAAGAAATACAACACAACGTTTATTAAATCTGTGTTGTTAAATCTGAGTATATATAAGTATTGTGCTTTCCTAAGATAGTTCATAATGAAAACACAATTATGTGCTTCAAAGAGATTTGAAATGACAAAATGACAGAGATAGAGAACAAATTAGTAGTTGTCAGGGTTTCGAAAGGGAGCATGGAGGAAGTGCTTACAAATAGGAGCTCTTGGGGATCCCTGGGTGGCGCAGCGGTTTGGCGCCTGCCTTTGGCCCAGGGCGTGATCCTGGAGACCCGGGATCGAATCCCACGTCGGGCTCCCGGCATGGAGCCTGCTTCTCCCTCTGCCTGTGTCTCTGCCTCTCTCTCTCTCTCTGTGACTATTATAAATAATAAATAAAAAATTAAAAAAAAAAAAAAAAAAACAAATAGGAGCTCTTGGTGGTAACTGAAAAGTTCTTTATCCTGCTCCTGGTACTGGTTATGACCTACAGGTAATGAAATCACATAGAATCATACACTTTATACCAACATCAGTTTTGTGGTCTGCGTCTGCTACAGTTACATAAGATGTAATCATCAGGGGAAACTGGGTGAAGGGTATACAGGTC
Source organism: Canis aureus (assembly GCF_053574225.1). Classification (NCBI taxonomy): domain Eukaryota; kingdom Metazoa; phylum Chordata; class Mammalia; order Carnivora; family Canidae; genus Canis; species Canis aureus. The sequence continues at coordinate 40,439,008 of NC_135623.1, read as the reverse complement.
CTCTCTGGCCCTCTCTGTGCTACCTTCACAACTTCTGTGAATTCATAGTTATTTTTTATAAAAAGGGAAATATGTAGCCCACCCAACAATATAATTTCTATTTGACAGATGAGACAAGTAAGGCCCTGAAAAAGAAAAGCCATTTTTGGTAGGTGATGTATGGGACAGGACAGGGAGGTCTACAGAAGCTGCAGTTTTCTTTGAATAATCAAATCAACAAATGTAGCCCTTCCTTAGGATGCTGATCTAACACTGACTTCCTAGTGAGCAACTCAGGCTGCATAGCATAGTTGCAGATCCCAGATATTAAAACAGGATAAACTTGCCTCAAATCCCAACTCCATCACTTAGTAAAGGGATGGCCTTCTACTTCAAACTCTTTAAGCCTCAGTTTCCTCTTCTGCAAAATGGGGACAGTGTCAATATATGCCACATATGGTGTTCAAATCAAATAATGCATGCAAAGTGCTTGGCATAAAACTTGGCACATAGCACAGTAAAAGTGCAGTTAAAAGTCAAGAAACACAGCCTATTAACTGTGAAATAAATCCAAATATGTTCACTATTTGTCCCTAGGACCCTCCTTTGCATGATGCCGTCCAACCATATAACCACTTTTTGTGTTGGGTGAAGTGTAAAGGTTGTTATGGAGAAACAGTAAGTTGTGGATAAGTAGAGATAGGGGATGAAGACAGGAGTGAGGCAAAGTACCTTAACTGCCTACACCCTCTATTTGTTATTAGAAAGTAGTTGGGAGACTCAACCAGAAGAAAAAAGGAAAAGAATAGAAAATAAAATGACTTATTTTGTTTGTGTAAACCCACAGACTACAATAGGACATAATCACACATTCAATGCCAAAAGAATATAGACCCTATCAGGTTGACCAGACACAAAGCCAAAAATAGCCTTATGCTTCAAGTTCCCAAAGGCTATTGCAAGACTATAGATTGTGGCTGTTCAAAATTAAAAAGAAAAATGAAGGCACTTCTTTTCCTTTGGTCACGAACTAAATTTAAAACTACTGAAAAGCGATTGAGTCTCTGAGAAGAGAAGGATCGGGCTCCACTTTCAGTTGGCGGAAGAAGAGCATTCCAGCTCCAGAAGCGCACACACACACACACACACACGTAAGAAATTGGAGACTCAATTTATTCTCAAAAGGTACATTAAAGTTGACAACAAACCCACTTGAAATTCTGAAATCAGAACAACAAAGAATTGTAGAAAGAACTGGTCTTTCAAATGAATTTATAGTGACAGGGTCTGCTCCGTGTCTGCAGAAATACATAAATCAGGTAGCTAAAAAAGGGAGCAATCTAAAATACAACTCATTTTTAGAACTAAATCACAAAAATTAGTAAAAATATGTGAAGTTTTCCTAAAGTTACTTGGAATCAGTAAAATATGTGTCTATTATAAAAAGAAAAAAAAAGGTTGAGCATATTTTATTTTCAGCAATGAGTGAGATTCCAAAAGCATAGCCATACCCCTCACAAATGCTTTTAAATCAATAATACTTATGACAAAAAGTGCTTGTTTCATTTTGACAAGGTTTTAAGTACACTAGTAAATCTAAGTTTAATACCCATCAAATATTTTGCAAAAGTAATGAAGTCAAGGTAATAAAAGAACCCTCAATAAATCTCTACTTTTAAAGTATTGCTGACAAGAAGAATTTTTAGTCTGTGTTTCTGGTTGGCTTATTCAATTTGACATAGTAGCAGAATGTAGTAAAATTTGCTTAAAGTACTGGTTACATAATGGTGAGATTCTTTTTTAATTTTTATTTAAAACAAAAATATTAATGACCTACAAGTACTAATTTTTCCCTTAACTCCCAGTGTTCGAGAGCTCATATTCTTCCACCAACTCCCTTATGTAACATTCTTTCTAGCAATGTGAGCAAATATGTATTCATATTATCAGCTCTCAGAGCAACAGAATTCACTACAATGAATTAATTTCACATTAACTACAAAATAAAAATAGAATTACATATAAAGAAGCAAGATAAAAATAATAAAAGGAACCAGATTATTTCTTCTTATGGAAAATAAAAATGGAAAAAAATCACATCAACTCTATCAGTAAATTGTTAAATAAAGGATAGATTTGGTAAAGAATATCTTCTAAAGTCTTCTTGGACTTAAAAAGTTGTAAGAGTTGGACAGTAGGAATTATAATAGTTAAGAAACATCTTTGTTTCACTTTTAAGCTTTTTTACAGAATATGTAAAGAGTTGTAAAAATGAAAGTACTATAATATTGAAGGTCAATTTTAGTCAAAATGAGAGAAGGAGATGCAATTTAGCTAAAATTTCCTATCTCAATTTCCTATCCTAGCAGTCTCTGCATCTCTCCTTAAATTTAAATATATTATTAATTTGAATCCATTGCCCTCAGAATTCATATTATAAAAATGTATGTATGTGAAAATGTTAAAAGCATCCAACCTTAGAACCCAATTTATTTCTCCCTTCTTATTTCAAAACAATTTATTTCCAAATTTCCAAAGCAAATAATCTCCCAGGTGCTTCCTGCCAGTTGTAAAGAACATTCTATTTAGGGACAACATTGGAACAACACATTTCACCTCCTCTCTCTTCCTGCTGGCTTCCAATGTGTTGCTGGGAAATTAAGAGTTTGAAATTAGGAGTTTTAATTAGGGAGGCTTTCTATGCCTGTTGGTTTATTTCCTTTATTTTAAGGCATAAGTCTCTGTATGGTGGTGGAGTTGCTTACAGAGCCACAGAGGCTCAGACCTGAAATGGGAAAGTTATTTTAATGTAGTTCAGTTTGTTTGTTTTTCCTTCTTGCTGACACCTAGATCCTATTCTGATGTGACTGTGTCTTTGTTTAAGATGACTTTTGAGGGCAAGTGAGTTGTGTTTCAAAGGGGTCATTTTCCAAATAAGCATGTTGTTTGTGGGGAAAAAAAAAAAACAAAAAAAAAAAAACAGAAACAAAACACGTGTGAAAATTCTGTGATTCCCAAAGAGTCGGCTATGATCTAAAAGGTATTTTGGGGTGCTACAGTGAAGACTTACATACCAACTTAATAGCAACTTGAACCACAAGTTTTTTTAATCATGGCTTGTATCTGGGTATCTGGTTATATCTTGGTTTCATCTGTAATAGGTTTTAACTATCAAAACCTTAAATTAAAAATAAGAAATGAAGTATTTCTGTGTCGGTGGACCACTTTAGGCATTTGAAGTCATAAGAAGAGCAAATACCCCATGGCGGGGAAAAGGGGTTTTGTAGAATCAAGATACAGAGTCACATCACTGTGGTCAGAACCACACTCAAAATTATTTCCCTCTCCAGAACCACTTATTAGTTGCAGGAAAGCAATCAGTTGTCCGGTTCTCTGGTATTACCAGTGGGTGCGAAGAGGGTAAGTGGCTGGCATGCAGAGAAACAAATACAAGGGAAAGCAAGAAGAGAGAAAACTGGTAAGAGGATAGAGAGGAGGGATGACAGGCTTGTCTCAGAAGGAACTTTGTACCATGGCTGTGCTTAGTCAATGTCTTTTGAACAGAACTAATCGAAGGTGATATTGTGACACATTAAAAAAGAAAAAAAAAAAAAAAAAGAGTTTCTCTGATTCTGCCCTAAGATTTCTCAAGACAGTCCATTGTTTTAACTGGAGCTACAGGCACAGCATGAAACCATGTGCGTGCTCCCTAGCTCTGGATGTCTCTGGTCAGACTGGGTCTGAGGTTCTCAAACTGGGTGCTGGGCCAGGCCTCTGGCTGGTTCTAAAGGCCCCAGGGCAGAGCACTAAACATACCAGAGACATAATTTCTGGAATGGAAATTTAACTTCCAGGTCATTTAATTAGCAAATGAACAAGCTCATTTGGTCTCAATACTAAATAATGCTGTTTAAAAATTAACAATATTTAAAGTAAAATCCTCAAATGTGCTTATAAGTGAGAAGACTGTAAGTTACTTAAGCCTGAAATATTAATTGGTGCAACCCTTTTGGAATATGATTTGGAAATATCTACTAAAATGTTAATGCACATAATGCTTTGGCCCTAAAATTCCACTGCTAGAAATACACTCAACATATATATTCCCATAAGCACAGGGCAATGTTGACATAGAGATTTTTTTCCCTGCATCATTGTAATAGCAGAAAATTGGAGACAATCTTAATTGTACCCACTGGAAAGGGATCCATTCAATCAGGGATGGTGCAGTCCTAGGATGGAATATTGTGCAGATGTCAAAAGCAATGTGGTTGAGCTTTCTGTTACAAGAGCTATGAAGCCATGCCATACAGATATGGAGAGATCCTAGATATTAAAATTAAAAAAAAGAAAGAAAAGAAAAGAAAAAAGAAAGGAAAAGAAAAGAGAAAAGAAAAGAAAAAAAGAAAAGAAAAGAAAAGAAAAATCCAACAGCAGAGCAGCAGGCATAATATATACTATCTGTGCCTTTTAAAGAACCGACTTAAATATATGCTTGGCTTGCGTTTTACAATTCTGGAAGGACAAAAAAGGCAGCTTTTAACCATGGTGACCTCTGGAGAGGAGGCTGGCAATTTTACGTTTCACTTCCTATGCCTCCGAAGCGATTCGATTTCTAATCCTGGTCACACCAACCACGCTGCTGCTTTCGGCATAATCAAGAACTGGCTAAGGCGGCCACGTAGGGGAACCCACGCTCCCGTAGCCCCCGGGAGCCCCCTGCCCGCCGGGCAGGACGGCCGAGGCTGAGCCCAGGTTAACCCGTTAGGTGCAGGGGCCGGGAGGCACCGCCTCGCCTCTCAAGGCCCCGCGCCGCAGCCGCAGCCGCAGCCCTTGGGCTCGGACGCGCGCTGCGCTGGGTGCTGGGCGCTGGGTGCTGGGCGCTCGGTGCTGGGCGGGCGGCTGCGGGGCTCCGGTCCGCAGGAGCAGCGGGAGCCCCGGGAGGCGGGGGGGGGGGGGGCGAGCTCCGCGCTGCAAGCAGCAGGCTCCGCACCAGGGACGCGTTCTGGATCCTTCGGCGGCGCCCGGCGGGATCGCGCCGGAGCCCGGTGCACGAGGGGCCCGGAGCGCGCCGGCCCTGCAGCCCCCGGGCTCGGAAGCTCCCGGGAACAGAGCAGGCACAGCATCGCCGCCGAGCTTCCTCCTCCCGCAGACAGACAGACGGACACACACACACACTTCCTTCTCCCCGTCTTTTTTCGCGCTCCTCTGGCTGGTTCCTAGAAATATCTACGGGGCGAGTCCTGCACAGAAATCGCAGTCAGCCTGTCGCGGCGAGGGTCGGTGTTTACCCCCTTATTCTCCCCCGAGTTGTCTCTTCTGATGTTTTCATGAACCTGCTCATTAAATGTCTTGGGGGGGGGGGGGTTGGGTTTTGAAGGTCTCTGGCCTAAATAGGTCTTCCAAATATGAAAATTTCCTCCACCGTGATTATATTTGAATAATACATTAAAAAAAAAAAGTCACTTTGCTCCCAGAGTGTTGTGAGGCTTCACGGCAGTGCCAACAAGTAAAAACTTGTTACCCAGCCAGTCAGTGTTGAGGGAGAAGCCAGTATGTTTAAAGAAAAATTAACTCCTTGCATTCTCAGGTACTATCTCTTAACTTCTGCGCTAATCGGCTCTAACTTGCTCTTCACAGATGAAGAAAAGGACTGTGATTTTCATGTACAAATTGGAGGGCTAACTTTTCCATAGTCCTTCTCTCCCAAACCCTGCTCTCCCTCCCTCAAAAAAACAGGAACAGTAAGCAAACACATCTCAAGATTAACCCCAAAGTAGTCTCTCTAGTTATTGGGTTGAGTAACATTATCTAGAAAATAAGGGGGGAGGGTTTCTAAAAATTTAGGGGCTTATCTAGGATCAGTAGCTAAAACTGTATTTTACTGCATCAGTAACTCTTAAAAGTCCAGATAGTTGCTTATTTTTGCCATAAATCCATATTAACAATCCAGTACCTTGTCAACTTTCTCAGCTTTGGCAACTAATGGAACGTGCTGTTAACAGCCCTCAAAACTAAAGTTCCTTTATTTCTTCTGCCACTTGAGAAAAAGTTCTGCCACAAAATTCTAATAACACTAAATTCCTACAAATCAACTTGGAAACATCTAAATGCGTTTTTCTTAGAAAAAGTGCCAGACATCAATTTTATCTGGCAACCATCAAAATACATCAGACCACAAAACTATACATTGCTGGACCTCACAAGAAGCATAGTGAGGAATTTCAGCCCGCCAACCAAATGCTCAGCTGCAACTCTATCTGCAGTCTACAAGGACACCGACACCGGAATCAACCTCCACTACCAAGCCAAGTAACAACACCCCCTCCCCTTCCCACGTGGAGGAATGGGTGCAAATTTCAAATCTGCCTTCTCAATTTCTGGTTTGAGATTAGGTAGGATTATTCAACTCACTGTCACACTAAACTCACTTTCACAGAAACAACCAGAACGCCCGAGTAATGAAATTTTTATTTGCACATTCTGTGTTATTTTATATGAAGTCAAATGACAGAAAACATGGGAATTTAGGTAAAAAGGCCAATTTCCTAGAATGACACGGTCCATAAAATGTGCGCAACTAGAGTATGGCATAGATGATGTACACGGTGACCTCAAAAGAAGAAATGCCTTGGGAACCTATCCTTCATTCAACATCTAACATGAAAAACACAGTGGGGATTACAGGGCACCTTCCTGCAGAGAATTTGCCATGTAGTTAGAGAGGATAACACCGCAAAGGTTCAAAGGACTGTAGGATTGGCAGGTGGAGAGGAGGGGGACCGAGGGGTAGTTATTTTTCATTATGTCTTTCTGCACTGCTTTATTTTCTTAAAACCTTGCCACATGTATGGCATTAATAAAGGTTTGAGAGTTGAGCAACATTAGGGGTGGAAAGGAAGGGACAGATGTGACAAGCAATAGGAAGAATTCTGCTCTAGCCAGAAACCTGATGGCAGAAGTAGGGTGCGTGTAGATCTGTCCCTCTGCCTTTAGGTCCCCCCATCTATCAACAAGTACCCTGCTGTCTGTAGAATCTCTCACAAATTCTTCCTCCTTCCCCTCCTCCCCACCACTGCTTCAGGCTGAACGAACCCCTTCACAATCTCCTTCCTCTGGTATTTGAGTTCTGACCTTTTTTGACCAGGTGGGACTGGTCAAGTCCCAGCAAGGGACTCTGGACCCCTTCTCGGAACATTGCCTTTAAATCATATGCATTTTTAATGCACCATTAAATTATAATGATTATAATTTTAATTATATAATTATAAAGTTATGCAGCTCACAAAAGATGACTTCTATTAAAATGGACATAACAAATTTTTTAAAGTTGTGACATAATAACATATGTTCTTTATTAGTGTGTTGAATGACAAGATGTCACTGTGGGTCTCAAATGGCTACACTAATTTCACTTTAGTGAAAAATGTAAAGGGTATCTTGAGACACCTGCAGCAACTGAGATGCGATATCTATATAACATATAATACATGTAATATGAAAACACCTGATTTCTCTTGGTGGTAAACTCATGTCTTCGGCTGGTTCTACTGTGATCTGTTGCCTAGATTGATACGTGAAGGAAATGCTTGATTTCAGTTAGACATTACTGACAAAAACAATGTCATTTTTTAAATCTTCCTATCCAAGTTCACAGATCCCAAGCATTCTATCCAGGGATCTCTTGCAAGCCCAGGGGCTAGATTAAGAAGCCTTGACGTCTAGGGGCATGCCCCTCCAGACCAGCGTCCACATTGCCACCACATCTGATGCTATCATTCTCCAGGTCCGAAGTCTTCCATAGCTTCCCTCACTGCCTGAGGGAAAATGCAAATATTTCTGAAAGGCAAACAACATCCTTGGTGCTCTGTTCTTTGCTCACCAACTTGGGCTCCTCTCCCAACTCTTGGAAGTCCCTCCCTCTGCTTGCGCTTGGCCAACCCTTTCTGTCAGGGCCAGGTTAAAAGCTGCCTCCTCCCTGCTACCTTCCCTGGTGTCTTCAAGCAAACCCAGGTGTTTCTTCTCTGCTTCCACTGCCCATTGTACATACCTCACTGTGGGGATTCTCTTACTGCCCTGTAGTTGCTGGCTTGGGTGTCTCGCCACCACCCAGAATCCCTTGGAGGCAGAGACTGTGTTTTTGAACCTTCTGCTGGACCTTCCCTATTGCCTGGCACCATCCGATGCTCAGTAAATACCTGATGAACGACTGAGTGAACGAAGGACTAAATAAATGAGAAAGATAAATATAAAGAGGGAGGGGCAGCCCTGGTGGCTCGTGGTTTAGCGCCGCCTTCAGCCCAGGGCGTGACCCTGGAGACCCAGGATAGAGTCCCCTGTCGGGCTCCCTGCATGGGTCCTGCTTCTCCCTCTGCCTGTGTGTCTGCCTCTGTGTGTGTGTCTCTCTCATGAATAAATAAAATCGAAAGGAAGAAAGAAAGAAAGAAAGAAAGAAAGAAAGAAAGAAAGAAAGAAAGAAAGAAAGAAAGAAAGAAAGAAAGAAAGAAAGAAAGAAAGAAAGAAAGAAAGAAAAAGAAAGAAAAGAAAGAAAGAGAGAGAGAGAGAAAGAAAGAAAGAAAGAAAGAAAGAAAAAGAAAGAAAGAAAGAAAGAAAGAAAGAAAGAAAGAAAGAAAGGAAGGAAGGAAGGAAGGAAGGAAGGAAAGTCAGAGATAACGCTACAGTTCCTGAGCTGGGTGAATGCAGGAAAAAAAATGGAGAATGAAGGAAAAATTGTGTTCATAAAATTTTAAATCAAGTACGTGTACATATGCTAATATTTCAAAGCTATTAACTGATGAATGCAGCAGAGTTTAGTTGTCCATTAACACACAGCATTTATTCTAGTATGGACTATGATAAGGATGCTACAGAAAAAGACTCACGCTGGAAAGAGGGTGCATTCTAAAACAAGGTTTGCAAACCCACTCTCTGGAATTTAGAATACAGTTTCCCTCAGAAGTGAGTTAAAATTAGTAAGAAAGTGTCCAATTTTCTCACAAAGTCCACTTGATTTGTCATGGGCCTGAATGTCTCCATGTTCGATGGAAATACGGTTCAGTGCTATTGTCATATAGCCAATTAAACAAAACAGTAAGCAGGAGGAGTGAACGTGAACACCATTTATCCTGAATATTGACATTGGAGAAAAGACAGGTTTAATTTTAGCAGGGTGAGGAAGTCCAGAGAGAGATTTATGAAGATCAGCAGGAACTCCTGGTGACTTGGGGAGCTTCTGAGGTTGGTAGCCCCGGCTCTTTAGTATGTATAATTTCACTTCAAGACTGAAGACTGTTTCCTTTTGGCTCACACAAAGGAAAGAGAGAAGCTATTTTGCAGTACTTGAAAAAACTTTTGGAAGACAAAGGGGAAGGAGGAATGGAATTCAAGAGGCTATGTGTGTCCTATAAAGGTTACCTGAGGTCGAATTAGCCAAAATAGAAAAAAAAAAAAAAAAAAAAAAAAACACAAAAAAACAAGGGAGCAAGCTTTATATGGCTTGGTATATGTTGGGTTATTATTGTTGCTCACCAAATATTTCTGGTTTTCTCCCCCTCCTGGGCACAGGGGAGGGCCGGACTCCCTGGCCCCCTCGTGTCTGGGTGGCACCATTCTGCAGAGTGCTGGCAGATGAGTGGAGAGAAGTTGACAGGGCATTTAAACACCAACAAGAGATCCTTGGCTTTCTCCTTTCCCACTGGTTCGGCATCCCAGCCACATTTTAGGAGGTGACTGCTTTGGCAGCCTGGGTTCTAAAATGACTTAGGAGTCCCCCTTGTGACACCTGAGGGGTGTCACAGACAGGTCTGTGCAGAGAGATCTGTTAGATAGAAACCGTCGCTGTTTTGTGCCACTGAGAGCGTGGGGTCGTTTGTTTTGCAGCATAACCTAGCTTCTTATGACTGACATGTTATTCATCTCGTTCACCTCCAGAGAAAAGGGAAGGATGAGAGGGATGAGACCATGTGTTATGGCTGCCCCGAGATAGAGACCTAAAGGAGAATAGAAAAAGGGAGAAGAAGGTGTAGAGCCTCTGGATCTTCCCCAGTTGGTGCTCAGGGCTTGGGCATATCTTGATGAAAGACCCAAAAATGCCCTAATTACAAATCGGGCAGACAGGGTCCTAGCTTTCTTGCTATTAACTACCTGTGACTAGAAGCTACATGGCCTCACGTACATCATTGAGGTACATGCTGGCTGGAGCCCTTAGAGCTTAACAGCATTTGGAAGCTTGCAGAAAAAGGATGGAAGAGTGAATAAAAGCATGGATTTGGGAATCATACTGGCTTGAGTTCAAATCTTAGCTCTGCCTCTTAAGGCACTAAATCCCTCCATGTGTCCATCTCCTTATCTCTAAAATAGAGATAAAAACAGTATCTACTTCAAAGGTTTGTTGGGAGCCCTAAATGAGGTCCTATCTGTAAAGCATCAAGTGCAGGGCTAAATGTTCTAGCTTTTTCCAGTCCCCTGGAAACCCAAGAGTTGGCTTATGAGGGAAGGGCCACCTCATCGGCATACCCTGACCATAACAAATCCCCTGGCCTACTAAGTGCAGTTTCAAGCTGCATCTCATGGGAGCACTCAATCATTACTGAGCCCCCTGATGTACTCCCGCCTGTGGCAGCTGCACACCCCCTTCTTCCTAGGCTATCAAGATCAAAGGTGTGCCCCACTTTAAAACAGATGCAGGAAAATCCAAATGTGCAAGATGGATAGATTGGGGCAGGATCAATCATACTCCAAGATTCTTTTCATGTTACCAAAGAATCCAAGATTCTAATAGTATTTTGCAGGTTTTTTCTTTTGCTTTTTCCTTCCTTTTTTTCTTCCTTTTTTGACTGAACTGCTTGACAAAAGGAAAAATAAAAGCCAGTGGTTTCCTTGTCCACTGAGGATCAATCAAAAAAGAGAATAATCTACGTAGGTGGGAAAATGACTTGTGAAAACACATCCTTTGCCCACGATTTTCTAGGAGCACATCTCTGACATTGGTCCGGGAGCAAAGATAGCCGTCCAGGTCCCTTGATATAGAAAATGTATCCAAAGAGTTAGTGCGGTGATAGAAGACACACATCATTCCTGTTTCTCCATCACAACCAAGATCCAAAGCCCCAAATTCAAAGTTGTTGATGACAGGGTCCCCTCAAAGACTGACAGCCAGGTGAAAACATACAATGCTTCTAACTGACCAGGATAAAAATGGAATCAGTCGACTCCAGCTGTGAAAAAGTCCACGGTTAAAAGGAAGTTATTATATATTTTTTTCAAAATAAATGAAATATATGATGATGTGCAGAGGTAAAATCTACACTATAATTTATGTTGAAACTGAGACTCCACAGAGATGAGGAGCTCGCCTCTCCTGGGGCTGCTCCCACCCCACTGGGAGAGAGACTGTGCTCACATCTACGCACTTGGGGTGCGTCCCTGGAAGGCATCAAAAAGCAGGAAGGTGCCAAGCTTCTCATTTTCCAGATGACACAGAGGCCCTAAGAGATTCAGTGTTTGGTCTCAGGTCAAGCGACCAGAAATGGGTCCCAAGTTTTGCCAGTCCTGAAAGCTACTGCATCTTGACCTCCACCCACACTTTCTAATTGATTACGTTCTTTCCAGCTTATCTCTGAACTCAGCCAAAGACCTTGCAGGCAACGGGTCCTGTGATGGGAACAGAAACAACCCCCGAACAGTTAAGGACCAGGCGGACACCGCGTGATGGGCCGCAAGACAACGCTCGCTCGGCCTGACTTCTGCTGCCCATGCACGTGTACCTACTGACCTTTCTCCCATATTTTCCTTCTAGAGACCTGCAAGCCTTCTTGTTCTCGGCACTCTGAAGGCAGTCTTTGAGACGTTAGGCCGCTGTCCTGGCCGTGGTGTTGGCCTCAAGGAAGCAAATCCCCTTCTTGCTTCGCCACCTTTCTCTTCACCTTTGGATTTTGTCAGCGGTGAGGGGTCGAACTTGGCATGTTGGGGACCCCCTGAGCCTTGCAGTCCTGCACCCCAATTACAGTGGCAGTTCCCACTACTGCACCGCCTTCCTTCTTCCTGAGACTGGAATGGCAAGTCCCCCAAATTGCCGGGTATGGAAGCCAGCCACCCGAGGGAGAGGGAGAGACAGAGAGGGGGAGAGGAGGAAGAGGGAGAGAGAGAGGGAGAGGGAGGCATCTGCAGGCCCTCAGGCCCCAGCGCCAGGGCACTGCAGGCAAGGAAGAGGGTTGACATCTGCACCCCTCCCCATCTTCTCCCCATCTTGTCTCCTCCCCTCCCCACACCTACCCAGTCCCCATAACTCCACCCCTGCCCGGTCCAGGATGTTTTCCAAAGGGGCTCCAGAGGGATGATATCCTTACTCCCCATTTAAAAGTTTTATCTAGGCAGCTGGGTGCCTCAGCGGCTTAGCGCCTTCAGCCCAGGACGTGATCCTGGAGTCCTGGGATCGAGTCCCACATCAGGCTCCCTGCATGGAACCTGCTTCTCCCTCTGCCTGTGTCTCTGTCTCTCCTCTCTCTCTCATGAATAAATAAAATCTTAAAAAAAAAAAAAAAAGCTTTTATCCATTGCCCTCCAGATAAATTCCAACCTATCAAGATCTACAAGATCTACCCCAACTCGCTCCCTACTCTCCTCTCCCACTTTCAGAGAAACACCTTTCTCACTGAGGGAGTCTAAAGACTCCTTGCTACCCTTTAATGAGCAGACTCAAGGCACCTTCCTCCGAGGTCTCCTCAAACCCCTCAAGGCAGGGTGATGGCACTGTGTCCACATGTAACTATTATTGCCTTTTGCGTGGCATTTGACAATAAACCCTTGGGAGAATTTAAGCTCCGAGGCAATGTGGGATAGCGAGACACAGATCTAGGCTTCAGAGCCCAAAAAAACCTGGGTTCAAGTCATGATCTCACCAGTTCCTGGTTAAGCTATGTTCTTTTTACAAGCGTCAGTTTCACGTTAAACATGTGGGGAAATATATACCTTTCTAGTCTGTTGCAAAGATTAAATGGACTGACAGTGCAAGCCACAGAACATACGAGATTGTTTACTAAGTGTTCCTTCCTCTCCTCTCCATCTCTTCCCCTGAGCTATAAGAGTTCAGTCATGCAAGAACAGTTTTTTATTCTCTTGTATTCCTCATGAATAATACAGCAGGCATGCAATAAAGGGGAGAACGAGGAAAGCAGGTTGAGAAGGGATGGAGGGAAGAAAGGAGGAAGGAAACTAAATAATGAAATGAATCAGTGAATGAATGAAGTTAGAAGCGAAAAAGAGACCCTGATCTGTTAGAGCTGAAAATGGTATTTAAATGTTAGTCACAGGGCTTTGAGAATGTCCTGTTCCTCCCATCCTAACTCTACAAGAATATCTGCAGACACTACTGTGTCACTAGGAAAAGATACTGAATCAAGAGACTGGCCAGGAAGCAATGTAGTTCAATGTAGGACTGGTACATAGATCTTTTTTTTTTTTTTTTTTTTTAAGATTCCATTTATTTATTTGAGAGAGAAAGAGAGAGCACATGAGCAGGGAGGGGGAGGCAGAGGGAGAAGCAGACTCGGTGCTGAGCAGGGAGCCTGACCACGATGCGGGGCTCCATCCCAGCACCCTAAGATCTTGACCTGAGCCAAAGGCAGACTGAGCCACTGAGGAACCCCGCACGTTTATTTTGTTAATGCATTCCTCAATTTGTTCATTCCTATTCTCTCAACACTGAACTAGTTACAAGGGAGGACACAAATAAACTGATCTCACCCTAGAGAGGTCTCAGTTATAGAGGACGTAATACCCCCATAAGAGGTTGTTAAACCAGACATCCAGGGAGGGGGAAAAAAGCCTAATTTTTTGTGTCTGCCAATTTCTGTGGTGCAACTATTCCCACCGTGGCTAATTTCAATCTGCCCATGATTTACCCATAATGATTTAGCTCCCGAAATCCCTAAGTATAATGGGCCCCCTTCTCCATGGGGGATGCATTCCAAGAGCCCGAGTGGACACCTGAAACACGGGTAATACCAAACCCCACGTATACTGTTTCTTTCTATACCTACATACCTATGATAACATTTATTTATTTTTATTCTTATTTTTTAAAGATTTTATTAGAAAGCGAGCATGAACACGGGGCAGGGGCAGAGGAAGAGGGAGAAGCAGATTCCCCGCTGAGCAGGGAGCCCAACGCAGGGCTCGATCCCAGGACCCCGGGATCACAACCTGAGCTGAAGGCTGACACTTCCACGACCAAGCCACCCAGGTGCCCCTAATTTATAAGCCAGGCACCGTAAGAGATGAGCAGCAGCGCAGAACAAGCACCATATACTGTAATAAAAGTTGATTGGGAGGGTGGCCTTTTTTCTCTCTCAAAATATCTTATACTGTGCTCACCCTTCTGGTGGTGATGGGAGAGAAGATGCCTATGTGAGCAGGTGAAGCAAAGTGAGCCACACAGGCGTTGTGACGTCGTGGTCGGCTCCTGTGGACCATCTGACCTTACATCAGAACGAGGGTCACCTGCCTCCGGAACCGAGTCGGGCGTGGGGAACCGGCACAGCAGACAAGCAGGCACGACAGTGCTTTAACATGGGGCTCTCAGGAGCCCTGGGCGGGCCCGGGGTTCTCCAGCCCCCTTCCCTTCCTCATACCTGCCACCTTTTTGCCACTAGGTCCTTTATTAACATCCCCGTTGCCTGATGGACTTGGTTGGGGGGGGGGAATAAAATGAGAGATCAGAGAAGCAGCTGATTTTTCTGTCAGTAGTTCTAGCAAAGGAGATTGAATAGGAAGTCAAATCCATTAGCTAGAATGTGTTTATGGGTTTCTATTATCCCCATTCTCTCTGCCCCGTATTACTGCAGATAAGTGAAAGCAGATGCCCTCATCGAATGTGCAAGATACAAACCCATTTTCTGACCAAATCCCAACTTGATGGCCACAGTCCGGAAAACAGAAATGGGGAGAAAGCAGCTCTGTTGGAAACCTAAGAAAGGTCACATTCATCAAGACGGCAGAGGGGATGTTAACGTGGGACTTGCTCTGGGTACAAACAACATCGAAAATATTTTTCTGAGTGTTAAGAGATCACAGCCACTTTCTGGACCCCAAAGCTAAACAGGAAAAAGCATAGCACACTAACGAGGGGAAGCCGTTTAGCAAACCATAAAATTTGTATCTTTACATGGTTGGAAACTGGGGAGACTTAGAAAAGTTTTATGAAGTTCTGTGATGAAGTCTCACTCTCTCTCCCACAGGAAAGGGGCTCCTTGGGTGGTATTTATGCTTCCAGAGAAGAGGAAGGCAGCTGGCAGCGGTTCCTTCCCTCTCACTAGCGCTCTGGCCTGCCTTCCCTTCCCTGCGTTTCTACTGAGGCGGCACCACGCGAGGGATGGGGCTACACAGACTGTGCTCCCGCTCCCTGAGGAGGCAGCTCAGAGAGGCAGTGGTCTCTAAGGGCCCTTTCTGCTCGGCTCGGGGAAATGTCTGCGGATGGGAACCCCATTCTCTGGGACATGTCGGATCTGAGGCTCCTGAAGCAGTGAGGAAGAAACATCTAGCTTCACTCTGTGATTTCAGCTTCCTTACTGTCCCGGGCACTTGGGATTTCAGGGCTTTCGGAGGCTGTTGGTTAGTAGTTACAGTTAGTAAAGTTAAGGAACCTGAACTCAAGCCACAGAGATGAAGAATTAGAAAAATCAAAAATACATGAAGTGTGAGGGGCATCTGGGTGGCTAGTTGGTTAAGCATCTGCCTTCGGCTCAGGTCATGATCCCGGGGTCTCAGGATCAAGCCCCCTGTTGGGCTCCCTACTCAGTGGGGAGCCTGCCTCTGCCTCTGCTGTTTCCCTGCTTGTTCTCCCTCTCTCTCCCAAATAAATAAATTAAATCTTTAAAAAAAAATTACGTGAAGGTGAGAATTCGTGAGAAAATCTACCTACGCAGGAGGAGAGAAAACCAGACAACCATCGCAGGCTCACTCATTCTCATTCTTAGGGAAGTGAGCAGAAGGGGGGATGGAGAGGGTATTTCTATTCCATTCAAATGAAGTGCAATCCAACAGTAAAGAAAGAGCCTCTGATGCTTTACCTTAAAAATAAAAACAAAACAAAACAGAACATGCACACAGCAAAAGTGTGGCTTTGCGGGGGGGGGGGGGGGGGGGGGGCGGGGGGAGCACTGGCTCCTTGCTTCACAGCCTGAAAGGAATTGAGAGAGACTGGAGACAGATTTAACCTTCAAGTATTCTCAATCACTGGATTACCCAGCTCAAGGAGAATATAATTGCCCTCTTTCACTGGAGTAAATAAGGCCGGGGCAGAGCTGCGTCAGATGAGCTAAAAGGGCAAACTGATGGCACAACAGGGAGAAAGTAAGGCAGGAATTAACTGTGTCATTATGCCCGTGTGCGGGCAACAGAGAGAATGGGCTCCACTGGTGAGGACAGGAGGGTGGGGAGTCACCCGAGCACCCACGGCTGTGAGTCACATCTGGCAGAGGCACAAATGAGATCATAACCCTGCGTGGATGGCAGGTTTTCGGTTTTAAAACAGCAAATAGATTAGAGACGTAGCAGGAGTTAAAATTAACGCAGAATTCTCATGTGAACCAAGGCCTCAAGAGCACCAGCAGGAGCTTCCTCCTCCAGGGTGGGGTGGAAGGAGCCAAGAACTGGGATTATCCCACCCAGCATTCCAAAGGCTCTCTCAACTTTCAGGGGAAGAAAAATGTGATGTTAAAAGCACCGTGGGGCTTGCAAGGTAGCAAAGAGGAATCCTGACAATTCACACATAGGGCGCTAAGGGTGCAGCTTTTACAAAGACTAAAGCCGACCGTAGACCATCTGGGCTCAAATACCAACTCTGCAATCGATTTGCCAAGTTGCTTGTTTGTGTGCGTGTTCACGCATACACACAAATCTCCTGACTTCCCTGGGTCTGAGACTCTTCTTCAGTAAAATGTCGGAACTAAAATAGAGGATCTGAAAAGTGCTTCCAAGCTTTAAAATTCTAGGAAATAAAAAATTGGGAGTGGTTACAGGCCTCTTGGTCAAATGAAAGGCCTAGAATGAATGTCAGCCTTTTTGCTCCAAAGCATTAGAATGGAGACCTGCTCACGGAGACCCTGCTCCTGGAGACAAGAGACAAGACAGGCCAGGCCTCAGCCCAGCTGTTAGATGGAACCACACAGTCTCTCAACCCCCACTATCCTGTGCCTAAACGGAGAAGGGCACGGCCTGGTCTCAGGACATTCCATCCCTGGGATTATTTGATGACGTCTCTGTCTCCTACCCTCCTACCAGGGTACAATTTTCTAAAAGCAGAAAAAATCCTTCCCAAGAAAATAAACACTCCAAACAACTGTCCCATTCTGTTACCTATTTGGATTACATAATTACTATGAAGTCAAGACTTTCTTACTGACATGCCAAGAAAAAACTCTCAGCTTCTAAGCTAAACTGCCTTTTTCTCCACTGCCCAAAGCTCTAAAAAAACCCCAGTCCCTAAAAAGCAGTCCCTAGAGCCCACTATGATGGGATAGAAAAAACGCCACCGCCTCAAATCTGCTCAGAGTGGAAACTCACATCAAAATATTTTAAGTCCATGGAGATAGAGAAGTTCTGAGTATCCTTCAATACAGTAACAGAGATAATACATTCCACCCCCACTAATGCCCCAAAGCACCCACCATAGGGAGAGGATACTGGCTACTTTTCCTGGCTCTGCTGAGGATAATTTAGTCAAGTGTACATCCTAACTTTTTTGGTTCCAATGGGGCTACCAACAACTGGGAACTGGCAACATTTACCAGCAACCAAAAAGGACAGGTTAACCCTCTCCTGACTTATCTCCACACCAGGAAAAAAAAACCCCACTGGGGCCAAAGTGAGTGGAATCCCACAGAGTATGTTAATTAAGGTATCCATACTTTTCCCGTTGAGGCAGCAGTAAAAAGGGCTGAGGGTTCCTTTTATAGCCTGTTCTAACTTGTTCGTCTGGATCAATGTAGAAATAGCAGCAATTTGCTCTTCGTAATTCCTCTCCAGGAATAAAAAGGGCTAGTATGTTCCTGGAATGCCTCCGCACTACAAATCAGAAGATGCACCTCCTGTAATCACGGAACTTTGCTCATTTGGTCGGTGGGAAGATTGAGATAATGCATGCTGAGTGAAAACTTGGCACACAATAAACTCAATAGACAGTGTTAGTAATTATTTAAAACAAACAAACAAACAAACCCAACAATAGAAAACACAGTGAAAACAATCCCCACACTCCTGCCTGAAAAAAGACGGTCTCCTGATGCTTACAACGCTCTTGGAACTAGAAGACTGAAATGTAAGGCAATAGTTCCACAGCCCGCTCCAGAAAGGTCTCTGCTAGCCTCTGGTTTTTGCATAGCTAGCCACCTGCTAGTAGTAACACAGGACCCCACCAACTTCTCAGCAGTGAGAAGTTATCAGAGTTTGAATCAGAACAGAAATGCAAAAGACCTTAAATCCAAAGCCCCTGCCACTGATCCTGTGGAAGTTTTGCCGGAAAACTCAAACATCCCCCCATCCCCCAAACAGCTGTTGTTAGTGGGGAAAAGGGATAAATAATAAAGCACAGGATCTAAACGTCCTAATGAAAAGGTCCCCATTACAGACCAGACCCCAAGAATATAGCTCATCTTTAAATTTTAGGCTACAGATTCCTCCTAAGGCACACCTAGAGATCTTTTTGTGTTGGACTCTGCTGTTTAGACATGCAGTTACGTTTTCCTTCCAGGCACAAAGCTGTTCAAGAGCTTCATGAAAATACAAATAATTTCATGACATGCGACCAGCAGATTTCACTCTAATTTATAACCCAATTTTCTAATTCACTTGGGGCATACTCATGATCTATGGTGTTTGCTTTCCCAGTAACACACCATAGTATGTAACTATGCAGGACATTTTTTTTTTTTTTTGAGGTGGCAAAATGAATACTGTCTGGACTCTAAAATTTAGAGGCACATCCACAACAGTCATGAGATACTGTGTGACAGGAAATAAATAGCCATAAAACTGCTAATTTTTATTTTATATTATGTCTACTCAATCCATAAAAGACTAGGACGTGTCACAATTTTTGTAGTTTCTAAACCATATTTTCGGAAGCACACAGGGCATTCGTGTCATGCCCACTCAATTTGTACTAGACCGTACTTGTACTTTCTACACATCAGGCTTCCCAAAATGCAAAGGGCCAATGCGGCCCAGAACTTCAGAGGCCGGTAGGTAATGTCCTAGCTCCTGCTGAATATCTGGCTTATGTCACGAGACGCAAGTTTTTATGGCAACTGTCTATTACCATGAACGTGTACGTTCTCTACAATTCAAAGTAATAAGTGCAACTTGTAAAAGTCAAGTTTTTTTTTTATTTAATACATTCTAATCAAATAGTAACAGCAGTAAATAAACACTTTGAAAAAAAACAGGCAGGTATCCCCCTATATCTGGAAGAAAATTAAGTCAAAATATTCTACATGGTAGAAGGGAGACAACTGCTGATGTCCATGGTTAGACAATTCAAGGATAACTTGGAAATTTCTACAGCCATTTCTAAAAAAGTCAATGGCAACAGGTTGGGACACAGCTACTTAAAAGAATCAAATGTCTGTATCTACAAGGTTTTATTAACAGGGATTGAGTTGCACCTGTAGAGCATGACATTCTTGTCTTTTAGCCTTAAAGGAAAAGACAGAGTCTTTTCTGTGTGCACCAGTTTGAAATGTTTCTAAAATAAGGCTACCTTAAAACGGATTACTACAGTACTCATTCACATCAGAAGAGTTCATACATGTAGTAAAAAGTCAAATATGGGATTTCATGGTCACTTTTTTGGTTGATTTGATTAATTGCATAAAACGAAGGATAAATACTCACAAGCAGATCTGTTTAACAAAACTCCTAGGTACATCAAGAATGCAAAAAGAGAAAATGTCCTACAGGAGGCTCTGATCACCAGGCATCTAAAATTGAAGCTAAGCCTGGGCCAGTTGGGTTCCTTCCACTTCTTCAGTACTCCTATGTCCAGTTCTTCCCCTACTACGGGGCCTTGCACCTTCAACCTAATAGAGAGGAACCTCAGAAAGGCAAGGCATTCTGATCAAATGTTCCTTCAGCCTTTACTCACGACATTTTGTTTTTAACTCAAAAGGATCAACTGGTCTTGGTTAGCCTTAGGAAGATAAGCATCACTCGGGTGAAAAATATTCGGGGGAACTTTAAATACCTAGCTACCTCGGCACACGTTTAAATTAGATTGGCTTCAGCTGTTTTTAGAATTCCGAGTAGTTATCCAGAGCAGTCACTCAAGTTTTGGTTCTCTTTTACATAGCTGCATTCGGAGATACTCTATATGAGGCATGGTTAGAAAAAGAGAAACACTTATACCTGGAATTTATATTCTTCCAAGTAATCTTTTAGTCTTGTTGGTAAAGGCAGTCCCCAGATGGTACCGGTACATTTGTTAATGGTGAGTCTACAGAGATGTTGGAGAGGTGGTGCTGACGTGTAGAGCGGTTTGGTCAGATAAAGGTGAACAGTGCCGTTCCGGGGGGCTTCTGGGCCTGTCCGCTTATCCTTGCACATCTGAACATAGTAGTCGATCAGATGAACCACACTGTCAAATTGTTTAAGCTTGGACTTGACACATATGATAGAGTCCAATCTGAATTTCCCATCTTGGTACTCGATTCGCAGATTAGTTGGTCCAGCTGATGTTTTAACAGATATTGTTAGTAGGTAGTCTGAATGCGAGCTATCTCTAATCAAGAAAGTTCCTTCTGGTGCCTCTTTTAATTTCTCTTTGGCTTCATTAACAGTCATATTTCCCCAGTACCAACCTGGGGTTTTTGATCAAAAGGAAAAAGAAAAGAGGGTAAAATAGTTATTATCAAGAATTTTTAAAATAGGGCAAATACTTGGCAACAATTTTTCCAGCTCTAAGTACAAGCGTGTGAGTGAAAAGTCTACCCGAGACTACCATAAATACTTTCGGGAGAAATTTAATGAGAATGTGGGCCCATTTTCTTTTATGAATGCAAACTGAGAGCCAGTTTTCTGTTTTAAGAAGTAACTTTTGGTGGCTGTTCTTTAAATCATCTGAAGATTTTTTTCTCCTAATGAAACAAAAAAACATTTGCAATATGACACACCGGCTGACAAAGGGCGATGGTTCTGAGCACCCTTCAAGTAAAATCAAACTAAGTCAGAAGTAAATCAGAAGTTAGAAACAAAAGCCATGCCGTCACAAAAGTGCAAAACCCAACTCCAGTAATTCCAACGGGGTAAAAACAGAAAGAACTTAATTGGAAGGTTGGTGTCCACCCTCCTCCTGCCCAGATCTGTTCAAAGCCCTTGGAGAGCACTGCTGTTTACGCCTTTTCCAAGTGCAGTTCCGGTACAACAGCTCCTGTTTGTTGCTTTGATTACAACTACCTTATCAACAGTCATTGAGAAATGAGGGAAGCCCCAACTGATAACTAGTGCTTCAAGTTTACAATCGGCCACTCTTGGACTTTGCCCTAGTCCAAATCCGATCACCCCCGGCGGTCCCCCAGCGTCCCGGCTGCATCGGCCCGCGCCAGCCCGGCTCCGGCCGGTCTTCAACAGGGACTCCTCCGAGAGCTTCTGCACAGGGAGTCTGAGCAGTGTGCTCACCCTCACGCTCACGCTCACCCTCACGCTCACCCTCACGCTCACCCCCACCCCCACCCCCACCCCCCACCCCATTGCTCCGATACCTGCCATCCGCGGCCCTCGGCGCTGAGCGAAAGCCTGTGGGGCGGCAAAGACCGGAACTGCGAGGGACTTTTCCCTCTCCCTAGAGCTACCAAACTTCAACTTTGCCCCAAACGTAAGCTTTTAGGATCCAGATTTTGAAAGCTTCGGTGGTCCGCCGGATTATTCCCCCCACCCCAGCCCGATCCTTCCTTGGTTCAGACGCCGGGAGGCGACAGCGGGCCCCGCGCAGCGCCGGGCTGCCCCGGGCACCCACAGCAGGGGCGCGCTGCCCCGAGGCCGCTGCTCCGCACCCCCCACCCCCACCCCCCACCCCCACCCCCGCTCCGCGGCGCCGCAGTCGGTCGGTCCCGGCCACTTGGCCGCCAGGACCCCGGGCTGCCGCGGCTGCTCCGCTCGGGAGCCGGATGCGGCCACTCGCGCCCTGGTCCCCGCGGGAAGGGAGGCGCCTGGCACTTCCCCCGGGTTCGAGGCCGCGTGCCGACCCCCGGACGGTCCCAGCGCCCCGGGAGGCCGCTTCCAAGGAGCGCTTCTCGCGCCCTGCCCGCCCCTGGGCCTCCGAGTCCCTCGAGGGCCGCGACCCGGGCCGAGCGGGCATCCTCCCGCCGCCCCCGCGCCCCGCCCCGAGGCGGCCACGGCAGGCGAGGGGCCGCCGCTCCAGCCGGTCCTCGGCGCCCACTGCGGCCGGCTCCTACCTGTGTGGCTGAGCTCCCGCAGGGCCTTCGCCAAACGCGCCGCCTCGGGGGTCGGCTCCTCCGCGGGCCCCGCGGGCCCCCACTGGCTCGGCGTCCCTTCCGCGCCATTCCCGGAGGGCTCGAGGCACCGCAGGGTCATGGGAGCGGGGTCACCGCGGCAAAGACAGGTGGCCGCCCGCGCCGGGGTCAGAGCGGGACACACGTCCTGCCTGGGAGTCAGAGGGGTCCCCGAAACGAGTCCCTGCGGGGGATCCGAAATGCTGGAGGCGGGGAGGTTGGGGTGCTTCTGGTTCTTCCTCCCCAGGTCCCAGTGCACGGATGGCCAAGTCCCCCGCAAGCGCGGTCACCCACAGTTTGCCTGCAAAAAGAAAGTATGGGGTTTGGTCAGTCCAGACCGGACCCCGCGGCTGGGGTGTGGGTGCGGAGGCAGAGACGTGGAAAATCCCGGGGACTCCTCCGCGTCTTTGCTCCTGCACCATTTAACCCCCAGCATCCAGGGACCCGCCCGGCGCAGCTGTGGAGAAAGGATAAAGAGCAGAGCAGGGACCCAAGACCCAGGAGCTGCCGAGGGGGAGGGGAGGGGAGGGGAGGGGAGGGGAGGGGTGGGGAGGGACGGGAGGAGGGTGGGAACAGGGTGTCTTCCCGCCCGGGGCTACCAGCGGAGCGCGCGGGCCACCGAGCCTGGGCACCTGCGGGCAGGGCGGCTAAGCGGGCCTGGGGAAGGACAAAAGGAAAACCCGTGAAGGACCGGAGCGATCCCCCGGGCGGCACTCCCTAGCTCTCAATCCGCGCCGCCCGGGGCTCCGGGACCCGGGACCCAGCACCCTGAGCCGCCAGCCCGGGGCGCCCGGGGCCGGAGCGGACGCACGCCGCGCGGAGGCCGCCTCGCCCCCCGCCCCCCGCCCCCCAGCGCCCCGGTCCGGCAGAGGCGGGGGCGCCGCTCCCGGGCCCAGTGCGCGGCCGCCGCCGCCGCGGGCGCTGTCGAGGAATCGGCCCCGGCGCGCAGCCCTCGCGGGGGCTCGGAGCCGCATCCCCGGCCGCGGCCGCCCCACGCCGGGCCCTTACCTCGGCCTCGGCCTCGGCCGCCGCCTCCACAGCAGGCGGCCTCCCCGGCGGACATGGGCGGGGGCGCCGGGAGGGGCCCGGGAGAGGAAGGGTGTCCGCCCGAGGTTCCCCCGCGGACTTTTAACTTGGGAACCCGATGCCGGGGGATGCGCTGTGCGGCGGCCCGAGCTCTCGGCGCGGAGCGCAAACCAAGGCGCGGGGGTGGGACCCTCGCCTGGAAGCCCCGGGCTCCGAAGTCCCCACCCGGGGCGGCCGCCGGCTTCCCCTCCGGCCGCGGCCAAGGAGGTGGGAAGAAGAAAGGAGGAGGCAGGAGCTAGGGCGGGAGGGAGGCAGGCGGGTGGGGAGGAGCGGCGGATCAGGTTATTAGGAGGATTATTAATTGGGATGGCAGTTTGGGGCGGGGGAGGAAACTCCGGAGACTTCCCGTCGCCTAGAAGGAGCCCCGCGAGCCGGCGGCAGGGGCGGCCGCGGGCAGAGCCGCGCCTCGGACTCTCCGGCGCTCGGGAGCGGCGCAGCCCAGGCCGCCCGCGCTCGCGGCCGCGCCCCGCCGCCCTCCCCGGCGACCCCCCTCGGGGAGGAGCCCTCGCGCTCCCCGGACCCGTACCTGCCGCCAGCCCCCGGCCGAGCTCCTCCGGCGCCCCGGCTGCCGGCGCGGGGGGTCCTGAGGCTGTGCGCGCGGGGCCCCGGGGCGCCCTGTCCGCGGCCCGCGCAGCGCCGGGAGCGGCGGGCGGGGAGGCTCATGCTTCAGGGGAAGCCCAAGGCCCGCGAGCCGCGGTCGGGCGGCGAGACATGGCAAGAGTTAAACGTCTGTCCCCGGCGCGGGGTGTGCGCGCGACTTCCCGGCCCCGCGCGCCTCCCTCGCTCCCCGCCTCCCTCCCGGTCCGCCCCCCCCCCCCCGCGCCCCGCCCGGCTGCTGCGGAGGCCGCTTTCCAGGAACTTTCCAGGAATCCGCCTCACGTGACCGCGGCCCCCGCTTCTGCTTTAAAGAGGCTCCGGCGCGAATGCGCAGGCTTCAGGGGAGGCGGGCTCAGGGCGCCCGGTGCGGGGGCGCCCGGTGCGGGGCCGCCGGGGACCCGCCCGCCTCCGGCCGCTCAGCGCGAGGGCTCCGCGGGGCGCCGTGTCTCCGAGCGCCCTCCTCTCCCCTGCACGTGCTGTGAGCCGCGTGGGGGGGACCGGGCGCCCTCGGCGGCGGCCCCCCTCGCTCTCCGGCACGTTAGTGGAGCGACAGCGGCCCCCTTGCAGGCCCCGCGCGCCGGAGGGAGCGGGCGGGCGGCGGTGCGGGCGCCCGGGTCCTCGAAGGCGGCGGGCGGAGCGCGGCGCCTCCTTAAGCGGCGCTGGCGGAGAGCGGCTCCTCCCCCAGGCGCTCCGGCTCCCGGTCTCCCGCGGCCCCGCCGGGCTCCTCCTCTCCGCCGCCGCCGCTCCTCCGCCGGCTCCTCCGCTCCTTCCCGCCCGCAGCCCGGCTCACCTGCGCCCGCGGCGGGGCCCGGCGCCCTCACCTGCGCGCCCCCGCGGTGCCGGGCGGCCCGGCGCCGCAGCCCCGAGAGCTGTAGTCCCGGCGGTTCCCCGCAGGCCTGGCGCCCAGGCACCGGGAATTCGTTCAGATCCCGTCACTTCCCTGCGCGGAGACCCTCACCTCCTCCCACCGGGTCGGAGGCCACCTGGTCTCCGTTGGAACTCAGCACCTGGCCTGCACGTCCGCCTCCAAAATGTGACCTACTTTAAATGTGACCTATTTTTTTTTAAACCATTAACACTCACGGGAAAACCGGATCCCAAATTTCGATAACCATTTTTCTTTGAAATACTATTCTATTGCATCACTGCTCAAAAGCTTGAAAGGTCAATGGCCACTTTCTGTTGAAGCAGGGGCTAAGGGGAAGTTGGGCGAGGAAGGGGGAGGCGGCGTGGGGGAGGCGCGTCTCGCGAGCCTTGCCTGGTGCGCCCCCTGCCGGCCCCGAGAGGAAACGGAGGCCAGCTTCCTGCCTTCTGGGCCAGGAGTCAGGGAGCAATGGTTTTCTCAACAATTTTCCTGCTTTTGAGTAAATAACTATGCAGACGATAGGCAAGCGAGCCAGGAAGTGAGGGGGGCATCTTCCAGCTAACAAAGGGCTTTGGCGACGTCAGAGTCCTATGCATGGAATCCAGTTTTGTTTTTTTAGAGTCTTCCAGGTGGAGGGCGGGGCTGATTCAGCCCTAGTTGAAACTCCGTAAAGCAGCTAAATGATTTTGCCCAAGTCATTTACTGTCTTTGGACACTCGGCCTTTTTTTTTTTTTTTTTTTTAATAAAAGAAAGGGACTGGACCCAGTCCTGGCTCAGGGACTGAGATGAATGAATAAATCAGATTCCATGGAGAGTTTGTGTGTATAGTCTGAGGCCCAGAACCTTTAAGAACCACTAGTCATCTACTAGGGTTCACTATGTTCTAAATTATTCCATATGGCTTCTTATTCCTTGGTAGAGAATCCCAAACAAAGGGTTCTGTAGTTTAAAAGATTTTAAGCATTTTACGAAGAGAAAATAAATTTCTATTTGTCAGCTGAATCTTCCAGCAACCTTCCTTCATGTGATTTCCTGTTGCCTCCTAACATGTGCTATTCCCTGTTTTGCACACACTTTTCCCTCCTCCTGGAATGCCCTTCCCGGATTGGGTGTGTGGCCAGCTCTTGTCATTCAGGTTGGAGCTCAGAGTCATTCCACAGACAGTATCCATTAAAAATTACGGGGATCCCTGGGTGGCACAGCGGTTTGGCGCCTGCCTTTGGCCCGGGGCGCGATCCTGGAGACCCGGGATTGAATCCCACATCGGGCTCCCGGTGCATGGAGCCTGCTTCTCCCTCTGCCTGTGTCTCTGCCTCTCTCTCTGTGACTATCATAAAAAAAAAAATAAATAAATATTTTTAAAAAATTACGATAAGAGGGGATCCCTGGGTGGCTTGGCAGTTCAGCGCCTGCCTTTGGCTGGGGGCGTTATCCTGGGGTTCCGAGATCGAGTCCTGCGTCGGGCTCCCGGCTTGGGGCCTGCTTCTCCCTCTGCCTGTGTCTCTGCCTCTCTCTCTCTATGTCTATCATGAATGAATATATAAAATCTTTTTTAAAAATTACAATAAGCTAATGCCAGCTATAGGGGCACCAAACTTCGTAGCAAAGTAAGATTTTGACTTTTGTTTCTGAAATGTTTCCCAGGGACGCCCAGCATTTTGTTCGTCTTTTTAATCCCCAGGAAACACATATGGGAGCATCTTAGGAAAATATTTATAGGGCCATGTTAAGTGAAAAAAAAAGAGAATATGAAATTGTAACTATGTTATGACTACAACATTATAACATTATGTATGGCTCCGGGCAAAACAGAAGAAAATGTGGAGAAATGAAAGCCGCTGTTTCTAGGGTGGCGGGATATGGGTGAATTTTAAAATTTGATTTTCCTTGATACATTTCCAGTATTTTTGATATAGTTATCACTTTCCAAAATTGCATGTGGATCAGGGTCTTCGGCTACTCTCAGGGAATAGAGTGCAGTTGTAGAATTTATGACCCCAGTACTGTTGGGTCTCTCTCCTGGACTCCCAGAACTGCCACTCAGCATTGCCTTTCACATGTCTAATAGACATCCCTGGTTTAACGTGTCCCAAACTGAGACCCGATAATTTCTTAAAACAACCCCTTTTAAGAAAAAAACAAAAGCAATTCCTCCTTCATTCTCCCCCCATCTCTGAAAAATGTCATATCTGGTCTCCAGTTGCTCTGGCTAACAGCCCAAAAGTCATCTTGACTGCTCCTTTTCACACATCCCACATCCCATGTGTTGGCCAATTCTTTGACTCTGATTTCACAATAAGCCCGGAATTGAAGCCCTTGCCACATTTCCACCACACACCAGTCCAAGCCTGGCTTACTAGTCTCAGCCTGGCTTACTGCTGCAGCCTCTTCCTGGCACCCTTGTCCCTTGAATGGACTCTTCCTGACAGAGAGTGAGCCTGTTTAAACCAAGTCATGGCATGTCCCTCCTCTGCTCCAGTCCAAATGGCTGCATCACACCAGACGGAATGACAATATCTGAATAGCCACTCACAACGGCCTACAAGATCTGGTTGCATTTACCTCCCCGATCTCATCCCCTGCTGCTCTGTTCCTTGATCACTACTTAAGACACATCGGACTCCTTGCTGTTTCCAAGACCTACTACCCTTGCTCCTTCCTCAGAGCCTTCTATGCTATCTCCTTGATCCACCATGCTCTTCCTTCAGATATCTGCATGGTTTGCACCCTCACCTCTTCAGACCTTTATTCAGTGCCACCTTCTTCGTGAGACCTTGCCTAACCACCCTCTTCAAAATCAACCTGCCCACACACACATTCCTCTCTCTTCCCTGCTCTAGTTTTCTCCTTAATGCCGATCACTATCTAACCTAGTTTATTTTTTTATTTATTGGTCTGGTTTTCTCTCTTTTTCACTCGAATGTAAGCTTCATGAGGACATGTATTTGTCTTTGCATTGTTCGCAGCTATATCTTGGCTCCTCCAAATAGTCCCCAGCATTTAGCAGGCATTCCACAGGACTGGTGAATGGGGGAATGGATGGGTGAGTGGTGCTTTAGCAGGGTGGCTTTAACGTTAAACGGCCGGCCATGGATCCCCGCTGTGCTACCACTTGCTACACGACTGAATTTGGTAAAAATCTATATCTCATATCTGTTACGTTCAGTGGGGCAGGTGCATGGCTGCAGTGGGGAACTGTCATTCCACAGAAGAGGGAAGGGAGAGTGATTTTCACAAAGCTGGGAGTTTCTTCTGTTGCCTGCATTGAGGGATTGCCAAGGCTTGGAATCTCTGTGTGCCAAAGTCAAACTGGATGTTCTTGATTTGCCATGCAGATGTTCTAATATTGGAATTGACAGGTGCTCCACACTGAGCTTTTGCCTAGGTGCAGAGAGTGTTTTAGTTTTTGTTTTAGGGGTGGAGGAAGCTATAAGATGATTGTTGGCTTTTGTGTCTGAAATACCTGTGAGCACTTTTAGGGGGCACCTGGGTGGCTCAGATGGTTCTGTCTGCCTTCAGCTCAGGTCAAGATCTTGGGATCCAGGTCATGATCTTAGGGTCCCGGGATGGAGCCCTATTGGGTTCCTAGCTTGGTGGGGAGTCTGCTTCTCCCTCTTCCTCTGCCCTTCCCTCTGCTCGTGCTTTCTCTCTCTCTCTCTCAAATGAATAAATAAAATCTTTTTTAAAAAGTGCGCTTTTAATTGGACACTATCTCTTTTAAACTTTGCCATGTCACCATCACCACCACAACCACCATCACACACACACACACACACACACACACACACACACACACACATGCACCATCCTCATGAATCCCTGTGATTCTGAAATCCACTCCACTGGAGAGCACGGACCCAGTCATACCTAGTCAATAGAAGTGTCTTATTCTCTTGGCCACAGGGTTTGTCCAGTATCACAGCCTAAGCAGATTATTTTGTTAGGATCTGATGTAAGGTGCTGTAAGAGGAATGAATGATCCCTCCCCTTCTGAGATGATGAGCAGTCATAATGACCATGTAAGCCGACTTTTCTACTGTGGAGGAGGCCATCAAAGGATGAAAGCAACAGAGAAGAAAGGAGAGCTCAGGTTTGAGTGAGAGGGAGAGATTCTTAAGTACTTGACTCCAATATGCCTGAAGCTGCACTACCCTTGGACTAATCAGATACCGGACAGAGCCAATGCGTTAATCCTTCCCTATGTAGTTAGATTTGGATTTCTGCAATTTGTAATCAAAGACACTGTCACGGGGTGTAGTGAGTTGGATAGGGAGGGATCTGTGGGAGGGAGTGGAATAGAGACTTGAGAAGATGAAGAACAGAGCTATCTTCCATATGATGAGCATCTCTCACTTCTCTGCTGCTTCTCAATACCAGTTCCCTTTTACAATGTCCTGCTTGCTCCAGCCCCATAATGGAGGACACTCCCTGGTGTCCTGGCTGGCTTCGGGGATTGCAGAGGGAAAAGCCGGGCAGATGGCTTTCCCCTAGACTTCTAGGACCCAAGAACGTGGGAGATGGCCATGCCCTTGGTCTTTCTATGCACAGAAGTTGAGGGAAGTCATGTTCTAGGACAATAGTTGTTAATATAAAGTAACAGATATCTCAGAAATTCTGATAAAAATATACAGGCCAGAGTTAACAAACCACCTGCCTACGGGCTACATTTGATCCCTCAGGCTATTAAGATTGGTGTGCCAGGATTCTTTTTTTAAAAATGTGAATCAAATTAAAATTCTGGAGATTTCACCCCTAAAGTGATCCAGGTTTCTGCTTTCTCTTAACCAACCCTAAACTCTGTCAACACTGGATCCCATTCCTTCAAGGCAGTGTGCCCCTGTGGAAGGCACATTCACTGTAATCCCCCTGTTCACCACAGTCTTCACCATCACCTGTGGTCTCCCCAACACCGAACATTACTTGCCATTTGTCATCACCCTTGCATTTGTTGTTTCTCTTGTGTTGGAGAAGTATTTCTCTGGACCCAAGTCTCTAACAGAAGTAGGGAAATAAAAGATCCAAAGACTAGATATTTCGAGACAAATGGGAGAGATCTTATTTCTCTGTAGAAGTGAAACATACTCCTCTGTGTGTAAAAAGCAAAGTGTGGCCAGGTTCTCATACCTGACCTATTTCACTCTATGTTCCTCTGTGGCCCAGGCATTTGTGTACAGGCTCTATCTAAGACTTTCTCTGAAGAAAAATGTTCTGGAAGCACAGATTCAGCGGATCAGTTAACAATCTGAAGGCCAACTATGAATCCTGAGAGTCCTCTTGACCGCTGGTGAGAGCCCTGTCCTAAGGTAGCCTCCGTTGAAGTACTGCTCTAAAGAAAAAAGTCTGCCTCCAGCATTGTATGGGAGGGACTCTGTTGCAATTGGCCTATATAGTCGGAGGATCATCAATCATATGACTTTGGTACCAGAGAAGACATTATTTCACTAGTGCAGAATAATTTTCTTTGTCTTCTTTCTTCTCCCTCATGATATCCTAATCCTCTGGCCTCCTTGTTTCTCAAACATACCAAGCCCTGCCTCAAGGCCTTTGTACTTTCCCCAATATTCTCATGGAATCACTCCCTCACTTTGCTCAGGTCTTGACTCAGAGAGGCTTCCCCTTTCTTACCAGTGACCATTTCTTTCTCCTGCTTTACTTTCCATCTCAGCACTTAACTATTGCCTGACATTATAATGGTTTTTGTCAATTGTTTTGTATCTCTGTCCCATTGGAACATAAGCAGGGACTGTGTGTAATCACTACTATGCCCCCAGTGCCTAAAGAAGCCCCTGGATAGTAGCTACCCAGGATAAAGTTATTGAAGGAATGAATGGATCGAATTCAAGTAAAGGAACTGAAACACTTTTACTACCTTCTTTCTGGCCTGGGTGCCTTGAGTTCTCATCTTCCCCAGTTAGATATGCTTCTTACCCTAATCTGTGGCTGAGCCTTTAGACTCTGGTCAGCTACCAAGAGGAACTTGGCTGTTTTAGAATTTCTCCTTAGTCTCTTGGAGCCTGACCTCACATCTATGGTACTCAGTAGACAGCCTGTGAGAGACTCCTCCTCTTAAGAAACATTTACGAGTACTTGTTCCAGGTCTTGTAGACAATATAACTCAGCTCACTCTTAAGGGGGTCTCAGTTTCGGGACTCCTGGGTGGCTAAGCAGTTGAGCATCTGTCTTCAGCTCAGGGCATGATCCTGGAGTCTAGGGATTGAGTCCCACATCAAGCTCCTGTGGGGAGCCTGCTTCTCCCTCTGCCTATGTCTCTGCTTTTCTCGCTCTCTGTTTCTCATGAATAAATAAATAAAATATATTTTTTTAAAAAGTAGGAGGGTCTCAGTTTAGTGAGAGAGACACCACTGACAATTCATTCTAACAAAGGGTTAAAAGTCATGGAGAAATGCACAGACTGGTTTTGCAAACCACTAGGAAGCACCACTGCAAACCACCCTGGAAAGTCCAGAAAGGCTTCTCTAGAGAGAGGATCATGATCAAGCCCCTTAACTTCTCTGGATTCTTGTTTCCTCATGAAAAATTTGGAGTCGATGAGCAATTATGTTTCCTTCTCATTCAGATCATCCTCTGAGCCCTTGTTCCATGACCTCCCAAAGAGCAATTGATGGTGTTATTAGACCTAAGCCTGGGTGGCTTAGGTATGTTTGACTTTCCTGAGAAATTTGCAAAGGTCAAGGCCCTGAATGATGATGTGGTAAGCAGAGCAGTCAGAAGAAATACCTGCTAGTAAATAACAAACACCACTCCTGGCTTAGTCATGGAATTCTGAGAAGCACCAGCACCCAGTGAACCAATCTGGAGATTGGCAATCACGGATGAGACTAACTTTAACCTAAGGCACGTGGCAGAACTACAAAAGGCAAGCTCTGAATAGCACAAATAATCACCACCTCTATGAACCACAAGACAATGTCCATATACACCACACATTGAAAGGCTAGCCGATCACATATATAGTCCTTTTCCGCTAACCTAGCACATTCAAATTACGATGGTCATGCCCTGACATAACAGAAAGCAATATAATATCTTCCATTTGTCTGTATATGATGGCTTAAATCTCTTCTCATCAATATATTACAGCACACACATAATTTTATTCTTATAACACTTTGACAGTGGTAGAAAAAAATGCCAGCTTGCATGTGAATAAATTAAGTCAAAGTAGGTTATACAGTACTTGTAAACAAATTGTCCTTAGGAAAACAGTATAGGGTTTAATATGAACAAAGAAAACATTTTAAGTGCAAAAGTAGCTTGGAGGGTAAGTTGCTTTTTTTAAATTTTTTTGGTAAGTTGCTTTTTAAGTAGGTCATTCAAATCATTGAAAGTGCTATTTCAACAAATATGGCTGTCATATTTTCAAAGGTTATTTATAATATTTGAACAAAAGCAAGCGATAAAGAGTTAAGGGGGAAAGTTGGTTTCCTTTGTTTTGTTTTAAAACATTCCCAATCAAGAAATTGTTATATTTCAGTATATGCCAACAATTCTAAAATAAACATAAAAGGGGGAAGTCTTATTTCTTATAAATTTTTTTTTAATTCTATTTAGAAATAACTCTATGAACATCACGCTGGTAGGTTCTGTCATTTTTCCTTTTGGCTTTTCCAATGCTGCCGAGAAGACTTTTATTTCAAGTTCTCCCTTTCTTTCCCTTCCCATTTTTAAAACAATACTTAAAAGCGGCAAATTTGTCTAACAAAATCATCAGGCCAATCCTTGTCTTTCATGACATGGTATTTTTAGCCCAGGGTCTACCATGCCTTCTGTATTGCCACTATAGTTCCCCCTGCCACATGCTCATTGTCAACCAGATAAATTATATTGTAATCTCTTGATTCCAGCTATTACATGGACAAAAATAATGATGGCATAATAAGATGGCATAGTAGATAAAGATGGGATGAATAAATAAATATCAATGATGGCAGCTGGGAAATCACAAGACAGTTGTAACATGACAACGTCTCACACAAAATGACTGCTGCAAAAGAATAAAACACCAGCTACCAAATCCAACTCGGAAGAAGTGGATAATCTGTATAGCGCTATCTCCATTTAAGAAATAGATTCAAAAAAAAAAAGAAAAGAAAAGAAATAGATTCCAGGGCAGCCCAGATGGCTCAGTGGTTTAGTGCCGCCTTCAGCCCAGGGCGTGATCCTGGAGACCGGGGATCGAGTCCCACATCAGGCTCCCTGCATGGGGCCTGCTTCTCCCTCTGCCTGTGTCTCTGCCTCTCTCTCTCTGTGTCTCTCATGAATAAATAAATACAATCTTTAAAAAATATAAAGGCGGACATACAGATCAGGGGAATAGACTAGAGAGTCCAGAAAGAGATCTACTGAAGTATAGTCAAATGATTTTGAATGAAACTGCCCAGGTAATTCAATGAAGAAAGGATAGTTTTTCGACAAATGGTGCTGGAACAATTAGACATCCACACACCAAAAAAGTGAACCTTAACCCTTACTTCACACCATACACAAACATTAATTTTAAATGAATAATAGACTTAAATGTAAGAGACAAAACTATAAAACTTCTGACAAAATATAGGAAAAAAGTCTTGTTACCTTGGGTCAGGCAAAGTTTTCTTAGATAGGACACAAACATCATAAACAGTGAGAAAAAAATTGATGCATTGGATTTCATCAAAATGAAAAATTTCTCCTCTTCAAAAGATAATGTGAATATATCTCAATAAAACTGTTTTAAAAAAGATAATGTTAAAAAATTTTTTAAAACCACAGACTTGGAAAATTATCAGAAAATTTTATATCTGATAATAGGTATTCTAGATCCAAGAATACTCCTAAAGAACCTTTACAACTCAATGAGAAAAATATAAAAATCCTACTAAAAAGTGATCAAAATATTTAAACAGACACTTTCATCCCAGAATATGTATAAGTGACAAATTCATTAAGCATTCAAGTTATTCAGTTTAGAATAATTCAATTCAATTAGAGTTAATTCAATTCAATAAGAATTCAATTCAATTCATTAAAAATTCAAGTTATGAATTTAGAGGACTCTAAACTAAAACATGATAAAATACCATTGCACACCCACTAGAATGTCTAAAATTTAAAAGATTGACATTACCAAACATTGGCAGGCATATGAAGCAACTGAAACTCTCAGATTGCTGGTGAGAACAGAAAATGGTAAACCCACTTTAAAACAACTTAGTGGTTTCTTATAAAATCAAACATACACTTGTTATGCTTAACAGCAATACCACCCCCAGGTATTTATGCAAGAGAAATGATTTTGTATGACCACACAAAGGTCTGTACATGAATATTTATAACAATCTTAGTCATAATAGCTAAAGACTGGAAACAGCCCAAATGTTCAGCAATAGATAAATAGATTTAAAAAATCACAGTACAACCAGACCATAGGATAATGCTCAGTAATTTAAAAAATAAAGAAAAAAGCAAACTGCTGACACGTGCAACAATATGAATTAGTCTCAAGAGCAATATGTTAAGTATGAGAAGCCAGGCACAAAAGGCCACATATTCTAGGATTCCATTTACATGACTTTCTGGAAAACAGATCAAATCTTGCCAGGAAATGGGAGTGGGTGAGCAGACCACACGAGAGCATGAGGAGACTTTTGGAGTTGGTAGAAAGATTTTATATCTTGATTAAGGCAGTAATTATGTGACTGTATACAATTGACAAAATGTGTTGAACAATACAATCTAAGGGAGTAAATTTTATTTTATGTAAACTATTCCCCCCAAAAAACATGAGTCTTAAAAAGGTAAAACTGAGGGGTACCTGGTGGCTCAGTCAGTTAAGCGTCCACCTTCGGCTCAGGTCATGATCCCAGGGCTTGGGGATCAAGCCCCTCACCAGGCTCCCTGCTCAGTGGGGAACCTGCTTCTCCCTATCCCCTGCTTGTGCGTGCATGTACTCTCTCTCTCATCAATAAATAAAATCTTAAAAAAGAAAGATATGAAAAATGACAACTTGGAGAGGAACAAAAAAAGGAGGAAACACTAAAAATCTTACATTATGGGATCCCTGGGTGGCGCAGCGGTTTAGCGCCTGCCTTTGACCCAGAGCGCAATCCTGGAGACCCGGGATCGAATCCCACGTCGGGCTCCCGGTGCATGGAGCCTGCTTCTCCCTCTGCCTATGTCTCTGCCTCTCTCTCTCTCTCTCTGTGTGACTATCATAAATAAAAAATAAAAATAAATAAAAAATAAAAATAAATAAAAATCTTACATTATTCAGTCTAAGAAGTCACTGTACCTGGAAGATTCCATCACTGAATAACCTTCCTTCCCTCTAACCCACATTTTGGCACTGGTACAGGGCTCACCCTAGAAAGACAAATAAGAAAGTTAAGGATTTTTTTTTTAAATCTCTACAACTTAAAGGTCTAGACACACACACACACACACACACACACCCATCCCAACCACCACCTTAATTCAGGTGATTCAAGAAAGAGAATAGTTCAGGGTTAGTGAAATTACAGGTGAGAAAAGATAATGACTTACCTTTAGTACAAAAACAGGTTGAAAAATATCACTCTTACTAGGTCTTAAATGCTATCACGGCAAAAAAGAAATAACATGGGACAGGGGTGATAATCATGTTGCAATATATAAATGTATCAAATCAACACGTTTCTACCCTAAACTTAGACATTATATGTCAATTATATCTCAATTTTTAAAAATAAAAATAAACAAATAAAAAACAAAACTAGCACTCTCGCGTTCTCCCATAGAGGCTGAAGTCGTTTACCAATGTTAATCTTAGCCCCTGATAGTTCTGCAAGTGGGCAGAGTGCAGGTAGAGCAAGATTCTGTAGAGACTGAATCGTTTTGACCCAGGGAGAGAAGTGCCTGGAGTTACGTGTTGCAGAGATCACTCTGGTGGTCGTGATAGGGAAGCTGAATTTGATCAGGGCAAACCGATTTCAACTGGTTGTTGAAATCATCCCTCGACATATGATCAAGTCCCTCACTTGGGGCAATTAGAGGTCTCAGCATTAGGGGCAGCAACCCAGTGAGCCTTGGACATTGGCTGAATGTGAGGGGCAGAGAAAGTGGCTTTGGGGATCACATTAAAGTTTCTGACTTGGTGGGGGATATTACACCACCAGAACCTGGGAAGCCAGGCCAAAGGGCACGCTTGGAAAGAGGAAGTGCTCCCATGTGATGCTTGTTCGTGGTGATCTGGGTGTTTGACCTTGACTTTTCCCATTGGTTTTTCCTCCCCTGCCACAGGCAGCATTGGGGGCCCTTCCTTTCTACTCTCACATGATATTAAATAATCCAAAAAAAGAGAGTATCTGTTTCATGTTCATCTTTCCTGCCTCAGTAGAAGCCACTCAAGGGCAAGACCTGTGTCTTCTCCATTTTTGATCAAGTCCAAACTCCTTCTGTCAGCTTACCAGGTGTATATGACCTTGTTCCTATGTCCCGCCTTCTCCACTAAGCCTTCCCTTTCTCACCTGCCAATTCTATGACTGTACATTGCTAGGGCCTTTTCTCACCTTTAATTTCACTGACCTCTTAATCATACTTCAGGTCTCAGCTAAGCCATATTTCCCTTGGGGAACCTTCCAGAACCACCCAAGCCTGGGGACGCCTCCTGAATGTTCCCACAGCATCTCTACTTCTGGGTACATTAACACCCACCACTTCATTATAATTACTTGTGTTCCCCACTAGCCTTAAATTCCATAAACCAAAGACCACATTTTGTCTGAGTAGCAATATCACTAACAGCAGTAATAAAAATACAGGCTAATGTTTATTAGAAGAATGCCTGTTAGATAGAGAGTACCTAAGTGTTTTGATATATTAACTCTTTTAAAAAAAATTAAGAGATTTTATTTTTAACCAATCTCTATACCCAGCATGGGGCTCAAACCCACAAGCCTGAGATCAAGAGTTGCACGCTCCCTGATATCGTAGCTCATTTAGACTTCACAATTGTAGGTAGAGCTTATTACTCAAGGAAGGCCCTGTTATTATCATATTTCACAGATTAGAAAGCTAAAATCCAGAGAGCCAAGTGACTTGCTTGAAGTCAACGTTCTAAGAAGAGTGCTAATAAACAACAGCTATTCAGCATGCTGCCCAGCAAAGAAAAGATGTTCCATAAATGTTTGCAGAATTGATTTGAGGTGAGGAGGTTGTACTTGAGCTGGCAGCTCCTATCTGGCAGGGAAGAGAGGGCAGGGCAGGCAAACTCAGAAACATCGTGTACCCACACCAGGCTAACGTGCAGGGACACGATGGTCAAAACACTCTCCAGCAAAGCTGCTCTCAGGCCTGAAGAAGGGGCTCCTGCCTCTCAGGACAGCTCCAGAAAGATTTCAATTTATTATTCATTTTATTTCTAGGAGCCATACTCTAGACATAACCCTGGAATCCTCCTTACTGATTTATCTCACCCTGAGATGACCTGTGGCCTGGGAACC
The DNA here is from genome assembly GCF_053574225.1 of Canis aureus. Classification (NCBI taxonomy): domain Eukaryota; kingdom Metazoa; phylum Chordata; class Mammalia; order Carnivora; family Canidae; genus Canis; species Canis aureus. The sequence goes on along the minus strand of NC_135623.1, from coordinate 40,401,499 downwards.
CTCCCACCCCCTCACCTCCCAAAATGATTCCACACCCTACCTCACCCCTTCTTCTAGTGGCTCTTTCTTGTGTGCATGGTATATGATTTTCCTGGATAGCTACTGAGGTGAGGACACACCACGGTGAACAACAGGGTGCCCCCGATGAGGCAGTTCACTCTGGGAGTATCTTTTGTGACACCCCCATGCTGCGGTCTTGTGCTTCTGGAAGTTGTAATCTGGTCTAGATTAAAGAAAGTGGCACGTTTCCATTCCCTCCTGAAGGAATAGGACAGAGTGGCAGTGAGAATTGGATCTCCATCCCCAGGGCTTATTTGTCCTACTCTGAATAAATAACTCCTGGATTCCAAACCCCACTCACTTGCTGAGTGACCATTAGCAAGTTGCTTAACTCTCTGGATCTCAGTGTCCTGAAGTAGAGATAATCCTCCCTCATAAGAATGTGGTGAGAGGTAAGTAAGACGGTGCCTATGAAGATTATTTCTTCATAAATTGTAAAGCTTGGGCCAAAAAGTCACAGCACCTGACACATAGTAAGTGCTCAAGGTTTTGTTTTTCTATGAAGGATGATAGTCTCACCTCCTATACCAGGACTTCATTTTATTTTATTTTTTAAATTTTATTTATTTTTTATTTTTGTTGGAGTTCGATCAGGACTTCATTTTAAACCTCATTTTTTTTTGGGACGCCTGGGTGGCTCAGCAGTTTGGTGTCTGCCTTTGGCCTAGGGTGTGATACTGGAGACTTGGGATCCAGTCGGGCTCTCTGCATGAAGCCTGCTTCTGTCTCTCTGCCCGTGTCTCTGCCTCTCTCTCTGTATCTCTCATTAATAAATAAAATCTTTAAAAAAAAAAACAACCCTCATTTATGGCTTAATTTTTAATTCTAGGAGCCCTCCAGAACACCTTGGAGCCTCCTAGGTGTTTAGATACCCATCGCGTCAACTCTGCCCTAAACGTTTTGCACTGCATCACTGTGATGGTTGGATCGTATAGGTCGACTTGACCGGGCAGAGAAACACCCAGATACCTGATAAAACATTCTTCCTTGGTGGGCCTGTGAGAGTGTTTCCCAAAGAGATCAGTGTGGGTAGACCTAGTGAAGAAGATCACCCTCCACCTCTCATGTGGGCGGGCATTGTGGAATCTGTTGAGCGCCCAAACAGAACAAAAAGGCAGAGGAAAGGAGAATTTGCTCTCTGCCTCAGCTGGGACGTCCACCTTCTCCTGGGACTCAGAACCATCTCGTATCCCAACCCCCTTCCTCAGGCCTTTGGACTTGGGACTGAATTACCCCGGTGGCTTTCCTGGTCTCCAGGTTACAGACAGCAGAGTGTGAGGCTTCTCAGCCTCCATACCCATCTGGGCAGACTTACACATCTATCTTCTAGTGCTACTGTTTCTCTGGAGAACCCTAATACACTCATCTTATGTCTTACTGGAATCTTGAGGCAGGAGCATCCTGGATGATTGTTCCATGGAACCTCTTTTATTTTGGAGGGAAGAACTACCATTTGAATGACAGCCTCCTATTGATTTCAGGGGAATAAGCTCACATCCCATGGGAATTTCCACCAACACTTTCCTTTCTTCCTTGGAATGCAACTTTATAATTGGTACTATTGCGTTCTGTCCAGATTCCCTTTGCCCCACTGGCAGGCCTAGCTGCAAGGATTGGACACTCTGGGTTTACAACCGTACCCTTCCCTGCACACTTGCCCTTGACTTACAGGAGCCTCCTTGCCCAGGAATATCTGGGAGGTTATTCTACACTCCCCCAGCCCCTTACTGCAAGCTGGAACAACTTTGTCATACTGTGTCGTGTTTTGTGACTCCACTCCTGACACCAAATACGTGGCTTTTGCCTAACGCCAGCCAATCCTCCAACACCAACTGGGTGTCCCATGATTCAATTCAATCCTAATACTATATCTATACCTGGGGTTAGTTAACATGAGATCCTACAAGTGAAAGAGCTCAGTCCTACAAGATTGCCCCCACTCCAGATGCCAGCTGCAAGTGAGGCCCCCAAGTGACAGGCACTTCTGCCTAACTGACTACAAATTTGGGGGCTCCCATGATGTCCCCCACCGGGGTCCGATAATTTACTAGGACAACTCCCAGAGCTTCAGAAAGTGCTCCACTTACTATTACAGTTTATTGTAGAGGATGCAAATGAACAGCCAGATGGTGAGGTACACAGGGTGAGATCTGAAAGGCTCCCTAGAGCAGGAGCTTCTCAGGTTAAGGGTAGGTAGATGTGTTCACCAGCCCAGAAGCTCCTCAAACCTCATGGTTCAGGGGTTCTGCGGAGGTTTTGTTCCATAGGTATCATTGAGTCAATCGTTGGCCATTGGTGCCTGACCTCCATCTCTTGCCCCTGTGCCCTCCCCATAGGTGGGGGAGCAGGGTGGAAAGTTCTAACCCTCTACGCGTGTGACTGCCTTTTCTGCAGACCAGCTCCCATCCTGAAGCCTGCTAGCCCCATCCCCCGGCCCCCCAGGACTCATCTCATCTGCAAATAAAAACAAAAGATAATCATTTCTAAGGGTTTGAGGAGCTCTGTGCCAGACACATATTCTTTATCATATCAGAGGCAGCAGCAAGCATCCTTCTGAGATCCTGGTGGGATCGGGCTGAGGCTGCACCCACCTCTTTGCCCGGCTTCTCCCCTGCCCGGCCCCATTTCACTCATATCTTCAACAGTTTTGCCCCCAAAACTCTTTGTCAATAAAGCAGTCACACAAAAGCCCTGCACTTAGTGCTGCTTCCGCAGACTCCAATCTAGAGCACACCTGCAGCTTTCAGCTCCTCACAGGTATTCCCATGTCTTTTATGTGAATTTTGACCGGGCCTTCCTTGGGATTAAATCCCGATCTAATTTATCTTTGCCTTCCTGTGCCACTTGTGCCACTCCTCACACATACACGATTGTCGAGAAATTTTGTGTATTTCCTAGTTTGGGCTCATTCACATGGCTGGACAGAACTGTTAAGTTACCGACTTGTTTTCTCTAATTGCCATTCTGCATGCCCACCCGCAAAACCTGGCACACAAGTGGTTTGATTCTCCCCGGGAAGACAGAGGATTCGAGAAAGAGGGGAGAGGATTTCGAGAAACGGCTGGAGAACAGGCCCCTGTGGAAATACCTCCAGGCCAGTTCCGCCCAGTGCCAGACACAGACAAGGCGGCTCCGTGCCTCGAGTATTTTTGTTCTTTCCAACTTCCCTGCCCGATCAAGTTAAATAGTCCCTAAAAGCAAATAAATGTGGCAAAGATAAAACAAATATTTTTTTCCAATTGGATTGGTTCATTCCAATGGGTTCAGAGGAGGGAGAACCAGAATGTTTTGATTAAATCAGATGTTGCCATGAAATGATTTGCTTGTTTATTACCAAGCTGTCTTATGTCTTGTCATTATCTACCAAAATGGGAATTCTTGGTATTATTGAGTGGCTAGCCTTGAAGGGGACACTGACAAGGTTCTTCAACCTAATGTTGTTACAAACATTGTTGTTAGGATGTTACAAAGTGTAAAAAGCACGGAATCAGAGGCCACAGGCAAGTACAACCTGGGCTCTCTGTATCCCGTTGACAAGCCGGTGTGTTTCTGACAACTAAGTTGTCCATGTTCCTTCCTTTTTATATATCTTACGTGCATCTCGCCCAGGCACTACCATGAGGTAACCTCCTGGCAGAGGAGGGGGTAATGCTTGGGTGATTCTCAGGGTGTGGAGACCACAGTTCCTCCTGACCTAAAAGGTCTTCAAGGTCCTGACTTGGGGCCACTGACTTGATGGTGGTGGTTGTTTAGTTATTAATCACCCAGAGTGATGGTGACCCTGTGCGATGGCTAACGGTGGTGATGACAGATAACATTTATTGGATCTGTCAGGCCTTGTTCTAGGACTTTACTGATTAATGCCCCCATCACAACTCTATGAGGGAGGGAACTCTAATATCATTATATGGCACTCGCTTTGGCGGCACCTACATAATATCATCATTTTACACGTGAAAAAACTGGGCCTGATAGATGTTAAGTGATTTGCCTAAGCATAGAGGTTCTTTTTTTTTTTAATTTTTTTTAATTAAAAAATTTTTTAAAAATTTTATTTACTTATGATAGTCACAGAGAGAGAAAGAGAGAGAGGCAGAGACATAGGCAGAGGGAGAAGCAGGCTCCATGCACCAGGAGCCCGAGTGGGATTCGATCCCGGGTCTCCAGGATCACGCCCTGGGCCAAAGGTAGGCGCCAAACCGCTGTGCCACCCAGGGATCCCAAGCATAGAGGTTCTAAGTGACAGAGCCAACCTTGACCTCACACGTTGTGGCTCTAAACCCAAGGGTGAGAGATCACCACATACCATCAAGTAGTGTTAGTCGTACCAGCAACTAATAACATTTGAGTGTTAAACATATGCCAGCCATGATGCTACTAGTTATATGTATCAGCATCAATCTTCATAAAGCCTCGATCAGATAGATATTTATCATCTTCTTTTTACTGAGACACAGAGAGGTTAAGTAACTCGCCTGAGGTCACCAGCCAGTCAGTGAAGGAACAGGCTTCAAGTCCATGTAAGACGCCTTTGGAGGTAACACTCTTAGGCTTTTCTGCTCTTGTTTATGGGTACCATGAGCTTTGGCTTTGTGGAACAGGTGCAGGCTGCTATCAGCAACACTTTGTAAAGTCCTGTCTGTTCTGCTCCCCTGGGAAGACACCGAGAGAGCCACAGAACAAGACCAGAGACCCAGGCTGAGGTACACATCTGTTCTGGTTGTTTGCCAGCCCAGCATTTCCCCCTCATCTTGGTAAGAGCACTCTAGTTTCCTGTTGGGGAATGTATTCGTTTTCTGTTGTTGCTGTAACAAATGACCATTAACTTGGTGGCTTAAAACAACACAAATTTATTATCTTGCCATTCGGGAGGTCAGCTGTCCAAAATAGATCTCACCAAACTAAAGTCAAGGTGTCAGTAGGGCTGAATTTCTCTGGGAAGCCCTCAAGGACAATCTGTCCCTTTGCCTTTTCCAGTTTCTAGAGATGCCTGCATTCCTAGGCCTCTGGTTGTGCTCCTCCATCTTCAAAGCCAGCAACATCAGGTCGCATCCTTTTTGTGCTACCACCTGTCTGGTTGCCCCTCTTCTGCCTCCTTCTTCCACTTACGACCCTGTTGATTGTATTGGGTTTACCTGCGTAATCTCCCTAGTTTAAGGAGCTGACTGGTTACCTTAATTCCTCCGTGCCACGTAACCTAGTCTTGGTTTCTCAGGGTTAAGGGATCGACCCCCTCTGGGGTGGTACCTCCCGCAGGAAACCTCCTCTTTTCACTCTTGGATCACATATCTTGAATTAGTCCAACCCAACAACCCTGACTCAAAGGATGGGTTTGGGACTTTACCGGGATTCTTGGAAAAGAGGGGGCCTCCTTACCACCCCCCTCAAATTGTGGATCATAGCTCATCTGCTGCAAAGGTGGCTCAGCAGTGGGGCCTCTGCCCTTTCTGTACTGGCTGTTAGGTATTGACAATCCTCCCTGCTGCTGGGGCTCACGAGCCAGTAGCTGCTGTGCCCACCTTCACCAAAACCTGGGACGAGTGTTACTAAAATAATGAGGCCTCTTCCTCTTGCAGCATCTTCAGGAAGCTACTATATGGTACTTAACGTCTAAAAAACAAAGAGAACTAGCATAAGGTCCCTTTAATGCTATCCAGCTTAGCACCATTTAGTACTTTGTTTAGTACTTGCTGGCTTGATTTGAGCATCAGGATTGAACACCAGTGTTCAGCATTTGGACTCCTCTTTAGCCTCTTTGTCATTCTCAGCATCCTGAAAGTTTTTTAAAATGCAGTAAAATATCTGTTTGCTAGGATCCACTTGGAGGACATGTTACTAGTTGGGCTTCTGCTGTGTGGACACCATGTAACAAATGACTCCAAATTCTCTGTGGCATATCAGACGAATTTCTTTTTCTTCCTACCAGGTCCATAGGGCTGCTGGGATAGCTCTGCTTTGGGCTGCAGATTGGGATCAGGTCCACTCCACATTTCTTTCATTTTCCTTGGACCAGAAGGTACCCAGGACAGTTCTTCCCATGGTGGAGGACAGGACAACAGGGGCCAAGCCAAACTACAGGAACACATTTAAAGTCTCTGCTTATCTCATGTCCACTAATATATTCCACTGGCCAAAACAAGTCATATGCCAAGTCCACCATCAGTGCATGGGTAAATATACTCTGCTCTCTCCAGTAAGGGGTGGGGGGGCACTATTGAGCAACATGGCAAAGACTGGATCCTATCACTGACACCTTCCATTTTGATATTTCCCTCTTCTTTTGTGAAAAAAGAGAAAACTGCAGGAAGTGGTTATTTCAAGGATTTCCGCAAAAATTTTCTGAAAGCTATTTCCAGAAGTTCTCAGGATTACTAAGATTTCATTTCATCTCCTGCCTGTAGGTCTGACTTCATGGACCTCATGCAGGAGCACAGGGCCCCACATTCAGAAGGACCCCATACTTGGTTTAATGCCCTGCTGTCACTGTCTCCAAGTTTTTAATACTTTTTGAACAAGGAGCTCTAAATTTTCATTTTGCACTGGTCCCCACAAATTATGTATCCAGTCCTGTCTATTCATGCTAAATGTACGGGCCCAGAAAGTGAGGATTCATACTCAGACTGCCGATCCTTAGACCTAGAGATGCCAAAATGATCCCAAATCCAATTCTAATAACCATGTTCCTTCATTCATTCAACGATGTTTACTGGGTGCTGTCATAGTTCTAGATTTGGAAGATAAAACCCTAAACTAAACCAGCTCTGCCCTCATTTGTTTACACTGTGCCATACTTCCTGTTATCTGCCCACTGGACAGATGACTTTCATGTGCGGCTATTAAGGGAAAATCTGATGCAGACACATGTAACAGAGTGTGCCATAGATAACGTGGGGTGGGGGTCACACCCAAATCCCCACAGTCAGCAGAAGCTCCATGCGACCCAATCTCTCCCTTCCAAGGAAACAAATCAGAATGCAAGAGTAAGAGTGATAATATCAGAGAGCTCATCTTAAACCCACTCTGGATTGTAAAGATAACAAATCTTTCACAACGTGGCTGCTTTAGATATTGTTCTAGTCCCTAAGTGGCAAAAAGACAGATTCATTTTATAAAGGTTTTCAACCATAAAGACTGAAGTCAAAGAGCAAACCAAGTTTCTGGTTAACATTTCCCAGGGGCTCTGCAAATATCGTGAGAAATGCCACTTTGTGACAGCTTCAGCCAAACACCAGCCCCATCCTTCAAGCAAGCTGCTTACTCTGGTGTTGCTCAGAGGAGTGGAAAGATGTCAGATTGCTGATCTGCTTGAACGATCAGAACAGGTGTATTTCATGCTCAAGCATCAGGGATCCTGCCCCAGAAAAGAATCATTCTCTCATTGGCTTGCTTTACAAAAATTCATGCCCTTGGGCCCAAAACTCCTACTCCCCCTCACCCTAAACTAGACTCTGCTTCCAAGCAAGCCCAGCTGGAGCGAGCATGTTAACCACACGCACATAGGCCTCCCTGAGACAGATGGCCAGTAGCTCTGTCAGACTGTGTTCTCCCGGGCTCCTGAGACCAACGTTCTCAAACGTTAAACTGCACCAGGATCGCCCAGGGGGCTTGTTAAACACAGACTTTGGGGCTCCACCCTAGAGTTTTTGATTCAGTAGGTCTTGCATGGGTCCTCAGATTTTGCTTTTCTTTTTTTTTTTTTTTTTAAGATTTTATTTTATTTATTTATTAATGGCAGACAGAGAGAGAGGCAGAGACACAGGCAGAGGGAGAAGCAGACTCCATGTAGGGAGCCCGACATGGGACTCGATCCCAGTTCTCTAGGATCACACCGAAAGCCAAAGGCGACACTAAACCACTGAGCCACCGGGGCTGCCCAGATTTTGCTTTTCTAGAAAGTTCCCAGATGCCTGATGCTGCTGGTCTAGGTACCCGCCTTTAAGAAGTACTGATTTTAGGGCCTTGCCTCTGGTCCTCTGTCTGTGCAACACTGTCCTTGGAGCTGAGTATGTTCCCAAACAGACCCTAATTAATTCTCTGGCTTCTGACCAGTCCTGCTTTGACTTTCCTCAATTCCAATCCATTCCTCAATTCCATTTGCTAGTCCCTGTGCCCCACATTCCACTGAAAGTGTTCTTGCTAACATTATAAATGATACACCTGCTACCAAATTTCAGAGACAGGGGACATCACACTTGGGTGTTGCACCAGCTGCGTCACAACACAGCATGTCCAAATTGAACTCAGTGTCTTCCCCACAATGTTCGACTGGTGTCTAAGCCTGCTCAGCTGCACATGATAACACACCATTGAGCTTCTTTGCAGCAGCTGCCCCTCCCAATTAGCACAGTGCAGGTGTGATTTCCAAGCCCAAACCTCCTGACACCCTGATTTGGGACTTCTGGCCTCCAGAACCAGGAGAAAATAAATTTCTGTTGTTATATTTTTTTTTATTTTATTATTTATTCATGAGAGAGAGAAAGAGAGAGAGAGGCAGAGACACAGGCAGAGGGAGAGGCAAGCTCCATGCAGGGAGTCCGATGTGGGATTTGATCCCGGGACTCGATCCCAGGACTCCAGGATCATGCCGTGGGCAGAAGGCAGGCACTAAACCACTGAGCCACCCAGGGATCCCCAATTTCTGTTGTTTTAAGCACTCCCCACCCCCACACCACCACAGCTGGTGGTAATTTGTTATAGCAGCCATTGGAAACTAATACATCCTGCTTCCATTCTAACAGGGGCGATGGTGATGGAGGGGCTACCCCACTTTGGAGATTTGACCTAAGACATAGAAAGGAGGAAATTTCTAAGCTTTCTCAGGGTGGGTGTGGTGCTTGAAAAATAATCTAGGCACCAGCCTATCCAAAATGAAGACAGTCACCATTTTGGCACAGATACTTATCCACTAACATAGGACTATCTATCTCTTACACCAGTCCTATTTAGTACCCTGAAGTACTAGGGCATTCTGTAACTGGTTGGAGACAGGCTTTCTTTGTAGAATAAATCATGAAAAAAATTCTACTTTCATTGACCATCTCCTCTCCCAGAATGTTTAAAATTAATTTTCTTTGTAATTTCTGATAGTAAGTACTGATAGCAAATTTCCTTACCAGCTTTTGTAATCCCAGAGCCGTCACAGAACTTCCATTGCTGTAGGCAATTGTTCTTTTACACGGCTGTGATGACGTCAGCCACTACGAGGGGGGAAAAGAAACAACAGGAAATTCAGTTGTTAACTGATAGATGAAGGAGGAACTGGTTTTTAAGTTCTTAACTAAGCAGCATTCTCAGTTACTTGGCTTTATTTATTCAGACTATTTATTTATATTAAATCACTTGAAGTATAAGTCCCGAGTCAGAAAATCAGGGCATATACGCAGAACCCACCACTTTGGGGCCCTAGGTCATACTGCCTCATGACAGGCATGGCAGAGGGAGTAAGAAAGATCCAGGCACAGGGCATTGAGATCATTTTGAAAGAAAGAAAGAAAGAAAGAAAGAAAGAAAGAAAGAAAGAAAGAAAGAAAGGAAGGAAGGAAGGAAGGAAGGAAGGAAGGAAGGAAGGAAGGAAGAAAAGAAAGAAAGAAAGAAAGAAAGAAAGAAAGAAAGAAAGAAAGAAAGAAAGAAAGAAAGAAAGAAAGAAAAGAAAGAAAGAAAGAGAGAGGAAGGAAGGAGAAAGAAAGAAAGAAAGAAAGAAAGAAAGAAAGAAAGAAAGAAAGAAAGAAAGAAAGAAAAGGAAGAAAAAAGAAGAGAAAAGAAACACAGATGGCTAATGAACAGTTGAATGAGGCAACCTCACTAGTTATATAAGTCAGGGTTCTCCGGGGGGGGGGGGGGGGGGAAATAGGGTATGTGTATATTTAGAAAATAGAACTTTATTTTAAGGAATTGGCTCATGCCATTGTGGAGACAGGCAAGTCCAAAACATGCAGGGCAGGACAGCAGGCTGGAGACCCAGGAAGTTGACTGAAGTCTTTTCTCTGAAGGCTGTCAACTGACAGCCTTCAATCAGTTGACAGATTGGATAAGGCCCGCCCACATCATGGAGGGTAGTCAGCTTTACTCAATATCCACTGGTTTAAATGTTGATCTCCTCTAAAATATGCATTCACAGCAGCACCTAGACTGGTGTTTGACAAAAAGCGGCACCATAGCCTAGCCAGATTTTTAAAAAAGATTTTATCTATTTATTTGACAGAGAGAGAAAGAGGGAACACAAGCAGGGGGAGTGGCAGGCAGAGGGAGAGGAAAGAAGTAGACTCCACACGGAGCAGAGAGCCTGACTCAAGGTCCTGGGATTAGGACCTGAGCTGAAGGCAGACACCTAACTGACTGAGCCACCAAGGTCCCCCAACCTAGCCAAACTGACACATAAAATTAACCATTGCATTAATAACAAAGAAGCAAATATAATTGACAATAAGCTATTTTTCACCCAGTAGGTATCCAGAGATTGGAAAGAACTGCATCTTTTGTTGAGAGAGAATGGGATACCTGTACACCAGTGCTGGAGGCAGAGACACCAAAACTTCTCCGGTGGGTAGTTTGGTAGTATTGAAATGTTAACCATGCATACCCTTTGACCCCACAATTCCACTTCTAGGAGCTTACGCTGAGAGAATATTCAAACAAGTACAAAGAGGTAGGTACACGTAGATGGGCCAGAAATGTTACATATAATGATAAAGACAACAACAACTGGAAGCAGCTTCAATGTCCACAGATGGTGAGCAGATTAAGTAAATTATAGAATAAACCTTAGACTTTGGAAACAGTGAGGATAGTCTATATTCCAAACATGAAGTGATCTTATAGTATGATGTTGTGTAAAAAAGCAGGTTTCAGAACATCACATAGTCTGATTTTATTTATGTGCAATGGAGTAAGTAAATTGATATATTTCCTAGAAAAAGACATTTACCAAAATCTTAAATGTGCTTATCTCTGGATGGTGGGATTTCAGGTTATTTTTGTAACTCTTGGGGGCTTATTATGTGCCAGGCATCTTTTTTAAGTATTTTACATGGATTAATTCATTTAATAATCTGTATTATTTGCATTTGTTAAAAAAACACAAAATCATGTATCATTTTTTTCCCCAAAAACTACAAAGCAGATTTTTAAAATATCCCTTCCATCCTCCTACATGAGAGGGAGCCCTTGTTTCTTAAGACCCCACAACCTTGGAACCACTGAGTCTGAAACTGCTCTATGTAGATCTCACCAAATGTTACTATTGGGAATCTCCCCATTTTGAAAAAAAAAAAAAAATTGACATTCTCTCATTGTATTGGACTGGGGTTTTTTTTCTAAGATATTTGTTTGAGAGAGAGAGAGAGCACAGAGGGAGAAGCAGACTCTCCGATGAGCAGGGAAACCAATGTGGGACTCATCCCAGGACCCCAGGATCATGACCCGAGCCAACAGCAGACACTTAACCGACTGAGCCCCCCAGGCGTCCCATTGTTGGACTGTTTCGTTGGTTTGTTTTCATGGTCCCTCTCTTGTTTATTATGGACTGAGTGAGTGAGTAGTGTGTTCCTTTTTAACCCTCCTTTTTACTTCTAACCCTCTCCCATAGGCAGCCCTTCTAAGGTACCTAATTTGCATCCTTTTGTTTCTGTGTGTGCTTAAAAAATATGCATTGTTTAATAAGCTTATATTTTTAATTTACCCAAATGCCTAAATGGCCTGATTTTATTTCCTATGCATGGGCTCTCTCTACATCCCCTCACATACTCCCACCCACCCAACACCAATCCTCAGTGCTCTCACTGCTTCTGCTATTGGTGCCTGTGGGATTCCTGGAGCTGCAAGCATGTCCTTCATCAACCCTCCATCAACCACTCATCCCTAACCCTGTGGCTGGCCCGAGCACTTAAGGTTCAGCCAAAAATCGGCCTTGTGTTTTGTGTTGTGTTGTGTTTTCATATGCACAGCCTTCTCTACTGAGAAACAGTACAGGTTTCCTGTTTGCCAGCCTGGAGGGAACTCCAGTGCCCAGGCAAGAGCATTCGAGGCATCTGGACAAGGCACACTGTCTCCCAGCAATATTACCTCTAAGTTACCCACCCCACCCTCCTAAGTCACTTTCTCTTCTCCACTGGGGGGTTGAAACAGCCTTGCTTTCCAGTTTGTGTGAATGCTTAGATCTGGAGGCCTGATCATCAGCCCCAAGACTCCTTTATGTACCTTCCAGAAGACCTAACCTGTCCTGTGTCATCTCCCGACCTGAAAGCTCGTTATTGCAAAAGGAATAAGAATATATGTGATGAGTCCCCAACTGGAACTTTCTATCATTTTTGCCTTCTACTCATACCTTTGTCTGCCTTTAACTTTGGTCTGATTTCATCTGCAGAAAAATGCTAGGAGTGGGGCATGGTCAGGGGAGAATTTATCTCAAAGTTAGTGAAGCTTGAGTTTCAAGGCCTGCTAACTTGTCAAGGTCCTAGAAGGAGTCCTAAGAATGTGTTCACCAGGGCATGTGTTTTTCTGAAATTTGCAGAATTAAGTATTTTATCAACAGTTAATACCTCTGTCTTTGCTCTCTGATTTTCCTTTCTGCACAATCTCCCTTTGGTCAGAGAGCTCTGAAGGGGGGCCTTGGATGTTATGGGATCTAGCTAACGGAAGAGTTGGCTTGGGGATACACATTGTAGGGTTTGGTGGATGTATTTAAATGTTTCTTAAGTACTGTTGTGTCTCCTTGTTACAGTATTTTTATCCTAAAGTTGTATTATTTTCTTAAAGAGGGTTTCTAAAATGATCATGCTTTCTCCTACTTCCCAGAGCTGAGTCTTCCCACACAGTGAAGCACATGTAAGCTACTTCAGAACTCACATACCCCTCGGGGTGACTTTGGATGTCGATGATGGTTCTGTCCTGATCTTAGTTTTGAAACATTCCTGTTGTAGGTGAACCCCTAATTTCCACTTAACAAGTGCAGCCCTTGGCTTAGAGTATGGTTTCCAACTCATGTATCTTTGTTGGTTTTCTTTCTGGAGTCTCTCTCCATCATCGCCCACTACCTACCACAACACATTTTTTTATATCTGCTTCAGTTGAATCTCCTATTTAAGTACCACAAGCTGGAGTGCAGAATGGCAATGAGCCAGTTTTTAAAAATGAGCTTAAATGTATAAGGCAAACACTTTCAAGAATGCTCACAGCTGCCAGCTTTAACCTTAGAGGGCAAGTGTAAGAAACAGGCTTGTGCGGCAGGTGCTCGGTCTGGGTCTTGGGAATCGAGACTGTTTAATGAGGTAAAAATATCTCTAACTCTTCACCTAATAAAACAGTAAAAGGATGAGATTCTTTTAAATTAGAAAAGTTCCTCAAACTAACCTCTCAGCAAAATTTTTAGCACATGGAAAGAGTGCTCAAGAGCTATTAAGTTAACAGAATCTCACTTTAGAGGAAAGCACCTCCAGTATTGCAAATGGACTCCATTTCCACCTAAAATGTCTTGGAAGAAAGCCTTTTCCATTGGCCTATATTCAAGATCAAGTTTTTGGTTGGTCTTTTCTTCTCTTTCTTTCCTTTTTTTTAGGGGGGAGAACTGTTTTTATCTTCTCTCCCCCACTGAAATCCCTTTCCAGACATGTTAGCCCTACCTATAGTTCTTAAAAATGTTAACCTTCATTTTTCTGGCAGTAATCCATTCATGTATTGATTGAACAAATATTTACTGAGTGCCTACAATATTTCAGGCCCTATTCTAGGTACTTCTTTCACTAAGAGAATTTTCCCATGTTATTAAATCTCTTTGCAAACATGATTTAATATCATAATATTTTATAACAAGCAGGCTCCAGAGTTTATTTGGCCACTCTCTTTTTGTTAAACATTTAGATCATCTCCAATTTCTCCTTATTATAAGTAATGCAGCAATGATCTTCCTTGTAATAGATACTTGTCCATATCTATGATTAATTCCACAGGAAAATATCTACAAGTGGAGTTACTCAATCGAAGGGTGTGAACACTTAAGTTTCTTGATAAATACTTCTGGTAGACTTTCCAAAGCATATTATCACTTTTGACTTCCCCAAATCCTTTTCAACTGAAGAATCACCCATTGCTATCTGAAAACAGGAGAGCATATTCTATTCCTTCTATAGAGGTTTGCTGATTCCTAAAATAATTTTATTCCTGGATGACAATAAAAATAATCAGGTTATTAAACACCTCCCGTCCTTTCTGGACCACACTCATCTTTTAAGGGTCTCATTTCTGCATTCTTTTTTGCAAAGGAAAAACACTTAAAAAGGGAAAGTATCCATATACTCATATGTTCATTATTATTCCTCCAGGCAGATAAGAGGTCAGCCTGGGGAGAAAATCATCTATGAGAAATACAGAATCGTGCAAAGGTATGCAAGATTATAGTAATCATCTTCATTACTGTTCCTTTTGGGGCTTTTGGGGAGCAACAATGTGTAGCCAAATACATTCTCCAATAGCTTTGCTCACAATAACAGCACAGTGGGTAAATGAGCCTCCCTAGCTCATCAGCATCTCTGCTCTGGCAAGTTAAATGATAAGAATACCTCGCAGGGGTTATTTTCAACATAGAAGTAAATTTCATTGCTTAGCAGTTTGTCCTCTAATAGTTTCTGGAATAACTTTATTCCGTCTCAAGAACAATTTCTGCTTTCTAAGAAAACCAGTACCATCTTGAGAATTTTCCCAGTACATGGTGCTTAAGAAGAAAAACTTGGGGAGACAAACAAAACCAGGAGCAAGTCTCCTTTGGTCTAGTTCAAGGTGGAATATTTGCTAACTGTGTGGCCTTGTGTTTTATTTGTATCAGAAGCTCCTGTGAGCAGTCTGCTTAGGACAAGAGCTATTAAGATGGAAATTCAAGCTTTTCTCTTTCCTGAAAGCCAGGCAGCCTAAAAGTCATTGACTGCCTGGGTTTTTCCCACCTCTGATTGAGTCCAGGCTGTAGAAAAATCTCTGACAAAGGCAGACTTTTCTTCTCTGACTGACCAAAAGGGGTTTTACCAAAGTGGAGAACAGAACCTGTGGTGGGTGAAGAATGACCATCATTCTTTCACCCATCAGTGAGGTACTGAATGTTTAGTACATGCTAGAAACTAGGCTGGGGGGGCACTGTGTGAGTAAAATGGGCAGATAACCTGCCCTCACAGAGCTTGCTCCTGAACAAAGAGAAATAGTAAACAAATGATCGTGCCCATGCATATAGAGTGCCAGCACATCGAGAACACAAACCATGAATGCTATGATAAGAAATGACCTTAATGGGGAAGGTAGGCAGTTGTGGGAAGAAAGTGTGTTTCTGGCAGAGGGAAGAACATGGACAGAGGGACTGAAGCTCGGAGAGTGAGAAGAAGGGGGAGCGTGCGGACTCCAGAGGTGTGATAAGGGCCGTGCAGGGAGTTCGGTCTACATCCTAACTGGGGTCTTTAGATTGTTGAAGCCCAGGGACGTCTGGGTGGCTCAGTGGTTGAGCGTCTGCCTTTGGCTCAGGTTGCGATCCCGGGGTCCTGAGATTGAGTCTTGCATCAGGTTCCCCATCAGCAGTCTGTGTCTCCCTCTGCCCATGTCTCTGCCTCTCTTTGTGTCTCTCATGAATAAATAAATAAAATCTTTAAAAAAAAAAAAAGAAGATTGTTGAATCCCATATTACTCGACAATTCCACTCTTAGTTATTTACCCAGGAGAAATGACAACTTATGTCCTCAAAAGCACTGGATAGTCATAGCAGCCTTAAAATAGCCTGAAACTGGAAACAATCCAAATGTCTATCAACAAAAGAATGGATAAAGAAATTGGGGCAATAGTCATACTTACTGTAAAGGCATGAACACAACAACATGGAACACTCTCAAAATACTTACATTAATTAACAATAGTCAGATACAAAACAGTCCACTTTGTGATTATATTTGTAGCAAATTCAAAACCAGGCAAAACAAATCCATGGTGATAAAAATCAGAAAGCGGTTGCCTCTGGGCATGGAGGTCAGGCAGGGGCCAATGACAGGGAAAAGAGAGTAAGGGAAGTTTCTGAGGTAAAAAGAAATGAAAAAGAAATGCTTTATATGTTGTTTGGGGTGGTGACTTCACAGGCATATCCAATTACCAAAACTCCTCAAACTGTACTGAACATCTGTGCATTGTGTTATTTGTATAATATATATATCAAAGTTAGGTTTTTTTTTTTTTTTTTTTTTTAAGTACAATACAAGGGCACCCGGGTGGCTCAGTGGTTGAGCGTCTCCCTTTGGCTGGGGTCATGATCCCGGGGTCCTGGGATTGAGTCCTGCATCAGGCTCCCTGCAGGGAGTCGGCTTCTCCCTCTGTCTGTCTCTGCCTCTCTCTCTGGGTCTCTCATGAATAAATAAATAAGATACTTTTTTAAAAAAAGTACAATACATATAATAAAATGTTTTAAGCTCAAGAATGACATGAGATTTGTAATGTGATAAGAACCCCCTGGCCGTGGTCTGGAGATGGATAAGAAAGGGCCAGAATACTCTTGAACATCAATGCATCAGCCTTTAAATAGGAGAATTCAGAACTCCTCTTGCTGATATCCCCCAGGAATTGTGCAAAGCAGCTGTCAATAAATGGCAAAGGGAATTCAGCTGGAGAAAAAAAGCTGGAAAACTGAGCTAAGAGAACTAAGGAAACCACAGACAAAGGAAATAGGTTGAACCAGATCTCTATTACATAGGATCTTTCAGGACAGGATTAAAGTAATTGTGTTTGTTTAAATATTTCAAATCTGTCAAATGCTTTCTTAGGTTCTCTTCCCTACATCTACAATTTTTCCTCTGAGATTAAGAAATCTAGCAGGCTGGAACTGGTTGATGCAATAGGAAGGCAAAAATAATCTTTTTTCCATAGTTAGAAGGAATTGAAATGAGATGAGTATCAGGTTATGTCTCCAGAAGAACATGGGCAATATTACAGCAATGGGAGAGGGCCTGGGGGCAGAAGGACTGGGTTGTAGAATCATGTGTAGAATCCTAAGGCTCCGATACAAAGTCAGAGAGGCATCTGCTTGATGAAGGTTTAAGAGAACCACAGAGTCTAAGTGTTTCAGAGTTGGAAAGGATTCTCAGAAAGCATATCAGCCTACACATTTCACAGATGAAGTGCAGAGCCAAAGGGACAAAATTACCCAGGAATGTTCATAACTAACATTTGATTAGCAGTTCACCAAGCATCTCCACATTTACTGCCTCATTAAATCCTCATAAAGTGCTGGCAAATAGCAGTTATTATTTTTTTCTTTCAGAAGGAAAGTTGGGGCTCAGAGAGTGGTGCAGAGAAAGCTAGTTCTCATCAATACTTTAGTGTCTCCTCTTCTAGGACATGCCACCTCAGTTCTCAGCTCTCTTGCAGTTGATACAGTGAGCCAGCAAAGAACTGAGCTCTGGCCAATGGAGTGTGGCAAAAGCCTCCTACCCCTACCCCGTCCCCCTACTCCCATCTCCCACCCGCACACTTTTCAGATTGACTAAAACCTGGCAAACAATTCTCTCTTCCTCACATTCACTCTTCTCCTTTGCCTACCATCTGATGCATGGGATCCCGTAGAGGATCCGAGGCCCCCAAGGATGATGAAGCCACCACTTGGCAGGAGCCTGGGCTCCCTGAATGACTGTGGAGCAGAGATGTTTTTTCCCATTCATTGACACAAATTAGACTGTAATGGGAGCAAGATATAAACTTTTATTGTGTCCAGGCACTGATGTTTTGTGGTGGTTGTACTGGTTAGACCAACTAATATAGAAAGGTTAAGGGAAGGGGCACCTGAGTGGCTCAGTGGTTGAGCATCTGCCTTTGGCTCTGGTTGTGATCCTGAGGTCCTGGGATCGAGTTGCATTGGGATCCCTGCAGGGAGCCTGCTTCTCCCTCTGCCTGTGTCTCTGCCTCTCTCCCTGTGTTTCTCATGAATAAATAAATAAAATCTTGGGCAGCCTGGGTGGCTCAGTGGTTTAGCACTGCCTTCAGCCCAGAGCATGATCCTGGAGTCACAGGATGGAGTCCCACATCAGGCTCCCTGCATTTAGCCTGCTTCTCCCTCTTCCTGCATCTCTGCCTCTCTGTATCTCATGAATAAATAAATAAAATCTTTAAAAAGAAAAAAAAAAGAACATAGCACTATTTTAAAAATAATAATAATAAATAAATAAAATCTTTTAAAAAATTTAAAAAAAGAAAGGTTAAGGGAATCATGCTAAATCTAGATATTAATTTAACAAAAACCTACTGAGCACTTATTATACACACTGGCACAATTATATATACATTATGGCACAGGATGGCATTAGGTGTACATCAATGAATTAAGACAGATCTGGGTCATGCCCTCATGGGGCTTGATCTAATAGCTCACACGGTATGGACAGGACTAGGATGCAAATGAAAATCTGCTAACTCTAAATTTCTTTTATTTTCTCCTCCACATCCTTCTTCCCAGATAATATGAATCAAAATGTATGACATTCCTCAAGATTACTTTGAAAAGTAGAAGATTCATCCCACTATATGAATTATAGGATGGAGAAAAAGAGGCAGAGGTTCTTTGTTAAACTTCTATGTCCTTCAAGACCTGAAGAGGCTCAACCATGATAAAATTCCCCTGTACTCTAAGAGAACCTGGGTGGCTCAGTCAGTTAAGCATCTGACTTCAGCCCAGGTCATGATCTCAGTGGTAGTGGTGGTGGCATCATTGTCGTCGTTATCATCATCATCATCATCATCATCATCATCATCATCATCATCATCGGCCCAGTGCTCAGCCGGGAGTCTGCCCCTCCCTCGCCCCCTCCCCCTCCCCTTGCTCATGCTCATTCTCTCTCAAATAAATAAATGAAACCTTTAAAAAAAAAAATTCCTCTGTACTGTAGAGCTTTAGTCAGTAAAAGAGACTGGAAAGCTATTGCCTTCATATATTTAAATTTTCAGTTATTTATTTATTCATGAGAGACACACAGAGAGAGGCAGAGACACAGGCAGAGGGAGAAGCAGGCTCCCCACAGGGAGCCCAGTGTAAGACCCATCTCAGGACCTAGGATCAGGCCCTAAGCTAAAGGCAGACCTCAACTGCTGAGCCACCCAGGCATCCTCAATTTTCAGTTATTTAAGGATTAACTTAAACCATGTATTTCAATTCACATTGTTGAAAATGGCTTGAGTCCATTTATTACTAAGTAGTAGGTGATTTTAACTCCCCCAGATCTAAAATCCTATGAGTCTGACTCTTTTTTTTTTAGTTTTTTATTTAAATTCAATTTAATTAACCCATAGCGTGTTATTAGTTTCAGAGGTAGCATTTAGTGATTCATCAGTTGCATACAACACCCAGTACTTATTACTTCAAGTGCCCTCCTTAATGCCCATCACCCAGTTACCCCATTCCTCCACTCCCTCCCCTCCAGCAACCCTGTTTGTTTCCTAGAGTTGAGTCTTTTATGGTTTGCCTCCCTCTCCGTTTTCTTTTTTTCATTTTTATTTTTATTTATTTATGATAGTCACACACAGAGAGAGAGAGAGGCAGAGACACAGGCAGAGGGAGAAGCAGGCTCCATGCACTGGGAGCCCGACATGGGATTCGATCCCGGGTCTCCAGGATCACGCCCTGGGCCAAAGGCAAGCGCTAAACTGCTGCGCCACCCAGGGATCCCCTCCCTCTCTGTTTTCATCTTATTTTACTTTTCCTTCCCTTCCCTTATGTTAATCTGTTTTGTTTCTTAAATTCCACATACGAGTGAAGTCATATGGTATTTGTCTTTCTCTGACTTATTTCGCTGAGCATAATACCTCCAGTTTCATCCGTGGAGCCTATGACTCTTTCTGATAACTGTGGCTTTCTGGTGCCTCATGATCACTACTCAGGACCATTCTCATTATAATGCATTGTTATGGGACTGGGCTATATCTCTTAAACTCAGGATATCCCAAGCAATTGGTTGGATTTTTTAGAATACTCAGAGCCTAGTTTCTTATGCTTTACTCTCTTTTCTAGATGATTAATTTTGGCAAGTATACAAGACAAGCTGAAATGACCAATGGACACATAGTTTTCATTTGCCTCTCAGATATTGCTCTAAAAAAAACTCAGACATATATGTACTTATCTAATTTTTCCTCTTGCATTCAAGTGAATTTTACATGATCATTATTACATCGGTTAAGATTCTTCTGCTTATAAGTAACAGAAAGATTCATTCATATGGGCTTGAGCAAAAAGTTAATTTTTGATTCAAGTAATGAGGCCTGGGTTTCTCTTTCTCCATTTTTTGGCTCCATGTCTTTTAGGTTGACTCCATTCTCAGACAGACAATCCGTTCATGTTCATGAGATGGCTGCAGAAATGCCAGTCTCATAGACACTTAAGTTCATATCCAGGAGAGAGGAAAAATATATTTGCTGGTGGCATTCATAGAAATCTTGAAATATCCTCATACTGTACTGCTTTAGGTCATGTACCTACCTCAGGAACACATGTGCAGGTTGCCTTGGGCCTGGGTCATGGCTCCACTCTTGCTACAAGGATCAGAATGCATTGAGACCTCTCAGACCCAGAGTAGGGAAAAGGTAAATCCCCACAAGAAAACTAGAGGCTAATTCTGTTAAGGAGGGGTAGGCAAAGAAAAACTATGGAATGAAATGACTAACACAGCATTGGATACAATGAATGATTATAAACATCGAACCAAAATCAGATTCTTTTTAAAGAACAAAGTCATTAACTAACTTGGGTAGCTGTCCTTGAACTCAGCAAATGTCTGGATAAACACAAGGATTAAGGTTTCTACCCAGCCTTAAGGACTAGAAAAGCTGAAAGAGTAAACAGTAAAACCCTGTAGAAATGACTCTTTGTTACAGAAAGTGTAAGCTTGAGGAAGTGCTTGGTAGATTGTTTGTAACTAAAGGGAAGAATGATAAGAAAGTATACATACTTTCTTTTTCAAATCACTTATTTCTTGTTGCTTTAGAAATGCAAGATTAAATAAAGTAATAAGATAATATACATTCAGTACAATAATGTGATGGGGAAAATAATGAATGGAAATACAATTTAAAGTAAGGTTGTTAATAAGAAAAAGATCCTTGGGAGACTACCTGGGTTAGATGTTCTAATATTAGGCATAAATAGGGGGAAAATCATTTTGAACAACTGTCATTTTTATTAGGAAAAACGCAATAGCCCCTCATGGTCACTTTATTTCCTACCATTTGGGTTTGATGTTTGAGATGCTCATCAAAATGAAGTTAACTTTATTTTAGAGGATTTAAAGGATAAAGGATTTATAGGCCTAAATGTGAGACCCAAAACCATAAAACTCCCAGAAAATATAGGCAATAATTTCTTTGACATCGGCCATAGAAACATTTTTCTAGATTTGTCTCCTCAGCAAGGGAAACAAAAGCAAAAATACATTATTGGGACTACATCAAAACAACAGGCTTTTGCAGAGCAAAGGAAACTATCAACAAAACAAAAAGAACCTACTGAGTGAAAGAAGATATTTGCAAATGGTATATCCAATAATGGGTTAATATTGGAAATATATAAAGAACTTATACAATGCAACACCAAAAAAAACAAATGATCCAATTAAAAAATGGGCAGAGGACCCGAACAGACATTTTCCCAAAGAAGACATCCAGATGGCCAACCAATGCATGAAAAGATGCTTAACATCACTCACCACCAGGGAAATGCAAATCAAAACCACAATGAGATATCACCTTGTACCTGTCATAATAACTAAAATCAAAAACATAGGAAATAAAAATGTCGACAAGGATATGGAGAAAAAGGAACCCTCCATCCACTTTGATGGGAATGCAAACTAGTGCAGCCACTATAGAAAACAGTATGGAGTCTACTCAAAAGGTTAAAATTAGAGCTACCCTATGATATAGTAATTCTACTGCTGGGTATTTACTCAAAGATAACAAAAACACTAAGTTGAAAAGATACATGTACCCCTATGTTTATTGTAGCATTATTTATAATAGCCAAGATATGGAAGCAACCTACATGTCCAGTGATAGATGAATGGATAAAGATGTGAGTTATTTATATAACGGAATTTTACTCAGGCATAAAAAAAATTACAAGGCATAAAAAAGAATAAGCTCTTGCCATTTGTAATAACATGGATGGACCTAGAGGGTATAATACTAAGTGAAATAAGTCAGAGAAAAACAAATACCATATGATTTCACTCATATGTAGAATTTAAGGAAAAAGCAAACAAACTTAAAAAGAGATAAACCAAGAAACAGGCTATTAAATACAGAGAACAAACTGGTAGTTGCCAGAGGGGAGGTAGGTGGGGAGCAGAGTCAAATAGGTAAAGGAGATCAAGAGTACACTCACCTTGATGAGCACTAAGAAATGGGTAGAATTGTTGAATCCTTATATTGTACACCTGAAACTAACACTGTAGTTTTTAAAGGTTTTATTTATTTACAAGAGAGAGAGTACAAACAAGAGGAGGGGCCAAGGGAGAGAAAGAAGCAGACTCCACGCTGAGCAGGGAGTCTGATGCGAGGCTCCATCCCAGGACCCTGAGATCATGACCTGAGCCGAAGGCAGATGCTTAACCGACTGAGCCACCCAGGTGCCCCCAACAGATTCCTGTTAATATACTTCAATTCTAAAAGGGAGAAAGTGAAATTAGCCTTTGACAATATAAATGAAGTAATAAGCTCTTGACAGTTTAAATTCAAACCAGACTTATTTGAAGTCATTGTATTGAGTGAGGCCTCTCTCTTTTGGTGAAAAGTGAAACTCAAGCCAAAAGTAGCTTAAGGCAAAAAGGAATCTGTGTTGGAAGGCTCACCACTTCTGAGATAGCAAAAGCACACCTGGGCCTCTTAGACAAGGGATCAGAGTTTCAAATGCCACCGGGAGTCTTCTTTCTTCTTTCTGTGGCTCTTGTGCTGGCTTTTTCCTGGGAATTATGCCACAAACATACTGATGCTCCACTTCTCTGAGAGAAGGAGTAAGCATCTTTCCCAGTATCAGCTTTTCAGATCCTGAGGAAGGATTCTCATTGGTCTGGTTTAGGTCATCAGCTCACTTAGGACCCAAACACAGTATTTTGATCAGCCCTACTTGATGTGGTTACTCATCTTTAGTCCAATAAACTTCAGCCAGTTGGGACCCCCTACAGATGTTTGTGGTAGGAAAAATGGACATTTTCTAGAGGAAAGAGGGTTGGAATATGTGGTCCACAAAACTGGATATGTTTTACCAAACATCTAATTCTTTTCTTAATGATAAAGAATATTAAAGTTAATAAACATAATTATCACTTTACTAAGTAGAGACGATTACAACACATTCCAGGATCAAATGCTTGACACAGGAGATAACCCAAATATTTTACAGGTGGCTTCAGTCTTTGCTTTGGTGCCCAAGCTTTGCAGATGGCCTCACTTAATGCATATTGAGAGGCAGAGCTTCACCCAGATTTCTAAAATGAATCCTAACCTTTGGAGTTCTATGTGCTACTCTGGGACTCAAGGTCAAATCATCCTTATCTTGTTTCTGACCTTAAGCTTCAGGTCTGATAATCAGACCTCTGCTTTGCTTATATTTACTTAAGCCAAGTTTCCCCTTCTCTCTGACCTTCCATTGCCTCATGTGATCACCATATAGCTGTAGGCCTTCACAGACAAGTGCTTTAAAAGGAAAAGTCCCCCTGACCATGGTTTCTAAATACCATTTTCCATTCAAAGTTAATAGGAGTCCTTAGACAAATGGCTGATGCGAGGGCTAGGGCAGGGAAGAATAAGAGGAGCCTGAAACATCTTATTGTGCCAGAAAGTAAAGAGTACTCAAAAAATGTTGGGACATGTCAGATGGCTTGAAGGGCTCCTTATGTCACTTGACTTCTTAGCGGTATATAAAACTACTAATTTCATTCTCCTTCTTGAAACTTCTTCCTTCGTTAACATCTGGTCTTTTTCTACTTCTAATTCTCTTTTCTCAATGGCAGCTTCTCCTAAGAGTCTTTTCTGGTTATCTTATTTTCTGCTTACCTCATAAATATAGGGGTTCCTTGGGGTTCTGTCCTCAGCTTAGCTAACCCCATTGCTTCAATTATTATATAAATAATAACCCTCAAATATATATTTCTGGGTATACTTATGTATGGGTAGAGATGAAATATAGATACATGCAGCACAGCCATCTCTTTTGAGCCCCAGAGCCACATATCCAACTAAAAGCCTCCTGGATTTCTCCGCAAAGCTTGAACCACTATTATCTCAAAGATAGCCTGTTAAAAATTGAAGACTTTACCTTCCTCTCATCTAGTATTCTTTATTTCTATTACTACTACTCCCAACACCTGATTGTCTAAGCAAGAAACTCTGAGATTATTCTTTTTTTTTTTTTAAGATTTTATTTATTTATTCATGAGGATACACAGAGAGGAGAGAGAGAAGCAGACACAGGCAGAGGGAGAAGCAGGCTCCATGCAGGGAGCCTGATGTGGGACTCGATCCCAGGTCTCCAGGATCACACCCTGGGCAGCACTAAACTGCTGAGCCACCGGGGCTGCCCTCTGAGATTATGCTTAATCTCTTTCAGCTAGAGACAACCTGGAACACATCTCTAGTTGAAGCAGGTGAGCTTATGACTTATGACTCATTGCAGGGAAGAACAGACAACACAAGGAACCATGGAACACAGTACGAGAGCATTAGAAAGAACCCATTACAGGATTTGCTATTTGCTTGAGCGATTGGAGAGAGGGTCTAAGGGAGCAGAGGCCTATTCTAGGTTGGATGCTGTCAGAAGGAAGGGGAATTCTATGATTGAGATCTCAACACATCTCAACAGGACAAATGAGGTAGGATCAGAAGTTTCTTTTTTAAGATTTTATTTATTTATTCATGAGAGACACAGAGAGGCAGAGACATAGGCAGAGGGAGAAGCAGGCTCCATTCCATGCAGGGAGCCTGACATGGGCTGGATCCCGGGTCTCCAGAACTGAACCAAAGACCACACCCCGGGCTGAAGGCAGCACTAAACCACTGAGCCACCCGGGCTAACCAAGTAGTGTATTTCTTATTAAAATATCTAACCCAGGTTGGATTGACAATACTACTTTCAGGGAATTATGTATATGTAAACTGCTTCTATGTGTTGCTTTAATATCATTCATAAGAAAGAACTGTATTTACAAAGGGATGATGATGAAAATGGAAAAAAGAGGTTTTAAAATAATTTCCGCATGCTCAGACTATTCATTTTTAACTTTGTCCAAAATGAAGTGAATGGGGCAGCTTGGGTGGCTCAGCGGTTTAGCACCACCTTCAGCCCAGGGCGTGATCCTGGAGACCCAGGATCGAGTCCCACATCAGGCTCCCTGCATGGTTCCTGCTTCTCCCTCTCCCTGTGTCTCTGCCTCTCTCTTTCTCTCTGTCTCTCTCATGAATAAATAAAATCTTAAAAAAAAATTCATCAAAATGAAGTGAATGAGTGATGCACTATTTTCAAAATTCATTTTCAATTCTTTACTACTTGCCAGTTAGAACAAAGTACCCTGTAAGTTTATAATTAAGTTTAAATCATTTTTTTTAGATGAAATAAAAAGATTCTATATTCATGAATTGGCTGTATCTGGACATTCTTTTAATGGAAAATAAAATTCAAAGCATTCTATCAGATTCATAAGGGTTTGATAAGATAATCACCTACTTCATTGGGAATTGTTAAATTATGGAACATGTAATAACAGTCTATAGAAATCCTATTATTCCAAACTTCTACCTTTTGCTGTCCTCTTCAATTTAATCTGCCATTGAAAAACATGTTGCATTCTGCCTCGCATGGAAGAATTCTGAAGATATCAAAAAAATTAATAACTCTAGTTGGCCAATTTACATTTTGAGACCAAACTGGTCTCTTGCAGTGATGCTAATATGCTCAAAAGAACTCTCCTGTTAGATTATCATCATATCTCAGTATGCAATCACAGTTATGATTGTCTTCCATATTATCATATAGTAAAAAAAGAATAATCTTGAATTTAATGCATTAGTCTTTACATAATTTATTATCTTCACCAAGTTACTAAGCACACTGTTTAGTTCAGTTGACCAAGACTTTCTCAAAGAAGAAGTGAACATACCACTTGTTCTGGGTCAAGGTCCTTAATTTCGGTAACTACTCCAGAACGTTTTCTTGTCGTTGCCACTACATAGCCAATTGTATTCTTATACAAAACCTCAAGCCATGTTCATTGACAATATAATTTTTCAGAGCTTTCTGTTGTTTAGAGTTAATTATGTTTATCAGCAATGAAGCTGAAAAAAGAATTCGTCCTTCATATTACTATCATATTCCAAAAGCACACAAACTAAAAGAATTGCCATATTAGCAACAGCTGTACACTCATATCCATCAATAAGGTTGCAGAGAAAAATAATTAGCTTTATTCATTCTATGAGTTAATCTACTCAAATATTTCAAGTTGTTAGGTTGTTGATAAGTGACAAACTACCTTTTTTGCCACAGATTCTCCCAACATTAAGAATTTCTGATGCAGTTTTTCACTAATGCCTTGAAAATGACATACGTACATATTAGTTTTAACAAGCTAAAGTTGCTTACTTTATAAAGAGCCTATAAAGCATTAGTTTATTTATAAAATTGAATGTCCGCTTTTTTTCAGATTTTTAATTCACTAAACTTTCTTTGAAAGCCATCTTTTGGTTTTGCGCTTATCACTATGTCTAGGCCCAGGAATTGGGGAAAATTGACAGCAAAAGGGACATGAGATAATTTTGGGGAAAGATAAAAATGTTTTCTATCTTGATTATGATGATAGTTACATGAATGTATATTTGTTAAAGGTCATCAAGCCACACATTTAAAATGTGTGCATTTAATGTATATAAATTATACCTCAACAGAGTAGATTTAAAAAATGGTTCTCTATGAAGAACTCTTTCCCAACTAATGTAATCTCCAGTGACTGCTTCTTTTCCTGAACTTGAATGATGGTATAAAATTTATCAATTGATTACTTAATGTCTTATCTTGGTCTCCAATTGTTAGGCAGGCATACTGCCTTATTATTTAGCTCTTCCTCCACCTCAATTCTTACTAACTAGTTAGTATGTGCAGAAGAGACACTGTTAAAATATATGAATTAAACTGATAAGGAAATTGTCAATTACTGAGTATATTATCAAGTAGAGATGGTTTATAAGTAAAGGTTATGAATTTCTTTTAACATTGGAAAAGAAACTCTAATCAACTTTTGACTGAGGGCCAATCATATCTGTGCATTCAGCTCTGTCTCATAGATATAACAATCTAAACACTCCCCAAAATCAGTAAAGGAATGGAATGGCCACAGTATCTGTTGTTTCTTCCTTCAAAAGTTAGGGTCTACTTCCCGACTCCCTGAACCTGGGATGGACTTGTGGAAGTAATGTTGTTCAGTTTGAAGTCTAGGCCTTAAGGGACCTTACAGTTTCCCATCTTGTACCCTTGAAAATCCTGAAGCCATGTGTGAACAAGCCAGGCCTGACTAGACAAGATTTACCCAAAACTGTAAACTAAATATAGGGTTATGGTTTTAAGCTAATAAGTATTTGGGGTGACTTGTAACTTAGCAAATAGGTAACTGATATTCAAGGGTTCATGCAAAGTTCTCTTGAGACAGACCTTGCAAATAGTTTTAAGTACTTATCAAGTCATTAAATACTTAAAAAAAAAAATCCTACAAAAACAAAAAACAAAAAAGTCCTGAAAGTGAAGGTTAAAGCTGACGTGTAAAGAATAATTTATTTCCCCTGAAAATATTAATCAGAAAATCAGGTAGAGTGTCTCTGAATGGATAACCAGAATAAGAAAATGATATAATGTTTTAATAGTAAATGTATGATTTCAGGGGCACATCTAGTAGCATGCCAGAGCTGGTTCATAGCAATCTAAATATTAAATTTTCAGAAATTTTGTGAGCCAGTTGTTAAAGTGTTCCTAGATTAAATCAGCCATGATGGGATTATTTATACCATGGAAATTGGCAAATATTATCAGACAGGACCAGTTGTTGAAGCTCTACTAGTAAACCAATAAGCATATCTGTTGAAGCAGGCAAATTTCATCATTATATGTATGCATAAATATACATATAAAAATATCCTCAATGTTTAAAAAAGACATTGGTTGGTTTTGCCATGATGGGATCTTGGGCAAGTCAATTAGTCTTATTGAATCTCAGTTCTCCTATCCATTAAATCAAAGCATGTACCCCAAAATCATCTTAAAGGTGTCTTTTAGGTCTACTGTTTCATCTACTATGATCCTACTGATGGTAGTTATAGCTGGGCCGCAATGATGAAAAAGACCAACGGGATTAATTAAAATTGTCATACTGACCATGTTACTAACCACAAATTTTGCTCAAATTCAAGACAAATTAAAGAACGTGATTAGTAATTCAATGTGTTTTGGATAATGGAGAAGGAAGAAGTGAATTCTGACCAGAAAGGAAAGGAGGGAAGGTCTGATATTTTGTTAATCAGGAATGAGGTCTCATCTTTGAATACACTGTGGCTTAAACTCTATAGGTGCTTAATAAAATTTGGTGAAATAATTAGATGCCTGAAGAGATTATCCAAAAGAAAATATAATCTTGCTGAATTAAAGACTGACTCAGATTCTACTTGCAATTTCCAGACATAATTGTGCAACTCTGCCTCAGTTCCTCCATCTAAAAATGCACTAATTTACAAGCAACGTTGTAAGAATTTAGGCAATCACAACTATGAAGCTTTTTAGGCTTCCTACAGGAAGATGCAATATAAATATGAGGTGATGTTATTAAATCAAAGCAGATGTCTTTGTTCAAAAGCACATTATGTATTCTTACGTAAGGTTAAACAGCACATTAGAAAATAGTAGGGGGCTAATGGTCCAACTGTAATTGGGGCAATATTTACAAATTATTTTGCTAAGAATATTAGCAAGTCATTTTGAACTTCTGAGAAAAAATATCTAAAAAATCATTCCCTTTGACTATAGGCCATGGAGACATTTATTTACGCCTTCTGCTAGCTAACCTCCTGTGTTTATGCACTGATATTCAAGTTGACTCATTTCTGGAAATCGAAAAATACATATCTGAAACTGGAAAACTATTCCTTAAGTCAGGGTTTGTGCACATTGCTAAAGCCTTCCAAAACGAAGGCCTATGATGTCTTGTTTTCTTCCATTCTTAAAAAACGCTTGGGCCCTAACTACCGTTGCTTTCTTGGAATGTGTGGAAATCACTTTCTATCTTGCACAACAATACCATTCCAGTACTAATGTTATGTACTTGGTGCAGGCAAGTAAGTAAGAACTAAGGCATGATGTGATATAGCCTTTAATGAACTGAAAACTATAGATTCTATTCCCAGGAAAACATAAGATATATATTCTCAAAATTCTACACAACTTCAGGGGTTTTATAGATAACCCCTAACCCCAAATCCCATTTGTGAAATTCTTAAGTTACAATCCTCTGCACTAGAGTAATTCTTTTATAAAATCATATGCTTGTGGTACAGGCCACGTTAAGCAGCAGGAACACAGTGTGTACATAGCCAGTTAGGGACCCTGCAAGTTATAGTATTTATAGTCCAGTAGATACAATGGGTATTTATCAAATAATCACACGCACAAAAATGCTTAATTAAAAACTTTGATCAAGGGATGCCTAAGTGGCTCAGTCATGATCCCAGGGTCCTGGGATAGAGTCCCACATTGGGCTCTCTGCTCCACTTGGAGCCTGCTTCTCCCTCTGCCTTTCTCTCTCTCTCTCATGAATAAATAAGTAAAATCTTAAAAAAAAAAAAAAAAAAAAAAAAACAGAAAACAAAACTTTGATCAAGTGCTCTGGAGTAAGAATAGTATCTAACTTCATTCAGATGCCATGGAGGCAAGAAGAGAATGGAAGGAAATATTGAAAGCACTGAGAGCAAAAGACCCCTACCAACCTAGAATTCTGTACCGCTACATTATCCTTCAAAACTGAAGGAGAAATAAAAACTTTCTCAAACAAAAATTTAAAGAATTTGTTGCCAATAGACTTGTCTAGCAAAAACAATATTAAAAGTTCTTTAGAGAAAGAGGAAAATGATATAGGTGAAAAACTCAGATCTACAAACAGAAAGAGCAATGGAGAAGGATAAGTGAAGGTACAATACAAACTTTAAATTTTTCTTATTCTTTCCTGATCTAACATAACAGTTTGTTTAAAAAATAGCAACAGGGGCACCTGGCTGGCTCAGTCAGTGGAGCATGCAACTCTTGATCTTCATGCTGTGAGTCTGACCCCCATGTTGGGGGTAGAGATTACTTAAAAATAAAAAAAAAAATCTTTTAAAAAAAATGCAACAGTGTTATCTGATTATATGTATATGCTTATGTATGAGAAATAAATGACAGCAATGATATGAGACAAAAGGGAGGAATTAGGATTACTTTGTTATTATAAGGTCCTTGCACTACCCAGGAGCAATATAGTGTTACTTGAAAGTGGACTTGGCGTAGTTGCAAATGTACATATGCAGCCACTCTAGAGCAACCACCAAAAAATATTTTTAAAAAAGAAGTATATTACAACAGGGCATGTAGGAAGGCCTTAAGAAAAAAAAAATAATAGGTGTGCTAAGAAAGGAAAGGAGAGAAACAGAATCATATAAAAACCAAAACCACAAAAAAGCAGAAAAAGTAAAAAATGAAAATAGAAACAACAAGGGCAACAACAGAAACAGTAGCAAATATAGTAGATAACAATCCAACTATATCAATAATCACTTTGAATGTCAATGGTCCAAGTGCATCAATTAAAAGACACAGATTGGGAAGCCTGGGCGGCTCAGTGGTTGAGCGTCTGCCTTTGGCTCAGGGCATGATCCCGGGGTCTGGGGATCGAGTCCCACATCGGGCTCCCTGCAGGGAGCCTGCTTCTCCCTCTGCCTGTGTCTCTGCCTCTCTCTTTGTGTCTCTCATGAATAAATAAAATCTTTAAAAAAAATAGATAAATAAAAATAAAAGAGATTGTCAGAGTAGATAAAAAACAGGACTTAATTCTATGTTATCTATAAGAAACCTATTTACAATGTGAAAATACACATGGATTAAAAATAAAAGGAGAGAGAGAAAGATATTATACTAATAGTATTCAAAAGAAAGCAGGAGTAGCTATATCCATTTCAGACAGAGCAAACTTCAGAGCAAAGAACCCTATCAGGGAAAAGAAGAGTATTACATAATGATAAAAGGGTAATTTTTCTAGAGAACATAACAACCATTAATGTCTACGCACCTAACAACAGAATGCCAAAATACGTGAAGCAAAAACTGATAAAACTGCAAGGAGAAATAGATGAATGCAGTATTATAATTGCAAACTTTTATCCCCTCCATCAGAAATGGACAGATCCAGCAGGCAGGAAATCATAGCTAAACTCAACATCATCATCAATCAACTAGATACAATGGACATCTATAGATTACTTCAACCAACAACAGAATACATATTCTTCTCAAGTTCACATGGAACATTCACTAATATAGACCACAATCTGGGCCATACAACATAACTTACCAAATTTAAAATAGAAATCATACAATGTCTGCTCTCAGACCACAATGGAATTAAACTAGAAATCATTTACAGAAAAATAGCTGGAAAATCTCAAAATACTTGAAGATTAAATAACACACTGCTAAATAACATGAGTCAAAGAAGAAATATCCAGAGAAATTAAGCAGTATTTTACACTACATGAAAACAAAACACGACTTATCAAAATTTGTGGGGTGCAAAGTAAGCTATGCTTAAAGGGAAATTTTAGCATTGAACATATGTGTTAGAAAAAGAGAAAGATCTAAAATCATCCATCTAAATTTCCACCTTAGGGAACAAGAAAAAGAAGAGCAAATTAAATCCAAAGTAAGCAGAAGAAAAGAAATAGTAAGAACTAGAGTAGAAATCAATGAAATTGAAAATAGGAAATTGATAGAAAAAACTAATAAGACCAAAAGTCGGTTCTTTGTAAAGATGAATAAAAATTAATAAGTCGCTAGGTCAGGCTTACTTAGACAAAAGAGAAGACACAAACTGCTGATATTAGAAATGGAAGAGGAGACATTACTACAATTCCCATAAATAACTGTAAACCCACAGATAACTTAGATGAAGTGGACCAATTCTTTAAAAGACACAATCTGCAAAATTCACACAAGAAATTGACTAATTAAATAAGCCTGATTCTATTAAAGAAATTGCATCAATAATAACCTTCCAGAACATCAAGTACCAGGTCCAGATGTGAATTCTACCAAACATTTAAGGGAGAAATAATACCAATTCTCTACAATCGTTCTCAGAAGACAGAGGGAATACTTCCTAATTCATTCCATGAGACCAGCATTACCCTAATACCAAAACCAGACAAAGAAATTACTAGAAAACTACAAGCCAATATGTAAAATGAATGTAGATGGAAAAGTCCTCAACAAAATATTAGTAAATCAAATCCTAAAAAAAGGTATGAAAGAGAATTTATACACCGTGATCAAATGGGATTCATGCCAGGTGTATAAGAGTAGTTCAACTTCAAAAAATCAATTAATGTAATCCACCAGTTTTGAAGAAGAACAAAGTTAGAGGACTGACACTATCTTATTTCAAACCTTACTGTAAAGCTACAGTTATCAAGAGACTGTGCAACATAGTTAACAAATACACAAAATATTTTAACAGAAGAGCCTAAAAATAGACCTACATAAATACAGTCAACTGATCTTTGACAAGGGAGTAAATTCAATACAATGAAGCAAAGATAGTCTTTTCAATAAATGGAGCTAGAACAACCAACATCCACATGCAAAAAAATGAATCTAGACACAGACCTTTCATCCTTCATAAAATTTAACTCAAAATCACACACACACACACACACACACACAAATCAGACCTAAATTTAAAATGCAAAACTATAAAATATAAAACTAGGAGAAAATTTACATGACCTTTGGGGATAACTTTAGATACATCAAAGGCGTGATCCATGAAAGAAAACCTTGATAAGCTAGACCTAATGAAAATTAAATTTTCCTTCTCTGTAAAGACACTGTGAAGAAAATGAAAAGGCAAGCCGTAGACTGGGAGAAAATATATGCAAGACACCTATCTGATACAAGACTGATATACAAAATATACAGAGAACTCTTAAAACTCAACAATAAGAAAACCACCTGATTGAAAAATGGGCCAAAGACCTTAACAATAGACACTTCACCAAAGAAGATACACAGATGGCAAACAGACATATGAGAAGATGCTCCACAGGCAATATATCAAGGAACTGCAAATTAAAACAATTAGATACCACTACACAGCTATTAGAATGGCCAAAATCCAAAAACACTGACATCACCAAATGCTGGTTGAGGATGTGGAGCAGTGAGAACTCTTAGTCACTGTTGGTGGGAATACAGAATGATCCAGCCATTTTGGAAGCAAGCTTGGCAGTTTTTTACAAACCAAACATATTCTTACCTTACGATCCATAATTATGCTCCTTGGCATTTATTCAAAGGAGTTGAAAATGTATGTCCATACCTATATAGAGATGTTTATAGCGGCTTTATTTATAATTCTCAAATTTGGGAGCTACCAATATACCCTTCAGTAGATCTATACCCTTCAGAAGGTGAATGGATAAAGTGTGGACAACGGAGTATTTTTCAGCACTAGAAAGAAATGAGCTATCAAGATATGAAAAGACATACTAGTAAGTGAAAGAAGCCAATCTGCTGCATTCTGCATGACTCTAACATATAACATTATGGGAAAGGCAAAACCATGAAGACAAGAAAGATCAGTGGTTTCTAGGGGTTAGGAAGGGAAAGAGGATGAATAGGCAGACACCATTTTTAGGGATTTTTTAAGGCAATGACAGTATGCTAATAGATATATAATGGTAGATATACGCCATTCTGTATTTGTCAAAACCCATAGAATGCATAATACCAAGAGTGAACCCTAATGTAAACTATGAACTCTGGGTGATGATGTGTCAATGTAGGTACATCAGCTATAACAAATGTATCATCTGGTGGGTGATACTCGTAAGGGGGGAGGAGCTATGCATATATGGGGATATGGGAAATATCTGTACTTTTCATTCAATTTTGCTGTGAACTTAGAACTGTTCTAAAAACTAAAATCTTAAAAAAAAATAAAAATAAAAACTAAAATCTTTTTTTTAAAGATTTATTTATTTGGGGGGAGGGGCAGAAGGAGAGGCAGTGAGCTATTTATTTTTAAAGATTTTATTTATTTATTCATGAGAGACACAGAGAGAAGTTAGAGACATAGGCAGAGGGAAAAGCAGGCTCCCCTTGGGGAGCTTATGGGGGACTTGATCCCAAGACCCCAGGATCACGACCTGAGCTGAAGGCAGACTCTCAACTACTGAGCCACCCAGGTCCCCTGAGGCAGTGATTCTTAAGCAGATTCTGCCCTGAGCACAGACTCTGAGGTCATGACCTGAGCTGAAACCAAGAGTTGGACACAACCAACTGTGCCACCCAGGTGCCCCTCAAAATAGTCTTTTACAAAAAAGTAGAAGTACCCACTAAGATGTTAACAGCATTATTTATAATAGGGGACAAACAGAAACAATGATTATGTCTAAAATTAGGCAGTTAATTCTGACAATCAGCTTATACAATAATATGCATTGTTAAGAGAGTATTTAATGATATGGCAAAAAAATTTAATTATATTAGATGAAAAAATCAAGTTATAAAATAGCATGAATAATTAATACTTTTATTTTCTGAAATATGCAGTGAAATAAAAGGGAAGAAAGAAAGCAAAAATTTTAGTGTTATCTTTACAAGGTATTAATAATGGGTAATGTTTATTTTCTATTTACTTTTTAATTAAAAAAATGATATATTATGTTCATGTTTAAAAACATGATTATGGAAATTAAGTAGCTCAGTAGATACTAGTGAAGTAGATACTGTCATCCTTAAGAAGGGATCTTTTTTTGTTATTGGCTGAGCAAAAAGTACAATACCTATTCCTATGTATTAGGGGGTTGGTAAATGCTTGAATAGATCAACAGAATGAATAATGGCCTCAAAATATTTCAACACATAAGTTCACTACTGCTATTTATTCTACTAGTTATTCTTACCTAAAGAACATCCAAATATTCTCTGGTAATTAAGCACAGTAAGTTACTACCCTTGGGTGAGCAACACTTGAATTGAACACTATGTGAGAGTGCCCTCTGGTGGTTTCACTGACAGTGCTTTTCATCAATGAGGTGTGCAGTTAATCCACCTCACCAATGGACACACAAGAACTGGGTAGTAAAAACAAAAAACAAACAAAACACTTAGGGTAGTGAATTTTTCATGAAGCTAAATTAATTCTATTTAAAGGGGCCATTCCACCTTTTATGTAGTTTTTAAATTTCATGGAAAAAGAAACAAATAAGTGGACATTTAATAAAATGTTAGTGATGGTACATAGTTATTACCCCTAAGGTTGCAGGGAATGGAAGAAGCAGAAAAGAGGTCATGGTGGTGATGGAATATGTACTTATTTAGCAAAATTAAATAATAGTAATCCATGAAAACCAAATTCCAGCAACTACAGTATTCATCTGTATTTCCAGTAGAATAAGATTGAAGTCAAATTCGTCAAAGCATTGACATGTAGATGTGTGGTTCGGGAATCTTAGAGTTGAACAATTTCTATTTAGTACATCCTTGAACTTAGAAAAAATTTCTTATTTAATTAATTAAATTATTTTTTTTCTTCCTTTTAAAATGTGGCATATCTCA
The DNA here is from genome assembly GCF_053574225.1 of Canis aureus. Classification (NCBI taxonomy): domain Eukaryota; kingdom Metazoa; phylum Chordata; class Mammalia; order Carnivora; family Canidae; genus Canis; species Canis aureus. The sequence goes on along the minus strand of NC_135623.1, from coordinate 40,365,552 downwards.
ATTTTTGTAAAAATTTGGGTGTAATTCAACCTAAAAAAAATTTTAACCATTTTTCAGTGTCATTAAACATAGTTGGTAAATATTTGATTAAGTTCTACAACTTGTTTTGCTTTAATCTTTCCCCCAAAATTAATGTATTAATGAAAAAAGTAAGCTACTTAAAAACATTTCCTTTTGGTATCAGAAGGTGGCCATTATGATTTTCTTTACACTTTCCTATTTATATTCCTTACATTTACTAAATACTTAAAACTTCAGCTAGAGTGCCTTTATTAAAAGAACTAGATTAGGTACACCTGGGTGGCTCAGGGGTTGAACATCTGCCTTTGGCTCAGGGTGTGATCCCGGAGTCCCGGGATTGAGTCTCATGTCGGGCTTCCTGCATGGAGCCTGCTTCTCCCTCTGCCTGTCTCTGCCTCTGTGTCTCTCATTCATTCATTCATTCATTCATAAATAAATAACTAGATTAAACAGACTTTAAATGAAATGAAAACTTCATTTCAATAAATTTCATTCAATTTCACTTCACTGAAGTAATTTTTCCCATCAAATTTTTAAATAACACAAATATTTTACAATTTTGAATAAAGCACTTTTCTTCTTAAAAGATTCTTTACTTCCTAAATTGAAATCACAGGGGCATTTAGGATCACATATAAGGTGGTAGTGACAATCAACAACAGAATAATCTATTAACATTGATTTATAATACTAATTTAGGGATATTAACATTTTAACCCAGAGCAGCATGTGTTCTGAAGCTAGTAGAACTTTTTAAATGACCAGGAAAAAAATATCAAAACAAATTATATTCTTACATTCTTGGGTGAGGAAAATACCCTTTTGCCACAATAATGCACTGTAAAAAAGCTCTGGGGCCAGACCATTTGGATTCTGGCTCTCCCACTTGCTAAGTAGGTAGGATTCAAGTCACTTGGCTTTACCTGTAAAATGGGGACGATGCTCTTCCTTTAAAGGATTATTGTGAGGGACACCTGGGTGGCTCAGTGGTTTAGTGCCTGCCTTCCGCCCGTGGCGTGATCCTGGAGTCCCGGGATCGAGTCCCACATCGGGCTCCCTGCATGGAGCCGCTTCTCCCTCTGCCTATGTCTCTCAGGAATAAACAAAATCTTAAAAAAATAAAGGATTATTGTGAGAATTTAATAATGATGTATATAAAGGACTTCGCAGACAGTAGATCTAATTAAAATGTAATAACAGTTGACCCTTGAACAAGGGGGTTAGGGATACCAACCCCCCATGCAGTAAAAAATCCATGTATGACTTTGACTTCCCAAAAAATTAACTTATGTCCTACTCTTGACTGGTAGCCTTACTGATTAACATAGTCAATTAACATATTATCTTACATTGTATTCTTACAATAAAGCTAGAGAAAAGAAAATGTTACTAAGAAAATCATAAGAAAGAGGAGTGCCTGGATGGCTCAGTAGATGAAGCGTCTGCCTTTGGCTCAGGTCATGACCCTAAGGTCCTGAGATGGACTTTCTGCTTAGCAAGGAACCTGCTTCTCCTTCTCCCTCTGCCATTCCCCCTGCCTGTGTTCTCTGTTTATGTCAAATAAATAAATAAAATCTTAAAGAAAGAAAAATCTTAAGAAAGAGAAAATACAACTACAGTACTGGACTTTATATTTATTTATTTATTCATTTATTCATTTATGAAAAAATCTGTGTATAGGTGGACCCACATAATTCAAACTCATGTTGTTCAAGAGTCAACAGTAATTTAGTAATTTCCTAGAAGCCACAACAAAGAATTGTAACATTTATTTTCTGGGTGGCCTTCATGCGTTTCTTTTCAAAAGCTATTTGAAAATCTCCTTGAGAAGGAGAACCATGCACATTTCTATTAATCATATTTATACTACTAACAATATATGACTGATTATGTATAAATACTTAATCACACTAGACACATAAAAATAAATGGTAGACCTTAATATCTCAAAAGCAAAGATGAAATAGGTTTCTGTAAATAAGAATGTCAAATCCACAATTCCCTATTATATATAAAGAAATACACATTCTAACATATGAAAAGACATTTTATTATTATTTTGCTATATAACATATTAGTGAAAATACTCAATTGCGTTTCTCAAATGGCAAATGAGACACAAGATAACATCTTTTTGATTCCTGAAAACCTCAGTATCATCTGTCTTTTGGAGGATCCAGTTTCCTACGACGTCTATGATACCTTGAAAAGAAGAAAATATTTAAGATATTATTTTAGTAAATGCGTTTCTAAAAAAAGTATCAAATTTCTGTGATTAGTTTGTTGTTCATTAGTACTCAGTGAAATAAAAGAAACCTAATATATGTGTGTGTGTGTGTGTATGCTGCTAGATATATCCAAGATAAATATTTAAATATTTCTTAGTAAGAAGCCACATTTCCCGACTGTGAAAATTGTTTTCTACTAAATAAGCATTTTGGAAAATTTTTTTTTTTTTTTGCCACTCTTGAGGTCAATTTCAATATACTAACCTGGATAATTGATCTTTAATTAAAACTAATAATTGTCTTGGGGCGCCCAGATGGCTAAGTCAGTTAAGCATCTGCCTTTGGCTTAAGTCAAGATCTCAAGGTCCTGGAATCAAGACCAGCAACAGGCTCCCAGCTCAGCGAGGAGATGGCTTTTCCCTCTCCCTCTGCCCCTGCTCCTGGCTTGTGCTCACTCTCTCTCTCTCTCTCAAATAAATAAAAAATAAAACTTAAAAAAAAAAAAAAACTAATAATTGTCTTTATAGTAAAGAAAGAGCACATCATAAATATGCTGAACATGCTTTATTAAAGTTTTATTTATAAGGGGATATTTTCCCCTAAATGGAGGTTTTGTAAGCTGCCAAATCATGTTTTAATATATAACAGGATACAACTAATATGTTTACAGAAAAATGTATGTCACAAAAAGTGGAACAAATGCAAATTAAAACAGTGAGAGAATTTTGTTTTTGCAATCACAAATTTTTTAAAAATCATAAATGCCCAACCCAAGCACAGGTATGATGAAATAAACATCAGACCCAACTAAAGTATTAACTAGTACAATACTTATGAAAAGTAGTATAGCAATATATATCAAAAAATATTTTTAAAGCCAAAGCTTTTGATCTAGTAATTCTTCTGGAAATCTATTCTAAACTATATAGAGAAATAGTTAAAATATTAACTATCTTACTACTAAAATATTAAACATTAATTGGGGAGGGGGAGATACAGGATGTAAATGTATATATACAGTAAAAATATACAAATAAAACTTATGACAGATATAAAAAGAGAAATAAAACGCATTGTTAGCAATCACTGACTTTGAGTGATTTACCAGGGAGGATTTTTCTTTTTTGGTTCTTTGCATTTCCTTATTTTCTTTATTGATTTAAGAGAATTTCTACACAGAGTACACATGTTTATTGTGATGACTTCTCTTCAAAAATTCCCGTAAGGCCAGATTTTGGCAAGTTGGTCTGAGTTTTTACTTTTTTTGCTAATGTGGAAATTCAATGTAAGGATTTCTATACGATAAATGGTAACACACACATACCTCATGCTATTTACTTGTGATTAAGATACTGAAAGCATTCTTTTTTGCTTATCTTATGGTTTTATAAGGCAACTCTCCTACACATTGTTTTTTGATACTGATTTTTTGAAAATTGGCAAAACAGTAAATAACTTAAAAAAATGAAGTACATCTATATACAATAACACAAAACATTAACTTGTAGAATAATACATATAGCATAATATAATTTACATAAACTTTTCTACCTCTACTTATACTGGCATAAAAAAAATTATAGAAAATTACCATTTTCTTAAGGGTTCCAGTTATGTGCCAGATCATCAAAGTCTTATTAGTGTAACCTTGAAACGTGCTCTCGCAGCTAGTCACCAGAATAGGGGCTCGCGAAGTCACACTATCTTCGCATGAATTTCAATATCTGCATGAATTATCATGCATGAATTTCAATATCATGCATGAATTTCAGTATCTGCTATAATCAATCACTAGCCAGAAGCAAACACCTTAATTATATGGTACCCTTATAACTTATCATCAGACTCAGACCCTTGAGATAATTAAAACCCCACCCTATTAATAATTAAGAGAAGAGTTAAACTGAGACTATTCCTGGAATCCAAAACACATAGTTACTTACCCTTCTTAAATTACACAATGACTCAATGATATCTGAAATATTTGTCCACAGTTCTTAATCCAAAGCAGAACTTTATCTCCTGTCACACTGCAGCTATCCAGCTGGATAGTCAATCTCTTTCCTACTGATGGGAGTAACTAATTTTTGTGGCCCCCGGGAAAAACAAGTAGTTATTTAAATAAAATAGTACTGCTGTTCATACATTTATAGCATTGTTACATTTCAAGAAGTTTAAAATTATTTTCCAAATCTTTCCATCCAGGCTTCTTTCAGTCCTTCCATCCTTATTTTCTTCAATATAACTTTACACCTAGTAGAGCTATGTTAGCTTAACACCTTCTTTTTTAAGAGGTATAATGAGAATCACATCATTTACCCATTCACTTATTAATTTGTAGATGTGTGAGCATCTACTATGTGCCAGGGACTACTTCTAAGTGCTAAGAATTCTTACATTTCAGTGTAGGAGAGAGGAAAACCAGTAAGTTGACCAGGGACGACTTCAGGGAATAAAAACCCAAAGGAAGTGAGAAAACTAGCTTTGCTGATACTAGTAGGAAGAGAATTCTATGTAGAGTGAACAGCAATATAAGGGCTTTAAAAGAAAGGAATGTTCATGGAACAGCCAAAAGGCCATGTGGCTGGAACAGAGTGAACTAAGAGGAGAATGATAGGAAATGAGAGTGGAGAGGTAACAGAGGATCAGACCACACAGGTTCTTGTAGGTAACAGTTATGGCCTTTAGCTTTTTTGAGTAAGATGGGAAACCACTGGAAGGTTTTCAACAGAAAAATTATAAGAACTGAGGGAAGTTTTTAACAGTATTACTTTGGTAATATGCTAAGAACAAACTGTAGAGAAGTAAAGCAGAAGCTGGGAGACCAGTTAGGAAGTGACTTCAATAAACCAAGGCAAAAGATGGTGGCATGGACCAGGATGGTGGCAAAAGGAATAGTGATAAATGGTCAAATGTGGATACATTCTGGGAGACAGAGCTAATAGGATTTGCTGATAGACCAGATGTTGGGTGTGAGAAATGAATTAAGAATGGCACCAAGGTTTCTGGCTCAAGCCACTAGAAGACTGGAGCTAGCATTAACTGAGATAGGGAAGGCGCCAGGAGAATCTTGTTTGTGTGAGACCTTCAGGAGACAATATTAAGTCAGGGATGCCCATAAGACGTGTCATGTAAGTAGCTGGATAGATATACAGGTCTGGAGGTCAGGGGACAGGTCTTGACCAGAGATAGGATTGGGAGCCATCAGCACGTGAAAGGTATATAAAACCATGAGACTGGATGAGGGCACTGTCCTAGAAAATGAGAAAGGAAAGAGGAGAACTGCTCCTTGGGCACTCCAAAATTTAGAGGTAAAAGAGATGAAAAGGAATCAGTAGGAGAAACCAAGATAGTATATGAACTTTGGATACATAAAAAGAGTTTCAATTAAGTTATTATGGTTTAATTAATGAGAAAAGTACCAGAAAACTCAGACACAACCATCAGGGACTGTTATATTGCTAAAATGACGTGTTCTGGAAAAAATTATAATGGAAGGAAAGCATCATTACTTTGATTTTTTTCATGCCAACTGAGGAAGACTGAAGAAAGGAAAAACAGCTTGTACACAAAGGCTCACAACTAAGGGCATGACATACTTGCTTCCTGAGTGCTGGCGACTCTAAAGGCCAATGGGAGAAACCTCAGGGGCTGCTGCGGAGGGCAGAACAACTCAGAATCATGTCCTTAACAACTATTTACAAAAGGGCTATCTAACACAAATTGTTGTTGTCAATATGAAAAAAAAAAAATGGATTCGCGTAAGGGGTACATTTTGAAAAATATATTCAAAGCCCCATGACTTCAGTAAATATAACATCATGGCTAAGCTAATTTGTTTTCGTACCTGCAATATCATCAAACAGGAAGAAGCAGGAACTGCATGGTTACATAGGTCATCTTTTGAAATTAACCTCTGCATAACTGAATGTAAAAATAGTCATTCAGGCAAAGGCAGAAGATAAGGAACTAAAAGTTAAATTTAACCCCAAATCCAATGTCCTGAGTTTCCTCATCACCACTTTTCACACTAAAACTTCAACACAGCCCTAGCACCCACTCTCACAAAGCCCAAATCTAAGACTCTTTGAATTGCCATCCCAAAGTAACTAAGATTGAGAGGATTAGGAAAAGGCAAAAAGCAATTCATAAATAGTAATAATATTAACTTTAGATTCCCAGACTTGACCTAATCAAATCATCAGTGTTTATTGGCCACTGGGCTATTTCAGCATCAGTTCTGTACAGTCATACTACTTATACTTCCAGCCCATCCACACTGGGTGAGGTTGATAATTAAATGCATGGTTCAGGACTGAATGAAGTGAGGAAACACCTTTGTATCATAAAAACTTTACTGACCTTGATTAAGAATTTGATAATAAAGAACATCTTACTCTACCTGAGACCTTCCTAAATAAAAATGAAATTGAATAAAGTCACATAATTTGATAGCTAAACTCTAGGATAAAACTTCTAAGAATTACTGAGAAATTCATCAGTGACCATCCCAATAAAGTACATTTCAAAGAAAAACTGAACACCTTCAAGAACCTGTAAAGACAATTAGGTAAGATAGTATTTCATGGGATGCCTGGGTGGCTCAGTGGTTAAGCATCTGCCTTTGGCTCAGGGTGTGATCCCAGAGTTCCAGGATTGAGTCTCCCATTGGGCTCCCTGCATGGAGCCTGCTTCTCCCTCTGCCTATGTCTCTGCCTCTCTCTTTCTCTGTGTCTCTCATGAACTAAATAAATAAAATCTTTAAAAACAATAATAATAATTAGGTAAGATAATATTTCATCAGACAGCAACTGAGCACCCACACACTGTATCAGAGATCATGTGGAAAACTACAGAACAAAAGATGCAATCCTGATGATAAGAGAATAATCTAGAGTGGTAGATATAAACAAAAAATTACACACAAATATAAGTATAACATTAACAGATATCTAGCCACCTATAGTTACATATGGTTGGGCTAAGAGAAATAATAGCTATTCAAAATGACTATAATCAAATTAAATTTAAAGAAGAAAGTAAGCTAAAAGCAAATGGCCGAAGAATGAAAGCACTGAAAATCAAAGGAAACAGCATTTAAGATGGCTTGGTACTAAAATGAAAAGTCAAATTGGACAAAAAAGCAAAATCCAATTATATTCTACTTGTAAGAAACCCACTGAAATATAAAGACACCGATAGGTTAAAAGTAAAAAACAGAAATAGAAAGATCATGTAAACACCAATCAAGGGTGGGAGTGAATGGGTGACGGGCACTGGGGGTTATTCTGTATGTTAGTAAATTGAACACCAATAAAAAATAAATTAAAAAAAAAAAAGAAAACACCAATCAAAAGAAGGCTAGATAGGCTCTAGTAGTACTAGACAAATTATATTTCAGAAAAAGAGATATTAGCAGCAATAACAATAAGACTTCAATAAAGATAAAGGTGTCAATTCATCAAGAAAATATAACGATAATATGGGATCCCTGGGTGGCGCAGCGGTTTGGCGCCTGCTTTCAGCCCAGGGCGTCCTGGAGACCCAGGATCGAATCCCACATCGGGCTCCCGGTGCATGGAGCCTGCTTCTCCCTCTGCCTATGTCTCTGCCTCTCTCTCTCTCTGTGACTATCATAAATAAATAAAAATTAAAAAAAAAAATTAAAAAAAAAAATAAACTGGATCGTGCAGTAGGTGGCTTTAAAAAAAAAAGGAAATATAACGATAATAAATATATGTACAACTATCAATAGAACTTCAAAATTTATGAACACAGAATTAGGACGAGAAATAGAAAAATCCATTAAGTATAAAATATAGACTTCAATGTTCCTCTAATAATAATTGATTAAACAGAAAATTAGTGAGGGTCTAGAAAACTTAAACAAGTAGACCTAATTCATATTTTTAGAACACTACCATCAATAATAGCAGAATATACACCTATTTTCCAACTGTATATGAAATATTCATCAAGAAAGACCATAATCAGGATGCCTGGCTGGCTCAGTGGTTGAGCATAATATCTACACCCAACATGGGGCTTGAACTCACAACCTTGAGATCAAGAGTCTTAGGCTCCTATTGACTGAGCCAGCCAGGCACCTCTGAATCTTAATCAATTTAAAGACTGAAATCCTACAAAGTATGCTTTGTGATTATAACAGAATTAAGCCGAAATCAGTACAGAAAGGTATCTGAAAATTTTTTTAGATATTTAGAAATTAACTCACTGCTAAGTAATCCATAGGTAAAAGAAGAAATCACAAGGGAAATCAGAAAACATTTTGAACTGAATGGAAGTGAAAACATCAAAATCTGTGGGATGCAGCTAAAGCAGTACTTAAGGGGGAATTTATAACATTAAAAACTAAAAAGGAGACAAGTTTTTAAACAATAAGCCTTAAACTAGAAAAGGAACAAATTAAAGCCCAAGTAAGCAGAAGGAAGGAAATAACAAGGAACAAAAATAGAAAACTGTGGTGCCTGGGTGGCTCAGTTGGTTATGCATCCAAGTCTTGATCAGCTCAGGTCTTGATCTCAGCATTGTGAGTTCAAAGCCTCAGTGTACAGCCTACTTAAAATAATAATAAAAACAGAAAAACAACAGAATCAGTTAAACCAAAATTGGTTCTTAAAAAATATCAACAAAATAACACCAGAAATAAGAGAGATGATACGGCTACAGATTATGAAAATACTTAAAGGATAATTAAGGAATATTACAAACTATGTACAAATAAATGCAACAATTTAGGTAAAATGGGTAAATCCTTGAAGGGATTTGATACAAAGTATCAAAGCTCCCTCAAGAAGACATAAATTGAATAGTCCTAACTATTGAATACAAAAGTTGAATTTGCAGTTAAAAATCTTTCCACAAAGAAAATTTCAGACCCAGATGGCTTTCACTGGTAAATTCCAATATTAAGAAGCAATATCCAGGGCAGCCCAGGTGGCTCAGTGGTTTAGCACCGCCTTCAGCCCAGGGCCTGATCCTGGAGACCCGGGATTGAGTCCCACATCAGGCTCCCTGCATGGAGCCTGCTTCTCTCTCTGCCTGTGTCTCTGCCTCTCTCTCTCTGTGTTTCTCATGAATAAATAAGGTCTTTAGAAAAAAAAAGAAGTAATATCCATTCTACACATACTCTTTCCGAAAACTGAAGAGAAGGAAATAGTACCAAATCTACTCTATGTTGCAAGCTTTACTCTGAAACCAAAACCAGACAAAGATATTATAAACCTATAGACTAATGCCCATAATAAAGATGTAAAAATTCTACAACAAAATTTAAGCAATTAAATCCAAACAACACACACACACAAAATAATATATCGTGACCAAGTGAAGTTTAGCCCAGGAACAAAAGGTTGGTACAACATTTGAAGTCATTCAATAATTAACCACATGACTAAATAAGAAAAACCATATGATCATTTTAATGAATACAGAAAAAAGCATCTAACAAAATTCAACATCCATTCATGATAAAAACTCTTCACACCAGGAATAGAGGGATTTTTCAACCTGAGAAAGGGCATCTATAAAAAGACCCACATAGAAACATCACTTTTTTTTTTTTTTTTTAAGATTTTATTTATTTATTCACTAGAGACACAGAGGCAGAGAGAGAAGCAGGCTCCATGCTGGGAGCCTGACGCAGGATTCGATCCCGGGTCTCCAGGATCACACCCCGGGCTCAAGGCAGCGCTAAACTGCTGAGCCACCCAGGCTGTCCAGAAGTATCACTCTTAATGTTTAAAGACTCACTGCTTTCCCTCACTAAAACTGGGGAAAAAAGCAACGATGTCCATTCTCAACACTGTTATGCAACATTGTACTTAAGACTCTAAGCTGTGCAATAAAGCAAAAAATAAAAAGCATACAGATATAAATGAGGTAAAATTGTCTTTACTCAATGACACCATGATCATCTATATAGAAAATACTAAGGAATATATTTAAAAAGCTACTCTCAAGATCACAGGAAACACCACCAATAAACAAAAATCAATCATATTTCTACAACAAATAAAATTGTATTACAAACAACAAATCTTTGGAAACTGAAATTAAAAACCTAATACTATTTATAATAGCATAAAATTATGAAATATTTCAAATAAGTGTAACAAAAATGTAAAATGTATTCATATACTGCAAATTATATAAAACACAACACGAAAACATTTTTTTAAGATTTTATTTCTTCATTCATAAAAGAAAAGACACAGAGAGAGGCAGACACATAGGCAGAGGAAGAAGCAGGCTTCCCATGGAGCCTGATGCAGGACTCAATCCCAGGACCCCTGGATCACAACCTGAGCCAAAGGTAGACGCTCAACCACTGAGCCACCCAGGTACCCCAAGTGAAAAAATTTTTAAAGACTTAAATAAATGGAGAAATAGAACATTTTAGTGGACAGAAAGATTTGATACCATTTTAAGACATCAATTCTGAAACTGATCTAGAGACTGAATGTAATCTCCTTCAAATCCCAGCAGGAAAAAAAAAAAAAAAAAAAAAAAAAAAAAAAAAAAAAAAAAAACAAATCCCAGCAGGCTTTTTATAGAAACTGATAAGCTGATTCTAAAATTTATAAAGAAATGTAAAAGACCTAAGATTGCTGAGACAGCATTGAAAAAAACAAAAATTAGAGGACTTTACCTGATTTCAAGACTTAGGTAAAGCTATTTAGCCAAAACAGAATGGTATGGCAAAGACAGACAATGGAACAAAATAGAGTTCAGGATCACATATATGTTCAACTGAGTTTCAACAAAGTTCGTAGGGGAATTGAACAGTAAAAGATAATATAATCAACTAGTGGTGTTGGAATAACTGGATTTATATGTGCCAAAAAAAGGAACCTCAACTTAGGACTCACCGTGTATAAAAATTAACTGTAAATGGATTATAGACATACATGTTAGAGCTTAAATTATAAAACTTCTAGAAGAAAACAGAAGAAAGTCTTACTGACCTTAGGTCAGGCAAAAGGTGTTTTTTTTTTTTTTTTTAAAGATTTTATTTATTTATTCATCAGAGACACACAGAGAGAGAGAGAGAAAGAGAGAGAGAGAGAGAGAGGCAGAGACATAGGCAGAGGGAGAAGCAGGTTCTGTGCAGGGAGCCCGATGTGGGATTCAATCCCGGGTCTCCACACCCTGGGCTGAAGGCGGCGCTAAACCGCTGAGCCACCAGGGCTGCCCAGGCAAAGGTTTCTTAAGTAGAATGTAAAAAGCCTGAACTAAAAGGAAATATTTGTAAATTGGACTTAATGAAAATTATAAAAAATTTTTATCTTCAAAAGACACTATTAAAGAAATGGGGCAGCCTGGGTGGCTCAGCAGTTTAGTACCTGCCTTCAGCCCAGGGCGTGATCCTGGAGACCCAGGATCGAGTCCCACGTCAGGCTCCCTACGTGGAGCCTGCTTCTCTCTCTGCCTGTGTCTCTGTCTCTCTCTCTCATGAATAAATAAATAAAATCTTTAAAAATAAATAAATAAATAAATAATAGAAATGGAAAAGCAAGGTACAGAGAGAAAATATTTGCAAGACATATATCTCACAAAGGACTCTGATCTACAAGTTTACACTAATAAAACAATGAACCTGCTTTTTAAAAATAGTCAAAAGCTTTTTACAGATATTTCACCAAAAAAACAAAAACAAAACCAAAAAAACCTCCCAAATGTATAAAGGCCAATAACTACATGAAAAGATGCTCAAGGGCAGCCCGGGTGACTCCGCGGTTAGCGCCACCTTCAGCCTAGGGCCTGATCCTGGAGACCTGGGATCGAGTCCCACGTCAGGCTCCTGCATGCAGCCTGCTTCTCCCTCTGCCTGTGTCTCTGCCTCTGCCTCTGTGTGTGTGTGTGTGTGTGTGCCTCTCTCTCTCTCTCATGAATAAATAAATAAAATCTTTAAAAAAAAAAAGATGTTCAAAATCATTAGCATAAATTTAAACCACAATGAAATACTACTATTCCCCCAACAGAATGATTAAAGTTAAAAGAACTAATAACAAGTGTTGGGAAGGATGTGGAGCAAATGAAACTGTGACACACTGCTGGTGGGAATGAAAAAGCATTCAGCCACTTTGACAGTTTCTTATGAATTTAAACATGTCCTTATCATATGACCAACTAATCCTACCCCTAGGTATTTACCGAAGAGAAATGAAAATATGTCAATGATGATTCGTACTTGAGTATTTATGCAGCTTTAGTCATAACAGCCCCACACGGGAAAGATTCAAAATGTCCATCAGCTGGTGAACAGATAAACAAATTGTGGTCTACCCATACAAGAGAATATTATTCAGAAATAAAAAGGAATAAACTATTGGTCTACACAACAACAAAGATGAATCTCAAAAGCATTATACTAAGTGAAAGAAGCCAGACACAAAAGGCTACAGACTGTATAATTCCATTTACATAAAATTCTAGAAAGGGAAAAAACATGGAATTCTAGAAATTCATGAAGTTCTAAAAAGTGATAAGAAGGAAATCAATGACTGCCTAGGATGGGGATTAAAGGGGATGAAACTCACTGCAAAAGAGTATGAGAAAACTTTTCAAGTGATGAAACAGCCAATTGTGTATACATTTGTCAAAACTCATTACAGTATATACTTAAAACTGGTTAAAAAAAAAAAAAAAGGTAAATTTTTCGGTATGCAAATTATACCTCAGAAAAGATGCTTTGGGGCACCTGGGTGGCTCAGCAGTTTAGCGCCTGCCTTCCACCCACGGCGTGATTCTGGTTTAGCGCCTGCCTTTGATTCAGGTCCTTATCTCAGGGTCCTGGGATTGAGCCCTCCATCAGGCTCCCTACTCAGCAGGAAGCCTGCTTCTCCCTTTCCCTCTCCCTCTGTTCTCTCTCTCTCTCTCTCTCTCAAATAAATAAATAAAATCTTAAAAAAAAAAAGAGATGCTTCAAAAAGTGAGTTAAGAGAAAAACCATGAGTAGGAAACAATTATTAATAATTATCATTACCATATTATCATTATCTATATGCCAGGTCCTTAACTTACATGATTATATTTTATCTCAAAACCACCATGCAGAATTTACCCAAAGATATGAAAACACTAATTTGAAAAGATACGCACACCCCTATGTTTGCTGTAGCATTATTTATAATAACCAAAACAAAAAAACAACACAGGTGTCCACTGATAGATGAAGATGTGGCACATATGTGTGTGTGTATATATATTTTCCCCCGATACTACTCAACCATAAAAAAGAATGAAATGTTGCCATTTGCAACAACATGGATAGCTCTAGAGGATATACACTGCTAAGTGAAATAATCAGAGAAAGACAAATACCATAGATTTCACTCATGTGGATTTTAAGGAAAAAAACAAATGAACAAAGAAAAAGAGACAAACAAAAAACCAGACACTCAACTATAGAGAACAAATTGATGGTTACCAGAGGGGCGGTGGGTGGAGGGACAGGAGAAATAGGGAAAGAGGATTAAGAGTATACCTATTATAATAAGCACTGAGTAATGTATAAAATTGTTGAATCACTATATTATACACCTGAAACTAATATTATTAAACTAATATAATGCTGCATTAATTATACTGGAATTAATTAATCAATTTTTTTAAAGCCATCAGGCAAATTAGGCATTATTTCTTTGCATTTTTTTTTTTAAGATTTTATTTATTTGAGACAGAGAGACAGAGAACACAAGCAGGGGGAGCTGCAGAGGGAGAAGCAGGAAGCTTGACGTGGGGCTTGATCCTAGGACCCTGGGACCATGATCCAGGCTTAAAGCAGCCACCCAACTGACTGAGCCACCCAGGCACCCCAGGCATTATTATTTCTTTTTATAAAAGTCTAAAGATAACATGTATGATTTTAAGACTCTCTAATGGTCTTCTTGCCTTTTCTGCAAATTTTCTTTAATAAATAGCAAGATTCAATAAATAGCTAGTAACTAGGAGACAGAAGATTTGAGTAAGCCCAGACCCCTTTAAAACAAAAGTTGCACATTCAGAAAAGAGTTTTACTTTATTGGAGTTTAAAAAGCACAAAATTAAGTGTAATATAAGACAGATCTACTCATACAGGAGGAGTTTAGCAGTGTTTATCATATGGGGCACAGGGCATTGAATAAATATAAAGAAACTTTCTATTTCACATTTATTTTTTTTTAAAGATTTATTTATTCATGAGACAGAGAGAGAGAGGCAGAGACAAAGGCAGAGGGAGAAGCAGGCTCCATGAAGGGAGCCCGACATGGGACTCGATCCCGGGTTTCCAGGATCAGGCCCCAGGCTGAAGGCGGCGCTAAACCACTGAGCCACCCAGGCTGCCCCTCTATTTCACATTTAACTGCATTGTTTAAAAATATTTAAAACAGCATTTTGTATGTTAATAAAAACTTACTTAAAAAGATATTATATAATCCCAATTATTAAATTCAGAATGGGGGACGCTTGGGTGGCTCAGCGGTTGAGCATCTGCCTTCAGCTTAGGGCATGATCCCGGGTCCAGGGATCAAGTCCCACATCGAGATCTCTGCAAGGAGCCTGCTTTTCCCTCTATGTCTCTGCCTCTCTCTGTGTCTCTCATGAATAAATAAATAAAATCTGTCATAAATTAATTAATTCAGAATGGATCCCAGTTTTTTGATGTCATAACTTAAAAATTGTGAAATATTTAATAAAATATCCTTCTATACACTGCCTGATATTTAAGAAGAGTTCAATGACATCTAGAAATCAACACTTGAAAATGGCTTACATTAATCCAAAATAAATATTTACATAGCAATTAAATACCTGTTGAATGATTAAAGATCATACTGTAGCTTATCTAAAATTCTGAAAGATGATGTATCACAAGGACAATGCCTACAGGTAAAAATTTTCTTTATATATGTAAGCTAGTATCTGGAGTTCTGCTCATTTCTTTACTAGGAGAGCTACTGGGATAATCAACTGCACCTAATTAAAGTCTGCTTACAATTGCAACTGCCTAGTAATCCTGATGGGACAAAACACAGAAAGAGATTAAATTAATTAGCAGTCAAATGCTAATTAGCAGTAATAAGATTAAATAAGTAAATAAGATTAAACACAGGTATACTATACATAAAAGTCTAAGGATAACATGCATGATTTTAAGACTCCCTAATGGTCTTCTTGCCTTCAATTTTGTTCTCTTCAAGACCCTTTTACATACTCATAACTACAGTGACTTGGTTATAAATGAACAGCAGGCAGAAGACTGTAGCAATACAGAACATGCAGGAAGAAAACAAGTACTGAAAGTCATTACAGAAAAATTTCAAGATAGGGCTTGAACAAAAATATCTGGATAATGAGACAAAATAAAAAACATGAATGATATTATGAATCATGGAAATCTCAGAATACAGTAATGACTTAGATATGAGGCTAAGAAATGGTTTGCTAATTTGTTTCCACATACCCTGAATTATAATCATAGAGACAGGAAAAAACCCAGAGAGCATATACATAAACAAAGTGGGCACTAAATAAGAAAGAAAAATCAAAGAAGAGGATATAAAATAGTAGCAGAAATTAAAAGATAAAAGACATCATGGTAGCCAAAAAACTGCAGATATTTTTCCTGGAAAATTGCTACAGAAATACCACTTTTATTATAAAAGAATTATTAAAGGAGGAGTTTTTTTTAAAACAGAAAAAGACCTATGCTTTTGTTACAATGAATTTAAAACTTTGGACAGATATCTATTTTGAAATTTCTAAGGACGATGATACTGGGAATAAGACCAAGGAATAAAAAAATGTATAATGAAGCAAGTTGTATGTCATTTATATAATGAATGTAATTAAAGCTCTTACAATGAATTTCAGGAGAACATGAAGTATGAGGCTAGAACCCTGAAGAATCTCTATATTAAGCAAGGATAAGGAAGCGAGTACTTCTAAAAAGAAACTACATAAGTAAACCAGTCTCCAGATCCATACATCCATATGCTTTCAAAATTGCTCCTCACCAGATGGATCCACTGACACTTCAGACTTAACATGACCAATAATGGGTTCATATTCCTGTCAAACCTGTTTCCCCAAATGTATGAACGGCACCATCATCCACCCAAACACCTGTCTGAAACTTGAGAGGCTGCCTGTCTCTTCCCACACCTAGTCAGTGACCTACTGCTGTTAATTAAAATTCTCTCTTTTCCTCCTTCCTTCTTTTATTTTCTCCTTTTATCACAGTCCTTTCTTTTATTTTCCCCCTTTCTATTCTCATTATTGGTCCTCTCATTTACATCTTCAATAAACGTCACCTAGACTAAATAGTTTCCAAGCAGGTCCCTCTGACTCCAAACTTTCCATATATCACCTTTCCATATACACCTTCCATGTATCCCAAGTACAGAACTCACTTTATGATTTTTCAAATGTATTACCTTTTCTTCTTAAAATTTCACAATGAAAGTAAAATCTAACCTCAGCACAACACAAAATCCTTCATTAAGACCCTCCCTTCACTCCCTCCTCATATTCTGGGTCCCATCTCAGCTGACCTACTTGCAATTTCCCCAGCATACTCTGATAACCTATTCTCTCTACCTGCGGAGCCTTTTCTGTTTTCCCCATGGCTAACTCCTAACCATTCTCTAGGCTCAATCACTTGATTTTGTTTATTTACTGTATTATCTTCTCTCCTTGACTATAAACAACTTATAAGAAAGGACTGTACTTTCTATCTCCCAACACTCAGTAGAGCAGGTGGATGAATGTATAGTCATTAATTCCATAACCATGTCCTGCCATGAAATGTGCCAGCCAAGAGCTTAGTTACTGGTTGACTGAGTAAGAACAAAGTCTGCTCAAACATAAACGATTAAAAATAGTCCTCTTTCATTTCTGGTAGGGAATAAGACAGATATAAAAGAAAGAAGAATTAAAAGAAGAAAAATAATTAAAGCCAGAGTCAGATAAGAGGTAAGACTTCATGTAATAAAATGTGAGTACTAACAGAGACAACTAGTTTCTAAAAGAGCTGAGAACAATATACACCGCACATTTACTGTACCCCATTTTTTAATAACAATAACCTGAAACCTGTTAAATAACTGGATAAATGGGCTAAGAACAAGATCAATATTTGGCAGGAGGATGAAAAAAAACAATACACTGACTATCACAGAATAGAAAAATTTTCAAGAATTTCTGTAAAATTCCCTGAAAGCTTTGGGAAAAAAAAAAAAAAAAGCAAGCTTTGGTTAAATTTCCCCACTAAAATAAAAGAAAAAAGAAGTACTATTTCATTTTGACTGCACTATTTGTACATTTAAAAATAC
The DNA here is from genome assembly GCF_053574225.1 of Canis aureus. NCBI lineage: Eukaryota > Metazoa > Chordata > Mammalia > Carnivora > Canidae > Canis > Canis aureus. The sequence goes on along the minus strand of NC_135623.1, from coordinate 40,347,965 downwards.
AATTTAGTAGGTGATCATATTGGGCGTTAACTTCCCCATGCAGAATATAACCTCCATTGAGGAAAAGTTACATGTTCTTTTAGTTGTCAAGTGGGAGTCAAAGAAAATAGAACTTACTGTCCACGAGGATACCAACGGTGCTTAGTAGTAAAGAACATTTTGCTAAGTTGTTCTATCATGAGTCCTTGCTCAAAGTGTTCATTTTTTTCTTCTAGTCTGGTTTTCAGCACTTGGTCATGTGTTTCTTCATTATTATGCACAGGATCTGGCCGAGGGATAGGCTACAAAATCATCAGTAATGAACAGCATCAAAATGTAGGAATGTTAGCCAGCATTTGATTGAGTTTACAATACAACAATTACCACACTCCAGAATTCATTATAGTACCTTAGGATGGGTAAGTTTTCAGAACAGAATTTTACTCAGTTGCATTATTCATTAAAGAATCAGAAACACAGGCACATGGGTGGGTGGCTCAGCTGGTTAAACATCCAATTCTTGATCTTGGCTCAGGTCATGATCTCAGGACTGTAAGATCAAGCCTCGCATCAGCCTCCACGCTGGGCATGGAGCCTGCTTAAGATTCTTTCCCCCAACCTCTCACTCTCCCTCCTCTAAATAAAAAAAAAGAATCATAAGTACTTTCCCTCTCATATTAAGTTTTCAGTTTATTTTCCAATAATAAAGTTCTTATTTAATGTTATTTCCCCCGGGATCCCTGGGTGGCGCAGCGGTTTGGCGCCTGCCTTTGGCCCAGGGCACGATCCTGGAGACCCGGGATCGAGTCCCATGTCGGGCTCCCAGTGCATGGAGCCTGCTTCTCCCTCTGCCTGTGTCTCTGCCTCTCTGCCTCTCTCTGTGTGACTATCATGAATAAATAAATAAAATCTTTAAAAAAAAAAAAGTTATTTCCCCTAATAATAAAGTACTTATTATGTTAATAATAATTTCTATTTCCCAAAACTATAAGCTGTACCCATTATTTTTTAACTTACAAGTTTACAAGTTTATAGTCTCAGGGTACCTGGGTGGGTGGCTGAGTCAGTTAAGCATCTGCCTTGGGCTTAGGTAATGATCCTGGGGTCCTGGGATAAAGCTCCACATCAGGCTTTCTGCTCAGTGGGGAGTCTGCTTCTCCCTCTGCCCTTCCCCCCCCCACTTGTGCTCTCTCTTAAATAAATAAATAAAATCTTTAAAAAATATTTTTTTAAGTTTACAGTTCTCTAACTTTGCTTATCATTAAAGTGAGATAAAATGAAAATGGTAATTCTTATATCCAAAGGAAACTTTTTTTTTTAATTTCAATGTTTTCATTTTAGGTGAATGAAATGTCACCAAATGATGCTTTCTGAAAACTTGAGTACTTTTTCACCTTAAGACATCGACTACTAAAAATCTCATTCTCCTCCCCAACACATCTGAGTAATATAACATGTTCCCATCAGTAATTAGCTCATCAAAGCCTTTAAGATTAATCACTGTCTTAGAAAGTCAAGTGTCCTGTATATTTTAGTTATTAAATGATAATATATGTAACATAAGGTGGTAACATTGTCCTGCTTTACAAATACCGTCTATGTGTATTATATTACAATGAAAATCTGAATTTATAATCAGAAAGAAAACAATTCAAACATAAATGTCTTTACATTCATATACTATTAATGACAACTACTACATACTCATTTTATTAAATATTAGAGGATATACTTATATTTGGCATATATACACGAAAAAATAAAATTTCTTTTAGAAGCAATATATAAGTACATGAAGGTGCCACAACTGGCTTAGTACTACAGAATTGCAAAGTAACAAAGGTATTAGTGACAGGCAGAAAAAGAGCCCAGTCAGAGCCTTGTCACTGAGTGCAGAATGCATTCTACAAGGGATAGCAAATATTAGAGAAAGGAAAGTAGGAAAGAACACACAATAAAGAGATAAACTCTAAAAATGGATCTTGAGAAACCAGATTATGAAAGACCTTCAAAGTCAGACTTACAAGTAACAATGCGAGGTAAATCGAAATACTTAGTGTGGGAGGTAATGAGGAGGCAGTATAACAAAGAGGTTAAGAATTGGAGCTTTGGTCTCTAATTCTGTCATGTACTAGTTCTGTGACCTTGGACAAGTTATTTAAGCTCTTAATTTCCCTTTCTGTAAAGTCAGAGGCACAATACCTACCCAAAAGGGCTTGGTGAAGATTAAATGAAATAATAATATATGGTATGGTTAGCTGTCCCTCGCACTCTTAAGAGTTCAATAATGGTAGGTAGCTACTAAGATTTCTTTGAGGCCTCAAACAGGAGAAAAGTGATATAAATTTAAAGAAAAAGTTCTCCTTAGACATTTAATTTTAAAAGATCATCACTTCTAAAAAAAATTTAAAAATAAAAAAAAAATCATCACTTCTATGTAAAGTAGAAAATTAGTGTCTTTGCAAGTTACTATCAGACCTTCAGGTCTAGCAAACACAGGATTAGAGCCTCAATAGTTTTCTCTCTTTTAGGTCACTATACTTGTTGCTAAAGATCAAATGTTTATAGTATTATCAAAAGTTGTTTTCAAGTATTCATAAATGTTCCATTATCTCTCTCCCTATTCCCAAGCAGGCTCAATTCTAATATATCACAAATTCTCTCTGCTTTGTATAGATTAAAAATACTTCTTTTCTTGGCACATAGATAAAAGACATCAGAATTAATGGATTCGTCAAAGTCTAAACCAAGAGCCTCTGGCTGACTCAGAATTGATTTTTAGGTAGTTTTTTTATCTCCTTGATCAAACTTCAAAGAAAGGATACATGACTATTTCAGTAAAAAGGAAAAACTAAAATAAAACTGTCTTGTTTAAAAAACATTCAGATTGTCATTCTGAATTTCCCTTGCTTCTCTTAAGAATTTTCAAAATTTTACTTTTGAAATTTTCCACTAAATCAGCCACTAAAAAGAAGTCTAGTCCTTACATTTTAATCTTTCCAAGTCATTATTTTTCCCCTAGCATATTATGTTTATTTTCCTAAACTAGAAATCCTAAATTCTAGAAAAACACTTTTAGAATATTTGTACTTTTCATAAAATATATACTTGGCAAAAGAAGAAGGATCTTTTTACCTGGATCTGTGGAAAACTTTATGTTTTAGATTCAAATTACCAGAAAATCAAAGATGCAAATCATCCTAACTTTCTTAAAGCCAGTCTCAGTAGGTATTTCTATATTTGCAGGATCTCTGTATGTAGTACGCTTTCTAAGGCCTACAGAATTAAAGGGCCCACTGGAGTTGTAGCAGCCGTAGCTACCTCTTTCAGAAAAGAAAAAAATCAAGACTAAAACTCAAGTCATGTTGGAAAGTTTTTATTTACTATCATATAGTACTTGCATGAGATTTATAAATCTAGATTCATAAAGAACATACTATATTCTAACTTCTAAGAATAACATGTTTTCAAGAATGTTATTGTGCAGCCCAGTCTACAATTTACTACTTGAGAAACAAAAAAAATTCCATGCTTCTCCATGTGAATATCTCTTAGCCCTAAAACAGAAAAGCCATAAGTATAAAGAGGTAGGAACAAATTTATTCATTTAATCAACATATATTTACTGTACACCTAACAAGTAAAAGTGTTATTCCAGATGCTAAGGTTATAGCAGAGAACAAAACACAGAGCCCTGTCCTCATGGAGCTTACATTTTAGTGGAGGGAGATAGACAAGAAAACAAGAAAATGTCTATTGTGCCAGAAATGAGACAAGCTATTCAGAAAAGACAATAGGAAGGAGTCTAGGGGCAGGGGTACTACTTTAAATGCAGGAGTCATTCACTAGTTATCAAATAAAGAAAGGGAATAAATAAACTATGAGGTCTCCGAGGGAAAAGCATTCCAGGCAAAAGCAGGAGCAACTACAAAAGGCCCTGAAGTAGGAGTTACCTAATGTAATTAAAGAACAGGGGGAAAGCCTGTTCTGCCTGTTGCTCCCCTTGCCTGTGTTCTCTCTGTCAAATAAATAAAATCTTAAAAAAAAAAAAAAAAAAAAAAAAAAAGCCTTTAAAGAAAGAAGATGAAAAAGAAACAAGAAAATGGAAATAGTAAAATAAAAACAAAACAAAACAAAAAATCGAAACCAAAAAAAGGAAACCAAACAATTCCACTCTCTTTGGATACTGTAAAGAATGTGAATATTTCTAACAGCAAATTATAAATTACAAGAAATTTTTCTGATACATACTTTTGTATGCTCATATGGAATGTCCACAGAAGGGTGGTAGCATACTATCGTCCTGCCGTCAGACGTCAAAGCAAGCTCTACTTTGCTAAAAAAGAATGTTTTAGAAACAGAGTTATACTGTATTCAAGGCAGAATGAGTTTCTTAGAGACAAAATTAATTAATCATAAATCCCTGGAGAAGAGATGGTATGGCACTGGATTGGCAAACCTGGTACCCATATCATCGGAGACAACTCAGAACGTCTCACAAAGTGTATCAGCTTAACTACCACAACAGGCCACGAATGCATAACTCACTATTTTATCTATTTGTTTTTAGACTTATAGACTCTACTTCCAAATCTTTGGAAGGGATCTTCATGTTTACTCATCACTATTATTAGAACTTTTTTTCCTTATCTAGAAACTACCTTTGGGGTGCCTCAGTGGCCCAGTCAGTTAAGTGTCTGCCTTCACCTCAGGTCATGATCTCGGGGTCCTGGCATGGAGCCCAGAGTCAGGCTCCCTTCTCAGCAGGAATCTCCTTCTCCCTCTCCCCCTACCCCTCCTACCTCTGCTCTTTCTAATAAATAAAATATTTTTTAAAAACTACTTTCAAAAAGCTGTAAGAACTATATTAATTTGTTGAATTACTAAAATTAAAGATCGGCAAAGTACATAATCTTCCAGGCAAAGGATAACCTGAATTTCCAATCATAAAGACTAGAGCTGAGAACTTTTTCTAGATCAAATGCTTTCTCCAAATGTCTTTGGCAGAACAGTACAGCAGTAAGAAGCCTCCCATTAAAAGAGTTCTGCAGTCAAAACTTAGGAATTACTGAATACTATCTCTTCCCTCCATTAATATCCCTCAGAAAAACACATTTTGGGCAATACTTCTTTAAATATTTTTTCCAGGAATACTCTGGCTGGATCTTATTCAGGTATCAACTAACCATGACTATTTTTCAAAGACTCTGCAACTACTATTATACTTAAAAACATATACATTCTAAGGAACACAACTTATGGCTTTCATTAACCTTACAGCTTCTCTAGATGTCTGTAAATTTAAGTTTCTAAGATTTCAATACCAACTAGATTTGAACCAGATCACCTTAAACACTAATAGTGCATTTTAACTAACATGGGATAAGGTATTAGGTTGTTTTACCATGATTTTAAGATCAAATAGCATAACATGGCTATACTGAACCTTTGACCTATCAAGTATTTTTTTGTGAAGAATGGAGTTTTACATAATACACTTGTAAGACTCAATTTTTTCAGGTTCAGAAAGTGTTACTATTACCTAGTTTAATTTCACCATCATCTTAGTTCTTACTAAATATACATTTAAAATTCACATTAAAACTAGTGTCAAAAAAAAAAAAACAAAAAAAACAAAACAAAACAAAACAAAAAAAAAACTAGTGTCAAGGGAAGAAAAATACATTTTTACTAATATTTGGAATAAAAACAATGTAGCTTAAGAAAATGTTTCAGTTTCTTTTTTTTTTTAAGATTTTATTTATTTATTCATGAGATACATACACACAGAGAGATAGAGAGAGAGACAGAGAGAGAGAGAGAGAGAGAGACAGGCAGAGGGAGAAGCAGGCTCCATGCAGGGAGCCCGATGTGGAACTTGATCCCAGGCTTCCAGGATCATGCCCTGGGCCGAAGGCAGGCGCTAAACTGCTGAGCCACCCAGGGATCCCCATGTTTCAGTTTCTGTACATTAGACTCTACTACAAAGAAGAAAAGCATCTCATTCATATGTTATTCCTAGTTCTTATTCTTAGCATAGTGACTGGAATTAAATAAGTACCAAATAAGTTGTGACTGAATTAAATTATTTGTAATTTAGGATTATTCAATGTCAAACAAAAGATAAGATAAATAACTGCTTAAGCTAATAGATATGAACCCCAAGAGGAAAAAACTATAAAAACTAATTAACTTTTCCAAAAGGCTAAAGAATGCTTTGGGATAAAAGACAGCATTTCTAACAGCATGTCTGTCTTACAACAAATTAAGGATTCACTGAAAAACAATGATAATGATTTTTATTTAAAACATTTGTGAGCCCAGATACTGTGTAAATAAAGCCATTGAAATAATTTTTAAATACAAAATTAAGGAAAGAATAATCAGAAAAGAAAGCAGAAAATACCAAAACAAGAAATAAAATTAAATAATTTCAGATACAGCTAACAGACTGCTATTTTTTTCAATTGAATTTAAATACATACCAATTATAGTCATCCGGTAGAGGAGAATACGTAGATTTATGACAAAAACAATATAAAGCTCCATCTGCAAAAACCCCAAGCAGTAAAATGGATTTAGTTAATTTGAACATACATTCTTGCATAAATGTAAAGCTATTTTCACTCATTCAACCATTATTTATTGTGTCTACTATGAAACAGGGCTAGAGATCAGGAATTCAGTAAGATCTAGTCCTTGCTCTCAAAAAGGGTACAAGTCTTACGAGAAATAAACAAATAATTCCAATATAAATGACAAGCCCTGTTAGGATGGGTAAGCATTGGGAAAGGGCACACAGGTTACAAAATAGGACTGTACAGGTTTAAGAAAGCCTTTCCAGTAAAGATGGAGGAGGCTTCTCCATCTAAGGTGCTCTAAAGGATGGAGGAATAAGCAGGAGTTGGTAGGGATGAGCATATTGTTTCTTGCAGAGACTTATAAGTGCTAAGGACCACAGAAATATGGGAAGTATTTAGGTATTCTAAAAACTTGTGAAAATAAATAAATATTTTTGTGAGACCAAGTGCACAGTGCACAAAGGGAAAGTGTTAAGTGATGAAGTACAAAATAAACTGTCAAATTTAACTTCTTAATCAAAATGCTCACATTTCAAAGCATAGTCTCCTTTTTTAGAATACCTGCAAATTCAAGAGACATAATTTCTTTTTTAAGTTTAAATTTCTCCTCTGTTCAAAGAAACAGTGTTCTTTTAAATACAGAGAAAAAAATTTAAATGTAGCTCAGTATAGTTAAAAATGGTTTTGAAAAGAGTAGTCCTCCCACATCTGTGTTTTTGTTTTCTGCAGTTTTAGTTACCCAAGGGGAACCACCGTCAAAAAGCAGATGATCCTCCTTCTGACATAGTGTCAGGTCAGTAGAGTAATGCTATATCACAATGCTTATGGTATTCACCTTGCTTCATCTCATCACATAGACATTTTATCTCACATTATCACAAAGGTGAGTACAGGACAATAAGGTATTTTGAGAAAGATCTCATTTACATAATTTTTATTATAGTATATTATTAGAATTGTCCTATTTTATTATTAATTATGGTTGTTAATCTCTTACTGTGTCTGTTACGTTTATCACAGGTGTACATGTATATGAAAAAGCACAGTATACATAGGGTTCAGTACTATTCAAAGTATCCGGCATTCACTGGATATCTTGGAATATATTCCCTATGGATAAGGAAAACTACTGAACAGGCTGGCTAAAGCCAAGGATCAACTTCTCTCAACTGAGCCTCTTGCTCCTCAGTAGGAATGCAATCCCCACTTTGTTCAAATACCACTCATCCTTCAAAGTCAAATGCTACTCTTCCATGAAATTCTTTCTCCTCCTCCCTGCCCCACAATTCCCAACACAGAGAAGAGTGGTCTATTCTACACATCCCCCAACTGATGGTTCATTTGACATCACTACCTTTTTTGTGGTCTTTTTTTTTCTGCATCAGTTATTTATACGTATCAAAAATATAAGACATATTTTCCATCTTTGTATACTCCTCCTTTCCCCAAGGACTGCATATAGAGATCTAAACATAAAATCTTACTCCAAACATAAAAAGTGCCTTAACAGGGATCCCTGGGTGGCACAGCGGTTTAGCGCCTGCCTTTGGCCCGGGGCGCAATCCTGGAGACCCGGGATCAAATCCCACGTTGGGCTCCCGGTACATGGAGCCTGCTTCTCCCTCTGCCTATGTCTGTACCTCTCTCTCTGTGTGTGTGACTATCATAAATAAATTTTTAAAAAAAATTTTAAAAAGTGCCTTAACAAAACTCACTTTTATCATAAAAGATTGCTCAACAATATGTCAATCCAAAATTCTGTGGATGTAAGATAATATAAAGAATTAGAAATTTAACTTCATCTCTCAAAAGATTTGATTATCAATTATCTGTGCTAATACAGAGGAGTATTCAACAAGACAAATCAGATGATAATGTTAAAACCATTTACAATTATTTTATTTTATTGACCCAGTTGGGGATCTTCTTAAGTATGTACAAATTAACTTTTCTTTAAAGAATTTATTTATTCATTCATGAGAGACACAGAGAGAGAGAGAGGCAGAGACACAGGCAGAGGGAGAAGCAGGCTCCATGCAGGGAGCCCGACGCAGGACTCAATCCCGGGTCTCCAGGATCATGCCCTGGCCTGAAGGCGGCGAAACCGCTGAGCCACCTGGGCTGCCCAAGTATGTACAAATTAATATTAAAAGAAGTTTGTATTCTCTGAATATAAACCAGCTAGGTGATATACAATTCACCAAAGAAACAGGGTTAGGTGGCAGAGGCAGGACACACAGAATTAAGTGATTTTAAAACAGGCAGGAAAATTCGGGCAGCCTGGGTGGCTCAGTGGTTTAGCACCGCCTTCAGCCCAGGGCGTGATCCTGGAAACCAGGGATTGAGTCCCATATCCGGCTCCCTGCATGAAGCCTGCTTCTCCCTCTGCCTGTGTCTCTGCCTCTCTCTCAACGTCTCTCGTGAATAAATAAATAAAATCTGGGAACCCTGGGTGGCGCAGAGGTTTAGCGCCTGCCTTTGGCCCAGGGCTTGATCCTGGAGACCCGGGATTGAATCCCACGTCGGGCTCCCCGTGCATGGAGCCTGTTTCTCCCTCTGCCTATGTCTCTGCCTCTCTCTCTCTCTGTGTGTGACTATCATAAATAAATAAAATTAAAAAAATAAAATAAAATAAAATCTTTAAAAAAAAGAAAAAGGAAAACTCAAGAGAACAGTATTTCAGTTCAACAAGAAACTGTTAATTTTCTACCCTGTATTTACGCAGACATCGTTTGTACTCTCATGACATACATTACATTCTATGCCATAATCCAGATATTTCTTATTTCCATAGATGTCTGTTTCACCTACAAGTGTTAAGTTCTTTAAGGCCAGAAACCACACCTTGATTATTACTCTGTCTCCTACAGTGGCTACTAATAAAATAGTGATGGCTGAACTGCCTCTAAAATGCTAACTTCCTCACAATTAGTACAATTAGAAATATTCATCTGGCATTTTATCAAAAGAAAAACTCTAAATGTGGTAAATATCAGAGGTTTTAAATATAATTAGATTTAGAATAATTATAATTAGACTATAATTAGACCTGGTGACTCAAACGGCATCTGCTTTCAGCTCAGGTCATAATCCTAGGGTCCTGGGATTGAGTCCCACATCAGGCTCCCTGCTCAGCACGGAGTCTGCTTCTGCTTCTCCTTTTCCCTCTTCTCTGGCTCATGCTCATGCTTTTTCTCTCTCTCAAAAAAATAAATAAAATCTTTAAAAAAATAAATGTTCCTTTTGGCATAAAGGAGGCCTTTTTATTTTTGCTCACTGAACTTTCTCCCTTAATCATGGTTTTGCTTTCGCTCTAATCTTAATGTTCTTCCTTTTCATATAAATATCAATAATAATACTTTCCCTTCAATAATAGTAATGATAGAATTTGTGGGGAATAAGGGACTTCGGGATGAAAAAAGGCAGTCACTGAATATTAGGATGATTGAGTAATAATGGAAAAATTTTCTGGCATAATCTAAATTAATTCTTAGTTAACTAGATATTTTGACAACTCCAATCCATTCAAGTCAGTTCACAAACATTTATTTGTCACCTACCATGTATGAGAGGTAGTGAAGAAACCAAAATAAATTAGACACTACAAATTCATAATCTAGTAGGTAAAGTATACATAGATAATTTTCACTTATCCAGGGGCAGATTAACTAGTTTTCAGATTAATCTCTGTGAGGGATAATAGCTATTTCAGGATATGGACTAGGGAAAAATAGATTATGTATGATTTACCATCAGCCTTGAGGCTGGGTTCTAGTCAGAGCAAAGAGGAGAACAAGCAGCATAAGTCCCTCTCCCAATTCTCAACAAAAAATGCTCTCCTAAGTAATCAAGAACAGACTATTATTTTGTTTTGTTTTCATTTTTTTTTTTTAAGAGGGAGAGAGAGAGAGAGAGACAGAAAGGAGGGGGAGGAGAGAGAGAATCTTTAGGCTCCACACTCAGCAGAGCCCGATGCAGGGCTCACTCTCACAACCCTGAGATCATGACCTAAGCCGAAATCAAGAGTCGGGTGTTTAACTGACTGAGCTACCCAGACATCCCCTGATTTTAGTTTATACCCAAAGTCTCTTAGCAATCTCCTCCTTCATTTTACTTGGTTAATTATACTTTTAATTATACTTTTTAATCTTTGTCTTTAACTCTTTTCCCCAACTCAATAAACATTCAATTACAAATGGCAATAGGAAACATGAAGGAAGAGATTAAGGTCAGCCAGAGACATGTAAAAAAAAAGTAGGCTAGCATAAAAAGAAGAAAAAGTAAACTTATTATAATACTCTAACCATATCTGCTTCAGAAATGGAAGGAGGGAGTTCACAGAGGAAAGGGACAGCGAAAGCAAGACAGGTTGGGAAATAAGATTTTACTAATTTATTTATTTATATAGGTCAATGTTTTGACTATCAAATGTGTCAGTAGGCTTTGAAGAAAATATTAGACCATGTACATTTCTTTAGAAAAGAAAGGTAGGGGTTCCCTGGGTGGTGCAGCGGTTTGGCGCCTGCCTTTGTCCCAGGGCACGATCCTGGAGACCCGGGATCGAGTCCCACGTCGGGTTCCCGGTGCATGGAGCCTCCTTCTCCCTCTGCCTATGTCTCTGCCTCTCTGTCTCTCTCTCTCTCTCTCTGTGTGACTATCATAAATAAAAAAAAAAAAAAAAAAAAAAAAGAAAAGAAAGGTACAGGGTGCCTGGGTGGCTCAGCGGTTTGATGCCTGCCTTTGGCCCAGGATGTGGTCCTGGAGTCCCAGGATCGAGTCCCGTGTCGATATCCCTGCATGGAGTCTGCTTCTCCCTCTGCCTATGTCTCTGCCTCTCTCTGTGTCTCTCAAAAGAAGAAAAGAAAGGTACAAATTATATATTGCATAAACTATAAATTTCTTTTTTTTAAAAGTAGGTGCCATGCTTAATGGGGGCTTGAATTCATGACCCCGAGACTGAGAGCTGCATGCTCTGCCAACTGAGCCAGTCAAGGGCCTCTATAAATCATAAATATTTTACATATTATGATATATTAAATATATTTTATATTAAACATAAACATATATACTTTCATATGGCTAAGTACATAGAAAATACCTACTGAAATCCAAAATATTAGCAATGATTTTTATAAGATGGAATTGTAAATTTGGCCTTTACTTGATAATTTTCAAAACTAAAAAAAAATAGTATGTGAAAACTTAGTAAATTTAAGTGATTCAAACCAGATAAAATTCCTCTTTGTCAATCCCTCACTTGCCCTCAGCTAAATCTCACTAGTGCTCTATACAGATAATCTTTTCGGTCCACACCTTTCATTCTGTATTTATACATATATGCACACATGTATGTGGTAGATCATCTTTTAAATGCACAAATAGGATAATACAATAAATTAACTCTTAATACAATTAAATTAACTCTTTCTCGTTAGAGATCTTTTCATGTTGGTAACAGCTGTATGATATTCATAAACATGTGCCAAAATTTGTCCACCCCCTTTTGATAGACATTTAGACTTTCTCTCCTTTTCCATTACTGCAAACATTCCTGCTATTTATTTATTTATTTTTATTTATTATTTTTTAAGATTTTTATTTATTTATTCACGAGAGACACAGAGAGAGAGGCAGAGACATAGGCAGAGGGAGAAGCAGGCTCCATGCCTGGAGCCTGATGTGGGACTGGATCCCAGGTCTCCAGGATCATGCCCTGGGCTGAAGGAGGTGCTAAACCGCTGAGTCACCTGAGCTGCCCACATTCCTGCTACTTAAAGGCATATATACAGGGCAGCCCTGCCTGTGTCTCTGTCTCTCTGTGTCTCTCATGAATGAATAAATAAAATCTAGAAAAGAAAGAAAGAAAGAAAAGAAAGAAAAGAAAGAAAAGAAAGAAAAGAAAGAAAGAAAGAAAGAAAGAAAGAAAGGCATATACAATAACTAAACTTTTTTTTTTTTGCCTGATACTAAATTCTTTAAATTTTCTACAGTGAAGGTGGATTTCTGTAATATTTTAAAAATTTTAAACCTCTTTTTAAACATTAAAAAAAAAAATCTCACTTTGAATCGAAAATAAATGTTTCCAGACAGTTCTGTTTGATATTGCCCATTTTACTGCTGCCAATGCCATGGTGAATCAAGATACTATTGGGTGGTGTGAAAGATGATTTGAAGAGACGGATTCTAAATTCTGCTTCCACGCGTATCTATTTTCATCCCTGTATAAAAGATAAAGAAAAATTAGTGCTACCTATGATAAATGAAAGTGATACAATATATTGAACACTGCAAGAGCAAGATAGGAATCTCTACCTAGTACTATACAGTCATGAGAAAAACTACTCAACACCTTTCCATTTCCTTGTGATATAGGACAACGAACATCTCTGAAATATAAGACGTAAAACCCTGAACTAGGTCTATTACTATTTTTGTTAAATGCAAACTCCTCCAAAACTAAAAGACAACCTACAGAATGGGAGAAGATTTTTGCAAATGACGTATCAGATAAAGGGCTAGTTTCCAAGATCTATAAAGAACTTATTAAACTCAACACCAAAGAAACAAACAATCCAATCATGAAATGGGCAAAAGACATGAACAGAAATCTCACAGACGAAGACATAGCCATGGCCAACATGCACATGAGAAAATGCTCCGCATCACTTGCCATCAGGTAAATACAAATCAAAACCACAATGAGATACCACCTCACAACAGTGAGAATGGGGAAAATTAACAAGGCAGGAAACCACAAATGTTGGAGAGGATGCAGAGAAAAGGGAACACTCTTACACTGTTGGTGGGAATGTGAACTGGTACAGCCACTCTGGAAAACTGTGTGGAGGTTCCTCAAACAGTTAAAAAAAGACTTGCCCTATGACCCAGCAATTGCACTGTTGGGGATTTACCCAAGATTCAGATGCAATGAAACGCCGGGACACCTGCACCCCGATGTTTCTAGCAGCAATGTCCACAATAGCCAAACTGTGGAAGGAGCCTCGGTGTCCATCAAAAGATGAATGGATAAAGAAGATGTGGTTTATGTATACAATGGAATATTACTCAGTCATTAGAAACGACAAATACCCACCATTTGCTTCAACGTGGATGGAACTGGAGGGTATTATGCTGAGTGAAGTAAGTCAATCGGAGAAGGACAAACATTATATGTTCTCATTCATTTGGGGAATATAAATAATAGTGAAAGGGAATATAAGGGAAGGGAGAAGAAATGTGTGGGAAATATCAGAAAGGGAGACAGAACATAGAGACTGCTAACTCTGGGAAACGAACTAGGGGTGGTGGAAGGGGAGGAGGGCGGGGGGTGGGGGTGAATGGGTGATGGGCACTGAGGGGGGCACTTGAGCACTGGGTGTTATTCTGTATGTTGGCAAATTGAACACCAATAAAAAATAAATTTATTATAAAAAAATAAATAAAATTTAAAAATTCATGTAAAAAAATAATAAATGCAAACTTCCCAGCACCTAGTGTAGTTCTTTCCATTTAGTGAGCACTCAGCAAATGTATAATTCTCCTTAGAAACAGTCACTCTCACATGCTAGAGAAGCATCCTCCACAATGCTAATGTGTTTGTGTACAGCCTCTCAGGTGCCATATGCAAGACCGTACTACATCCCTTGAAGTAGGATTGTTTCTAATTGAATACTAAACAAGGCCTATCCTTTGCCTATTAAACACTGATATAGAGAAACACATAGAAACACTCTACAGTCCCAAGTAAAATTTCACTCTTTTATACATGTATAAGGTTTTCAACTTTCCAGGTGCTTTCTCACATACCATTTCATTCTATTCTATTAATCATGACAGGTATCTTTATTTTTATTCGCGAACAAACTCAAGTACAAAATAGAAGTTATTTGCTCCCAAGAACTTTAGGGTCATTTATAAACTGGGAACCTTTGGGCAAGTTAACTGAATGACCCTTTGTTCCTTCCATGGTAAAATGGGGACCACCACCACAACCTCCGTGGCTTTTGTCAGTAAATCACTTAAAATCATTGCTACATCCATGGTTTTTAATTGGCCTCGATGACTATTCGAGCCCTTCCCCCATCGTGATAAAATGGAATTGGGGGGCAGCCCGGGTGGCTCAGCGGTTTAACACCACCTTCAGCCCAGGGCGTGACCCTGGAGACCCGGAATCGAGCCCCACGTCGGGCTCCCGGCATGGAGCCTGCTTATCCCGCTCTCTGCCTGTGTCTCTGCCTCTCTCTCTCTCATGAATAAATAAATAGTCTTAAAAAAAAATTAACTTAAAAAAATATGGAATTGGGGCGTAGACCCCAACAGTCTTATCTGCTAGACTAAATTATGCGGGGCGATTCCCTGCACGGTCAGTACGTTTGCACTACTTTCCCTGAGTTCATACAATGTGCTTTTTACAGCTGACGCCCCGTTTCCCTATACAGCATTTGCTCTGTCTCAAGTCTGTGAAGTAGGCATCTCCGTTTTATACCCTGAGAACCGAGGCTCCGAGAGGCCAAACGGTTTACCTGCCCACTGTTCCGCCGCTTTACACGTGGCCCGGGTGGAACACATAACCACTCTGCTGACCACGAACCAAGCAACACAATATCTAGGGGGGCATTGGGTCCCCTCAATCTGGGGCAAGCACACCCAGCCGAAAGATCGCCGCTCCAGGGAGAGAGATTCTGACAGTGAATTCCGTGGCCTAGAAGTCAACCCCAAAGCGGAAGCTTCGGAGAGCCTCGAAGGATCCGCGGTTTCCGAAGCAGGCTAGCAGGAGCCTCGCGGCGAGCGCCCAGCGCCGGAGTCAAGAGTTGGGCTGGAGGAGTCCCCGAGCGAACCGCGCAGGCAGGAGGGCAGCCCCCGGAAGGGCACGGCCGTACGCCAGCTCTCCCGCAATACGGACAGCGCCTGCGGACACCAGGGGCTTTACCTTGCCGCGAACGGCAGGGAGGAGACATAGACACCTCCACAGAAAGCTTCTGGACCTGCCTCACTTCTAGGAACTCCTTGACCGGAGGAGGAGACGGCAGCAATTACCTGTGTCAGCGCCACCACGAGCCCGCCATTTTACCTCAATCCGGGTCCCAGAGGACACCGCGTCGTGCGCCTCCCTGGCCCGCGGGGCGCTCTGGGAAATGTAGTCTCCGCTGCCAGAGCTCTGGGTGGGAGCGCGAGGGCGGGGGATCCACCGAACCTGCCTCCGAGTTGAGTAGCAGGTGTTTGCCTCAACTTTTAGCCTCGTAATCCGCCCCCCCCCCCCCACCGCAAACCCAAAATCTCTGCCCCACGCACACATCCTTAGAAAGTAACAAGCACTATCTTATTTTAAAGCTTATACAAATAATTAGAGGGGCTCGAGATGGATTTTTGCTGAACGAGTTAAGGTTTCCTGGGTGAAGAGGTAATTTCAGAGAAGCACTGAAGGCGGGTGAGGTTGGATTTGACGTTTGATATAGGGAAGTGTGGAGGCCCTTCCACCAGGAAGCCCAAAACTGTGTTCTGAGAATTGTGCTGACTATTCATTATGGGAGGAAGAAAACGTGCAGAATCCTGAACCTTAGAAGGCCCCTGGGCCTTTGTTGGCACTTTTCCATTCTCACTGCCAGCAATGCTTTTCTCTCACCTCTTCTCATGACTGCTGCCTTACTTTATAGAGGTCTTGCTCAAATATCATCTTGGAGAGGACTATATCAATAAAAGATATGGTCCTGTTCTTATCCCATTGCCCTCCTTTAGTTTTCATAATACAAGGCATTACATAACACTCTATTATAATTTGTTTCCTTGTGTAATGCCTGTCTCTTATGCTAGAATGCAAGCTCTATGAAGGCAGGATACAAGTATCTATCATGTTCTATACCATATAGAAACCTGACATCTGGAACTGCATCTGGCTGCATTGTAGGCCTCCAATATTTGTTGACTGAATGAGACAAGTGACACTGCAGATATCCAAAACAGTAGATGATTTTTTTTAAATTTTTTTTTATTTATTTATGATAGTCACAGAGAGAGAGAGAGAGGCAGAGACTCAAGCAGAGGGAGAAGCAGGCTCCATGCACCGGGAGCCTGATGTGGGATTCGATCCCGGTTCTCCAGGATCGCGCCCTGGGCCAAAGGCAGGCGCCAAACCACTGTGCCACCCAGGGATCCCAACAGTAGATGATTGACTGTGGAAACAGCCACTTAGATTGTGAATTCCTTTGTCAAATGATGTGCAAACATTTGTATCTATCTACGCTTTTCTGAAAAAAAAAATCATAACTTTTATCATGTATTTAAGGGGGACAATAAATTCCTCAAAAAGTTAAGGGCCACAGGGAGGTCTGGGTGGCTCAGTTGGTTACTTGGTGACTCCTGATCTCAGCTCAGGTCTTGATCTCAGGGTTGTGAATTCAAGCCTTGTTTTGGGTTCTACACTGGGTGTGGAGCCTACTTCAAAAATAAAAACTTGGGATCCCTGGGTGGTGCAGTGGTTTGGCGCCTGCCTTTGGCCCAGGGCGCGATCCTGGAGACCCGGGATCAAGTCCCATGTTGGGCTCCCGGTGCATGGAGCCTGCTTCTCCCTCTGCCTGTGTCTCTGCCTCTCTCTCTCTCTCTCTCTCTCTCTCTCTGTGTGTGTGACTATCATAAATAAATAAAAAATAAATAAATAAATAAATAAATAAAAACTTAAAGGCCATAGTCCTGAGTGGTTAATAAGGAAAATAAGTGAATGTACTATAAGTTCACGGTAAAGAAAAGTAAATGTAGGCTTCTTTGGTGTCTCTCCTTATTTTTACAGATACCAAGCTTGTGCTGCTACTGATCTTTGCTCCTATAGAAGCCCATACTGAGGGCCCATGTGTCTCCTGTCTAATCTTGTCTGTCCTTCAAAGCTGTCTTGTAATGTCTTTCTGAACTATGTTGTAGGAAGAGACAGAGAGGAGAAACAGACTTGAATGAACAATCAACCAGACTTGTTAAACATTCGCTATGCAATGCAGAAGAGGGATGGATCAAAGATAACTCCAGAGGACCTGTCTTGATGGCTATGAACTGAGTGGGGACCTAAGACTGATAGGGAAACTCACTTTATGAAGCCAGGAAAAACTGACAAAGCTGAGACCAGAAAGAAGCCAACCACATGCACAGGAAAGAGAGAAGAGACAGTTCTAGCCAAAAACAATGACTTAAAAGTCTAAAGCAGGTAGAAGTAGTTTACCCTGAACTGGAGTATAGTGTGGAGGAGACTGGCAGGAGATGAGGTGAATAGGAGCCACATTATGTTGAGCTTTGTAGACCTTGGTAGTGATCACGTGGAATCAGGGCAGAGGCCATATGCATAGATGTTATGCTAAATGCTGTAGGGAGTCCCTGAAGGATTCTAACACCAAAAGAGAGACATGATACGATTTTTATTCTTATTTATTCTCATATTTTAAAGGATTTAATTAATTAATTAATTAATTTGAGAGAGCGAGAGAGCACAAGCCAGGGGGAGGGGCAAAGGGAGAGGGAGAAGTAGTCTCTCCACTGAGCCCAAGCATGGGTTTGATCCCAGGACCCTGGGATCATGACCTGAGCCAAAGGCAGATGCTTAACTGACTGAGCCACTCAAGCACCCCATGATTTATGTTTTTAAAACATTACTCTGGCTTTACTTGTGAGGAGTGGTGACATGATAGAAGATCTCAACCATGAGATGAAGAGAAGGGCAGAGTGTCTAGATTCATATTGGACGTAGAAATAATGATTGAACCTGCTGATAGATTGATTGGATGTGGGAGTTGAGGGAGAGGAAAGATACCTCAGGAGATATTTTGATGACTAGCTTGAAGGTGGTATGGCTCAGGAGATAGGAGACTGAAAGAGGAGCAGGTTGTGGGGGGGGCGGCTCTGATGAGGGTGGAAATGAGTAATTCCATTTGGGTGTTGTTGAGTTTGAGATATCACTGAGATATAATTAGAGATATGATAGAAATATAAAATGAGGCAGGTGGTTGAACAGATGTGTCTGCAGAATAGAATTTAGACTAGATAAAGCTTTGAAGTCAGGGGGATGTTGAGTATATATATGGAGACGGTATAGGAAAAAAAGAAAATGAAAAAGGCCCCAGCTATGGGCCCAGGGAACTCCAACATTTAGAGGTCACGTGGAGGAGGACACCCAGCAAGGACCTCTCAGAGGTGGCAAGGAGACAGTGTGAAAACCAAGGGACTGTGGTGTGAGAGTAGCTAAGGGAGGCATGTTGTAAAGTAGTGTGATGCCAGCAAGTTTAAAACTATAATTCCCAAAAATACAAACTTGAAACATCAGTGATAGCTTACATTGGCTTACATAAAAGCAGTTTAAATTCATGCTAGTAAAATGATGAAACAGACAAAATTGTAAGACTTTGGAGTTGGCTTCAAATGGCTTCAGCTGCAAACCGGATTGATTTTCCTTCCATAACTTCACAGAATAAAGTCATTTTTTATATAAATCAGAGATCAAAGACTGGAGCAATTTAACTGCCAAGCCATTAAGGATAATCTTTCTAAAAACCTTTATTTTTTTTATTATATAAAATTGGCTAGAGTTTTGAGCACTTACTATGCGCCAGACATTATTCTTCAAACACTTTACATGCTTTTTTTTTTTTTCTATTCCTTCTGATAGGCCTTTGAGGTGGGTATAATTATTGTTGACTGTCGTTATACAAATGAAGTTAGAGAAGCAAAGAGAAGTGAAAGAACTTGTTCAAAGTCATGCAAAGGTACAAATGGTAGAACTGTGATTTGACCCTAGGAACTACTGATAATAGCACCTCTGAGCTTAACCTGTGCAATGCTCATTTCCAAATAGAAAATGTATATTAAAAAAAATACTAACACATATTTAAAAAAACAAAACCTAATAGATAATCACTGCTAATACTTCACTGTATAATTAGCCACTTTTCATCTCTTCTTATGCCTATAATAGCTAACATTTATTGGATGCATTATGTATTTTATATTTACAGACTATATCTATTTGAGCCATACTTTTTTTTTTAATTTATTTTTTATTGGTGTTCAATTTACTAACATACAGAATAACCCCCAGTGCCCGTCACCCATTCACTCCCACCCCCCGCCCTCCTCCCCTTCCACCACCCCTAGTTCGTTTCCCAGAGTTAGCAGTCTTTACGTTCTGTCTCCCTTTCTGATATTTCCCACACATTTCTTCCCCCTTCCCTTATATTCCCTTTCACTATTATTTATATTCCCCAAATGAATGAGAACATATAATGTTTGTCCTTCTCCGACTGAGCCATACTTTTTTAAGAAAACATTTATTTATTTATTCATGAGGGACACAGAGAGAGAGAGGCAGAGACACAGGCAGAGGAAGAAGCAGGCTCCATGCAGGGAGCCCGATGTAGAACTCGATCCCAGAATCCCGGGATCACACCCTGACCCAGCCACTGAGCCACCCAGGTGCCCCTATTTGAGCCATACTTAACCCAAACACAAGACCGTGTTTTCCTAGGAAGCATTTAGTGTTCTTCTTAGGAAGTGTTTGCTTCGCTTTCTTGGATGACGTGTGTACCTTTAAAAACACTGATAAAGGATCCCACCAGAAACTGCTAGATAATCTCCAATATCTCTTTCTCCCTTTCCTCCTTATTAATTGAACCCATAATCTTTGTCTGGCTATAAGACCGCTCAGAATTTAAAACCCCAGGCTTAAACAAACAAACAAACAAACAAACAAAAAAACAGGCTTCCTAGCATCCCTTGTAAACATAGGTATGGTTATGTGACTAAGAACTGGCCGATGAGATGAGAGTAAATGGGTCTTGTAGCAGCTTTGAGTTTTTTCTTGAAGACATCTGATATGCCCTCTGCCCCTTACTCCATCCTTTCTCCTGGAGTGTAGATAATTGTAGTCACTACCTTAGAACACTAGGATGAGGGCCTTGACTTTGCAATGACGGAGCAGTCAGCTAGAAGGAGTCTGGGTTTTTGATAACTTTGTGGACCAGATTTCCCAGTGCGTAGATTTCTGACTTAGGGATTTCATAAAAGAGAGAAGTAAACTTTTATCTTATTTAAGTCAGTTTTACCTTATGCCTCTTTTACTAAGTGTGGAGCCTAATCCTTCCTGAAATGACAGAATGAAAATAAACCGGAGGCTCCTGGTTGGCTCTGCTGGGTAAGCCTCCAACTCTTGACTTTGGCTCTGGTCAGGATTTCAGGATTCTGAACTCAAACCCCAGTGTAGTGCTCCCTGCTCAGGGGGAGTCTGCTTCTTTCCTCCCTCTCCCTCTGCCCTTCCCCCTACTCATGCACTCTCTCTCTCTCAAATAAATATTTTTTTTAAGTAAAAATTATGAGTCATAAATGAGTCAAGAAAAATAGAAGGGCACCTGGGTGGCTTAGTGGTTGAGCATCTGCCTTTGGCTCAGGTTGTGATCCTGGGGTCCTGGGATCGAGTCCTGCATCAGGGTCCCCACAGGGAGCCTGCTTCTGCCTCTGTCTAGGTCTCTGCCTGTGTGTGTGTGTGTGTGTGTGTGTGTGTGTCATGAATAAATAAAATCTTTAAAAAAAAAAGAAAAATATATCTAAAGCATCAGTATTGGTTAAAAAGTAAGGGCTTCCATAATAAGTACAATATAGACCATGAGTTATAAACTACTTTTCCTTCAAAAGCTCTCTTATCAATGCTCAATATGATTTTTATATTTATGTCTTTTCTACCCATAAGAGCTTGGGCTTCTTGTATATAGGCCCATCTTATTTCTTATCTGTATATCTCATATGCATAGTGTAATATTGAGGAGACAGTAGAGTGTGGAGGTTAATAAAGGGATTCTGAGACTCTCTCTGCCTAAATTTCAATCTTGATTCTCTTATTTCCTAACTCTGTTATTTGGGAAAATTTATTTTCTGAATATTTTTAAGTCTTAGTTTATTCTTTATAAAAGGAGGATAAGAATGATCTTCCCTACTGTATAAAATTGTTGAGTGGATTAAATAAAAAAAAACTAAATAAAATACTTAGCAAACGTCATAAACACTCAATAAATGCTTGCAATAATTATACCTTGTAAGTGCTTAGTAAATATTCGTATAATAAATTTTTATAAATATCTTGTCCAAGGAGATTACTTATTTCTTAGGCATTAAAATGTAATCCTTCCCTTTTGACTGTCAGAAATCATTTAATGAATGTAATTTAAAATATGGTCTAAAATGGGCAATAATAATTTCTAGCTTTAAGCTGGTATGTCACTTAGGGTCACAGCAGAAAACAGATGACATACTCAAACTGGTATAATTCTAGAAGAATTTATTTACAGAGGGATTCTTAACAGAAGCGTGAGTAGAATTACAAGGAGGAGGAGGAGTATAATCCAGGATTAGTAGCACTGGGGGTTCCTTCTGGACCAGAAGGGACAAAGCGAGGGAGCAGTTACTGGATCCCAGGAGAGAATCCTATAGTTTGCTACCTTGAGAGGAGCAGTAATTTTCTGTCAAAGGGCATAGACAGCCTAAGGTGAACCTTCCAGGACTAGACTCAGTTTATTAATTAGTCTGACCTCTCCACCCTTCCCCAAACCCCCTCCACGAAGGGCTGACATTCAGATCAACTTCCTGGGCAGAGAGCAGGGTGGACAAGGTGAAGGGTAGATCTGAAGGAGCAAAAGGGAGATAACTGGCAGCATATCAGAGTAAGTTATTAACACATCTTTAGTGTTGTGACTGTAAAATCAGAGATTGGTGCAGAATCCAATTGGATGTCACTTAAATATAAGCAATGCGACTCTCCCATATTGATTGAATGTGAAAATAATTCGGAATAATTTCAAGCAATAAGTAGCTTTATTGAACATGTTGGTAAATCAAATGGTGAAACAACCTAGGTAAGAGGTTAGGGGCTCAAATTACACTAAGAATTAGGTAAATGTCTAACCTGAATTCAAGTGACAAGAGCAGTGAGATGAACCTATTCGGTGGGCATGGATTTGGAATTCCTATTGGTACAGCAACCATAAAAGAGGGCTCTGCTTCTCCCTCCAGGTCATTCAGAAGATGATCCCGGAAGTCTGTCCTTCCAAACTTCACCCTCACAACCAGTCTAGAAGGCACCCTCAAATTGCTTCTATAGGTAATCTCAGATTACTTGGCGGTTCCATAACGGTTCCCTTGGACATGACTTTAGTTCCTTAAAGATTTAGAATTAAGTGTAGAAATGACAAAGTATATCAAACCACCTATTTGTACTAGTTTCCAGTTAGATTTGAAAATATAATACATTTACAGACATGTGTATGCCATATTTATATTTAAGTATTTAGAAGATATAAGATAATTTGTGCGATGAGATATGGTTTGTGGCCTGTTGATTAGCTTTGTGATCCTTTTTTTTTTCTTTTTTTTTAAGTAGGCTCCAAGCCCAGCAGGGACCCAAACATGGGGCTTGAACTCATGACCCTGAGGATCAGGACTTGAGCCAAGATCAATGGTCAGATGCTTAACCAACTGAGCCACCCAGGAACCCTTGTGATCCTAATTTTTAAAAACGTTTTTGCTCCTCTTACAAATAGAATAATAAGATTTGCAGTTGAGCATGCAAGCTTAAGGAAGAGTTAGACGTTATTGTTACTTCAATAAATTGAACATTTATTAAAAACTAATCTGTGAATAATCTCCTTTTCCAGGAAAGTTGCCTCAAGACGCAAACTTGCCTGTTTCATCATAAAGATGTTTTTGCCCTTTTTCTCAGAAACCATCCCCAAACACCAATGAGAACAAGGATGGAAAGCAGCCAATGCAGGATTGGCCCGACTTAGCAAAGTGAAGTCTGCTGGTTGTACCTAGGCTCAAATAATTGGGGGCACCAAGTATTTAGGAAGAGAGAATGAGGAGGGAGCTAAAAACTGATGGAACAGTTGAAAGCCAGTCTGAAGTAGTTAGCGCCCAGACTACCATGTCCATCAGCCCACCCTCGTTGGAAATGGCTCTTGATATCCAAGAGGCTCTGGACTCAGGAACATGATACCTGAGCGAGGGAAGGGGAGAAGTGTCCAAAAGAAAACTGGCCAGGTGGGTCCCTTTCTTGCCCAGCTCTAGAATGCCAGCACCCTCTGTATTTCTGAGCCTGGTCTGCAGCCTTCCCTGTGATCACATGAACTACCCAAGGTCCTCCCAATGTGTGCCTTTTCTGTTAGCCTGAGTCAGTTTCTATGCCTGCAACCATGAACTCTGACTAAAATAACATTTCACACTTACCTTGTATTGATTTCATTCATATATGTCAGCACCTGTTCTCCATAAGGGCAGTTCCACGTCTAATCTGGCTCATCATTTACCTGTAGAAACTAGTACTGTGCCTGGTACTTAAAAGGCACTCACTAAACATTTATTTATTTTTTGTTTTTTTTAAATTATTTATTTATTTATGATAGTCACACACAGAGAGAGAGAGAGAGAGAGAGAGAGAGACATAGGCAGAGGGAGAAGCAGGCTCCATGCACCGGGAGCCCGACGTGGGATTCGATCCCGGGTCTCCAGGATCGCGCCCTGGGCCAAAGGCAGGCGCCAAACCGCTGCGCCACCCAGGGATCCCCAAACATTTATTAAATAATTGAATGGATGAAACCTTCTCTGTATCTTCTGTATACTCTTCATTGTATCTTCTATATCTTGGTTATAGAACTTATCACATAAAATATATTCGTTTGTTTAAATATGTTTCCCATATTAGAAAGTAAGTTCAAGATTGTAGATCCTACTCAGTTCATTAAAAAAAACTGGCTCCTAGGGAGGGTCTAGTACATAATAGGTAGAGAATGAAGGAAGGCAGGAAGGCAGGAAGAAGGGAATATGTGTCAGGCATTAGGCTACTGCTGAACACAGAGAAAGAATAATATGGTGCTCCCTGCCTTAGAAGGGTACACAGCATGGTGAAGGAGCTCAGAGTGAGCATTTGTTAGAGCATACTGTGCAAGATGTTTTGGAGAGGAAGCTGAGACCAGTGGGCAGATGAGGTGGGAAACCATGAGCGAGAAGTCACCCAGATGTGAAAATTAGGGTGTTAGAGTGTAGGTATGACGGATCACAGGAAACTCAAAGCTGAAATGAAATTAGCCAGACTGTGGGCTGAGACAGCCTCTGGGGAGTTGAAAGTAAGCAGTAGGTTAAGAAGATGTCAAGAGGTTTTGTAGACTGAAGCGAAGAGGAATACGTTTTCTGATTGGTGAATTTAAAATAATGAGCTAGGTCTGCTCAGCCTCGTCTCTTCTTTTCTTTCCCTCCTTTTCTCTCTCATTTCCTTCCTCCTCCTTTCTTCTTCCTTTATCTCCTTCTTCCTCTTCCTTCTTTTCCTCCTCTTACTCCTCCACCTTTTCCTCCCCTCCCAACTCCTCCTCCTCCTTCTCTTTCTTCTTCTTCAGCAGACTGTTTTCTACTCTCCAGCATTCCCAGCTCTGCCCTGGCTTGGGTTATGGGGCCTGCAGTGCTAAATGACTGGGTGGCTATGCCTGTAACTGGAGAGCAGGTTGGAGAAAAGTGAGTTAGCTCAAATCACTGCAGACTCAGAGTTGTGTTCCCCAATCAACTTTATTTGTAATGAGATGTTCCAATCTCATTGGATCTCATCCAACAATGTTCCAATCTCCATCTCTTGCGATTGGTTGTAGTTTCAGGAGGGAAAGGGGGTTTTATTTCTTGGCCTCCTCAAAACCCAACAATCTGGAATACTGAACACTTGGGCCAACTTGAACACAATCTGAAATATCTAATACCTGGACCAAGAAAATTAGAACAAGCAGAAGGAAAGATATGGGTTTGGGGGTCAAAAAGAATTTAGAAAAACAAGAACAAGAATAGTATAAGTCAAGATTGCTGTTGCAACTGTTTTCTCAAGCAGATCAGATAATATCGGACAGTGACTCTCAAGCTTTGGGGCTCCCAGTTATGCCTGGGAAGTTTGTTAAAAACACAGATGCATGGGGCCTGTGACTTGTGACTTGCACTCAAAGACCTTGGCTGGGGCCCCTGCATCTGTATGTTTAACCGGCCTCTGAGGTGTTTAACCCTCCAAAGTTTGTAAACCTCTGCTCCAGAGTTTATTGGATCCCCAAGTCATTGTTATCGAAAGCAAAACAGTTTTCAAAACATTTCTCATTATGCTGGAACCAGGTGGGTGGTTTCTGCAGAAAGCAAGCAACACCACTGGGAAGCATATGGGAAACCAATAGCAGTGAGAGAGACAGGTGCTGGCTGGGCAAGAAGAAAGGTGAAGGTATACCAGGTGGAGAGAAATGCAGGAACAGTTCAGCTGGTAGGCTGAGTGTGCAATCACAGGCCCAGTTATGCAGTGACTGAAGCCCAAGGTCATGGAATGCAAACAATTCTTTGGGAGCCCGGAAGGGTGGCACACATTTGCAGGGAAAAGAACTTGCTTTCAGAGTTTCTGTTCCAGCCATGCTTCTGGCCAAATGTCTTTTGAGTCACCATCCTCTGGAATAGTTTCCACTGGGAAATTGCCCAGAGAAAGGCATACCCCCTCCATCTACCTTTAGAGAGACATGGGGGAGTCAATGATGGGCTCTACACAAAGCCTCCAGTGGTGCATGCACTTAAATCTCCATGGGTGAGGACATTCAAAAATGCTTTGTAAAGCATAAAGCATCAAACAAAGGTAAACCTTATTGCTCAGATGTTTCTGGGTCTCATCTTTCCTAATGCCTTTCACCCTGAGAGTGTCCTTAAGACCCTGGATGATGCCACTCAGCTCCTTCTCCCAGGCTGGCATTGTGTTGGTTAACAGTCTCTATAAGTGCTCTGCTACTTGCATTGACATCTTGAATATGAGGCAGCAGGCATTTTTTTTTCTTTCTTCTTTTAAATCAGTGTGCAGCCTTTGCTTCCTCCCCCACCCACTTCCTCCCTGAGTCAGTGTTCAGGAACCCTCTTCTCAGATACTCCTGTCTTGATGGCCTACAAAACTGTTTTCATATGCTGCAAGAAACAATAGGGGTCCTTGCAAACAAATACTTCCGCCTGATGACTACCGCTCCTGAATGGAAACAGGGCCTCTATTAGGGGTGGTTAACCTACCATTTTCCAAACTCATCTACCATATTTTGTCTCTGCAAAGTGCAAGACAGTTTCTGAAAAAAACAAAACTGTTGCCCTTCAGGAAGTTGAAAGTTTAGGGATGAACATAAACATCCTATGCTTTCTGTAAGCATTCACTTATTGATCACGAATCTACGTGACCTATTCTCAAAGAGGTGTTTATTTTCCCCCCATAGATACTGGCTCATTCCCTCGACAAACGTTTTTTGAGGACTATCCTGTAGTAGGCCCTGAGCTAGGCCTTGGGGTGCATTGGTGACCCAAATGGAAGAGATCCATAATGCTGAGGAGCTCAGGTATAAACGTCTCAGGATATTACCTGCAGGGTAAATAGTTCTATGTATCTGCTAGTATAAGACCAAAGGATCTGGGATCCCTGGGTGGCGCAGTGGTTTGGCGCCTGCCTTTGGCCCAGGGCGCGATCCTGGAGACCCGGGATGGAATCCCACGTCGGGCTCCCGGTGCATGGAGCCTGCTTCTCCCTCTGCCTGTGTCTCTGCCTCTCTCTCTCTGTGACTATCATAAATAAATAAAAAAAAATTAAAAAAAAAAAAAAAGACCAAAGGATCAAATCTGGAATATTTGGAGGTGGCGGTGAGGGTGGTAAAGGAACAGGATACAATAAATAGTGTTCTGGGAGTAAAAGCTTTGCATGGAGTGGAATTCCTGGAATTCCTCCAGTATAGCATTCTTGCTTGTTCCCTTCCTATATCATAATGTAAAGGCACT